>NC_143067.1:25310000-25935000 GCF_052426305.1 Pelodiscus sinensis | reverse complement strand
CACTCCATGGACCCAACCTCCATGACTTTATCTAATTTCTCTTTAAATTCTGTTCTAGTTCTAGCCTTCACAGCCTCCTGCAGCAAGGAGTTCCACAGGTTGACTATTTGCTTTGTGAAGAAGAACTTTCTGTTATTAGTTTGAAGCCTGCTACCCATTCATTTCATTTGGTGTCCTCTAGTCCTTGTATATTGGGAACTAATGAAGAACTTTTCTGTATGCACTCTCTTCACACCACTCATGATTTTATAGACCTCTATCATATCCCCCCTCAGTCTCGTCTTTTCTAAGCTGAAAAGTCCCAGTCTCTTTAGCCTCTCTTCATATGGGACCTGTTCCAAACCCCTGATCATTTTAGTTGCCCTTTTCTGAACCTTTTCCAAGGCCAAAATATCTTTTTTGAGGTGAGGAGACCACATCTGTACACAGTACTGAAGATATGGCATACCATAGTTTTATACTTCCCCTCCTCCTTCTTCCCCTGGCTTCCCCCTTCCAGCTCCCTCCTCCCAGGTTTCCCCTTCCCCTCTCCCACCCTCTCTCTTCCCTTCTCCCACCTCCTTTTCCCAGTCTCCCCAGAGGTTAATCCCCCCCCCCAGTTTTGTTAAATAAAGAGAGTTTCTATTTTTGAACACACGTGTCCTTTATTTTTTACATCAGGAAGTGGGGCTAGAGAGGGGTAAGTGGAAGGAGGTGAGGGAGGAATGGGGTACGAGCCCCCGATGGGGAGGACTGGGGTGGCTCTGCGGGCTCCTTGGGGTGGAAGCTGTCCTGCAGCCCCCCCGATTGACCCTCCCCCCTGGATGGCAGCCTGCAGCAAGTGCAGCCGGGCTGATGGCTGAGTGCTGTGATGTGCCAAGTGTGGGCATTCAGGGCACTCCAAGCCAGGACTGCTTTGCTGTCCCTCATCGAGTTAGACAAGCAAGCGGGGAACTCCTGAGAACTGTCTGTCCGGGGTGGGGGTCGGGACCCTTTAAGCACAGCCCTCGGCTAGCCTGAGACAGCAGCTCCACACTCTAAGTCCTAATCTGATGCCCTGCCAGCTCTGCCATCCTTAACCTCGGTTCAGGGTCCACTCAATGTGGACATGCTAGTTCGAATTAGCAAAATGCTAATTCGAACTAGTTTTTAGGTCTAGATGAACTAGTTTGAATTAGCTTAGTTCGAATTAACTAATTCGAATTAGTGCTGTAGTGTAGACATACCCTCAGAGGGATAAATACCAGGTAGTGTAGACATACCCTTAGAGGGATAAATACCAGGGTATTATTTAAACTTAATACCAATGTGGACACAAGAATAAATGGATATAAGCTGGCTAGTAGGAAGTTTAGATTTGAGATTAGACGAAGGATTCTAACCATTAGAGGAGTGAAGTTCTGGAACGGCCTTCCAAGGGAAGTAGTGGGAGCAAAAGAGCTATCTGGTTTCAAGATTAAACTAGATGGGTTTATGAAGGGGATGGTTTGATGAGATAACATGATCTTGGTAACTAATTGACCATTCATTATCACTGGGAAACAGGTCAATGGATGAATGATAGGAGTTACTATAGAGAACTTTCTGGGTGTCTGGCTGGTGAGTCCTGCCCACATGCTCAGGGTTTAGCTGATCGCCATATTTGGGGTCGGGAAGGAATTTTCCTTCAGGGTAGATTGGCAGAGGCCCTGGAGGTTTTTCGCCTTCCTCTGTAGCATGGGGTACAGATCACAGCTGGAGGATTCTCAGCATCTTGGGGTCTTCAAAGTATTTGAAGGCTTCAATATCTGAGATATAGGTGAGAGGATTATTCTAGGAGGGGTGGGTGAGATTCTGTGGCCTGCACTGTGCAGGGGGTCAGACTAGATGACCATAATGGTCCCTTCTGACCTTAAAGTCTATGGGTATGTCTACACTACCCTCCTAATTCGAACTAGGAAGGTAATGTAGGCATACCGCACTTGCAAATGATACCCGGGATTTGAATTTCCCGGGCTTCATTTGCATAAACCGGGCGCCGCCTTGTGGAATGAGGAGTACAGTTAGTTCGGATTAGGAAGCCTAATCCGAACTAGCTACTCCATGCCGCGTGTAGCTGCGCGGCACGGGGTTCAAACTAGCCGGGATTTAAAAATGGCGGCGCCCGGTTTATGCAAATGAAGCCCGGGAAATTCAAATCCCGGGCTTCATTTGCAAGTGCGGTATGCCTATGTTTACCCCGCTAGTTCGAACTAGCGGGGTAGTGTAGACACACCCTATGAGTGGGGGAGTTTAGGGGCCACAGCCCCCTCCACTGAGTAGGGACGTAGGTCCCTACCTTAGGGCCCTGGGCCAGGGTTCGGAGAGAGGGAGGGCCCGAACCCCCTTCTCCAGTACCCGGGAAGCGAAACCTGTCTTGTGCGGATAAGCAATCACCCGGGGTGACCCGCAGAATATAGAAATAAAATAAACCGTAAAAACCGCTACCGTGCACAGAGGTGTAAACTGGTGCTTGTTAACTGAGGGGAGTGGGGAGGACTCGAACCCCACAAGGGAAACCTGTAACACCCAGACACAGTTGAATTCTAGCACCCAACTGCTGAGCAGGAGCCAATGCTCAGCTCTGCTAACAAAACCCTCTCCACTTGCCCGCACGGGGGTTTCAAGCCTTCTGATCTCAGGTTGTCCCCGGGGAGAATACACCCACCCCACAATGCAGCAATCCTCTCTGCAGGGGGACATGGAGGATCAGAGACTTGCCTCTCAGAACAGGTTAAAATCTCCACCTCCCTAAGCCAACAGTGAGTTGAGAGAGGGGCGAGTGTCTCCCTATCCCACTGTGGTGATGTATAGTCCTACCCGCTAACCCTGGAAAAACCAGCGTTGAAAGATTAACCCAAGACCCACTCACTGAAGTCAGAGGAAGGAGGGGCATTAGTCTCTGATTGCAATGGAATCACCAGCTGGCTTCTCCTTTTACACAGGATAAAGGAGCCTGTGGGTTTCAGAAGTGGCTCATTGGCTCCCTGGTGCTGTCCCAGTGCTGGGGGAGGGGCAGGGAGACACAAGAGAGCCGGAGATTAGGCATGGAAAAGGCTGCACCAACACTGACCTGCTGCTCCTTTACCCTTTGCTCCACCTGCATGAGGCCTGTGCCCACAGTTTGCACATGTGGCTAGTTTGCAGTGCTACATTGTACCTGTGGAGTTGCACACTTCGTGCATGTAATTACACAGCTTAAAGAAATACGACGAGATGTCACTTACTGTCACCTGTAGGGTCCAGAATTAACATTGTATCAAGGTGAAAGGGTCACTTCACTCTGCTCCAAACAGATTGTCTGAGCTAAGAACTCCAGGGATTCACACTAGGAAGCTTCTTCACAAGTACAAGGCCTGCAAGCTAAAACTGTGCTGAGTCAGACTCCACCCAGGCAGAAGTAGGACACCCTGATCCAGTCCAAAGAGTGGCTTATGGCTCTTACCCACACTAAACTTCAGCCCTAGAAAAGCCAGATTAAGGGCTTGAGCATTTTATTTGGATGGGAACATACCGTTACTCCTGTGAGCAGTCACACTGAAGTCAATGGACTGGCTCCCCTACCCAGAGACTTAGGCTAGGTCTACACCAGTGGTCTCCAACCTTTTTAAGCATGAGATCACTTTTTGAATTTAAGTGCAACCCAAGATCAACCTGAAACCCAAATACCCTGGCCCTGCCTCCTTTGTGCCCCTTTTCCAAGGCTTCACCCCTGCTCACTCCATCCTCCCTTCCTACCCCATCTTCCCTCACTTTCACCAGGTTGGGGCAGAGAGTTGGGGTGCAGGCTCTGGTCTTGGGTTAAGGGATTTGGAGTGTGAGAGGGGTTCTGAGCTGAGCTTGGGGCAGGCAGTTGGGGTACTAGCAGGTTCTAGGTACAGGCTTTAGGAGGGTGTTTGGATGCAGGGGTACCTGGCGCTAGGGCAGGTGCTTGGGGTTCATGACTGTGGTAGGATTTCAGGATGTAGGCTGCAGCTGGGCACTGCTTACCTCAGATGGCTTCTAGGGCTCACCGCTGCCCTAGCCCTGCACCACTCCCCAAAGCAGCCGGCAGACTCCCTCTATCCCAAGCCCTGTTGTTTCCCCTCTCTGCTCTGTGGGGATAGGATAAGGGTGGAAGAGGGGCACCTTGACATTAGCGCCCCTCTTCTCCCTCCCCTGCTCTGCACAGCAAGCAGGAGGCTCCCAGGGGTGGGAGGAGGCAGCTCCAAAGCAAAGGGCAGGAGATGTGCAGCAGTAGAGGTGGAGGCAGCTGAAGTGCTGGCAGGAGCAGCCGGAGGCCAGCTGCAGCAGCTGATGCCCTAGGCGGAAGGCGAGATCGGCGCCCCCGCCTGCATGGCAAAGACATCATCATCAGGCACCCGGGCCAGCGGCACCCTAGGCAACTGCCTAGTTTGCCTAGGCTCACGGGCCACCCGAGTGCTAGCACTTGATAGATTCTTGGCCAAACCAGTCAGGAGCACCTCTCAGAGGCTCCAAGATCTACCAGTAGAGCCCGATCTACTGGTTGGTGACCACTGGTCTACACTATAGCTTTTTCTGATTACTTTTCCAGAAGAGTCTAGATGGGACCAAATGGCAGAAAAGCCTCCTCTTTCAGTGGAGCTCTTATTCCTCGAGCGAGGTATACAGGGCTCCCCGAAAGAGCGCATTAGCTCTTCCAGAGAAAAAAAAAAAAAAAAAAAAAAAAAAAGGAAGAGCAAACATGTTCCCTGGACATGACGGAGTTTTTCTGGGATACCTCTGGTATCCAGGAAAAAACCTGCAGTTTAGACGTCCCCTAACTGCATAAGCAAGGGTCTGAACTCGCAGCGCCTGAAGGGGGTTGCTATCATATTTAGAAGCAAATTTGGAGCAAGCACCTGGGTGTTGATTAATTTAAGACATTTTATTCACAAGTCATTTTTCAACTAATGCAACTCCAGACTACCAATTGGAGCAGGAGGTTGGGAGTCAGAATTGCTCGATTTGACATGGACTTCTGCCATCGGCTCCAGAGAGATCCTGGGTAAGTCAATCCCCTCCCCCAAGTCAGTGCCCCAATTTCATCATTTGCTAAAGATAGGCTACGTAACAGCTCACAAGGATGCTGCGAAGCTTAATGTTCTTAAAATACTTGCCAGGAGGTAGAAGAAAGGCCCAGGTAAAGGACTGATTACACATTTTCTAGAGTTCTCAAATGAGGAGCACAGGAGTGGACTTTAAAAGAAAGTGCACACGTCAGACTTAATGGAACCCAATAGAAATGTATGGCACTGATGGTGGTGTTGTGTCCATTCCAAGGTGAGAAAGGTAGGATCTTTTATTGGAATAGTGTCTGTTGGTGAGAGAAAGACAGGCTTTCCAGTTTATACAGAGCTCTTTCTTCTTCAGGTCTGGGGAGGGTACTCAGGGTCACAGCTAAATACAAGATGGGACAGATTGTTTAGCATAAGTAGTTAACGTATGTGTCAAGGGACCATTTGAAATGAAGCAGTCTGTTGACACCCCTCCTCTCACTTCCCCCTATGACTGGAGAAGGCAGCTGGGAAGCATTGTTAGTAGACTACAGATTGTTGTAACAAGGCATAAATCCAGCGTCTCTAGTCAGTGCCTGATTTTTCGTATCTAGCTAAAATTATTAATTTTAAGCTCCCAAATTGTTGAAGGTATTGGGTTGGTATCTTTGATGACTATGACTGACTCATCACGCTATAGCTGACCTCTTTGTGAGAAGTGGTTACTATTAGTGTCAACACAAGTGTGTTACATTGCACTCTCAGCAAGTTTGCAGATTAAACTAAACTAGGGGGAAGGTAGATATGCTGGAGGGCAGGAACAGGATCCAGAGTGACCTGGACAGATTAGAGGATTGCGCCAAACGAAATATGATGAGGTTTAACAAGGATAAGTGTAGAGTCCTGCACTGGGGATGGAAGAATCCCAAGCATTGTTACAGGCTGGGGACTGAATGGCTAAGTAGCAGTTCTGCAGAAAAGGACCTGGGGATTACAGTGGATGAGAAGCTGGATATGAGTCAACAGTGTGCCCTTCTAGCCAAGAAGGCTAATGACATATTAGGGTGCATTAAGAGAAGCATTGCCAGCAGATCCAGAGAAGCGATTATTCCCCTTTATTTGGCTCTGGTGAGGCCACATCTGGAGTAGTGTGTCCAGTTGTGGGCCCTCCACTATAGAAAGGATGTGGACATATCGGAGAAGGTCCATCAGAAGGCAACCAAAATGATTAGGGGGCTGGAGCGCATGACCTATGAGGAGAGACTGAGGGATCTGGGTCTGTTTAGTCTGCAGAAGAGAAGAGTGAGGGGGGTTTGATAGCAGCCTTCAACTTCCTGAAGAAAGGTTCCAAAGAGGATGGAGAAAGGCTGTTCACAGTCATGACAGATGGCAGAACAAGAAGCAATGCTCTCCCACTGTAACTTGAGACGTCTAGGTTGGATATTAGGAAAAACTATTTAACTAGCAGGGTGGTGAAGTACTGGAACGGGTTACCTAGGGAGGTGGTAGAATCTGCATCCCTAGAGGTGTTTAAGTCTCAGCTTGACAAAGCCCTGGCCGGGTTGATTTAGTTGGGATTGGTCCTGCCTTGGGCAGGGGGCTGGACTTGATGACCTCCTGAGGTCTCTTCCAGCTCTATGATTCTTTGTGAATAACAGTGTTATTTTCTAAATGTTTACACAGCAAGCTGTTATTTCAAAATAATGTTGAGATGGAGGACTTCTTACTCCAACTCTTGTTTCACGAGGAGTCAGGGAAGCGGAAGGAAGAGTGTTCTTTCTTCAACTTCCTGCTGTGGAGACAACGCCAAAAGGCGAATTAAGCTATTTCAACTTCAGCTATACAGTTGACGTAGCTGAAGTTGTGTAGCTTAATTCAACTCTTGTCCTGCAGTGTAGACATGCCCTGAGACATGACAGGTGTTTTTCTCTTTTATTGTTTTCCTGCGAGAGATCATTCAAAGGCACAGTCGTTGTCTGGTTTTCCAGAGATTGGAGGGGTGTTAAACAAGCTGCTTCATTTTTAATAGTCCCATGAAAGGTGTTACTACTTAAGCTAAACCAACTACTTAAGGTAAACCACCTTTCTCACCCTATATTTAGCTGTGACACTCTAAGGCAGGGGTGGAAAACCTCAGGCTCAGGGCCTCCCCAGCACTGGGGAGCCCATGCTGGTGCTCTAGCCTCCCCTCTGCCCCATCATGGGGCTGAGCATACAAAATGTAGGCTGGGCCCCCCTTGCTTCTGGTGTGGGAATGGAATATGGGGAGTGTCTTTCTCCTCAGTCAGGGGCCATGGCAGTTGCTTCTCACATGTGTGTGGTCCTAATGCTATATCTACATTACCAGGTTATTTTAAAATAGTTATTTTGGGAGTTATTTATTTCAAAATACGCTTATTCCTCTTCACAAGCAGGAGTTATTATTTCGAAATAACAAGCCCAGTATTTTGAAATAACAGGCTTGGTAGTGTGGACGCTCGCCCCGTTATTTTGAAATCTCCCCCCCCCCAGTGTAGACATGCCCCAAGAGGCTATGTTTACACTATGGACCTTACAGGGGCACAGCCGTGCTGCTGTAAGACCTCTCATGTACCACTCTGTGCCAATGTGGTAGAGGTCACCCATCGACATAACTAAGCTCCCGCAATGTGCAGTGGTAGGCAGGGCCGGCTGTAGGTTGTTTTGCTGCGCCAAGCAAAAAAATTTTTGGCCACGCCCCCCCCCCCCCCTTTTTGTTGGCTTTTACACATGTTAGCACTTTGCAATTTTTTTTTGTTTTCATTTTTGTCCCAGCATTTTAGCCCTATAAATAGCAAATTTTTTTTCCCATAAAGGCAAAGACTCTTCAGGTAAATTCCTCCTCCCCTTTCACTCGCTGCTGGGTCACAACAGCCTTTTCCCTGCCCTGTCCAGCCCCTCCCTATGGATAAGCACCCCTCACTCCCGAACCACAGGGGGAGTAGGGTTCAGGGACAGCGCAGAGCCAGAGGGATATGGGGAACAGGAGGAGCAGGGTTCACCATGGAGAATGGGAGGTGCTAAGTCAGAGGGGCATGGGGACCAGAGGAAGCAGGGGAACTGGGGTGCGCAGAGCCAGAGGGGTGCGGGGAACAGTGTGGAGAGTACAGAGGTGCCATGGGGAACAGGAGGTGCAGAACTAGAGGAACACAGGGATTGGGAGGAACAGGGTGCAAGGGAGGCACGGGGAATGGGACGCGGGGAACGGGAGGGGCAGAGGGATCAGGGTCCAGGGGCAGTGCGGAGAATGGGGGGGCAGAAACCCAGAGGGGCACAGGGAAAAGGGGCTGCAGGGTGCAGAGGGGGCAGAGCCAGAAGGGCTCAGGGACCGGAGTGCAGGGAACAGGTGGCGTGAAGCCAGGGGGATGCAGGGATTGGGGGGAGCAGTGTGTGGGGTGCAAGGGTGGTACAGAGCCAGAGAGTCACAGGGAATAGGGAGAGCAGGGGGACTGGGGTACAGGGGAGCAGGGTGTGGAGCGCAGGGAACAGGTGGCATGGAACCAGAGGGGCGCAGGGCAGGGCGGGGTGGGTGCAGCGAGCCGGGCGGCTGGCAGGGAGCGGTCTCTGGTCAGCGAAGGGGGCTGGGGCGGTGGCAGGACTGGAGCTGGTGGGGCGGGGCGGAGCCTGGTCGCGCTGTTCTCTGCAGCCAGCTCCGGGAGACATGCAGCTGGAGTCGAGCTCCGGAGGCTCTTTAAAATCGGCAGGGTGGGGTGGGGCCAGGTATTGCCAGGGGCGGCTGCTTACCTGGAAATGCCACCCCTGGAAATGTGCCGCCCCAAGCACATGCTTGATTTGCTGGTGTCTAGAGCCGGCCCTGGTGGTAGGCAAGTCAGTAGAAGAGCATTTCCCACCAACACAATGATATCCATACTGGCGTAACTTCTGTTGCTCAGAGAGGTGTTATAACACTCAGGAGTGAAAAAGTTATGACAAAAATGCTAGTGTGTAAACACAGTCTCACCCACCTGGTCTCTCAGGCTATGTCTACACCCTGAGTTTTTGCAGCAGAAAATATGCTAACGAGGGACTCATTAGCATAAGTCACGATGTCATTTGCTACATGTTTTTGCGCAAAAACTAGCAGTGTGGACGTTTCCTTTTTGTGCAAAAAGGAGACGTTTACACTGCTTGTTTGTGCAAAAATGGATCAGCAGAAAATATGCAAATGAGATCACAACTTATGCCAATGAGTCCCTCATTAGCTTCTGCTGCAAAAAACTTGTAGCGTAGACCTAGACTCAGGGTGCCTCTGCACTGCATCGTATCTTGAAACAAAATATGCAGTTTGAGCTATGCAAATTGTATATCTTATTGCAAACTTATTTTGTCATTTGGCACTGTCTACAAAGTGCCAAATTCTGAAATAACCTGCTAGTCCACAATGTCCCTTACTCCTCATGGAATGAGTTTTCCAGGGACATTGAAATAGAGCGCCCGAAATAACAGGCTTGCTGTAAAGACGCGGGATAGCTATTTCGGGATACTCCAGTATCCCGAAATAGCATTGCAGTGTAGATATAGCCCCACAGATACACAGCTGCCATCACATTGATTCATAGAACTGGAAAGCCCCATTAGATTACCTAATCCACCCCTTGCCACTGTATGATTGCTCTCTTCTGTATATTATCCAATATGTAATAGACACATCACAGGTACCCAGATAATTATTAATAGATCATTTAAACTCACACAAAACATCCCCAGTAATTGAATTGGCTCTAAAAAATAAATTCACACAGGGGGAGACTGCTGCTACTAAGGGTTTGCTGGTTGCTTTCATGCTATCTGTTATATATTTGAGAAAGTCTGTCTGAGTGACCAAGTGTCAGTCTGTCTCTGTCCATCTGTCCGTCCAAAACCTCCTCAATGGTGAGCTAGGACCACCAAATTCAGTATGCAGCTTCCTTTTATCATAACTTAAAGCAAGATAAGGGTTTGATTATGTGTGGAGAACAATGGGATAAAGCTCCCCCCCCCCCCAATTCATACAGGGGAAAAAAAAAGACAATCACCAGGCAGATAAGGGCTGGCAGGGGGTCACCTCCCACCCCTGAGCCTCCCCTTACCCCTGCTGCCATTTAGGGATGTGGGTAGGGTTGCCAGATGTCCAGGTTTGAACCAGACAGTCCAGTATTGGAGCTTTCTGTTTGGGAAACAAATTGAGAAAATAGAAATGTCCGGTATTTTCTAAATAAGATGTAATGTAGCTTGTGATGTCATGTCAAGTGTGTCTGGTATTTTTGTTGAAACCATCTGGCAACCTTAGATGGGGGGAGGGCTGCAGCTCCCCCCCTCCTCTCATCTGGCTCCAAGCAGCTGTGAGTGAGAGGGGGCTGGGACAGACCTCTCTTCAGGGGGCAGCCAGCATACTGAACCCCTCTTCCCCAGCCCTACCCCAGAGCAATGATTTACATGAACAAAAAAGAATCGATTTAAGGACCCAAGCCATGCCAGGTAAATCTTCTAGAACTGTATATTAGAGACCTTGAAGTCTGATGATGAGGCACTGTGAGAGACAAAGATTATTAGCAGTTTCTTAAAAGACTCAAAAGGTTTTTGTGCTTTGTTACAGCTAACCATGGAGAAAAAGCAAACTGGACTCCCTTGAAACAGATGAGATGCAGCTGTCAATACTCTGGTCAGAAAGGGGCTTTTGCTTTGGATTTTCTTTGGCTGAGCAAAACAAAATAAAGGCAAGACACACTGACTGCACAGGGGCCAGTCAGGAGTGGCATGAGACTGACGGCAATGTAGAACAGAGCAGGTGAGCCATGGGGGAGCCCCCTGCAGCTCAAAAGTAGGGGCTCTGGCAGTGCAGAACTGCCCACCTTTGGAGAGTGCCTATACCAGCCTTTGCCCTCCCCTCCTCACTTACCTCAACTGCTTGAAAGCTGCATCTGTGCAAAGAACCTGCACGCGACCCCTTTGACTCCAACTGGTTTACAAGCCTGGCTGGAGGTGATATGACTAACTCACAGCGTTTGGGTACTTGAGACAAATTTGCCCAAGTAAGAATTACAAGTTTGGGTCCTTTAATTAGAGGCCAAAATATTCTGCCATGTACAGTCTAACTCTGGAGTAGCTCACTCAAGTCACACCAATGTGAATCTGGTGCAGAGATCAGTATCTGGGCGCTTGTTTCCAGCCACTCACTTGAGAGCACTTCAGGAGGCCTTAAACAACGAGGGGGGCTGAGATGCCCTTTTAAAGAAATAGCCAGCCAGGGTTCAGACCTGCTGAGTAACATATAAAAACAAACCTCAGAGCAAAGGCGAGAGTGTTAGGATCACTTGGAACCCAGAATAAACGCTCTGTCTCAAGTCAAATTCTGGCATCGGTCTTTTTCAAACAAACCCTGTGGAGTGCAGAAAGCAGCAGGTTTGCCTGGCCTCAGTGCACCGCCCTCCCCTGAGATAAGAGACAAGGGGTAAGGGTGGGTGGGACCTCAGACTAGAACAGAGAGCTGCTTAGTGGCACAGTCCTGGCTGGGAAGCCAATGCAGACAGCCAGACCCCCTACTGGGAGGGGAAATCCCCCCCCACTGAATTCCATTTAAGCCCCCAATTAAAGCTGCCCCCCCCCCCCCCCGCCAAGGGACAGGCATTTCCTGCACTGGGGTCTCTTTTCCAGATTGGTGTTGGTTTTGGGAAACAAAAGGATTCAAATAACTCATGAGTAAAACACACAGACAAGGAGGCTTCAAAGAGGCTCCGGGAAGCTGCAGCCAAACAGACAAGGAGTGAGGTTTCCATCACCTCCTCTGGGAGAATGAGGACAAACACACAGAACAGGAAGGGCCTTCTGGCACGGCGTAACAGCTATTTCTGCCTTCAAAGCACTCGCTACACTACCAGCGTCCTTGTGAGCGGTCACAACCCTGGGAAGGAATGGTGGATCAGTAGCCTTAGCTCCTTTTTGAAAATGGGGAAACTGAGGCAGACAGCCATGTTAGGATACTTACACAACGGGTTGGGTGGGGGTGCATTGCACTAGTGATGCCTTCACAGAGGCAATCTGAACAGAATCACTCTTGGCTAGAGATAAAAACCATCCAAAATATTTAACCTATTATACAATTTGTTTAACCAGTTCACCACCCCTGCAGGGTCTCCCTGCCAGCTGGGCCACTGTGGGAAGTCGGGGAGGCTCCAGTTAACTGGTTAGGCAGTAAGCATGCTGGTGAGTTATATGCTAACTGGTTAACCTTTCACATCCCTACTCTGCACTCATCAAAAGATTTCACAATGGAGTTCAAACAAAAGGATCTCCTCTACCCACCGGGTCACAGGAGCCAGTGGAAGGCTGCAGAGGACAAAAATAATAATAATAAAAAAAAATCTCCAGGCACTACGGGAACCTGGATGCAACATCAGGAAATCCTTCCAGGCCAAAGCTTCCTCACTGCCAGGGCCATTAGCTCAGTGCTGGGAGAGGATCCAAAATACTGGGCTTTTCTTTGCTTACCCACCTCTCACTCATAAGCCCTTCAGCTTCACTATGCCCTCCCCCACAACCTCAGGCTGCAGGGCAGCTCCGCTCACTCCTAACTGTATTCTCTGTGGTGGAACTTAGGCACACTCAGCACTTGGGAGCTCCCTTACTCCAGCCCGCCCATAGTGCCCATCTATAAAAAGATATACAAGAACAACCCAGGAAACTACAGACCAGTCAGCTTAATGCCTGTGCCAGGAAAGGTAACAGAGTAAATAATTAAGGAATCCCTCTGCAAGCTTCTGGAAGATAAGGAACAATCAGCATGGATTTGTAAAGAACAAACTATGTCAAACCAACCCCAGGAAGCTTTCTGAGAACAGTGGTTGCCAACCAGTAGATAGAGCTTGGAGCCTCTGACAGGGGATCCTGACCAGTTTGGCTGGGAAGCTCGCAAGTGCTGGCACCTCAGTTGCTCCTCCACCCACTGTCATGCTGCTCCTGCCCTCTGCCTTGGAGCCACCTCCCTGGGAGCCTCCTGCTTGCTGTGCAGGTGAAGGAGGGGGGGGGGGGTGCTGATGTCAGGGTGTCCCCCCCACCCACTCCTGTACCCTGTCTCCACACAGAGAGAAGGGGAAAAAGGAAGCTTGGCAATACAAATCTGTTGACAGACACTCATACAGTGTGTAGGGTTACCTGGTAGACCCCCCCCCAAAATATCAGATACACTTGATGGGGAGGAAGGGGGGGGGAAGAATCGGCCAGGAGGGGGGCGGGGCTGGCCGGGAGGAAGCGGGGCTGGCAGGGGGAGGGGTTGGGGGTGCAGCCACTGGCCGCAGCCCGAGTCCAACAGGCCGTGCCCCCAGCAGGCGTTCTCTCTAGTTGCTAGTAGAAGCCGGGCGGGGATGGGGGGAGTTGCTGTGAGTCACTCCCCCTGCCTGGCTTCTGCACACAACCAGAGGCTCCCAGCTGGGAGGCAGGGCCGCGATTGGCGCTGGGAGCCTCTGGTTGTGTGCAGAAGCCGGGCAGGGGGGAGCGTCTGGGAGTCCCGGCCCCTGCCCTGCCCCACCCGGCTCTGTCATTCTCACAGACACACTCTGTCCTTCCCTCTTATCTCCTGACCCAACACGTACATGGGGGGGTTGTTACTACTTTTACTGTTTGCAAAGTGGGTTAGTTTTGGTTTGTGACTGGTCTGTGCATTTCATAACTTTCATTTCTCTCTTATGCTTAAAATTTAATTCTTGGAGTAGTGAGTTCTAAAATGCCTAACCTGTTGTGACTGGAATAATTATCCCTGTGGTAATTTTGATCTGGAGGTGTGTGGTGAGCCAGATTTGGCCCATGGGCTCCTGTTCTAGATGGTGCTTGGTCCCGCCATGAGGGACTAGACTTGATGACCTGTCGAGGTCCCTTCCAGTTCTCATATTCTAGGATTACTCACTGCTGAATGCTGCAGAGACATGGGCATAACCACAATGGATAGGAAGCTGCAACAGTATGTCTCTATCAAGTAGATCTCTAGAGATTCTGAGTATCCGCTGGAAGAGGCTTGGGACCCTCTACTGCTATTAGTCAATGGAAGCTAAAACCACCCACAATCCTGCAGGGTTAGGCACACATAGAGGTCATGCAATTTCCCAAAATGCTTTGGGTTAAATCCAGCTTCAGAAGGGAAAGACACCACAAAGACAAGATTTTTAGAGGAGGCAGAATCGGTGAGGGAACATGGGGAGTTGGTCAATTTCCAGGAGCTGCAGAGCAAAAGTCTCTTTCACTGGCTGTACCCAGCGCAGGTGAACAGACAAGATGAACAGGCCCATTCACAGGAATCTGTCGGGGGTGTGAGCTATGGAAGGGGCTGGCAGCTGCCCTGTCCCGGAAGCCCAACCCCACCCTGGGCCTCACTTCTTGGGGGGGGAGGGGTGAAATCAGTCCCACCTTTTCCCCAGCCCCAGCCCCAGCCTCATACTTACTTGGGAGGATGTGTTCACACCCTTCACACACACATCCCACCCCGCCCACAGGCCTGATGAAGCTGTGGCTAGAGGAACAGAGGCAGATGTAGCCCATTGAGAGTTTTTAAAAACACCATCCCCAAGCAGTTTTGAGCTAGGTCTTGAGTGGGGAGCTAAAGGGGACTTGCATACAATACACAGGCTACGTCTACACTGACCAGTCTTGCACAAGAACATATGCAAATGAGGTGCGGCGATGAATATAAATGGCAGAACGGCTCTTGCGCAAGAGGGGCTTTTTGTGCAAGAAGTAGTAGTGTAGCAGTAGCCCCTGTCTGTAGTGGGCAGGGCTGGCCACTGCAAACAGGGGCTGCTGGACCCAGTGTGAGCTGGGACTGAGCAATCTTGGCTTGCGCTGGTCCAGGATGCTGCACCTCTGCGTTTTAAATGTAGTAACAGCCCGCTGGCTCTTGCTACATTTAAAATGCAGAGCTGCAGTGCAGGTGGCTCCTGGAGCCTGCATGAGCCAGGACTGCTCAGTCCTGGCTCGAGCCAGCTCCTGGAGCCACCCCCGCTGCAGCTCTGCAGAGCGGCCCTTATCGACTAATTGTGTCATTGATACGAATTGTATTGACCACAATTAGTCAGATAACTGCGATTTAACATCCCTAATCCATGCACAGCGTTGGTGTTTCGCAGGAGAAGGTGACAGAGGGCCGCAGAGGAAAGCAAAACTGTGTGCCTGGGACAGCCGAGTGGTAGGAGACTCCATGAATGACTGTGCACACGAAAGGATACAAATTGGCCTGCAATTTGCGCTCCCACTAGGTTCCTTCCAGCCCAGCTGAGAGCAGGATAAGGGTATTTTCTCAGCTGAGACCAGCCCTTCCCTTTCCGCCCATTGCCGAAAGCCCTCAGGAGAATCAGGTGCAGCAGCAAGGTCATGGCTGTGTGACCCGAACGTTTCCTATCAGCTTAACCCTTCCTGCCCTGCAGAAGCCAGCCTCCCACATCAACCAGGAAAAAACCCAAACAAAACAAAGACACCTTATAGCCTGGGAGGCATGTGGAGATTTCTGATTGGCTGCCAGTGATGTCAGCAAGTTCATATAAATGCCTAGACCCATTGTCTAATTCTGCATTTAATTTCAGGGTGCAGCAGCCTTTTTAGGGGACCGGTATTAGGGTCAAAGGTGGGGAGCGAGGGTGAGAGCCTAGGAACAGAAGTTACCCAGCTACAGCAAGCCCTAGACAGGTTTTAATCTTGCTCTGTGCCTCAGTTCCCCGCCATCCCCATGTGTAAAAAAGTACTAGGCCTGTACAAAGTACCAGCAATAACATTCAAGCCCCTTGAAATGAGAAGCTCTCACATTTTGGTTTATTTCATTCAGTTTTACCAAAAACTTAAAGTTTCATGATTTTAAAAAGTTCAAAAATCCAGAACCACCCTGACCACACACAGACTCAAACCGTCCTTTCTAACAAGTGACCAGGACGGCTCCCTGCTGCACACGGGCTGGATTAGCAAAAGACATTTGGTGTCACCTAGCAGTTGGGTTCCCTGCCATTCTGCTTTCAGGCCAAGTGTGTGACAAGGCTGTTGGAAGAAAATTATGGCATTTTTAACATTTCTAGTTGCAAAATTCATTGCAGCACAGATGAATTTTCATATCAGCTTATATGGAGCAGCAATAGTATCACCTGTCTCCAGCAGAAGCTTTCCTATTTTGAGACAAGTGTCATGAAAAGTAAAATTTTTGGGGACACAGAATGACTCAGAACTAAACTGCAAATCCAGGGGAGCAGGAGAGTTGGGCCGGGAAACCTTGAAATAATACACTTGTTTATTATTACATGCCTCAGTGCACAAAACAAAATGTATTCAGCACATGGATGGAAAAGATTAGAAGGACGGTTGGTCTGAGAGCCTTGACGCTAACCAAGTGCTCACTCTGGAAAGCAGTGTCTCAGGTGACAGTGAGCTCTGGAAACAGGGCCTGGTTTCCACACCTCTGGATATGCGGGACAGGCCTCTGAGTGCCTGCCCAGCAGGAGCCTGATGTGTGGAATACCACACATCCCTGTTGCCAGATAAACAGTGGAGTGCACAGGTCTGCTCATGGCTTTCCCCATCCACGTACTCCCCCTCTAGTGATGTGAAGATGCTGGCACCGTGTGGGACAATTTAAGGGCACAAATCACCCCAAAATCCTGACTGAGGTTCTGGGGACTGGAGTCACTGTTCCTCTTTTCACAGGATGCTCCTTTGTAGGATGTTAAGTATCGGTAAATTAAGAAATTAAGTAGCTGATGGAATTTCCATTGACTACTCAATGAGCCCCCAATCAGCTGGCAGGGTGTGTGCGTTGGGGGGAGCACTCCCACTGCAGTTCTGCACTTTAAATGTAGTAAGAACCTGCCGGGCTTTTAAGCTGGCTCCCTGAAGCACCGGCTCCTGCTTCTCCACCCCCTTGCTGCCTCTGATACAGAGGCAGTGGGCGGGTGGTGGAGTGAATAGGTGGGTAGTCACTCCACTATCCAATAAGCCTATGCTTATTGGGTAGTCGATTACTCGACTAGTTGCTTACATCCCTAGTCCTTTGTGAAGCTTGTTTAAACTTAGTGCGTGAGTGAAATGCACCTCCCCTGGAATTGCAGCGCTCAGGGCTGACATTCTGCAGGCAGGACAGTGAGGGAAACGCGTGCACACAGCAATGGAAACCTGCCCAAAAGGAAAGGCTTCCGTCGCTCTTCTCTCATTTGCATGGAGCTATAAAAAGCTGCTGCTTTTTATTCCTGTGAGCACGGCAGCGGCTTAGCGTCCAGAGGAAGGAATGGCTGCAATGTGGGGGAGAGCTCGCCACTTGCCTCGGAAACCAACAGCTGGGTTGATCTGATATTTCTCACTCCCTCGCCCCCTCCACACGCCCTTCTGCTGGGCTGCATTTTAGCAGAGGCTGGGATTCCTGCAGCAGAATTTTGGGCAGCAGCCCAAGTATGGCCAAGGGACCCTCCCACCAAGCCCAGTGTTTCCTTGGTCCTATGGTGAGATGAACTCAACTTTTGCCCTGGTGCATCGCCACTGGCGTCAGTGGATCTACACCAGGGATAAATTTGGCCCGAGAACTGGAATTTGAGAGACGCAAGAGCAAGTAATGGCAAGAATCGATGGGTCCACGAGGGCTGCATCTGTAGCTATTTACCACAATGCTCAGATTGAGGAGAGACAGGCCACAACAAGTAACTAAGGGTGCGCCTACACAGCAGTTATTTTGGAATAACGGCCAATATTTTAGAATAACTATGTGAGGGTCTACACAGCAATTCCATGATTTTGAAATAATTTCAAAATTATGGATGGTTTATTTCAACTTCTGTAAACCTCATTCTATGGAGAACAACACCTATTCCAAAAGAATTACTTCAAAATAAGGCGTGTGTAGACACTCCACTGCTGCTATTTTGAAATAGCCCCTCAGCAGGGCCAGGTCTATGTTATTCCTTCGGGGGCTCTAAGTCGAGGTAGCACATCTCTATTAGGGAAGCCTGCCTCGGACTACTCTCGAGGCTTCCTTGCAGTGTAGACGTGCCATTTCAAAATAAGCTATTTTGGAAAGACTATTCTGGAATAGCTTATTCCAAAAATCACTGTGCAGTGTCGACGTAGCCTAACTGGCCCCCTCCCCACACCATTCATGGTTTGTTGCTAATGAGTCAAAAATATAACCTGGCATCAATAAGGGAAAAAAGAATGTGCACATGCTTGTATTTGCATTGAAGCTCTTGTGATTAGTGGACTCCGCAGAGCATTATCACATCCCTCAGGAGCTCACAGGAGGGGACAGGAAAGCTGGACCCTTCCTTGGGGGCAAGAGTTTTCTGTACAACCTCCCTTGGAAAGCGTCTGGATCACCTGGAGAATGAAATGCTTTGGGAAAAGCTCTTGAGCGAGGGCTAAGGCTAGAGAGGCACTAAGTAGGCATTGGGGCAGAGTACACATGGCGTGGGAGATGTGGCGAAGAGCAGAGCACAGACAGTGCTGGAGGGATATGGCTTGTCTAGCCAGTGTGAGGGATCCAGTCCTGCCCCTAGGAAAGGGGAGCCCCACGACATAGCTGAAGTTTTTCCTCCAGTCACCAATACACCTTCCAGAAATCACACAAACCCGGGAGGCTCCCAGAGGCTGCAGATGATAAATGGGGCAGCAGGACATTTATATTAGCTCAGAGCAGCCCAGGTGCCAATGGCAACGTACTGTAAACATGAAAAGGAGGGAGTGCAATTGCTGCTGACTTTACCATAGAAGGCACCTAGGAGAGAGCAGCAGCAAAACAAAGCTCAGAACAGGCAGACCAAAGCCCTTACTTGGAGTTACATCTAGTCAACGTTGAAGAGTTATAGTCACCCTCAGTGAAACCACCCCTTGGACTCATGGGGCTTGCGCGGAGTCAGCAGACACAGGCCAGCCAGGGGTGTCTATCTGCAGTGGAGACACTCTCATTGCGCCCGACTGGAAACTCTCAGAGAGGTTGGCATTTCATAGACATCTTCAACCACGTTTTTAAGAGGCCACTGATTTTGAATACCCTTTCTGAGATGCCTAAAAATCAGGCCTCATAACGTCTCAAGTTGCACACCCAGGCTCAGGGGCCTCTTTTGGAGGCTTTGTGCATCTGCCTGTTAGTTTGTTAACATGCTGGACACAGAAGTGCAAGTGTTCCCACCAAGGATGTTACAAATAGATTAATCAACTAATTGAATAGTCGATGGAATTTCCATCAACTATTTGATTAGTTGATAAGGGCACTTCCACTTAGAAATGTAGCAACAGCCCGCCTGGGCATTGCTACATTTCAAAGGCAGAAATGCCACGGCCTTTGAAACGTACAAGCTGACCAGCTCCATGCTGCTTCCACTTTGAAATGTATGAGAGCCCCACTGGGGACTCTTGTACATTTCAAAAGTGGAACGCAGCAGATGTGCCCTGCCCCCTCCCATGGAGCCAGCGGGGGAAGCGGCTTTTAAGCCAGCTCCACCCTGCATCCTCCTCTCCTTCCCCCCGTTGCTGCCTCTTTCTGATAGAGGCAGCAAAGGGGGTGGGGGAAAGTGTCTAGTCGACTAGTGTGTCGACTATCTGATAAGCTTTTGCTTATTGGATAGTTGATTAGTCGCTTACATCCCTAGTTCCCACCAGGGGACATGGGGGGAGGGGGGTACTGAAGTCATGTAACACGAGGATGGAGAAATTAACTTTTTCTTAAAAATTCAAATCCAAATAAAATGACCTCATACAAGGGGTTACTAGCACAGACTTGTGAGAGCTACATACACCTCAACCCTTCCTTTCCCGTGAGGTAAGCCCTATTGCACAGGTGGGGAAACTGAGGCGTAGAAAAACAACATGACCCCCCACTCCACAGTGGAAGTTAGACTATGGACATTCTATGTCCAGCTCTACCACAGATTTTCAGTTCCCTGTTCTAACCAGCTGCCAAGGCATGATCCTTGAGCACCAGTCTCAGTAGTACCCTTATTACCACACACCTGACAAGGCGCCTTCCCCTGAGAGCACAGCCTACCCGGCGGTGAAAAATAGTCCCAGCCCCTTTGCTGCCTGGGGCAGGTCCCTTTGCTAGAGGGCTGCAGGCAGATAGGATGACCTATGCTAATGAAGGAGAGAGCGGTCACCTTCCCCTCATGCCCCATCCTCACTATGGAGAGACAGTTTGGAACTTGGAGCAAGCTGGCAATGAAGAAATAGTAATAAATCCCCACATAAGTTTCCACGGAGGAAGCGCCATCCATCCTTTTACATAAGGGAAAGGGAAACACTTGACCCTCAGAAGATTTGTCTGGTGCAAATGCAGGGCTGATACTCCAACTTTGTTTTAATTGACATGAGGAGCTCAGAGTGTTCCCGTCTCACCCAGCAGAAGCGACCCCTTTGGGCGGCTCAATAGCACTTCTCACCATGGCGCTGTGGCAATGCGCTACAAAAGGCGCAAGTTGGAACCCTCTCTCCTTTCCAGTCCTGGGATGCTCCTCCCAATCTGAAAGTTGGGATCTTCATCACAAGTTGGGTCAAGCAGGTTTATTTATAACTAGAGTCAAAGGCAGTAGCTAAATGAGCTTGGCTCCATAGACAGATACGAGAATGTGTGTCTATAGAGGAGATACTAGATCACTTGCAGTAGGGAGGGCTTTGAGACAAGCCCACACCTCTGCTCTGTTCTGGGTTAGAAAGCACCTTGCAGAGATGGTCTCACACTTCTCTCCTGGGCTGATTCCATCCGTGCAGGAACACAACCCGATACTTCAGTTTAGTGTCATTATTTTCCTTATTATTCTTACTACATGCTTAACACACTCAGGTTTTTTAAGCAGGCTACTTTCCATCATTCATTTCCCTCAGTTTGGACAGCGAAACAGACTCTTAAGTCCATAACTTTTGTCAAGGTTGCTCTCCATTTCTCCAGCACTAGAAGAGCGCTGCCACGGTTGTACTGGGCACTATCTAAGGGAGGGAATATTAGTTAAAGGGGTTGGCTCTAATTTACACAATGGTTCAAGGAAACATCCTTATTCATCTTGGGTGTTAAAAACACAGACAGAGCCTGAGCCAAATCTTGAAGTCCTGCTCAGGCACAAAATTCCTATGGACTGCAGGGAATGTTTTGTCTGAGTAAGGCGGCGCCTGATTTAAATCATCTTAAAATGTCCGAGGATCTGCCCCGGTAACATGGGGATGTATTTGGCCCAACAGCATCCCTAGAAATGGGCAAAGGAACATCAGTAGCCTCCTAAAGATCAGGGCTGCGGGTACAACCCACCTGCCGGAGAAAGCAGGGCCCAGTCCCCCAAACCCTTTCCTGCAGCTCCGGATCCGTGAGCAGCCCCGGGGGCCTACTCCTGCCAGCAAACTCCCAGGGGGAGGCGCAGGCCCCTGGGCAGAGCAGGGCTCTAGCGAGGCAGCACAAAGCTGCCAGCACACGGGCTTTCAGCGCACAGGTGCCAGGCGCGCCCCTTGGCCCAGGGACAGCGCCCCTGGCTCCGGCCATTCCGGGTCCCCCAGCAGCCCCTCCGCGAGAGACAAAGGCAGCGGGTCACTGCCCCGCCGGGCGCGGCAGCCCCGAACAGCCGCCCGCAGCCCAGCTCCAGCGCTGCCACCCACACGCGCCATGGCCGCGGTCGGGAGCCGGCCGCTCGGAGGAGCAGGGGATGCTCTCCCCAGGCGCCCGGCCCGTGGGGTGAGCAGCGGCGGGTGGGGCCGGGCCCCTTCCCACGGGGCGGAGGGGTCGGCCCCGGTCTGGGTAGTTACAGCCTGGGGCGGCCCCTCTCCCGGCTAAACCCCTCCCGGGTCCAGGCACCTTCCAGCCCCGGTGCCGCGCGCTCCGAGCCGGGAGCAGGGGGCAAGCCGCAGCGGCCGGGCACTGGGTCTGTCCGCTCCGGGAGCGCCCACCACAGCCGCCCGCCTGGCCCAATGCGCCGCGCTTACCGCTCAGCCTGTCCATGGCCCGGCGGGCGCGAGGCGGCGGTGAGGGGCGCAGAGGTCCGGCCAGAGGATGCGCCTGGCTCGCCTGGCACAGAGACGTCAACCTTTAAACCTGCTGCCCCGCCCGCCCTGCGCTTCCCTGGCTTAGTGCGGGGTCTTAGCGCCGGCTCTGCTAGGCTGATGCTCAGCTGGGAGGACACTTCCGCTGACTCTTGTCCCACCCCCTGCCCGTCCCTGCCCCCCACATCCCACCAGCCAGTCCCCACCCTGCCTACTGCTCCTTCCCCCACATAGCCTCAGCTAGCCCCTCCTCCGCCCACTTCCCTTGCCCCTCCCCCCATACTCAGCCCCACATCCTCCCATGCTTCTGCCTCCCAAGGTCCACCCCACAGCCACATGTTCCATCCACACATCCCTCATGCCCTGCAGAGCCAGCACATCACCCCCCCCACACACATACCTCTCACACCTAGCACCTCCCAGCCAGCTCTCCTGTTTCCCCCCTTTCCTCTGAGCCAGAAGCACCAGCTCCCTTCTCAGCCTCTCACCCAGAGATCCCCAAAGACACTCTGGCAGCACACTGTCTCTCCACCCCCGCCCCCACCCACCCCCAGCTTTTCTCCTTCTCCCACAATACCTGCCAACGCTCAAGTGTGGGGCACTGAGCAAGCCAAGAGGGACACGAGCAAACCACAAATCAGGCAGAGCTGAGCAACCCCAAATACTTCTACAAACAACTCTTCCTCCAGCCTCCTTTCCTGAGTCAGCACTTTCACTGTTCATAACCTGCCTGTAGGTCCTGAGGTGAGTGCAAGGCCTGTGGGATGCAGGAAAGTTAGTCTACAATGAGGGGCATTGCTAAGAATGTTCTCTCCCTTTTCCTGTGCTAGCTCCCCAGATACACCCCTTCCCCCTTGCCATAATGAGAGGAGCGAGGCTTTCTTAGCCTCCTCGGTGCAACCCTAATCGTGCTCCTTCCCCTCTGTGGTGCTGTGGCAACTCCCAAGCTGCTTTGCCTTTCAGGGTTCCGAGGCGTTTCCCATGGATTCTGGATCTTGAATCCTCGCATGGCAGGCAGCAAGCACCTGGAATTCCCCTCTGTACACAGCACATGTTTGTCTATGTGGGCATGAAGACCGAGGGGTTCATCCTGATGTGGCTGGGAATTCTTCACCTGCTTATCGTCTGCTGGCTCTACAGGCTGGATGAGGGTGGGGTGTGTTGTGGATAATCAGTTCTAATGCTTAGGACCACAGACACACCTAGCTGTGCTCCCCTAATGCTTTTGTGAAGTTAGAGGTCAGCCCCCAGCCAGTAACATGGACACTTCTGCCTCCTGCCTGCACAGACAGAGGGGACAGTGTGTTTTGAGTCCACAACATCAGGTTTATATTCAGGAAAGATAGAGTTGTACTGTTGTCTACCCAGAACAGACACATGGACAGTGTGTCCCTCCCCCAAGACTGCCTTCCCCATGGTTCAGAGTTGTTCTGGAAATACAAGCTCTATCCAGAGATGTTCAATCTCCCGTGGCGACCAGTTAGTGTTTCTCCTGGCAATCATTTTCATGATCTGCAGAGAACTCCCAGACTCATGTCACACTTGGGACCTTTCAGATCCTTGTGACTTTTAGGCACTACCACTCCAGGACCATGGTTGAATGAGTGATGCAGGCAAATAGCTCCAGAGCCCATTAGCACCCCCAAGAGCCAGCTAGGCTTCCAGAGGAGCCAGCTTGCTTCCCAGACTCTGTCCCTCTCTAGCCCCATCCAAAAGCCCAGCTTGCATTGGTCTCTCTGAGCACATTTGGTTTGTTGCAGCTAAATGGCAAATAGATCTTTTCCTCCAACTCCAATTCTGGTTAGTGCAGAGCACACTCAGGCCACAGTCTTCAAAGCAACTATAGAAACAGCCAGCTGGGCCCAGGTGAGTTTGTGGTTGTGGCCCACAAGGCACTAAAATTAGTAAATTAGAACCAGCCAGAACAATAGTCTTCATGGGAAGGTTTTCATGCCCCCACCTCATCCCTCTCCTCGTGGTGGCTTGTGCTCCTGGGGGAGCAGCGCATAAGGCAAACACTGCTTGCTGCAGGGATTGACTCTTAGATTCGATAGGCTGCCTAGCTGGAGAAAGGGCCTGTTGGGATGGGAGTATAGGGCTACCTAGGTAGACAGACAATGGGAACACCAGACACAAAGGTGACACAGAGACAGTTTTGTCTGCTGCCCCCTTACGGCATATCCAGGAACAGCGGGTCTGCTAATAGCATATTCCTCTTCTCCACTACCAGCCAAGGAAATTGCTCCCCAGGCCTGTACACAGGGTGGGTGTGAAGGGTGGGAAAGCATCCCCATGGTTGCCCAAGTAAGCATGCTCCAGCCGGCCAGGGGAAGGCAGGAACAGTATGCTGCCTGATCCTCCCTCCCCCATGCTCTGGCTGGCCAGGGGAAGGCAGGAGCAGTATGCTGCCTGATCCTCCCTCCCGCATGCTCTGGCTGGCCAGGGGAAGGCTGGGGTTGATTTCCCTGCTTCATGGGGGACCACGAAGGGAGCATTCACACCCTTGTGGTCCACATTTACAAAGATAGCACCCCCCACAGAAATTCCTGCACACGGGCCTGCTCCCAATCTGTTTGGTAAATCATGTCAAAATCCTAAGCAGCTCTGCCAGACCTCTTGCACCTTCCTTGCCTTTTGAGAACAGCTGCCTCTGTTTATCCTTTGTACTTTCATTATATTTTTCTACCCAGTGTCCTTTTCTGTTAACCTCTCAAGAGCCCAACAGGAGTTTTGCCATTGATTTCCATAGGAGTTGGTTTGGCCCACCAGTATCCATACCTATCTTGCTGTTGGGTGAGCCTAAGTGGATGGGGTTAGGTAAGCGAATCATAGATTCATAGAATACTAGTGTACACCACATAGGGAAATATTAATAAATAACACCCAACCCCAGCACTCAACAGATGCCAGCCCTGTGTCTTTCCTAAAAGATCCTGTACTTTAACTGAGTCTGAAATGAAACTAAACAATTACAGCTGCAAACTTCTCCCACTGCAACAGGTTCATGGAGAGGATGTTCCCTGGCAAGTTTCCCCTGGAAGATCAAAAACTTGGAGGAAAACCCTGCCTCCTCCCATAAAGCAGTTTATTACTGTGCCCCCAAAATAAATACGAAAAATACCTACCAAGAGTAGGGATCAGCAATTATATTTTGTCAGTGTGAACTAGTGGGCTGACCACTGGACTGGGAGCCCAGGATTTTTATAACTGGCTCTGCCTGACACACTGTATGACCTTGGATAAGTCACTGAACCACTCTGTGCCTCAGTTTCTCTACCTGGACAGCAGGAATAAATGCACCTCTCCCCTCAGGGGGATGTGAAGAATATTTAGTTAATACTTAAAGGCTGCGTCTAGACTGGCATGATTTTGCGGAAATACTTTTAATGGAAAAGTTTTTCCGTTAAAAGTATTTCCGCAAAAGCGTGTCTAGATTGGCAAGTGCCTTTGCGCAAAAGACTTGCTTTTGCGCAAAAGCATCCGTGACCAGTCTAGATGCAATTTTGTGCAAGAAAGCCCTGATCGCCATTTTCGCCATCGGGGCTTTTTTGCGCAAAACAATTCTTCCCTGTCTACACTGGCCCTCTTACGCAAGTATTCTTGCACAAGAGGGCTTTTTCCCGAGCAGGAGCGTGAAAGTATTTGCGCAAGAAGCACTGATTTTATACATTACAAAGTCAGTGCTCTTGTGTAAATTCAAGTGGCCAGTGTAGACAGCTGGCAAGTTTTTGCGCAAAAGCAGCTGCTTTTGCGCAAAATCTTGCCAGTCTAGACGCACCCAAAGTGTTTTGGAAAAGAAAAGTGCTCGATGATGCTATGCATCATCATCCTGACTATTTAAAGCTCTTAGCTCCCTAGGGATTTCACCGGAGCTGCTGCTGGAGTCTGAGGTTTCTCATAGCCCCAAATAGCTAAGCTTGATTTAAGGAAATGCAGTTTTATGTGGGTGAAACCATTATAAATACAATTGGTTGCACTTACTGCTGTGCTAAAGTAGACAGAAGCAATTACCAGCACAATATTACACTCTTCACTTCATTCCACAGCCCATTCTGTGCTGAAGTAAAAGCTAAAAGACCCATTGCTGCTTGCTGAAGATGAATTTTCTTCCTGCTGCTCCAGTCTCATGGTGTTAGGCATGGGGATAGCAATGGTGTCATGTACCAGCACTGCAGGGCAGAAGGGCAATGGGCCAAACTGGATATTCCCTCTATCACATACCGGGAACCTGATGTCAGTTCTTTGTGTAATGCGTTTGGGGGCTCATCCTAGGCTAATGCCACACAATCGGCTGCAAGAGGCTGGTTCTCCCTGGAGAGCATTCAGCACTCACCTGAGATGGCTCTTCATCGAAAAACAGCATGGAAAATTCCCAATACAGGGATTAAGGATGACTATTAGAGACAGCGTTGGAACAGGCCTCTGAGGACATGGGGTCCTGCCCCTTTGCTAGAGCAGAACATTATCCTCCGCTCCCATAAGAGAGAGACTGATACAACTCTGGAGTGTGAGCATGCTTTGCTAGGCGTGGACTGGGGAGCACAGGACAGGCACTCCTGGGGCCTGCCTGAGCATTACATCAAGAAAGCAAACAGGAAATCAGAGAAACATACCACAACAGGCAACTGTGTTTGGGTTGAAACAGCATATTAGTAAAAAACCAAACAAGCAATAAAACTCTACAGTTCCCCTCCCCCCCATAGTTCTAGAGAGTCTTTGCAAACGTCTTTATTACGCCCCTCCCAGAGGCTGCTCTGGCAATTTGAGCTGGGATGCTGGATGTTACTGATGAACGAGAATCAGAAAAACCTCAGCGAACACATTAATAAGGGGATGTGTAGCTGATTCAGTTTGTAACAACAGTCTAACATGCCTCCTTCCCCTTTTCCCCACAGCTCTCCCGACCGGCTACTTCCACACCTGCTTAACACTTCATGAGGAGGTTCCGGACTGACTCCAAACCAGCCCCTTCTACTCCTAACCAGAAAGATAGGGCCTATGTTACAGAGTGCAGCGTTAGAGCCACATCCCAACTCCTCCAAAGTCCAGGCCTGCTTGGGTCAGGATTTTAGTTGAGGCTCACGTTGAAGCCTTACAGTCACAAAGATGCCATTAGGGACATATCCACCCCACATCTTGGGCTTTAATAAATGCATTACACTTTGTAAAGGGCCTGGGTCTGTAACTCTGGTGTCAAATTGCTAACAGTGGCATTGGACATAAAAGGGGGCTCTGATGAGGACAAACCATCGTTTTGTTACTTGCAGGAGGGAAAACAGTTTTATTGACATTGGCAGGCGTGGGTGGGAAGAAGCCTGGAGCTGTTGGGATACTGTGATTTGGAAATACGAAGGTTGAGACACCTTTTTCATAGCACACTCCTGACAGAATGACTCCTGTGATTCATGGGCCTGGGAGTGTTGCAGATGACACAGATCTGACACATCTTGTAATGATCCCCTGTGATTTGCACTGGCAGTGCCTAGGTGTATTCTCCCCTGGCAGCTGGGATGGGAAAGCCGGGGAGGGAGAGAACAAAATTGTGGCCTTGCCAAATTTGGTCCCTGGCCATGTCACTTCCACCAGATGCCATGACAGATTGGGCCTGTAGGGAGGGAGTCTTATGTTAGCAAGGGATGGGGTGATACACTCCACTCCATTCACTTCCCTAAATTAGTACAAATCTGGTAGGTGGGGCTGACAAAAGGTGAGGGAAACTGCTGCCCCAGCCCAAACCCTGAGAAGAGAGGCAGTTTACCAGGAACCCTTCTACTATCAATGGCTGAATCAGATGGCAGGGCCCTCCCTGCTGGGAGTTGCAGGAACCCTTGTGGGAGGGAAGGGACCTCTTGCTCTGCCGGCTGAAAGTGCTTGGTCTGCCTGTGCAAAGTGAGAAGGTGATATTGAGCCCAGAGCCCAGGACATAGCAGCAGCCAAGGGTCTGAAGGGGCAGAAGAGGGAAAAGGAGCCAACCTTTCACTGAGCATGAGCTGCAAACACTCCCTCCTCCACTGGGCTGGGCTTTACGGACACTGGCCCTGTGGCAGGGGATGGTGGGGGTCTGAATGGCCCAAAAGGCCAGAAGGTTCAATACGCAAATTGCACCTCCCACCCCACCCCCAATCGCATTAGAATAAAAAAAGAACATAAAGCAAACAAAGGGCATAAAAATATCTGAGACACTTCAATTCACTCTACAGGGTTGCAAAGAGAGTGGCCGCGTCTCCTATTGTACAAGAGAGAGAGAGAGTTATACAGAGCTTCAATATAGAGATCTTTCTATACATATATATTTATAGCTATGTATAAATTTATAGTGCGTTGCATTCAAAACAACCGCGCCTGCTTCTTCAGCTCGTTCCTCTTCCACAGGGCCAGGCGGTCGAACTCCGCAATGGTCATGCCGAAGATCTGATAGAACTCATCCTGTGACAGGTGGCGCTGGAGGGACAGCAGAGAGGGGCATGAGGCGGGGTGTATGGGCCTGAGACAGCGCGCGGGAGTATGGCTGCCACTGCTCAACGTGCCTGTGCAGATGCAATTGGAACGGCAAGTGGCTGTCTGTACATGTGGCTCTGCACACGCAGCACAGGGCTGTGACTATCCCAGTGTTGTCGCGTCTCGGAGCAGGTGAATTGTAATTGTGTGAACACCTGTGAGTGTGCGTGTACTATTGTGGCTGTGTAGCGCTGTGTGTGCAATGGTGGCTGTGTGGGAGCGTGACATGTATCTGTGGCTGGGTATGAGCACAACCACGTGAATCGGTGACCCCCTTCCTCAGCCTCCAGCTGGGGCACAGATTTCCATGGCCAATGCTGCACCCCGAACACCGCACTGGTGACCCAGCATTGAGGCTTTTGTTGGCTTCAGGCAGCCAGCCCCACACTGGGTTAGTGACCTTCTAGTTAGCCTGAGCTTTTCAAAGGAGGGGAGGTTGGGAAGCATCTGGCAGGGGCTCCCCTGTGAACTCTATGGAGTGGGGAGGAGTGAGTGCGTCGGCGTGATGCTGTGCTCCACAGGGTGATGTCCATGCAGACAACACCAGCCCCTGTTCCATCTGCAGGGAGCTCATGTCTGAAACATGTCAGGTCTCCATGCTGGGAGATGATGCGTAACAGGCAGGAGGGCAGCGGCTATCCCTGCTCTGTTCGTACCTTCTGCTCCAGCCTCAGCAGCACTGGGGGAGCAGGAGACAATGTCAGAAGGGGGCATCCCAGCAATATTCTCCACAGCAGGGAAGGCTTTGCTTACCTCTAACCGAGTCCTGTCCACATCCTTGGGCAGCTGGGTCCTCCCCCGGGTGGTCACCATGAGCAGCTCATAGGGGTATATCTGCCGAGAGAGGCCAAGAAACGCTTTTGGGTGGGCGGACTCCCCAAGCTGTGAGCCAGAGAGCAACCCAGATGGGCACAGCTAAGGGGAACCCACAGCAACAACCCAGCAGCTAGTCCGTGGACCTGTTCTGTTGGGCACAGGGTGGTGCTTCCTGGGGCCCAAAGGGCAGGCCTAGCTTCCAGAGCAGAACCTGGAGTTCGCATGGACACTGCAAGGCAGGGCTGATGCTCTGATGGAGAGGCTGATGCTAACCCAGCACCCACCTGCCCATTTCCAGACCACTTGGCTTATCACAGAGTAGGCTAATGCATTTTATGCAGGTGACCCGCCAGCTACATTTTTTTTTGCAACTCACCATTAGGTACGTACACCCTTTGCCCAGGCACCTCAACCTTAACCCCGGCCCAGTGAACAGGAGAGGCTGGAGAGGTGGGGAAAGGGTCTGCCCTGCATTCACCCTGCAGCCTTGGCTCCTGTCCCACAAGGCTGGGACCACCTGGCACACAAGATTGCAGCACCACTTGGGTTTGGTCCAGCTGGTGGTGTTGCAACCCCATGTGCCAGGCTGCAAACCCTGGTGTGGGGAACCCAGTCCAGCAGGACAGGAGCTAGCACTGTGGGGCAATGTGGAACTCACAGTCCATCTCCCCCAGAGTCTCCCCTCTGCACCAGGTGGGGGGAAATGTATGTTTGCCTAGGCCAGGACCCAGTCATGCATTAACCTAGTTTTGGACATAGGGACCCGCTGGTGGGTGAGGGCCTGGTTGGGAACCATTGGTGTCCTACCCTGGCCTCCATCTCCCATTAGAACTGGGTAGGAGCTGCTGCTGCTGAGCCCAGCATGACAGCTGTGATCATCCAGCCCCTCAGCTCTCCCCCGAGCATGTGCCTTGCTGCGGAGCAAAGTGTCTGGGATCCCCACAGCGTAAGCCAGGCTCAACTGCAGCCCAGTCCTGCTGGAGTGGATGACAGCAGGAGGGACAGGGTGGCTGGCACTGGGGGAAAGCGAATCAGGTCATGTCGAAGGGAAGGGAAGGGAAGGGAAGGGAAGGGAAGGTGTCTGAAAAGGTCTCAGTTCAAACATGGGCTCTGGAGACCCGCCCAGCCCACAAGTGCCCTGGTGGTAGTTGGACATTGGACAGCATCACTGACTGGCTGGCAGCTGCTCCCCGCTCCAAACTCCTGTGCAGTCCTACCTTGTATTCTGCAGGGAGAGAAAGGGAAGGAAAGAGATGAGAAATGAGTCAGCAAGCAGCCTCCAAGCTGTCCCTTTGCCGCCCAGGTGAGTCCCAGTGTACTGGCTGCTCTTGCCCCCTCCCACAGCTTTTGCCCTCCTTGCTGCTGCTCGGCACCTGGAAGCTAACACAGAAAGATCCCAGGCACCAGCACCACAGCTCAGCAAAGCTTCTTTGTGAGCGCTGGGGAAGGCAGGGCCTGATCCTGCCAGGTGCTCAGGGCCCTTCGCCAGCATTGACTTCACACGGGTGTAGGGTGCACAGCTGCCTGCAGTGTGGGGCCTCTGAGAGGCTTAAAGCCCCTAAAGGGACTTGTTGCTTTTCAGAGTTTCCTAAAGGTTTTTCACAACATGAACCTGGTTCATCCCTGTGCTGCAGCTGAACTCAACACTGGGCAAGGAGACGAGGAGGGAGAGGGGGAAAGGTGGGTTTAACTAACCTGACAGCTGCTAACAGCCCCTCAGGGCCAGTGTGGGAGGTAGGAATAGCCAGGGCTCAATACTGTTCAAAGGAGGGGATATGAAATGCCCCTCATATGCTCCATGTTCTGGCAGCTCCAGTGGGGAGCCCAGAATCGGCTACGCTGGTCCCTGCCAGCCAGAGGGAAACTTTTTGTCATGGGAATTCCCTGGACACTGGGTCCACCATCATTGCAGCTGCTTGACACAGATGTGAACGGGGCCTGATATTCACAGGAATAGTTTCGTAAACAGTGCTCTGGTTTAGCTTTAACCCTTCCCCGGCTGTGTTTGCAACCCCAGCACTGCAGGAATTTACTTGGGAATGAGAGCCGGAAAGATAAACCACCTAGATAGTGACAAAGCAAGAAACTCATTAACCTACTTTCCCCCCAAGCTGGCAGGAATGCAAACAGCAGTAGCAGGAAGGGGGACAACCACTCTGACTGTTTTTGCAGTTTTACAGTGACAGGTGCCATCGATAAGACAGCTTTGAAAAACATCATTATCTGCTGCTGCAGGGCCAGTCAAGGGTCTAGGTAAAAGCATCAGCCGGTGTATCTTGCACAGGCCCTGCAAGCTTTAGTGTTCAGCACTCTATGCTGACTGTGCTGTGCAGGATCTGGAGGAGAGTATGTAGTAAGCTCTTACTCTGGTAAGAGGGGCCACTCTCGGAGTGTCGCATTGAAGCATGTTGGCACAGGTTCTAGCAGCACATACTGCAGAACTGCTAAGGCTTCCCAGGCACTGTTCCCTGCTTACCTCGCATCCCCCAGTTGACGGCATTTGTGCTGTCGTAGTGGAAGAGTTCAGCACTGGGGGGCTGTAGGAGAAATGAGAACACGGAGGGGTCAGGATGAGGGAAGCCTCGATAAATACTCAGCTCTTCTATCACACCTTCCACCTGGGAAGCTCAACATGTTTTACAACGCTTATAATTAATCTGTTCCGAGATGTCATTCCCCTCATTTTACAGAGGGGAAACTGAGGCACAGGGAGGTGAAAAAGGTCACATAGTGAGTTAGTGGCAGAGTCAAGAAACCACCCAGGCCTCCTAACTCCCAGCCTGCATCAGTCAGGGGACCATTCCTAAAATCCTTGTTGCCCAAAGTTACACAGCAAAGACATCACTGTGGAAAGCACAGACCTTCCCACACTCTGACACGGGGGTTCTGTTTCCCTGCCTCTGAGCTCCAGGAGTCTGGAAGAGATTTTACAGCTGGGGGGGGGGGCACTTTCCACTCCTAGATTCCTAGGACTGGGTGAGGCTTTTCCAATCTCTAGTTCCTACTTGGACTCCATACAAAATACACCGGGGAAGCTCTGGATATGTCTTAGCAGAGGGGGCAGCCCCTAGAGGCTCACATGGCTCTAGTCTGTTCCACATGCCTCCAGAAAGAACACTCGCAAGTTTTGAGGATCCTGAACCCCAGCCTGAGGATTCTGAACCCAGGTACAAAGAGGGCTCTACTAGCCAGCCCCTGAGGCTACTGCCCTAGAATTGCTCCCTCCATTCCACATGTGTATGTATCTCACCTGTGCAGCCACTCCCCCAGGAGAAACAGTCGGAAACACTGCCACCTGGTGGCAGATCCAGGGTAGCTAGTGAAACTCACCCTGTGCAGCCCGTTCCTTCTGTAGGCAGGGAGGGATGCAGATTTTGAAATGAGGGGATCTGAAGAGAAAAAATAACAACAAAGTGCATAGTCCCCAAACTGACATCTTGTACTTGGGAAACCCTCAGCTACTGAGCTAAGGCCCAGGTGTCCGGTCCCCAAACACAGCTGAAGTTTAACTATAAAGAGGAAAGACCCCAAAGATCTAGCCCGGATGACACAGGTATATCAGAGAAAGAAGAAATGTAGTGCTGCAGTTGGCCCCTTTGGTAGGCAAATTCAGGGAGTCCATTGGACACCTTGCCTGTTACACTGGGGGGGAAGGGGGATCCTCTGCAATTTACATTACTGGATTGCCCTTTGCAGGCTCTGTCCTAGCTACCTCCCTCCCCGCTGAAGGCTGGATGCCCCTCTGAGCCCTTGGATTCTGCTCCCAATGGCTGGAGGATGTAGAGCCTGGGGCCCAGCAGTGGCTGAGTGGGCTGTCTCCCCGGGGAGTGAGACCAGGATGGAGACTCACAGCATGGAGCGCTAAGTCATCTCGGGCTGGGAGGGGCCTCTCAGGACTTAGAAGATTTTGCAATATACAATCTGCCCCTACACCTGAGATAGGAGGCATGAATGAAAGAGACCTCCCATCCCCATGAGGATTGGGGCCCATAGGAATATTGCCATGTTCTGTGAGGGAAGCAGACTCAAGGCATGTCTATGCTACACTCTTTATCTACCTAGACTGGGTTGACTTAGAGCCTCTGCAGCTGAAGCCCACCCTACCCTCCTGTTCGGGGTGTGTCTCCTCACCAGGAGTGCTGCCAGCAACCAATGAGGGGAGGTGATGGGGTAGAGAGCCAGGGTTCTCAGCTCTGTACGGCTCCCTGCCTGGAGCTCAGTTGTCCCTCAAAGCTTCTCACCTCCCCAGCCCCAGCAAAGAGCAGAGGGGAAGCTGCCCAGGGCTTCTCATCTTTCCACTCCCAACTGAGAAGGGGGAAGCCACCAGGGGTTCCTGGCATCCAGCAGGGAGATCCACACAGATGGACCCACAGGCTTAGTGGGAAAGTGGGGAGGCAGCGGTCCTGCACTCTCGGAAGGGCCAAAGCCTCAAGTGAAAGGGGTAGGACTGGGGGCAGTCAGTCCACAGCACCAGCCGGAGTGTGTCCCAGCCCTGGCCCCACCCAGCTGGCCCTGAGCACTGCCTGGAGTGTGCCACACCATGACCCAGCCCCAGCCTACCCTCAGAGCCACTGTGGGTTCTCTGCTCTCCCCCCTTTCCCAAGGCCTGCAGATAGAGAAGCACAAGGTGGAAGGGAGGAGGAAGATATACATACCACTGTCAGCCAGGTAATGTGTCCGGGGAGCTGCAATGAGAAAAGAAGCGGGAAGTCAGTACACTGGAGGCAGAGAGGCATTTATTGTGATGATAAGCCCCACCAGGCAAGACGATCAGCATTCCCCACCTTGCTTCCACACCAAGGACAACCTCACTGCACACTCTGCTTCTGGCGGCACGTTCCATTTCCCTTTACATCCCCTTGCAGGTGAGCATCTCCAAGGCTTTATGAATATTGGTGGGCTGAGCCTTCCAGCCTGTTGTGGTTACTGGGCCTGCAGATGTACCCTAACTGTGAGCTCAGCTGTAACAAGCGAGTGGAAGTTTTTCAAAGGTCACAGTGACCTGTAACAACACAACTTGATGGGAAGAGTTGTGCCAGAGAGACACTAAACACAAAGGCCTATTGATCTAATGCAAGGGCTGGGTTAAGCTGATGCTTGATAAATAAGAAAAGTGTGGAGCCAGAAATCAGTGCACCAAAATTGGTATGTCAGAAACTAGACCTAATTGGTGGATACAATAATGAAAGGATGGGCTATTCCCCCCCGCTGTCACTCCCTGCTGGAGTCTTTAATAAAAGTCACTGGAAAAAAATTAGCTAATGGAGAGAGCTTCACCATCATGATGGCCAACCCCACCATCTTCTCGGACACTGGACCTTCTTTGTCCTAATCCTGAGAGATTTCCTGGTCAGACTGGGCCAGAGAGTTGGACCCAGATGACACTGTAGACTCCATTAGCTCCAGCTCCCAAATAGCACCTGGAATGTGAGACTCTTTCTCTCTCTCTCTCCCCACAGGATATGTCTTATTCCTTGCCCACCTTATTTTTTCTTTTTCCTAACCCTCTTTTTTTAGCTTCTAACAGGAGTCTGGTTTAGCTGGCCAAGACCGTGACTGGAAAGAGGCAGCTAACAGCAATGCTCTAAACAGCACAATGCTGCTACAAGTTTGCCAGGTCTCGGAATGGCCGATAAGACCATGTGACAGGCCTGTGTCTCTCCAGCAGAGAGGTTGCAAGTGAAAGTCAGTAACAGAAGCTGCACTTTTGGTCCTTGCTTTTCTTTGTGTTTGTCTTGCCTTTTTAGGGAATGGGATTGGACTTTAACAACAAAAGCATGAGGTCATCTCAACTAACTTCTTCTCCTTTACCAAGGCCAGTTAGGACTATCTTTCATATCACCCGAAAGACTGTCAGACAAAGGGGTTGTGGGGCTTTTTTGGGGGGTGGAGTGGGGAGTAAATGTGGGATGTTGCTTAAATAAAAGCTTAATTTAATACTTGTCATTTTAAGTGCTTTAACTAGTTTTCCATCTTTTTCTGTCGCTAATAACCAGTTACTAAGGATTTTTAACAGGGTATTTGCCCTGGTACTAAGTGGGCTTATTGACATCTCAGTACACCAAACTCTCTACTTCGTTTAACACTAATGTTGGACAGAGATCTGGTCATGGTAATACCTTTGACTCCTCTGTCCCTTTATTCCATCTAAATCAATACAAGCCCTCCCACCGCCTACAAAGACTGCCAATTTGCCCCTCATTATACAGACATGGAAAAGAGGAACAGAGTGAAAAAGGGTCACCTAATAAGTTAGTAGCAGAGTGGGAACTAGAACCCAGAGCTATTGAGGCTTAGATCCTATCTCCAACCAGACAGCTGCGCTACAAGGGCGTGAAAGCAGGGGTGAGAGAGTACCTGTCCTCCATGTCACTTTTAGTGGCTCCTGCAACATCTTTTGGGCTTAGCCAGTGGGGCTGAGGGAGGTGGCTCTGCCCATCTGCAGAAGGGAGAATGCAGTTTTGGGCAGCTCAGAGCTGCCTTTTAAGACCACAATTACTCTGGTCATATGGGGTATGTCTACACTGCAACACTATTTCAAAATAACTAGCACTAGTCTGAAATAACTTCATTTGCGTCTACACAACATGCAGTTATTTCAAAATAGAGTCAAAATACTGTCAAGCTCGAGGACTTCTTTCTTCGACTCCTGTAACCCTCATTGTACAGGGAGTAAGGGAAGTTGAAGGAAGAGTGTTCTGTTTTGAAATAAGTGCTGTGTAGACACTCATTTCAAAATAAGATATGCAACTGACATAGCTCAATGTGCGTAGCTTATTCAGAGTTAAGCCCTGCAGTGTAGACGCAGCCTAATAGAGAGTTGCTAATCTGTTTGTTCACAGTGGCAACAGGTTCTGCCTCTGCTGCTCCCTCCCTTCTCTCCCTGCCCACCCCTCTGAAAACCGATGCTATTACAGGACCTCAGCCAGAGTGGCAGGCCTTGCACACGGGCTGGCACCTCTCCCTCCTCGTGCCTTATATTCCCTGGCAACCCTACCTCCAGGCAGCCCTGAAATATCCCGGATTCTAGAGACTGGCTGCTGAGATCACATAGCAAGCAGAGGCATTAGCTCCAGCAACCAGGGAGCTCCTCTATAGAAACTTGGTCCAACCAACAGGCCAATTGGAGGATGAGCTGACAAATTTTCAATGGTGCCATCTAGTGACCAGCTCGTGGAATTGCAGGTGTGTAATTCCTTTGTAGACCTGAATTTACACCCTCAGAAAGGAAGGTGGGACTATGTGGCAGTCTATCGAAATTTCAGAGAGTCATAGAATTCTAGAACTGGAAGGAGCATCAAGAGGTCATCAAGTCCAGTCCCCTGCCCTCACCGCAGGACCAAGCACCATCTAGATTATCCCTGATAGATGTTAGTCCAACCTGCTCTTAAAAATCTCTAAGGCTACGTCTACATTGGCATGATCTTGTGCAAATACTTTTAACGGAAGAGATGTGCTTTTGCGCAAAGCTTCTTTGCCAGTGTGGACGTTCTCTTATACAAGAAAGCTCCGATGGCCATTTTAGCCATCGGCCTTTCTTGCGCAAGAAATTTATGTTGCCTGTCTACACTGGCCTCTTGCACAAGAACAATTGCGCAAGAGGGCTTTTTCCTGAGCGGGAGCATCGTAGTTCTTGCGCAAGAAGCACTGATTTCACACATTAGAACGTCAGGGTATAATTATGGGGCCAAACTAACATAATTTCTACAATCTCCCTAAGCAATTTATTCCAGTACTTAACCATGCTGACAGGAATGTTTTCCTAATGTCCAATCTAAACCTCCCTTACTGCAATTTAAGCCCTTTCTTTAATAAAAGACTGCTTCAGCTTGTGCTGTTAGGGGGCCCAACTGGTGGTGTAGCCTGAGTGTGTATGTATGAGGTAGAGTGTATGCACCGGGATCTAGCTCTAATACACAATGATAAGTCACTATCAGAGAACTCAGACAACCTCTCCAATGTCAAGAGCTGTATTTGTCTTTGTTTTTATTACAGGGCATTTCTTTGCCTCATGGGTATAATTATGGGGCCAAACTAACATGAGCCCTGCTTTCCTAAAAGCCCCTCCACCATGTAGGTACACAGACACCCTACACAACAGGGCTAAAACAGAAATAAGCTACTCAATTTGAGCTATGTCAATTGAGCTTAAGCTTAAGTTGAACTAGCTTATTTTGGCTTTTTCGCTGTCTACACAGCAGGAAGTACGAGTTAGGGCACTCTTCCTCCATCTTCCCTTACTCCTCACAAAATGAGGGTTACAGGAGTTGGAGTAAAAAGCCCTCCAGCTCGACATTCATAGAATCATAGAACTGGAAGAGACCTCAGAAGGTCATCAAGTCCAGCCCCCTGCTCTAGGCAGGACCAATACCAACTAAATCAACCCGGCCAGGGCTTTGTCAAGCCAAGACTTAAAATACCTCTAGGGATGTCAAAATAACTGTTTGCTGTGTAGATGTGGACTATGTTATTTCGGAATAACATCATTCATCTGAAGAAGTGAGTTGTGCCCATGAAAGCTTATCTACCATCTACAAATTCTGTTAGTCTCTAAGGTGCTTCAAGACTATTCATTATTTTTAAAGTTTTTTTCAGTTACAGACTAACACAGCTATCCCTTCTGAAACTTTAGAAGATCTGAGGTTATTTTGGCTCCCCAAAGCATTAAAAAAAAGCACAAATACCAAACCCTGGGACTTGCATAGCACCTAGGGGCATGTGTAAAGAAGAGATGTTTCCCTGATGATGCCATCAAGGGAAAGAATTGTACAAGACTAATTTCTTGGGTAAATTATGTCCCTTACAAACATCCAATCTCCCCAGCCATGTTGAAAGGCTCTGGTTCAGGTGTCCTTCCTTCCCCACATGCCAACACTTCACACCAGATCATGCCCTGGTGATGGAAGTAGAAGTGGGAACATGGTATGTGGCAGGACGATGAGATGGCAAAGCCAATGGCTGATTTTGGGGTTTGGCCATATGGTCTGGGACCCACTGACTCATTTCCCCCTGAGGCCACAGAATAGCCCCTTGCTAAGACAGATTACTGGCCAGCCCCACAGATCCTTCCATGCTCACATGGCTGGATGCATGGATCACATGATCCAGTCTGTGCAAATCTGGGCATTGGGGGAGTAAGCCTGTTAATCTCACAACCCAAAGTATTAACCAGCTCTTAACAAATTAGAAACCACAATCTCTTGGTCTCGTGCGAGCTGAGCAGCAGCCTCCAGCTGGCCTGGTGCTTTTGGCATTCCTTACAGCCATTCAGCGAGCTCTCATATCCGGCTGTGTGCAGGGCCTCTCTGCTGCCAGCTGAGCTGCGGGGTGGCGTCCAGGGGTCGGCGTAGGAATTGGATCGCGCCTTCATCTCTTCCTTCAGGATCAACCTGCCGATGCCGCTCTGGATCTGAGGGGAGATGGAAAGGAATACACTTCAGACACAGGCAGGAAGTTCTCTTCTAACCAGCAGTGGCAGCACCGCCACATCTGGGTGTCAGCACACAATGCTGCTAATGCTGGACTCTCCTGCTCCGGCATTCAGAGACGGGAAGGCCCTCCCTCTTTATGGTTCTCACATCCAGGCCAACACCCAGCCAGCAATGAGGGGTTGGTGCCCCCTGGTGAGTCCAATAGCCCCCCCCCCACGTCATAAAACAGCTTCACCCTCCTTCCGCGTCATAAAACAGCTTCACCCTCTTCATAAGAGAGGGTCCTTGGCCAAACTCATTAGGCTGTGCAAGGGAGGAGAAAGTCCATGAAAGGAAGGAAGCAAGGAACAAGCGGGCCTGAGTGGGGTATTGCATTACATCAGTTTCCTCTGGGAGGGGCTGAGCTTGGAATGGAGGGTTCCCGGGTATGGATGGCACAAGACCCGTTTGTGAGGTAGAAGCGTCTGGAAAAGACAGATGGCAGATGTACCCGAATGAGGAGGCTGGGTCAAGGCAGTCTTTCCTGGCTTTCTGCTGTGATCCCTGCCAGGGCGTGTGGCCTCCAGCCTTGCTGCTAGCTCCCCTCTCCTGTCTGCTGCTGCGTTTCCCTTTCAGGGGAGGAGTTGAGAGCAGATGCCAGTGGGTAGGTGTGGAAGGGATGGGGGCAGCCACTCACCCTGTGCATCCCCCGGTCAAACCCATCCTCTTCTCCTCCTGATGAGAATCTGCGGGCTCGTGGTGCTGCCAGGAGACAAGATAAGGACCAATCAGATGCACAATATGGACAAATACAAACAGGAGGCAGCCCCCTGGTGGAACTGTTAGCAACAGTTCCCAGGATGGATGTGCCTGGCAAATGGCCCAAAGGCTGTGGGGACTTCAGGCCCAGGGTTCTAGATGTGTCATCATCATCCATCACTGCCTACCTTCGATTTAAATTACATGCCCTCAGCTCTGGGCCTGGCCTGAGGAGCAAGGGCTCAAAGCCAACTCCTCTCAGAAAATGATATACGTGCAGGTCCTTATTGGGCATCCTGTGGTGTAGGCCGCAGGTCTGGGTGCCCTGCATTACCTTTGGGTGAACCTTGGAAAGGCCAGTACTCGGACTCCGAGTGGTAGTACGGGTCTGGGGAATAGGCTGGGCTGTATTTGGAGGACTGTGCAATGTCATCGCTGGTTTTGCTTTTCGTTGCTGCAGGTGGATGGTCTGCAAAAGCAACAGAGAGTGAGACTTAGGAAGGAAAGCCAAGCCCTGGAAGAGGTGCTGTCAGAATCACCATGGCATCTCCCACACAGACAACCACGTGCCTCCCAGCTCCAGTAAGCATAACTGCCCAACGGGCTTCACTTTGGAGATAACAGTTATCGTGGTGCTTCTTCCCAGAACCTAAGGGGCCCAGTATGTCCGCCGAGCAAAGGACAATGATGGCGGTAGCAGACTGGCTGAAACTGATGGGTCACATGCCTGATCAGAGTCACTCGCTGGACCTGGAGAACAATCTAGGCACATGGCATATCCCCCTGCACCACTCTCCAGTGGCTTGCCAGCTCTCTCCCAGGCACGGAGCTTTCCTGGCCTGACTGGTAATAGTCTGTAGTCAAAGCATTGGGCAAACGTTATCTGATTACCAGAGGAGCAGACAGCCACACTGACCCCCAGGGCAGGGTGAGGGGGGCAGCCCCATGCTCCCGGAAGAGGCAAGGTCTTCAGTCCTCAGTGCTGCCTGGAGTGCTCCCTTAGAGCTGCCTGGAGTGCTCCCTTAGAGCTGCCTGGAGCATGCTGCACAGCGGCACTTTGGCAGTGATTTAAAGGGCCCCTTTAGAATTTCTGGGCCCTGGGGCAACTACCCATTTTGCCCTCCCCTGTCGGTGGGCCTGCTGATTATACCTGACACCCCAGGAAATCAGTAGGATCCTCCCCATTCTACAGATGGCAAAGCAGGGATGCAGAGAGGGAAGTGAAGGTCACACAGCAGGGCAGTGGTAGAACTGGGAACAGAACCCTGCAGCTACTAGCAGCCAGCCCCCTGCTCAGTTGCACACAGCTGCTCTGTACAGAATTGGTTGCCAAGTACTTGAAGGGTTCTGTTACCGGCGCTCCATCCCTGCCTTGCATCTTGCTCAGAGCCCATGGCTCTGACATGCAAATGCCATGACATAATGATGCAGAGCCTTTGGCTGCCAGGCTGAGTCACAACCGTCGCAGCCAGAATGGTGCGGATCCAGAGCCCATGTGATGTTGGCTGGTTCTAATATCTTGCTCTTCCTCTTTAACCTACAATTTTCCTACTGCACCAACAAAGGAAGAAGGAAAACACAAGGGCTACTGACACCAGCTGCTCCTTCCTCCCATGGTGACCTGGCATCAGAAATGCAATGTTATTGCCAGAAAAGGGCTGTAAAAGTGCCCTGGGAGTCTGAGCAGAGATCCAGAGGCAAGGGGCACAAGGAAGTAGTGAGCTTCCCATAAGGTGTGTTTGAAGGGATGGAAGGAAGTGCTGTTGGCAAGTCCCAGGTTGTGAGGAAGGGATGCAGCGGGTTGTGTATGCGGGAGGGGAGCCCCATGCATATTCAGTTAGTCTTGAATACTGCTCCACGGCTCCTGTGCCTAGAGAACTACAGCCCGCAGCAACAGTCGGATGGGGCCATGACTCTGCACACAAGGGCTCTATGTTGCCTTCAGACTGCTCAGAGGCTCGGGTTTGACAACCCTCCTGCATCGGCCAGGAGTCTACTGGAATCACCATGGTGACTTTTGAAAGCAACCTGGGACTTTTAATAGCTACAGTACAATTAATGAAATTACGTTGTGTTGGGAAAAAAATCTCCTGGAATAGCTTCAGTCAGAGTTGGCAACCCCATGACTAGGGGCCTATCAAATTCATGGTCCATTTTGGTCAATTTCAGTCATAGGATTTTTAAAATGGTAAATTTCAAGATTTCAGATATTTAATTCTGAAATGTCATGGTGTTGTCAGAATAGGGGTCCTGGCACAAAAAGGAGCTGTGTGGCAGTCACTAGGTTATTGTATGGGGATGTGGTATTACTACCCTTACTTCAACTGGAAAGTGGTGGCTGCTGGCTAGGAATCGCGCTCCGAAGGCAGAGCTATTGCCAGCAGCAGCAGAGAAGGAAAGCATAACATGCTGCTGCAACCTTTCCTTCTGCGCTGCTGCCTGCAGAACTAGGCCCTTAGTCAGCAGCTACCACTCTCTGGCTGCTGGCAGGATACTGCCTTCAAAGCTTGGCACATTACAACTCTGGCTCTCCAGTTGCCCAGCTCTCAAGGCAGCACAGAAGTAAAGGTAGCTATACTGTGGCCCTCCTCAAATAACCTTTTGTTCCCCCTGCAATTCTCTTTTGGGTCAGGCCCCCCAATTTAAGAAACGCTGCTCTCCCCTGTGAAATCTGTACAGCATAGGGTAAAAGCAAACTAAAGGCCAGATTTCACAGGAAGACACCAAATTTCACAGTCCGTGATGCATTTTGCACGGCTGTGAATTTGGTAGGGCTGTACTTATGAGGGTCCCGCTCCACCATTAAGAAAACAAAATGGCTGCCTTTTCAGAAGTAGTCTCTTCCTCATAACGCATGTGAGGAAGCCCCTGCAGGAAGACTGCCATCTTGGTTTATGGTGAGCCCAAGAGAGACAGGGCCAAACTCTTCCTCAAGTCCTGGCCTGCTAAGAGTGCTCAGAGCCCCTCAGTAACATACCAGGAGTCATGCCAAGGAACATGGTAAAGGCAGCTACTTACAGCATGGAGGGGTGCAGCCAGCCAGCAGAGGGCATTAGGGGTGTTAGGCAGACAGGACAGAGGAGACGCACAGAGAGAGAAAGGAGAGACAGAGTTACGGTTTCACGGGGAAAGCTGTTACGTCTACACAGTGAAGCAAGTTGTGAGCACACAACAAGTCCTTCTCAACAAGGGCATGGCTGGTGCCAGGGGCCTGCAGGCCACCTCTCCAGACATCCCCCACCCACACAGCCCCAACACTCACTGGATCACTTTCTGCTGGTTATCACTAGTCTCTTTCAATCTATAATGTGCACCTGGGACGGTTGGAGGTGTTCATGAGTTTGGGATTCCCTTTTTAGTTTTTTCCAGCTATTTTATATTACTAGTGTAAAAAAATGCCCACATACTGGTCACTCCTCTCTCCTCACAGCTCTGCCAGGGCAACCCGCCCCTGACCAGCAGCACCCCTGCTATGTGCTTTCATATTAATGCCTTCAGGCTCTTGACCTGCAGCGCCCTTCCATGCCAGTTTTATTTTTCCCACCCAGGCCCTGATGCCATCCCTCAGTCCTGTCCTTCAGCACCTGCTTCCCATCTTTGGCAACTGTTGTGCACTGGAGACACATATCCAACCTGGGGTTGTATTTGAGGAAGGGATTGAACCCCCATGTGACAGGTGAGCTGCTAGTGCTCTCATGCCACTCAACAGCTCACTCCCACCTCCTGGGCTTTTTGCTGAAGGCGATGAGGAATCTCACAGCTTTGTGCCTCACTAAGTCCCATGGCTGAAGGAGAACAGCCCCATCCATTGCCAACACCTCCAGCCTTTTTTCTTGGCCTGACTCTCTGTCTAAAGATATCAGTCCCAATATTCTAGATTAATCTTATCTCGGTTTCATACCAATGTAAGTCCCAGCCCAAGGAATTATTCAGCAGTGAAGCTGGTCTCTAATCTTTGTTTGGCCCTTCCAAAGTCAGGACTATTAAGTAATTGGCAATCACCCCAAAGCAACACTCAGACTATACCGTGTCGTTTATAGATGGGGGGTTTCCGGTAGATGTTACTCTCTGCGGCAGCTGGAGGTAAACAAGAGAGAGAGAGAGAGAGAGAGAGAGAGAGGAAAAGAAAAGAAAGAGAAAGGATATGGAAGTCAGTTTGTGTTTGCTGGGAGCAGTGATATGGAGAGGACATGGAAGAGGAGATGCAAACCCCCCAGTCACTCATCTGTTAGGTTCAACATTTTTCACCTCCATGGATCTTTAAAAAAAAAAAAAAAAGCAACCTACTTCCAAGGCATTTCATCAAAGATGGACCAGGGCCTGGTTTAGCTTGAAAGGGGATTAAACCTGTTTTGGAAACTAAGCACCCAGTTACTAGGTGATGGGTGCTATAGAAAACCCTAGTGTAGAGAGAGTGTGTGTGTGCTAGAGGACATGCAGTGAGCATGCTCAGTGTTAACATCATGCATTGACAAAATAGTAGATGCTTCTCCTTCCTGTTCCCACTGTGGGCTCTTCTCAGACGGGGGGAAGGGGAAGAAGGAGAGGGGACACCTGGAAGTCCAGGATCTGGGGGTACCTCTATGGGGTACCCCAATGGTCCACCCTTATTGAAGGATTTACAAGAGGGAGATTATTTCTTGGGGCATAAGCATCTAAAAGAATGATCCATGATTCACCTGAAAGCAAACCAACATCAGCCAAAGCCTCTTTCAGCAAGGGAGAAACAGATCTAGATGCGAAGGGGAAGCTACTTGAACTGTACCTATAGTTATCCTACCAGCACTAGGGCCTACCAGCTGAGCTGCCGGAGAAGGGATGGGGCCATCCATAACAGACATCAGCAAGGGGGCAGAGGAACTCCAGTCAGCACACATAACATAGCTGTGGTGGTGGGGTGGCGGGACAGGGAGAGGGTCAAGATAGGGCCATTGCAGAAGGATGGGACCTGTAGATGTGCATAGAGCTAGTCCTTATGGTGGTGCCTGTGACCATGGATTGGTAACATGGGTGAGCATGAGGAAGAGGCTGAAGCTCCAATCCAGACTGTTGGTGTCCGCCCTGAGAGATGCTAATTCTGGACTATGTATGTGCATACTAAACATGGCCTGGATTTTTTGAACACCTCCACCAAAATCTGGTGCCTTTGGTTTCAGTTCACCAGCTCGGCCCACGCTAGAGAAAAGAACTCACTGCACTATAAGGAAAGTATGTTCACAGTCTGCATCCCACCACCCAAGTCTGGGGTTGGGTTCAGGCCCATCTCAAAGGTGCACTTGAGAGCCAGAGAAACGTCTTTGGAAGGGGGACAGGTCAAATGTCCCTTGAACTCATTAGGGTTGGTTTGTTTTGCATGGGCTGAGTCATGAGTTTTTGAACTGACGAACGGTCCAGTCAGTCTCTGTGATTGCAGCCGGGAGGGCAGCGAGTGCCTTATTGCAACCTATTGTTTATCCTGAAAAACAGGGGAACAGGGCCTTGTTTCCCTCCCAACCCCGCTGAAGATCTGTGGATGGACTGAGGGGGCAGTGGGCCTTACCTGGTGGCCCCCTGGAGTCCCTGCTGGAGGGGAGCAGCCATCTGGCAAGCCCAGAAGACTCTGGGGGAAGGGTGCACCAGGCCCTAGGGGGAGTAGGAGGAGTATAAAATAAATCAGCTGTAAAGAATGGGTGTAGAAAAGCTTCTAATCAGAAAAGCTTTGCCTTGTGGTCCTCTGGGGAAGGGAGGGCAGAGTCCTTGCAGGGTATTTCACTAGGAGGCAGTGGGGAATGGCAGGAGAGGTTAAAGCAGACTCTGGACAATGGGAAGTTTAGGTGGGGTTAAAGCTGCAGGTCCTGTTTATGGATGGCCACTATCATGTGATGTGTCCTGCTGCTGCTAGCTGATTCTAGGCAGGCAGTGGTGCCACTCATGCGATACACACATATAGCACATGCATGCATGCAACAGACACAGTGCTCCCCACAGGCCGGGGGTCTCCAGATCCTACCTGGAATGTGGAAATGCTTGGGCGCTTGGTATGAGGTTGGAGTAGAAGACCTCACATCTAACTGGCTATAGTAGGGGGAGCTGCGCCCACTCTCTGTGCCTGGAAAGCGCGGATCAGAGGGAGTGAGCGTGATTGAGAGAGAACAAGAGGCAGAAGAAAACTAGTATTAAATGCAGCCATGTTAGAAGAGCAGCAAACCACCTGTGAGTCAATGGCTGGCGAGAGAGGTATGGTTGGGGGTGGGGTTTCTGACACACTGTTGTGAGGGAGGAACTCAGGGTTTTCAGGCAGGGATAGGCAGGAACTGGAGGAAAATCCACAGGTGCATGCTGTTCAGGGGCCTACCCCAGAACCTGTTGCAGGGGCCCCAAACTCCTGTCCAGAATTTCTCTGGCATTCTCACTGGCATGGCAAAGTCCTTGACGGGGATTGTGCTATAAGCTTTAGTTGCAAGGTCTGGAGTCTCACCGAACAACATGGGGGGAGACCCAGCAAAGGGCAAGTCTTCCAGACTCATTTCTCTCCAGGTTTTCCTGCCCACTGCCCACAGCCCCATAGATTTTAAGGTCCAGCTGTGTTCTTCTTCATCCCCCGAAGATGTGCTAGCCCACGTATGTATAAGGCGTTCACCCCCAGCGTTGACAGATGTATCCTTCACTGCCCAGGAGAAGCAAGCTGAGCATCATCTGTGCCTTGAGCTCAAGTGCCGGCGTGGAGCCACCATCTTGGACTTTCTGTAGCGATGGGGCCATGCTGACTGAATCGGTTATGAGACAGGAGGGCTGTCCTGGGAAGTGGCATTAGCTGAACTGGATTGTGCATGAGGCAGCCAAAACAACGTCTCTCCACTGTCTAGGGCACATACCTCGCAGCATCCTGCAGGCACTGTCGAACTTAACTCCTCCTTGTTCAGTCAGGATTCCCCACCATGACCTGCGCTGCTGCCAAAGGGATGGCTGAGGCAACAGGGAGAAGTGTGTGTGTCCTTGTGACCCCAGCATGTGGCTGTTGGCTGACTGTTTTAACCTGGGCCAGGCCTGGGGATGGCCAGTGTCCTTACCTGAGCGGTAGTAATGATGTGGGGAGCGTGGGATGGTGGGAGACATGCCCTGGCGGCTGTAGGTGGGGGAGTCGATGTAGCCCGGGCTGGAAGCCCGTCTCTGCCGTATGTCAATACTTTCATAGATATCCTGGATGGATGAAAGGAGAGGTGAATAAAGGGCAAGAGTCAAAGAAGGCACATGTGCCTTGGGCTCCGGGGCATGGAGACAGTTGAAGTGAGGCTCCTGGGGCGTGTGCCTCATCAAGGAATCACAGAGTGCAGGAAGGTGTTTGCATGGGCAGCAGAAGCCTATTTCAGGGTCTTTTTCCTTTAGGAAAATGTCCCATCCCCCCACATGTCAGCCAGGGATTCAGCTGGGACAGCGTAGAGCTTTCACGAGGAAAAGGTGCAGTGGGTGTGGTGAGCTGGCTTGTGCACCGGTATGTGTGGCTGGGGAATGGGTGCGCAGTGCAAAGCAGCCATCCAGCACTTAGAGACAAGTCTCGCATCTCCCATGTGAGCTCTGCTCCTCTCAGCACGTGTGGGGCTCAACAGCAGTAGCTGACTGGAGTCAGGTGCCCCCCCCCCCCCGCAATGGATCTTTGCAAGCAGAGCCTCTGAGAAACACCAAATTCCTGTTCCCTAGTGACGGGACTCTCTTGGTGCCAGGAGAATTCCGTTGGCTCACTTGACACTGTCCCCCAAAGAGACACCTCCCCCCTGCTTTGGCCACGGAGGGCTGGGTGCAGCTCTCTCCAGAACCTGTCAACATTTCTCCAAGATGCAATTGGGAGGTTGGCTTTTGTGTGCCACACCTCTCCCCCCTTACACGCCGGCTGAGCACACTGGCCCTGCGCCCCAGCACTGTAGCTTCAGGCAAGCCTGGTGGGACTGCAGGGCTGGCACCCCAGTCCTAACTTGAAGGAAGCGATTTCCATTATAAATTCTACTTTCGCATCACACGGCAGATTCACTTCCTGTGTAATTCCACTGACCTCAGCGACGCCACACTAAGAAGGGATTCTGCCCAGCAGCTGTGACCATTCAGAGCCCCTATTCTCAGGCCACATCCTCCTGTTATGGGTCCAGGCAGGTCCCACCCACTGCCAGCCCTGCAGCCCCAGAGGAGCACAGTGTACGCACCTGAGAATATGGAGACAGCGTTCCAAGGGACTGGGGGAGGGGACCCCGTTGCAGTGCAGGAGGGAGAGAAGAGAGAAAGGGGATATGATTAATGGGCCACACAGCATTTCATCTGCTCAAAATTACAGCCCTCTCAGTGAAACTAGAGCTTCCCTAGTACTGTCAGGTACTCACGGAAGCCTGTGGGAGAGAAGGCTCCATGTGGGGAGAGTGGGCATAAATAGCAGCCTGTCCCTCCACCTCCACTCTGAGCACAGGCTGGAGAGCACAGAATCTGCTTTGATCCCATCCAGCCAGTGCCTGGAAGAGGAACTCACGGGAGCAACTCATTTCTCCCCCATCTCCTGGAGCAGGAAGAAAGTGTTTGGGGGAATTCTTCAGCTTCTTTCAAGAATATCCCTCGTTCCCATCACTGGAGCCGGCAGGAAGGCCCTCCCACGGCAGTGCTGGGATTTCCCTCGTGACAGGTACACCGTGACTTCAAGCATAGGAAGGAAGGGAAGCCTTCCGAGCTTGGCTTTCCCAGTTTGAAAACAACTGAAACAACCACCCCTTGAAGCCCCTCAACCAACCCCTCCCCTGCTTGTGTGGATGGAATCTCACCTGTTCCCAGAGGGTATGTCTAGACTGCGAGGATCTACTGGAAAAATCTACGCAAAATGCACTCCACATTTTGCATATCTTTTTCTGATACTTTATTGGAAGAGGCTTTTCCGAAATTTGGCCCATCTAGACTGGGCCAAATTTCGGAAAAAAAAACCTCTTTTGAAAGCCCCCTTCTTCCTCATGGAACGAGGAATACTGGGGCTTCCAAAAGAGCACGTTTTCTCTTCCACAAAAAAAGCGGGAGAGCAAATGTGCTCCCTGGATGCGGTGGAGGTTTTTTTGGAATATCTCCAGTGTTCCGAACCCCTCCCGCCCACAGTCTAGCCGTACCCAGAGTGCCTGGCTCTGCATGCTTGTACCAAAACTCCAGATACAAAGGTAAGCCCAAGAGAGCCTTGCTCTTGCCAGCCTAGAGTCCTAGGGTTCAGAGAGGATTTCTCCTCTCCTGCCTTTCTGAATTTCATCCCTAGCTTCATATAGAAATGGTGGCATCATAGCTGAGCTGCACAGATGGGGAGGGAAGGGGAAATGCCCTCAGAGGATGAGAAGGAACAGGCTGAACTGGGAAGCTCCAGGGATTTCTGCTGCTGTGAATGTCTGGCTATCTGTGAGGAGCTTGTATATTTCCCTTGGTATTGGTGAAACAGCAGCAACTGACTCAATGGGGAGAATGAAAACAGATGGGGGCTAAGTGAAGTCTGATGGGTTCACAGGAAACACCCACTGTCAAATACCACTTTGTGACCTCCTGCAGGGGTCAGAGGAGCAGCACTGGGCTGTCTCTGCAACAGTCTGAAATAGCATCAACTCAAGAGGTTTACACCAGAAAGCAGCAAATGCAGCCAGACACACCCAAAGCCAAAGGCCCACCCCTTTGCCCAGCAAGTTGCTGGCCATCTGACGTGCAGCAGCTTCTCATGGTTTCATTCTGTCGCTGTCTCAGTTGCGCTGTTCCCTGGCGTTGGAGGTCTGTGCCGCTGCATGCCATCCCTGTCTGTGTCACAGGTCACGTCGCCGTCCACAGGAGGCCCCGACGTGGCAACCTGCATTCTCTGCTTTAGCCAGAGAGCCTTTGAAGCTCCGACGGATGAAAGGCTGCAGAGCTCTCAGCATACACTGCTGCAGGGCACCTCAAGGGGTGAGCCTTAGCTGGCTCATAAGCCAACCAACCTTTGGGAATCCACTGAGAAAAAGCGCTTCCTCTAAAATGCACAAAAGCTCCCGCTAGGGACTCTTATACATTTCAAAGCTGGCATGCACACGGAGCCTGGGGTCAGCTGCCGCCTTGAAATGCTGGGGGGGGGGGAGCCCAGGATCAGCTGGGGACTCCTCAGCTGACCCCAGGCTCCATGTAGCACTGCCGCTTTGAAACGCCGCAGTGGTGTTTCAAAGGGGCAGCGCTGCACAGCTGATCCCGGACTCCATGTGGTGCTGCCACTTTGAAGCACCCCGCTCTTCCCCTCCTCTTGCTGCCTCTATCTGATAGAGGCAGCAAGGGGGGGAAGCGACTAGTCAACTATCCTGTCAATTATCTGATAAGCATTTGCTTATTGGATAGTCAACACGTTGCCTAGTCCTTAACATCCCTAGTATGTAGAGTGATCCCCTTGGAGAGCTGTTGTTCAGTCTGCGCCCCATCTCTTCACTCATGTCATGGCCTCAGGCACTGGGGGACATTCGCCAGAGGAGCCCTTCCTTGGGGCAACCTTTCTCCCGAAAACACTCCCTTCAGATTACATGGCATGGCCATCGCTAGTGGCCTCCATCAGCATCAGATTGTAGCTAACTGATGCTCTAGCAGTTTTCTGCCTCTCATTCTTGTGGCTTACAGTGGAGGAGGCTGGGGCCAAAGTTCTCCAGTCGGGGCTCATTCTGGATTTCCAGACAACAGACTCGAATCCTTCTTGGTGATGTTCCAGGCCAGATTCTGTTCTTGGTCTCCTCACTGTAAATCTGAAGAAACCCCCTCCCTCCCAATGCCAATGGAGTAACTCAGGGTTCACACCCACAGAGTCACAAATGTCCCTCCATTAACCCTCATCAGATCCTGATGTCCCTGTTTGAATGTGCCAAGACTCAGTACCTCCCCATAGCTATATCTCTCCAGCGTCTCATCTGACATGTATCTGTGATAGGGCTCATAGGAAATGAGGTCGGGACGCTGCACCTCGTAGATGGCTTTAATCTTGGGAAGAGCTGCCAGGTCTTTGTAATTAAGGATCTCATTATCCACTTTAGCCTAGGAGAAGGAGAGAGAGAAGCAGAGAGACATAGAGAAAGAGAAAGAGGAGAAGGAAGGGAAGGGAGGCTGGAATAGGCAATGTGACGCTCCCACCAGAGCAAACAGAACAGTGTCCACACAGGAAAGGGGAAAGGTAAGGAGATGTCCTCATGACAGGCACACACTCTCCCAGGAGAGAAGAGGCAGCGTTGGGGAAAGGGCTGAGTGGACTGTGGTGTTGAGCTGCCTGGCAAGACTCTTCCGAGTTCTCCTGTCTGATGTTTGTCCCAGAGGGCCTGCTGAAGGCAAGGCAGGCAAGCACTCAAGGAGGATTTCACCATCCCAAGGCTGGTCTTGTCCTGTGTGTGCACACCGCTTGCACTGCAGATTAGAACTGGGAACCCGCTGCTCCCAATCCTGAACAGCAACCTGATCAGTGCAGGGGGAGTCTCCTCCTGTGCCTCCTGGCTGGGACATATGGGGCACCCTTCCCCCATCAACATCAGGGACTCAGCTCGCACAACTCATGTACCCTCATCATCAGCAGAGCTATACTTACACAGATGACTCGGTTAGGGGAACCAATACTGGAACCAGGGGGCGAGATGGAGGTTTCTGATGTTCTTCTGTGCTGTGTACATACAAAAACACAAACTGGATCAAAACTTAAGCTAGGCATCATTCAAATCATGGCAATGAAGGGCCAAATCCAGCCTTGGTGTAAGCAGGAACAATGCCATTGAAGTCAATGGAATTTCACGTGCTTAGTTCAGGGCTGAATGTTTCCCACTAACTCCAGGGGAAGGACAGCACCCCCAAATTCCAACCCTGTTAAACTGCCCAGTTCTGTATTCCCACCAGTCACTCTGGTGGTTGTATCTTGGCATTCTGTCTGTGTTTGCATAGTCCAAAATGTGTAGCCACTTTAGTAGCCAAATTCAGATCCAGCAAGAGAGGGAGACCCTGCACAGGATTTTGAAAGACATATAGCACCTTGACTGCTGGTTGCAGACACCCAAGCAGCTGTTAGTTGTATCTAATGCTAACTGAACAGAGCAGCAGGAAGTACAATACCAGGCTGTGGAAGACTTGAGGCAAGGCTTGGAAGGGAGAAAAAACTAGAGGGAGAATGACTGCTAAAATGTGTGGGTTTACCTCCAAAGTTTGTTTCTAGTGATGATTTCAATCCTTCAACCCACCCATGGCCACTGCCTGTCAGTCAATGGTTTAGTCAGGCATTTCTCTGGCATTTTGCATGACAGTCAACAATGCATGTTCAATTTGCAGCTGAGGGCTGTGAGCATGGCCAGCAGCCTCGCCAGAGGCCATGGCACATGGACAAAGGCCTCCCAATGTTTACTGAATCTTCTGAACAGCACAGCAAAACGGGGGTTGAGCAGGCTAGGTAATCAGACTTTCCAGCAGGATGAAAAGATACTTTACAGCAGTTTGCACCCAGCAGTGTGGCAGTGAAGCTGTCATTGAGACAGCAGGGAAGCAAGGGGCTGATCTGGATTATTCTGATATTACAAGGGAGGCAAGGGTTGGCAGCTTTGATGGACCATATGGTGAGTGTTCTCGTGGCCTAAAGCAATCCCATGTTTGTGTCTACCTACAGTTCAACAATAGGAACAAATTCCCACCCAACAAAGCACAAAGTCTGCCTGGTCTTTGACTCTGTGTGCTGGGAGTGGCCCCCTGCAGGGAGGAGGAAGTAGTATATGCAGTATAGGAAGGGATGCCTCCTCACACTGTTCAACAGCACCATGCAGACATTTACAGAGCTCCAGCTACTCTCCAAGTGGAGTCTTGCTCATGACTCCCAGAAGGAAGATGGCTGCAATGCAAAACCTCTGAGGCAGGAGGGAGTCCTCAAAGTTCTGGGCTGAGGACTCTTTGGAAAGCTGGAGGCTGAGAACATGCTGACTCTTGCACCAGGGTCTTGCAGTGTTTTTGGTACAGCAGGTCCCCTCAGTTTGGCAATCTCCACCATGATTCATTTTCAGCCAGGAAACAGATCACTCAGGGGCACTTTCAGAGATGTCTGCTTGTCTTGGAGGCACACTAGAGTGTGCTTCTGGTCCAGCCATCTGTCACAAAAACTCCATCACGAACCTCTGATGTTCTAGCTTACCTTCAATTTCTTCTCTGCTCTTGCTGCCTGTTTGCAGATCGGGTGCCACACTTCAGAACCTGAAAGCCAGAAGAAGAGCAGAGAACTTTCAACTCTCCACTGAAAAGACCGAACTTCCACTCCCAGCACACCCAGTTAGCTTAATTTTGGACCTGAATGCACTTCAATCCTGCAATACAACTGCCCCCACTAGACTATCCTGGAACCTTATAGCTCTGATGAGAATTCCCAGTCCTGGTCTGGAGCACCTTGAGCTGATCCAGTTCTGGGGCTCTTGGAAGTGAAGACACCCTTAGCAGCTGGAGACACCCAAGTCAGTGGATAGATCAGTGGTTCTTAACCAAGAGACGTAACTTATCTAGATATTTTCCTTGTTTTACAATAGGCTACATGAAAAGTACTAGCAAAGTCAGTATAACTTAAAATCTCATACAGACAATAACTTGTTTATGCTGCTTTATAACCTATACACTGAAATGATGAGCATAAAACCCACTTAATCAGATAAGTGGAGTGGAGTTTTCCACTCCAACTCATCTGATGAAGTGGGTTTTACACACAAAAGCTCGTGATCCTGTATATTTGTTAGTCTCCAAGGTGCCACAGGACTATGTGATGTTTTTAAAGTCACAGATTAACACGTCCTACCCCTTCTAGACTTTAGACGTTGAAATGTAAGTACAAAATTTATATTCCAATTGATTTATTTTATAAGTATATGGTAAAATGAGAACGTAAGCAATTTTTCCAGACTAGTGTGCTGTGTCACTTTTGTATTTTTATGTCTAATTTTGTAAGCAAATAGTTTTTAAGTGAGGTGAAACTTTGGGTAAGACAGACAAATTGAACACTGTCATCTCCTTAGCTCCTAAAGCCTATGATTACTGGCTGGTAAAGGTCAACATATGTTCACAGACTCCTCTGTTCTCTTGGCTACAGAAGCCATTCACTGTTTAATTTAACAGTCGTCTATCTACCTACCCACACAAAGACACCATCAGCCCAATGCCAGACAAATCTGTAGGAACATAACTCCCCTCAGAAGTGAAGGAACAGATTATTTAAAAATAAACTTTCAAATTTGCAGGTAGAAACTTACAGAAAAAACAAACCTTGACTGGAAAGTCCATTCACCCTTTATCTACCTACCAGGACCCAAGTTCAGGATTTTGTGCTTTTCTTGGAAACAGAGGAGCACTGTCCTACCCCATCCCTGCTTTAGGTGGCCTGGTTATGTTCCAACCAGCTGTTCCTGGGGTAACACAGAATCTTGAACTCAGGTCTGGGCAGGTAACGGTTGACGTTCACCTGTAAGGTCAGGAAACAGCCCCTAGGGAATTCCAGGTCAGAGTCAAGGTGAGATTGTGCATGCACCCAACACAATCCATCCAACAGTCTAGGTTCACAAATTGTCAATGGCAGAAAACCAGCCCACTTGTCTCCCTCCACCCATTCTTGGGTGTCACTTTTTGGGCCCCTGGATGCCATAGCAGCGGTGACCAGTCAGGAATGGGGTAGAGCATGGTGTAGAGCTTTCATAAAATGCCCCTCCCTCCATGCCAAATATGTGGCACCCTTCTGGGAGTGTGCTGGCTGACACTGCAGCATGACACTAATGGCACAACCACTCCCTCACATTCATGATTAGCATCTCACAGAGGAGTCAGTCAGCCCCCAGCAGAGGGCTCCTGTCACAAATCCTGCCATGCGGGGGCAGGAGGGACCCAGCCCTGCAATTACCCCACAGACCTATGGGGTTATTAATGACTCAGGGGGACAGGCAGCTGCAGACTACTAAAGCGAAAATACACCCTCGCTCAAAGCTGTAAATAGCCCCAAAGGCAGCTTCGGGTGAGGGATGAACATATCTAGAGACCCAATTATTTATTTCCTTCTTGCTGAAACCAGCCTACCCAGCTGCCTGTGCTGTATGGCGTAACCCCTTCAGTGCCACACTCAGCAGAACCTGGAAATAGAGGAGGGTTGGTTTTCTGATTAAGGCCCTGGAGTGGGACCTGAGAGATCAGGGTTCAGTTTCCAAGCATGCTGGGAGATATCAAATGCATTCCTTAAATCAAAAGATGCCAGTGATGGTGTGTATCTGTTTCTCAACTTGGGCACCCAAAACCTGTGGCAAATTTTGAAAATGCTGGTTCTGTTCTCTTTGTGCTTCAGCCTCCCCTGCTGCAAAGCGGTGGATGGCGAGGGCTAACCCCTGAACAGCAAGACGTGCGCTAGACACGACAGTGCTGGAGGTCACAAAAGTTCCTAGCTAGTGGCTCTTTAGCCATGGCTGGGAATTCCCACACCTGCCCAATGTCTTGTGTTCCAATGGGTGCTGGACAAAGGCATGCACAGGCATGTTCCAGCAGCACGGATGAAGGTAATATGTTGGACAGGAGGGACAATTTCTCCTCCAGGAAAATGCACTCAGGCCCCTGAGAACTCCCTCCTCTGCACTTAAAGACATGCTCTGATTAGGAATTATTCTGGGGAAGTTGTGTGGCCTGCGCTATACAGGTCGGACTATGATCACAGCAGTCCCTCCTGGCCTTGAATCTATAGCATTTCCAGACTCACTGAGCGGGAGAGGGTGGAGTGATGGCAGGACTGAGGGCTTTCGCGGGTGTGCTTAGTCACTCCCTCCCCCCACCGGGAAGGAAGGAACAATTCACATAATGAGATGACTGTTGAGTTGTGTTCTCCAACATGACTGGTGAAAGCAACTGTTGTGCCAGGAGAGAGCTGCATCCTTGTGAAGCCCAAAATGAGGAGACAGGAGCTTGGGTTTGCAGGAAAAGTAAATCTAATCCTCAAAGGGATCTAGTGGGAGTGTCTCTGACATCACTGGAACAGGGTTAACCAAAACCTGCATTAATCACTAGTTAGCAACAGCTCTGGGGGTCTAGTTGCATGAGGCAGCCAGGACTGGGCCTAATGTGTTAGCCACTCCACAGGGTCCTTCTGGAGCTAGTCACCAGGATTTTGTCTCCTAGTTCATTTGTCAGTTCCCAACTGTCTGGGGGTAACCTGACTCCCAAGTCACTGCACCTGTGTTGCTGGCTTAGAAAGTGATGCTAGTGACTGTCCACTGTGGGAGATTTGCACAAGGCCATGCTCCTGATGTTGCTGGGATCAACAAATTATGTTAGCAGTGGAGTTCAGTGACAATGGATGTCTGGGGCATGGAGGGGGTGTTAATTTGCCCAATCCACAGCCTAAGCTTTCTCCCTCCGGCAAGGGTGCCCATACCTGTGAGGTACATCTCCTCCCCTTCCGTGAACATCTGGTGGCAGCGGACGCATCTGGCACAGGTTGGGTGGTAGTGCTTCCCTCCTGCCTACAAAACAAGGAGGGGAAAATGGCCCTAAGCAAGTAGAAAATGCAGGTCCACTTTTACCTCCATTCCTCTGAGTGTGAGCTGCCCAGTCCCTTTCCAAGGCCTGTTGCTTGCAGTGCAAAACACAAAACAAAATGGAAGAGCCTAGCAAAGGAGAGCCAGGATCCCAACAAGGAACCACAGATGACAGACAAGAAAACTACCATCATCTTTGGCATGATGCATGAAGAGAACGCATGTCCAGGGTCCCATTTCCTGCAAGCAAACTGAGCACAAGGTGGATGTGCAATGCTACCCACTCAGAACAGCCTTTCCCACTCACCTGACAGTGGGGTAAATGGCTAAACTGCAGGGCAGCAGGGTATGTCTACACTACAAAGTTAATTCAAAATAACAGCAGTTATTTCGAATTAACTTTAATAGCGTCTACACAGGCAAACCGCTATTTTGAAATAAATTCGGAATAGTGGAGCCCTTATTTCGAATTTGGTAAACCTCATTCTACAAGGAATAATGCCAAATTCGAAATAGCTATTTTGAATTAAGTGCTGTGAAGACACTTAATTCGAAATAGGGGGCCTCCAGCCCATCCCAGAGAGCCCTGGTGGCCACTCTGGGCACAACCAGGAAAGCTTACTCTCCTCTCCTCCAGCCCCGGAGACATTATAGGGGTAGACCCTGGCCACAGTGCCTGTGCCAGCTTCAAGCCTGCCAGCCCAGAGCCAGCAGTGGCCACCGGGGCCCCATGCCCAGTGGCCACAAAACATGAGCCAGCAAGCCACTGGCAGCCAGCCCTCCACCGCTCCCTAGGACCAGTCTGCCAGCTCACAGGAGCCTGACAGGGGCCGGAGAAGGCGAATGCCTTCCTTATCCAGGGTGGAGATCATGGACCTTCTTCAGGTTTTGGGGGGGGGAATGCCCCCAACATCCACGACCTCCGCACTCGGCACAGGAATGTGGCCATCTAAGGCAGGATAGCTGCCAGCCTGGCCACCAAAGGCCACATGCGAACCCAGGAGCAGGTTAGCATGAAAGTCAGGTTGGTCCGGCACGACCCCCAACCCTGAGCCTTGAGCTTCCACTCCCCCTTCTTCCCCTGGCTTCTCCCTTCCAGCTCCCTCCTCCCAGATTTCCCCCTCTCCTCTTCCACCCTCTCTCTTCCCTTCTCCCACCTCCTTTTTCCAGTCTCCCCAGAGGTTCATCCCCCCCACCCCGCCAGTTTTGTTCAATAAGCCCAGTTTCTATTTTTGAACATGCGTTTGTTTTATTTGACATCAGGAAGGGGGACTAGGGAGGGGTAAGTGGAAGGATGTGAGGGAGGAATGGGGTATGAGTCCCGGTGGGGAGGACCAGGGAGGCTCTGAGGGCTCCTTGGGGTGGACGCTCTCCCTCAGGGCCTCCTGGATCCTGACAGCCCCCCGATGGACCCCCCGGAGGGCAGCCTGCAGCAAGTGTAGCCGGGCTTATGGCAATGACCCCACGAGACGCACCGGCGTGCCCACGGGTAGCTCTGGCTCCATGTGGCCGAGTGCTGTGGTGTCTCTCATCGAGTTAGACAAGCAAGTGGGAACCCTGAGAACAGTCTGTCTGGGGTGGGGGTAGGGTCCCTTTAAGCACAGAGCTCAGTTAGCCTCAGGCAGCAGCCCCACACACTAAGTCCTAACCTGATGCCCTGCCAGCACTGGTTCTGGCCAGCCTTACCTTCAATTCAGGGTCCACTCAATGTGTACACGCTATTTTGAATTAGAAAAATGCTATTTCGAATTAATTTTGGTGTCTAAATGCGCTATTTTGAATTAGCTTAATTCGAATTAACTAATTCGAAATAAGTTAATTCGAAATAGTGCTGTAGTGTAGACATACCCGCAGAAAATTAGGTCCAGGTAGCTCCCGACCAACAAACTAGGAACCAAATCCTACAATCTTTGACTCGCACAAGTACATCTCAAAGTCAACAGTATTATTTATCTGAGCAAGGACTTACTGGATCCATTTTTGCATTTGCTTTCAGAAGGATTCTGTAGATGTAGCTCAGAAATGTCCTATAGTTTGGCTATGGAGCAATGTTCTCCACCAGTTCCCACCCCAAGCAACTCCCTTGGAGTTGGATAGGATGCCCCTTTTGGCCAGGATAAGTCATAGATGGTATAGGTGCCTGTCACTGGGATTTTTAGCATCTTAGGAGAGGGAGAGAGACACACCCACAACAGTACAAGAAGTACACTAGGTTTCATTTTGCAGCCCATTCCAATGGAATGAAAGTGAAAATAATTCCTGCTTTTTTCCCTTACCCTGATTTCTTGGGACTCTCTAGAATTTTTTTTTCTATTTTCTCAGTTGTGATATAGCTGGTCTGTTCTTCCTGCACTTTGACAAGGATAATAGATTTAATTGCTAGCTTGTTTCCTCTCAAAATGTCTGCAAGAATTTTGTTTCCTGGGCTTCCAAGCTAAGAGGCAGCAACTGGCTCAGGGCTGTACTGAAAACTGGTCTGTGCTGTATAGAGCATAACCCCCAAGGGACATTTTACAATAATAACAACAGAAGGAGGAAGGACTATTTAAGGCTGGTAAGAGAATAAAAGGAGGAGGAAGGACTATTGTTGTGTCTAACTAACCTGTTTCTTTTGTATCAGGAAACAATGAGGAGAATAGGATAATTAACTCCATCATGAGAAAGGTTCTCACTAGATTACCTATACTAATCCTATACCTATCTCATAGAACTGGAAGGGACCTTGAAAGGTCATAGAATCATAGAGCTGGAAGAGACCACAGGAGGTCATCAAGTCCAGACCCCTACCCAAGGCAAGACCAATCCCAATTAAATCAACCCAGCCAGGGCTTTGTCAAGCCGAGACTTAAACACCTCTAGCGAAGGAGATTCTATCACCTCCCTAGGTAACCCATTCCAGTGCTTCTCCACCCTCCTAGTGAAATAGTTTTTTCTAATATCCAACCTAGACCTCCCCCACTGTATCTTGAGACCATTGTTCCTTGTTCTGTCATCCGTCACTACTGTGAACAGCCTTTCTCCATCCTCTTTGGAACCTCCCTTCAGGAAGTTGAAGGCTGCTATCAAATCCCCCCCTCACTCTTCTCTTCTGCAGACTAAACAAACCCAAATCCCTCAGTCTCTCCTCATAGGTCATGAACTCCAGCCCCCTAATCATTTTGGTTGCCCTCTGCTGGACCCTCTCCAATGCGTCCACATCCTTTCTATAGTGTGTGTGTATGTGTGTGTGTGGGGGGGGGGGGGACCAGAACTGGACACAGTACTCCAGATGTGGCCTCATCAGAGCCAAATAAAGGGAAATAATCACTTCTCTGGATCTGCCAGCAATGCTTCTCCTAATGCAACCTAATATGCCATTATCCTTCTTGGCTACAAGGGCACACTGTTGACTCATATCCAGCTTCTCATACACTGTAACCCCCAGGTCCTTTTCTGCAGAACTGCTACCTAGCCATTTGGTCCCCAGCCTGTAACAATGCTTGGGATTCTTCCATCCCAAGTGCAGGACTCTACACTTGTCCTTGTTGAACCTCACCATTTTTCTTTCAGCCCAATCCTCTAATCTGTCCAGGTCACTCTGGATCCTATTCCTGCCCTCCATCGTATCTACCTCTCCCCCTAGCATAGTGTCATCTGCAAACTTGCTGAGGGTGCAATCCATCCCCTCATCCAGGTCATTAATAAAAATGTTGAACAAAACTGGTCCAAGAACAGATCCTTGGGGCACTCCGCTAGAAACCGACCGCCATCCTGACATCGAGCCGTTGATCACTACCCGCTGGGTCCAACAGTCTAGCCATCGTACAGTCCATTTATCCAATCCATATTCCCTTAACTTGCTGGCAAGAACATTGTGGGAGAGGGTAACAAAAGCTTTGCTAAAGTCAAGGTATATCAATCACATCCACTGATTTTCCCATATCCACAGAGCCAGTTACCTCATCATAGAAGCTAATCAGATTGGTCAGGCACGACTTGCCCTTCGTGAATCCATGTTGACTATTCCTGATCACTTTCCCCTCTTCCAAGTGCTTCAAAATGGATTTCTTGAGGATCCCTTCCATTATTTTTCTGGGGACTGAGGTAAGGCTGACTGGTCTGTAGTTCCCTGGATTGTCCTTCTTTCCTTTTTTAAAGATGGGCACTACATTTCCCTTTTTCCAATCATCCGGGATCTCTCCCGATCTCTACAAGTTTTCAAAGATAATGGCCAAAGGCTCCACAATGACATTTGCCGACTCCCTCAGTACACTCAGATGCATTAAATCCGGGCCCATGGATTTGTGTATGTTTAGCTTTTCTAAATAGTTCCTGACTTGTTCTTCCCCCACCAATGGCAGTCCAACTCCTTCCCATACTGCGTTTCCTGGTGCATTTGTCTGGGAGCTGACCTTGTCCATGAGTACTTCAGCTTTTCCCACATCATCTTTCACTAGGTTATCTCCCTCATCCAGTAAGGGCCCCACACCCTCTCTGCACCCTCTTATTGATAACATGCCTGTATAAACCTTTTTTGTAACCCTTTACATCCCTTGCTAGCTTCAATTCCAATTGCGCTTTTGCCTTCCTGATAACTCCCCTACATTCTCGAGCAATATATTTATACTCCTCCATGGTCATATGTCCAAGTTTCCACTTCTTGTAAGCTTCCTTTTTGTGTTTAAGCTCACCAAGGATGTCCCCGATAAGCCAATCTGGTCACCTCCCATATTTGTTTTTCTTGCTGTGCATGGGGATGGTTTCTTCTGGTGCCTTTAATAAGGCTTCTTTAAAATACTGCCAGCTCTCCTGGACTCCTTTCCCCTTCACGTAAGCATCCCAGGGAATCCTGCCCATCAGTTCTCGAAGGGTATGTCTACACTACCCCGCTAGTTCGAACTAGCGGGGTAATGTATGCATACCGCATTTGCTAATGAAGCCCGGGATTTGAATTTCCCGGGCTTCATTAGCATAAGCGGGGAGCCGCCATTTTTAAATCCCCGCTGCTTCGAACCCCGTGCAGCGCGGCTACACAGGGCTCGAACTAGGTAGTTCGGACTAGGTTCCTATTCCGAACTACCGTTACTCCTGTTATTTCAAAATAGATTTCAAAATAATGGGTTTGCTACTCTGGTGTTCCTGTAAGCCTTGTTTCATGAGGGCTAAGGGACTTGTTAGAATAGTGCTTTACTTCAAAATTACTTCAAAATAAGCTTATTTTGACACACCCTACATGAGCAAGGGCAAGTAACTAGGACAAGCAAAGCAGTCTCCACTGACTAGAATATTTTTGGACCATATCTTTCTTTTAAATATATTGTATATTTTAAATAATCTATTCAAGTGCTTCCACGTTTTACAATTCCTAAACTGGCTCTGCCACTAAAAATCTAAAACACTCCCCCTTGGATTTGCCAGTAACCCATTACTGGAATAGCTGGTTATTGCAGGTTAGGTCAGCACTGAGCTGCATTGGAGGAGCAGGCCTTAAATAAGATGGGGTACTGTGGGTCAGCACAGAAATACACTAGCCGGGTTGTGCAGAGCAGAGTATACTGAAATTCAGGCCTGTCTTCCCCTTTAATCAACAGCTCTGAAACACACATCCACAATTTAAAACACAACAGTCCCTCTGCAAGGAGAAGTGATTACACTTCAAAAGCAGAATGCAACAACCTTGTTTATTTTATATTGATTAAAATTACAGCCATTGTGAGTGAAGAGACCTGCTCATTACTACTTGGGGTCCCTTAAAGACTCATTAATCATTCAAGGCTGACTACACAGCTCACAGTCATTTGGAAAACCCAGAGGGTCATGGGATAGCACAAGAAAGCTCATTAAGGCCTAAAATTATTTAAAGATGCCTCTTCTATTTTGAGCTCTTCTAGACAAGACAATGAAAGCCTACTGCTTTAAGGAAAATAATTCAGACTGAATTCCTCAGCATCCCATCGTAGCGTAGTGACTGGCTTGTGATTGCATTGGCTGGTCAGAGATCTAGAAGGAGCCCTCTGCAGGGATATGCAGGAGCAGAAGAGGCATGGGAGAAAGATGAGGGGCCGCTCAAATGCCAGGGCATGACTGAATAGGGATTATGATGTAACACTGCATTAGCTTTTTGGAAAGATAGGTCAAGAAATGCCCAAGGAGCTCTCTGTGTCCCCATTCCTCTGAAGCCTTCGCTGCACAGCATATCTGCTCCTCATGCCCTCCCTCAGCTCCATTCCAAACCTGGATGAAAGTCACTAACAGACTCTGCCCTGAGGTACCCCAGAGCCCAAGTGATTTATTTCCAGACCATTTGGTCACTATTACACAAGCAGTTGCCTTGCTTGGGCTTAGGGAATCCTACCTGCCTGTCACAGCAGAAATCTCAGCTAACAGTGGATAGATGATGTTCAGAATGCTGCACACAGACCGAAGTGGCATAACATGGACAGTGACGAGGCAGAAGAGCAGCGTGGCAGAATTAAGCATAGCAAGGCGAGGCAATTCCTCCTACTCTATATTCCCCCCAGGGAATCACTTTCTAGGTACAGCTCTGCCCTTCTGCTCCCCCCAGCACGCAATGACTCCACTGATCCATTTATTCATCTTTGAAGGGATCCAAAGATTTAGATGAGGTCACAAAGAGAGTCAGTGTCAGAGCCAGGATTAGAGCTCAAGAGTCAGCCATAGTTCCCTGAAGGGGTGGGGAAGGGACTGGGTGACCCAGCCGGCTGGGTAAAGGGGTCCAGAGATTTTCACTTCAAGGTCACTGTTTTGAAGCTAGCCCAGGTCACTACATACCAAAAGTAGTTATCATCTCACACTCTTTGGTAGCTCCTACAGATTGAGTGAGGGGCCTCAATCCAGCTACCCCCACAGCTGCTGTCTGCCTCAGCAGGGAAGCCGTGGAAACTGCCCCCTGCAAACATGATGCCTGTCCCGGGGAACACATAGGACTCCACTCTTCAGGACACTAAATGAACCTGAAACATTTCTTTAAAAAAGCAGCTATGTCCAGAGAAAGCAGAAGTCAGCAGGTTCCTCTGCTGACACATCTGGATTTCATGTTCTCAGGGTGTCAGCGTTAGAAAAGCCCCCCCATGCCTTCTGCCTTGGGCTAACCTGACCTGTGAACCATGAGGAGCCCAAGACACCTCCTCCACTGTGCCCTGAGCAACAGCACTTGGAATGAGCACCATTAAAGGGATGGGGTGAGCTACTAAAAAACGACACCTACAGCCTTGCAGGGATGCAGAAAATAGGCAGGTCCTTTGAGGTGAGTCCCTGTTATAAGAACAAGCCAATCCTGCGTGGGCTCACCAATATCATTCGCACACAGCCCTGTCCTAGGTGTCCCTAGCCTCTGTTTGAAGCTGGGAGTGGGCAACAGGGGTTGGATCCCTTGGTAATGACCTGCTCTGTTCATTCCCTCTGGGGCACCTGGCATTGGCTGTTGTCAGAAGACTGGATACTGGGCTAGATGGGCCTTTGGTCTGACCTAGTATGGATGTTCTTATGTTCTCCTCTACACTGGCCTCTCTCCCATGGGCTCATTCTGTCAGCCTAAAGAGGGTGGCTAGTGGGCTTGGCTCAGGCCTATTCATTCCCCTTGCAGACAGCTCTGGCGTGCCTCTTCCTTGCTAGTACACAGCCTCCGTGGTGCATGTGTTGCCATGGCAACTCGGGGGGTGGGGTGGAGTCTGGCCACAAGCAGGCTCCTAGGTAACTGCATTGAGAGAAGCATCTGAAAAATGTGCCAGAGTCACCAGGAGAGAAGGTGCAGTAATTGATGGTTCTCCCGGGTGCTCAGTCATGTCCGTGCAGTACCCGGGAGATGTGCTGGCAAAGTCCCTGGTGACTGGAGAAAGTGGCTAGAACTGGGGAAGGGAGGGTCCCTCTGAGGAGGCACTGAATTCCTGCTCTGTGCTGGGCAAGGCACTCTGGATATATACCACACTGCCTCTGCTCTTCTCCCTTCCTCTCTGATGCTCAGATATTATAGTGTCGGGCACGGTGCCATATTAGAAGCACACTGATCCCTAGGAAATCACCAATTAGGCATCCTTGCTACTTACATATACAGGCACCTGCCACGTGGAGGAGGCATCTCCCTTCACCCTGCCACTTGTGCTATAGCAGTGGTTCCCAACCTGTGGTCCACGGACCCCTGGGGTCAGTGATGGTACTGTAGAGGGTCCGTGGAAAGTTGGGAGCTTAGAGGCTCCGTGCCAGCAGCCAGCAAGTCCCTCAGCCTGCGCTGCTTCCTGAGTGGGCCAAGTGCCCAGGGAATTAGTAGCACAACCAGGAATGGAAGTGAGGGCCCGCAGTGCCCTGTTCCAGCCCACAGATCACACTGCCTTTCAGTCATTTGCATCACCTGAGTGGGACTGGAGGGGCTACAGGCTGCAGAGTGTGATTTAGGGAACACTCAGTTAAAATGGTGCTGTGCTTAGGTCACCAACAAAAAACTCTTAGGGGGTCACCTCTGCATGGGGGTTCCAAGATGGTTCCTTTGCATCCCGGGTGGGATTCACTTGCCCTGGCCCTCTGCTGCTGGAAGGAAGCTAGCAGTCCCCTGCCTGCCCCAGCTTACCTCCAGGACCCTGCCACTGATGTACCGGTTGCAGGTCTCACACTTAATGCCGAACTGGGCATGGTAGTCAGATTCGCAGTATGGAACGCCATCCCTTTGGAGAAGAGAAGGAGACAGGAAATGAGAGTAGGGGGGAGGGCACGGAGCAACCGAGAGATCCACCCATCTGTCCAATGCTAGTGGCTTTCACTACATCAGATGGTGCAACCAAGATGCGGCCTGTATGAGAACGACTTCCCTAGAGGGCATTTGCTAGGCAGCTCTTTCTGCTGTCAGGGAAGTAAGCAAGTGATCATGGGAAAGCTGGCTGTGAACCAAGTGGGCAGCTTCATCAGTCATCATCCCTCCTCCACAGGCTCGTCTCCCATCCCTTGCCCTGCTCCTTCACTCCCCCCCAATCCTGAGCCCTGCCTCTTCCCACCTTCTCCCCCCACTCCCAGCCCTGCCTCTTCTCCCCCTCAGCTCCAGCCCTGCTCCATGTTCCCAAAGCCAGCCCCTGCCCCTTCCCCAACAGCCTCTTCTCCCCTCCCATAATCCCTCCCCTCTCTCTTCCCCACATCACCAGCCCCATCCCTCCCCACCTTCTTCCCCCCAACCTCAGCCCTGCCCCCCTCAGCTCTCCTTTCCTATCCCAGTCCTGCCTTTCCCTTGCCAGCCCCTGCTCCTGCCCCCTCAGACGCACCTCCCCTCCACACCCTCTCCCACAGGCTCTCCTCATCCTTCCCCCCATCTGCTCCCCTCCCCTGTCAGATTGTTTCCCCTGCTCATTGCTGTTCCATACAGGAGCAAGATAAGGATTATATTACAAGGATCATCTTCAAGCCTCGTGCTTCTCCCAGAGAGCAGTTCCGACTGCAAGGGGCGTCTTCCTGCAGGTCAGGTGCTTGATCCCCCACCCCAGCAAGGCCAGGCTCATGCAGCCCCTCCTGCCCCAACCTCTGAGAGGGGATTCAGGGCTCCCAGGCTGCCTGTAGGCGGGCTCCATGGTGTCTCAGACCCACCACATCTGCACACACCACAGCAGTTGTTCAGAGCTGCTGGCCCTTGACCAGCGTCAGAGAAGAAGGTGGAGGGGGCTCCTGGGACAGCCAAGCTGTGCTCTGGAGTCTGAGTAGGCGGAGAGGAGTGGTACGAGAGTACAATGGAATTACTCTTGCCTGCTAATGCAACTGAATGCGCCTGCAGCCTCCTAGGGGCCCTCTAGCCTGGCCTGTAAAAGCCTGACAGCGGGCATGCTTCAAGTGCCAGAAACTTAGCATGTAGAGCAAGAAAGCCTTTCTCTGCCACATGCCCTCAGCCCCTGTCAGTCACAAACACACGGTGACGCACAGCCCTCGAGGCTGCTGCTGTGCCCAACTCCACAGTGACCAAGGACAGTCACCTGGGTCGGAAGCACAGGCCACTTGAGGTAATGGAGACTCTGCTCTTGGGGAGCAGGTCCCAGGCCTGTGAGATGCACTTATGCAGGTGCGCTCTTCCATTCAGAAGGGGGCATGCGTGTCACATACTCACCAGCCAGCCTGTCTCCTGCACACTAGCATATCTTGGCGGGACACTGATCCTCCTCCCCAACCTGGTGAGCCCCTTCCCTAAGTCTCCTCTCAAGTGTGTCTAGCACTTCCAGGAAGCAGCCTGTCCACCCAGCCGTGGGGTGTGTGTGGAGAGAGGTGATCAGCTGCCCACCCAGAATCCAATTCTAGGGTATGTGCTTCTCGAGCCCCTGCAGCTTGAGGGGTGAGGGGAGTTGTGAGCCTGCAGCAATGCCAGGGGCCCTTGTTCTCTTTCCTGCCTCCCCAGTGAGTGGCCGCCGTGCAGGGAAGGACATGGGTAGGGACGCGGAGATGCTCACTTGCTGATGTACTCGCCAGTCAGGATGATCCCGCAGGTTTGGCACTTGAAGCAGCTGACGTGCCACTGTTTCTCCAGGGCCAGGAGTGACTGGCCGTGCTTGATCTCCTCCTTGCAGCCTGCACAGTCTGGGGAGACAAGGAACAAGGCAGTGCATGAAACCACCACAGCTTCCTGTCCGAAGGGGCTCTGCAGCCTGGTGAAGGCACAGCTGGAAAACTCACATGCGGTGAAATCACAGGGATTGGCAACACGGACATGCGCTTCCCTGGCAACCCTGCTCCCATCTCACTTTCATCTAGAGCAAGGTGCTGTGACTCGCATATTGTGAACTCTGCCCAAGCTAGAGGGGGCTTGTGGAGACAGTTCGTTGACGTGGGACATCACTCCCTAGTTTTAGGGCTGGATCTGGTCCGCAGTGTTAGTCCCTGGCGGGCCCCCACCGCTATGTTTACGTGCACCTCTGCAGGCATCAGGCGATCATAGCTCTCGTTGGCCGCAAATCGCCATTCGCAGCCAATGAGCTCTGAGATCGTCCGATACCTGCAGAGGTGCAGGTAAACATAGTGGCGGAGGCCCGCCAGGGACTAACCCTGGTGAGCTGCCTTTTTTTAAATTGCCAAACCCTGTTCTAGCTAGTGCAGCTAAAAATAGCAGCAAAGACACAGTGGCATGGACCCGGGACTGAGTTGTACAAGTTTGCCAGAATCCTGAAGACAAACTCATGTTGCTAGCCCATGCCAGGGTCCATGACACTCTGTCTTGATGGCTCTTTTTAGCCAGGCTTAGTAGAATCAAGCTTGCAGTGTAGCCATGCCAGCCTGGCCAGTGTAGCCAGTACACACGCATTTCCATACACAGAACCAAACAGAGAGAAGAGCACACTTGTGCACAAATGATGTGTCTAGACTACAGTTTTTTTTTTAAAGTGGCTTTTTTTTCGAAAAAACTTCCCCTGCGTCTAGACTGCTGCCATGTTCTTCTGAAAGCGAATTGAAAGAACGCGGCAGTTTTTCGACCGTGGAAAACCTCGTTTTACGAGGAAGAATGCCTTTTTTCCAAAGTGCTCTTTCGAAAAAAGGCGCTATGTAATGCAAACCGTGCTTTCTCAAGAGAGCGTCCAGTGTGCCTGGGTACTCTCTTTCGAAAAAGTGGCTTGCTTTTTCGAAAATACTGGTTGTATTCTAGACGTTCTTTTCAAAAGAGGCTTTTTCAAAAGTATCTTTCGAAAAAGCCTTCTTTGAAAGAGGCTTGCAGTCTAGATGTAACCAAACATGCAGCATCAGAGCACTCACTCCCTGTTCTCTCCCGGAATCGGACTCCTGTTTCACCCTCTGGTAGGAGCAGTGGGAGAAACCTCCAGTTGGAGCTGTGTCCCGACACACATTGCGTTTCTCTTGTGGGAATGTTCAGCATGTGCCCTAATGAGCACCAGCACTTTGTGTATTGCATAGAAAGAGCTGGCTCCTGAGAGGGAAACTGGTGTGGTGGTCTGGCGCACAGAAGGTGCAGACAGGACATGGGCAAAATGCACGGGGAGCTGGCCACGAGTCCACAGAGCAACAGGCACCCCCAGCCTCCCACAAAACAGTCTCACTGGATGGGTGTCAAGGCGGGGCCAACCAGCTTGCTTCGGCCTGGTTTCAAGCTGCTTTTCTGAGATCGTTACAGTGAACGCTGGCAGGAAGGCATGTTTGGAAGGGGAATAAAATGCTGGTGACAGCCAAGTCCCAGCTTAGGCAGATGGGTGAGTGGGCATGAAGCAGTCTGGTGAGTCCAGGGTCTCTTTGCCAAACTTTTCGCAGTGTTACTAGCAGCAGCTCAGCTCCACCAGTGGAAAATCTGGTACTGAGCAGGGTCTACCCACCTCAGGTCATGAGGTAGGTGACTGTGTTCATAGCTGCCAATTTCCGCTCTAACCAGGGGGTACTCACCCACCCTGCCCCAGGCCGCACATTCACTACACCCCTTCTCCCAAACCCCTGCCCCCACATACCCCTTCCTCCAGCCTTTTCACAGCAGCAAGAGGTTCTGGGAGGGAGAGGGAAGAATAGATCAGTGGAGCCACTGGTGGGTGGGAGGCACTTGGGGGGAAAAGGGAGAGTTTACTCATAGACTTTAAGGTCAGAAGGGACCATTATGATCATCTAGTCTGACCCCCTGCACAGTGCAGGCCACAGAATCTCACCCACCCCTCCCAGAATAATCCTCTCACCTATATCTCAGATATTGAAGCCTTCAAATACTTTGAAGACCCCAAGATGCAGAGAATCCTCTAGCTGTGATCTGTACCCCATGCTACAGAGGAAGGTGAAACCTCCAGGGCCTCTGCCAATCTACCCTGGAGGAAAATTCCTTCCCGACCCCAAATATGGCGATCAGCTAAACCCTGAGCATGTGGGCAAGACTCATCAGCCAGACACCCAGAAAGTTCTCTATAGTAACTCCTATCATCCCTCCATTGACCTATTTCCCACTGATAATGAATGGTCAATTAGTTACCAAGATCATGTTATCTCATCAAACCATCCCCTTCATAAACCCATCTAGTTTAATCTTGAAACCAGATAGATCTTTTGCCCCCACTACTTCCCTTGGAAGGCCGTTCTAGAACTTCACTCCTCTAATGGTTAGAAACCTTCGTCTAATCTCAAGTCTAAACTTCCTACTAGCCAGTTTATATCCATTTGTTCTTGTGTCCACACTGGTATTAAACTTAAATAATTCCTCTCCCTTCTTTGGTATTTATCCCTATAATATATTTAAAAAGTACAATCATGTCCTCCCTCAGCCTTCTTTTGGTTAAGGTAAACAAGCCAAGCTCCTTGATAGTCTCCTTTCATAAGACAGGTTTTCCATTCCTCGGATCATCCTAGTGGCCCTTCTTTGTACCTGTTCCAGTTTGAATTCATCCTTCTTAAACATGGGAGACCAGAACTGCACACAGTATTCCAAATGGGGTCTCACCAATGCCTTGTATAATGGCACTAACACCTCCTTATCCCTACTGGAAATACCTCGCCTAATACATCCCAAGATCGTATTAGCCTTTTTCACGGCCATGTCACAATGGCGGCTCATAGTCATTCTATAATCAACCAGGACTCCGAGGTCCTTCTCCTCCTCCGTTACTTCCAACTGATGTGTCCCCAGCTTATAACTAAAATTCTTGTTATTAATCCCTAAATGCATAACCTTACACTTCTCACTATTAAATTTCATCCTATTGCTATCACTCCAATTTACAAGATCATCCAGATCTTCCTGTATGATATCCCGATCCTTTTCTGAATTGGCAATAGCTTCCAACTTTGTGTCATCTGCAAATTTTATCAGGACACTTCCACTTTTGGTGCCAAGATCAGCAATAAAAAGATTAAATAAAATGGGCCCCAAAACTGATCCCTGAGGAACTCCGCTAGTAACCTTCCTCCAACCCGACAGTTCACCTTTCAGTATGACCCGCTGTAGTTTCCCCTTTAACCAGTTGCTTATCCACCTCTCAACTTTCATATTAATCCCTATCTTTTCCAATTTAACCAATAATTCCCCATGTGGTACTGTATCAAATGCCTTACTAAAGTCGAGGTAGATTAGATCCACTGCATTTCCTTTATCTAAAAAATCTGTTACTTTCTCAAAAAAGGAGATCAGGTTAGTTTGGCACGATCTACCTTTTGTAAAACCATATTGTAATTTGTCCCAATTGCCATTGGCCTCAATGTCTCTAACTACTTTCTCCTTCAAAATTTTTTCCAGGATCTTACATACTACAGATGTCAAACTAACAGGCCTATAGTTACCCGGGTCGCTTTTTTTCCCTTTCTTAAAAATCGGAACTATATTAGCAATTCTCCAGTCAAATGGTACAACCCCTGAGGTTAGAGATTTATTAAAAATTTTTGCTAGTGGACTTGCAAGTTCATGTGCCAGTTCCTTTAATATTCTTGGATGAAGACCATCTGGGCCCCCCGATTTACTTCCATTAAGCTGTTCAAGTTTGGCTTTCACCTCGGATATGGTAATATCTACCTCCTTATCCTCAGTCCCATTTGTTAACTTACCATTATTCCTAAGATCTTCATTAGCCTCATTAAAGACTGAAGCAAAGTATTTGTTCAAATATTGGGCCATTCCTAGATTATCCTTAACCTCCACTCCATCCTTAGTAATTAGTGGTCCTACTTCTTTTTTTGTTTTTTTCCTATTTATATGGCTATAAAACCTTTACTATTGGTTTTAATTCCCTTTGCAAGGTCCAACTCTACCTGACTTTTAGCTTTTCTCACTTTATCCCTACATGCTCTAACCTCAATAAGGTAGCTTTCTTTACTGATCCCTCCCATTTTCCACTCCTTATATGCTTTCTGCTTTTTCTTAATCACCTCTCTGAGATGCTTGCTCATCCAGCTTGGTCTAACACACCTGCCTATAAATTTTTTCCCTTTTCTAGGGTTTGCCCGCCAGTGGGTGCTGAGCCCTGCTAATTTTCCCGGTGGATGCTCCAGCCCCAGAGCACCCATAGAGGGTGCCTGGGTTAAAATACTGGCAGCTGGCTTGAATCCCATCTGTAGAAATGCTCCCAGCTTGGGTCCCCTTGCGGGTAGCAATGTGGGAAGAGTCTGGCAGCAAGCCGGGTGTAGAAAAGGCTGTTGTTCATGCTGTGTCTACATCAGCCCGCTGCAGTATTTACCAGCCTTCCTTCCTTTCCCATTTCCCTTGGCTCCCATCAAGGCTGGAAGCAGGAAGCATATGGGCCTGAGAGCCCAGCTTTGACTCCTCTCTGCCTTTTTCTCTCTCTCGCATCAGGGACTCTCTAGGATTTCAGGAGCCTGTGTAATACACGGGCAAAGTGTTTCTTTTTAACCTCTTTGCTGCCGGTCTCCAGGGAGATTTCAGTCCCCTTGCTACACGAACGCAGCAAACACCGTGCATTGCCACTGGCCAACTGGGTGGGAATCTCAGCAGCCCAAGGCTGCATTTTACCCAGCACCTAAGGGCAACCTTGCAACTGCATTTCACCCCCATGCACCTCAATGGGCAGCACTGGAGGGCATCTGACCCTATATAACTGGCACACAGAGCAGCTGCTCACTTAACCTTGTCTAGCAATGAATCACCTGCCCCTATGTGACACCACTCTGCAGGGGTTGCTGCTAACCTGCCTTTGCTCCTGTTACATTGGCAATCAGGGGGCTCGGCAGCCTGCAGCCCTTCTTTGGGGACGTCCCCACCCGAGAACTTATCCTTGCTTTAGCTACCAGACCATCAGGGCATTTCTCTCGCCTGCCCCAGGGGTCTGAGGCTCTTCAGTCCCCAATTGGCTGCAATGCCCTGGAGGTGGTTAGGTGCAGCCCAGGAGCAGCAAGAGAAACTGTCTTGGCTCATGCACATCCTGGATACTGCCTGCAGCTCGTTATGAATAATCCATGCTGCCCTCGGGTAACCTCAGCTCTGCAGCCTACAGAAGAGTCTGCAAGCGGATTTCAGAGGCTGTGGTCTCCAGGGCGCCTGACTGGGAGAGGACATGGAAGTGGGTGGAGGAAGCAGATAACACACATGGCTCCCCTTTCCTTCCCCTCTGCCAAGAGCCTCCTAATGGATACCAGGCGAAGGGGGATGGCGGTAGAAAGCAACCTTGTGCTGACTCAGAGCTAGTCTGCTATGGCTCAGATAGCCATGGCCTTGCTGCTTTCATCACCGCCGTTTTGTGCCTTCGTGCCCGACTCTGCCAGACATGTCCCCATCGGAGCAGGGGATTGGTTCACGGGCCCTCATGCCTGGGGCTGCCTGGAGCATACTGTAACACTATGCCATAGATTTAAATAATATACGGAGGTCGTGCCCTCCCCTCCCCTGAAAGAACTCTCTGAACCCCAGAGAGCTATAGCTGGGATGCAAATCAGGCCCACAATAGGAAACTCCACAGTTCAGGGGTCCACATCGTGGCCTTAGGCGGGAAAGCAAAAAGTCCCCCCTTCTCCTGCCCAGTGGGGTAAGGCTCAGCAGCGCTGTGGGGTCTGTCTTAGTTTACTGGGTCAGTGCTATGATGTTCACATTTCCACAGACTTTTATGCATTAAAATCCCACTGAAAACAAAGAGAGACAGAAGGGCCCTTCTTCCACGTGGGTTTCTAAAAATGGCCATTGTTCTCCTGAGATGCTGAGCCCACCTCCACTGTAGCTGCCCTCTATGGCAAATCCAGATGCAAACTTCTGCACAAACGCAGGGCTGGCAGCACCCAACACCCTGTGCTTGCCAGCCTCCAGCTGGCACTACGGTGCTCTCTTGAGCACCCACCGAACAGAGCAACATTCGCAGGACTCCTGCCAGACTGTCCTGGCCACAGCAGTGAGTTATTCCTGCTGGCCGCAGTGGTGTCCCTTCCTGGTGCTGCCGCATGGGCTTGTGCCCTGCCTCTCAACAGCCTGGTCCAACTGACATGTCCCCAGGGCATGGCATGGCTCCCATTGATCTCTGTCTGCTGCCAACTACATAAGAATGATGCTGATTTAGTTCCCCCCATGCCTTGGATGGCAGCATACACCTTGTACATGGGTACCAGCAAAGGATGGGCCAGTTATGGACTCTCTGCTCCCTCTGTGAATGGCTCCTCAATGGCATAAAGTGCTACACTCCCTAGCCATATATTGGACATTCAGCAACCTGTGGCTGAGGGCAAAGCCACATGCCCCTTAGCCAGCCCACAGAGCAGCAAGGAAAGTCTTTACAGCCACACAGGCAGCTATGGGAGGGAGGGAGATGCTAAGAGGTGAGAGCTCTAAGAGCCAAAGTTCAATGTAACAGTGAGAACCAGGACAGAAAGAAGGACCAAGAAAGAGAGAGAGAGAGAGGAAAAGGGATAAAAGAAAACCAGGACAATCCCCGAGGCCTGATCTAACGTCCATCAAAGACAATGGGAGCCTTTCCGCTGCCCATAGTGGGCTCTGTATTAGGCTCTGTGGGGGAGGGGATGGGAAGTGGCTGTTCACCCCACTAGCATCGCAGGGCAACGTGAGTAAATAAAACTCTAGTGAAAGCCAGTGCCTGCTTCCCCTGGATGGTGCTGCTCACGTACAGAGGGAGGAACCCTGGACTCAGTACAGTTCTTAGGAAGTACATGAGTGAGCAAGCCATATCCTGCTTTTCCTGAGCAGTTGCTGGCAGCCCTGGACACTAGCTTGCCATCCACAGGTAACTGAGCAATACAGGACCTGAAACTTGCTCTCAGATGTCACAGAAGTGCCTGGCTTGCACCTCCTTGGAGCAAGGGCGTGCGAGCAAATTGTCTTCCTCCTCCTTGCCTTCCCTAAACAGGGCAATTCCACTTTGGACTTGCCCAGGCGAGGCGAAACACAACATGCACATGGGGATCACAGCGTCTTGCTCCCCCTCCTCTTGCTGCAGAGTCTTGGTTTGGTCCCAACAACCTCATGCTGTCTTCAGAAATCCCACCCCAGGTTGCCAAGGGCCTGCTAGCAAAGCCCTGCCAGGTCAGAAATAGAGCATGGGATTTCCAGACACCAGTGGTGAGCTGTGACAGCCATTGGGAAAGCCCAGGTGGAACTGGGGAGATGCCCTGTCTGATCTGACTCCCTCACCAGCTCCTCAAATGAATTCTAGTCACACTGGCTTCACCAGTGCTCCACTACACTGCGACACTGGGGCTCTTCCCATCATCGCCAGTGCCAGCACTGGAGAGAAATCCAGCACAGGGCACCACAGGAGGAACCACGCACTGGGAGGGTCCTCTCTCAGGCTGAGCATCTGCGTGGTAATAGCATCTCTGCTGGTTCATGGGGATGGGAAAGCGTGGCTCTGTATCTGTGGTAGGAAATACAAGGGAGCAAACGGAACACCACGGGGGCACCACAAATGTTTCCAATTGCTTCTCTTCCTGGTACCTGCTACCGCTAGGTCTCTGAAAGGCACAGACCGCCATAGCCAGAATGACTTAGCATGGAGCAATGCTTCGAAGAGGGGCCACACTCTGCCACATCACATAATAGCCCCAGGGATCAGAACTTGCACGATCACCCATCATTAGCCCTTTGCAGACATTACACGAGAGAATGAGATCAAATCCATCCAACTTACGGCTCGGCCCATGAATCTTGATAGGCTTGGTGCTGACCAGGGAATGGGAACAGGCTTGGCAGACGCAGTCTTTCCCACTGAATGTCACTTTGTCTCCAATGGGGAATGGCTTCCTGCAGCCACAGAGAAGGCAGAAAAACATGAGAAACACCTTCCCCTGCTTAGAGCTCCCGCTTGCCTTCATGACAGCTCCGTGCTTAGGCTGTTCTTCTGACCCCATCCATTGCCCCCGGCTTACAGATCTGTTCCCCACATAGGGCCACTGAGACTAATCAAGTCGCTCCTTAACCACCTCTTTGGTAAGCTCACTAGGTCGAGCTCCTGGAGTCTATCACGATCAAACATGCTTTTTGCTCTCGCGGCTCCTCCCTGAACCAGTGCCAATTTATCAACATCCTTCTTGAATGGTCAATACCTGAACCGGACCCAGCATTGCAGCAGCGGTTGCTCCAGTGCCAAATATACAGGAAGCCATCAAAACATGCAGGAATACAGCCACAAAAAGGCACAGATGTCCACAGACATGACACGCATGGAGACAAGGAGTCATGCACACAGACAACGATGGTTGTCTCTGCACTGCTCCTCGGCTCAGGTGGAAGGGCAGAGAGAGCATGGCGCTAAGGGTGGGGAGGGATAGCTGCAGTGCTTGGGTGTCAGAGTACAGAACCCATCACCCTTCTAACCGGAGTGACCCATGTACCCAGCCTAGCACCCTGCCCACAGAGTTTCAGTCCTACTATCTCATGTCTGCAGGCCATGTCCTTTCAGTGTACCCATGTGGAACATGGTGATATAGGAAATGCATATGCACTGTGGAGACAGCCCCTTGTGGGATGGGTTTCTCCAGCACCCATTAAATCCCTCTTCTCTTCACAGCAGCACAGCTTATCTGGGCTTCTTTCAGCCCAGGTCTCTATTTCCCAGCCCTGACCTGTGTGGGTCAAAGTGCCTGATCTGTGCCAGTCACGCTTTTGAGGGCACAGAACAGCTGATCACTTGCTGTCAGGAACAGCACTCTAGCTGTGAGCGGGAGAGGTTCTCTGTAGTAGTAGGCACCGCTGCAGCCTTGAGCAGTGACCCTTCTTCTGCCACGTAAATGGGTGTTGCATACCCAAGGATGGGGTAAGCAAGACACAGCTGGATACGTGCTGTCTCTGAGCTCTTCTGCAACATAAAACAAGCCCCCAAATATGTCTTAAAACTAGTGAAGTGGGTGGATCTCAGTCTGGCTCATTTGGAGGGACATTTGTACCGCAAATCACACCCCTGGATTGAGACACTAGCAAAGGAGGCAGCAATGGCTGACAGGCTCTTAGGCTCCCTGGAATTGTTTTCCTCATCTCCTCAGGTGCAGCATAGCTTGCGGATTGCTCCCCCCCCCATCTCATTATATTTCTGCAAACCTTGTATCCCCAGACAGGAATAGCAGGGTAAGCTCTGGGTTAGCACTGAGGGGCTGCGGCAGAGCTGGTTTGGGGGTCTAAGACTGGATCCAACCCCCCTTTTAGGTTCTTTTGATTCAGTCATAAAGTAATATACCTAACTCCCTCCAGCACTGCTCAGTACTGCTCTAGAACAGAGGAACAGACAGATTTACAGTTCCCCGTGGACATTAACTGCTCCCTTCTGGTTTATCAGCTCCCCCCGGTGCCTGGTTTAAACACATTTCAGTCACACAATTCCAGCATGTATCTATAAAGTCCTTTGTGGGTTTACTGTACACACATCAGGCAGAAATATTACTAATCAGTGAGTTCTTAATTTTCCAGAGATATATTACATGCCACCTTATGTGTCTATTTCATGACAACAGTGTGTTAGGTGTGGTGAATTTGTCAGGCCTGAGAAGAGTGAACTACAAGATTGTTTGTACCTCTCTCTACCTTTATCCCTTACACCTGAGCTTGTTTAAAGTCTTTCTCTCTTTTTAATAAATGAATTTGTTTTATTTTCTACCTAAATCAGCCTAGTGATTTGATTGAACTGAAGAGATTGCGCCAGTCCAGATAACCTGCTGCTGTGTCTATCTCTTTAAAAGAGCAGTGAACAGGCCGTAAGTCTATCTCTTTAAAAGAGCCCTTACATTCCTGTGGGCATTCCAGGGGAGGGCTGGACACTGCAGGCAGACTGTCAGGGGGATATTTGGGATGGGGGGGGGGGGGAAATTGGTGTCATTCTGCAGCAAACAGAAACTAGATGGGGAGATGTAACCTGCATGTATGCTGGCTGTTGGTCTCCAGTCAGAGTCACAACAATCTAGCTTGCATTTAAAGCACCCAGAGCTCCAGGGCACCTTACAGGTCTGGGCTGAACACCAAAATGTCAGACCCCGTCAGCATCCACAATAGCATTTATCCACCTTTGTACTGACACTCAGAGCACCAGATCCTGACATGCTCTTCGTCTAGCGACTGCGCCTTGGCAGTAATTACTACCAGTGTGAAGGGGAAAGCAGCAGCAAGTCAGCTCGAACCCTTGCACATGGTGGATCAGGGTATGGCCAGAAAGACCTTAGCACTACCCTCCCACCCATCCTCCCTCCCTTTCTCTCATCCCTGCTCTCAACACATTTCAGCCCTGCCCGTAGCACCCTGCTCCTCCTGTCATGCACCCCACAGATCTCTCACTGTACCTCAGCCCTGCTCCTCCAGTCCTGTGTGATGAACAGATCATCTCACTTCAGCCACATGGGGATTGTGCAAAACCAGGGGGTCTGGCTTGGAGCTCACCAAAGCAACTTTCACTAGTAAACTAAGACAGGACTGGAATCCAGCTCTCCAGGAGTGAACGGTGAGGGCTTGCTTCCCTGGGGCTTTCCCCAAGGCAGGAGATGAAAGACTTGTTCATTGGGAGAAATGTAATAAGGAGAGAAGATCCTCAGAATGAATGCATGGCCCCCTCTCTCACTGCAGCATCCCTGGTGGGATTAGCATGTTTGCTATGTCTGAGGCAGGGATGTAAATGGGTAACTGCTTAACCAATTACCTGGTAAACATCACCCTTACTTAAACGATAACTAGTTAGCTGGCATCAGGCCCAGCTGGAGCAGTCCCCCACCCACAACATGCTGTGGGCAGGGGGCTGCCCCAGCCCAGCTGGGCCCATTGTGCCACACGGCGGGCCAGCAGCTGCAGGGTTATCCATGTAACCGATAGAATTTTGACCGGTTGCACGGTTAATATTTGACCACATTTTTTACATGCCTGGTCTGAGGGCACCCACTGCACAAAGCTACAACATACACTGAGGGCATTGCTGAGAAGGGTTCCTTTGCTCCAGAGCCGGTCTGAAAACCAGCAGTACCTTCCCAGCATCAGGCACTGGCCTGCTTCTGGGGTGGGGTGGGGTGGGGTGGGGTGGGGTGAGGTGCCCGCAGCTGTGTGTCCAACTCACCTGCACATGCTGCAGACAAAGCACTTGGGGTGGTATGTCCTGCCCAGGGCAGAGATGACCTCTCCCGTGATGAAGTCCCGGCAGCTGTCGCAGCGGGTCCCATACAGCTGCTGGTAGTCATTGGTGCAGATGTACTCCCCGTTCTTAAAGAAGAAGCCTGACTGGGCCAGGTCACAGCCGCATACTAGGGAGGGAGAAAACAGCCCTGAGGGGAGAAGAATCAGCCCAGCAAGCACCTCCACAAGCTGGGCACGTTTCTGCCATGAGCCTCCGAGAGGTGCCATCCAGTGGGATGGTCCTGAGTCAAGGAGAAATTTCTGGGCTGTCAGCTTGGGCTAGCAGGGTCACAGCATCTCAGCAAAGTTCTTGGAACACTGCAGTGCCTGCTGCATCCCCGCCCCAAAAGGATTACATCTGGGGGCAGCCAGGACAGAGGCCGTGTGTTCCCTCCATTGCTTTACCAGTCCCCTTGGTATCCCTGTATCTTCACTCCTTGTTTCCACATTCCTTCCTCCAGCCATAACCCAACCTGTTTAAAATAGTTGCAGCTTGGCCTATGCAGATGGGAGCTCTGAATTAACCCCTCAGAGACAGACTAAGCATTAAGGCAAAGCGCTGAGTCGGCCATCACAGCCTGCTGGGCTGGACTTCTCTATAGACCTCACCAGTGCACACAGAGAATTCTTCAGCTGCAGTCTCTCAGATGTGATTGCTCCATCAGGAGCCTTTGGGCAGTGATCTGACCACTGCAGACAGCTCAGCAGGTTTCCTCCCTTCCACAGCCGGCCAGCCCTGAAATGCTGACAGGACGGAGGGTGCCTCCTTCAGCCACACAAGATGTCACGGTTGGACTGTGAGACCCATCCAGGAGGAAGCCTCCTGAATTTGGAAGGGATGGGCCCTAATGAGAGGAAACTACAGGCCGCACCCAAAGGTCAAAGGAACTGGCCAGCAAGATGACGGTAGGGCAGAGAAGCTTGGTGTGACTGGACATGGACTGGCACTGCACACCAGACCTGATGGCACCTAAACCGGGCCAGGCACATCCCCATTCCCTGCACATTTTGCCTTTACATATTTAAGAGGTTTTTTAAAAAAATGTACCGGTAATTGCTTCAGTGCTTGCAAAAGTGGTTGCCAGCCAAGTAGCATTAGTTGGTACCTGCTAACACAGCCCGTGGGCCATCCGCAGCCCAAGCAGCTCCACGATCTGGCTCACACTCGGCTGCTGGCACGGGAGTCCCTGCGGCCCTGGGGATGGGTGTCCATACCCTTCCCCCAAGTCCAGGCCACCCCGCTCTGCCTCTTCTTGCCCCGCTCCACTCTCTCCCCCCCATCACTCCCCTTCTCTCAAGCCCCCTCCCTCAAGGCAGATGGCTTCGGGAATTACTGGCGGGGCCTTGTGTGGGGTGGCTGTAGGGGTCAGGTCTCCCCACACTCACTCAGTGGCAGGAGCTGCAGGGTAGTGGAGCGATGCAGCAGCCTGCTCCGCTCTGCTGCCATCTCCCAGGCCAGCCCAGTTGCTCCGCTTCCCTGTGGCGGCAGGCAGCAGAGCACCCCAGCTCCAGTGTGGGCTGGCTTGGGAGCTGGTGGTGGAGTGGAGAAAGCTGCTATGTAGCTCCACTTCCCCATGGCTCCCGCCACCGCACTGACTGCAGAGCGGCCCAACCCCTGCTGCCAGCCCCATCCCATCCATAGGATGGTTGAGGCAGCTGCTGCAGGCCCCCCCCAAAAGCGCAGGGCCCAGGGTGGCTGCACTGAACCATCCTGTGTACGCGATTGCTCTGCACACACCTCCCCTGGGCCACAGGGATATGGCGGCAGCAGTGCCGAGCTAACAGCCAGAAGCAACTTGCTCCCCACTGACCTGACCCTGCGCCTCCACCCTGACCGGGGGGTCCTGTGTGGGATGCAGGGAAGTTCATCCAGCTCCTGGCCTCTCTGCCCGGAATGACAAGGCAACTGCAGCGCTGGTTTGCGAGGCAGGGTCCCCAGCAGGGACCCACACAACTTGTTTCCCATCTCATGGCAGGTGGTGCCCCAGGGCCAGATCACAGAGGGGGTTAGGCTAATCCCCTGGGAGACCCTGCATCTCTTTCAGTACCCAGAAAGCAACCCCAGCTCCAGGAACTGCCCTTTGAGCAGGGGTAAAGTGCTGAGGGCCTTCCAGTGAAACTCCCCCTTCAGCCAGGTAGCTCTTCAGCTGGGTGATGCAGCTGCAGAGAGTAGCGGAGCAGGCAACTGAGCATTCAGTGGCACAATCCAGCCACTGTGGACAGGGGATCTTCTGCTTTCTCAGATTTGCCTGTGACTTGGGACTTGATGTAACCAGGCGCTTTCAAACCACCTCAGAAAGCTCCCACCAGTGACAGGTGTCTCCTCAGCTTGGTTCATTTAAAAGAAGTCAAGATTCACGAGGATTCAGCAGCTGTTTCTGTGGCTTGTTCATGGCTAAGGCATCCCCTGACCGGGGAAGTAGCAATGGGAGAGGGCGCATAGGGCTGCGGATGTGGGAGACAGGACTGATCTCAGCCCACTGACTTCTCCAGGAGAAAGAGGCTGCGGGGGGCATGGCTAAAGGATGCATGAACACGCCTGTCAGGGGCTGACCGAGGGGTGCTGCTTGCTCGGAGGGGGTGGTCAAAGGGCTAATTCTGCTCTGCAAATGGATGGGCCCCAAAGCCTTCACAGGGTGTGAGAGATTTAACATCACTGAGTCAGCTGGGGAGCACAAACTCCTGCTTCAGGTTCTCCTGTAGGCCCTTCCATTGCCAAAGCTCAGCAGAGGGATTTGGGCACCCAGAAACGAGGCAGCAGAAAGCGTCAAGGTTGTCTCAGGTGGTGTTTCTAGACTACATGTCTCCGTTGACGGAGCCATGTAGATGAGTTTACTAGGCAAAGGGAAATGAAGCGTCGATTTAAATAATCGCCGCTTCATTTACATCAAAATGGCCACGGCGCTGTGCCGATCAGCTGTGTGTCGGCACATCCTGGCAGTCTAGATGGGGATCTGCCGACTCCAGAACCCTTCGTTGGCAGATCCTGTAAGGATTCTGGAGTCGGCAGATCCCCGTCTAGACTGCCGCACTGTGCCGACAAACAACTGATCGACACAGCGTGGTGACCATTTTGATGTAAATGAAGTGGCAATTATTTAAATCGACGCTTCATTTCCCTTTGCCGAGTAAACTCATCTACATGGCTCTGTCGACAAAGACAGAGTCTAGACACACCCAGGGTGGGTGATTTGTTGGCACTGATCCCCCCACAGTCTCTCTGTGCCATAGGGCAGGATCATCACCTCTATTTTACAAGTGGGGAAACTAACTCACAGGGAAGGGTAGTGACTAGATGCTCCAAGGTCACACAGGAAGTCTATGGCACCTGCCACAACACCGGGATGAATCTGGCCCTTAGTTCAATGTTCTAACCCAGTGGTCCCCAACCTTTTGGGGATGCCGGCGCCTGGGGGCGGGGCAGCGCATGGGGGCGGGGCAACCCATACGCTGCGTGCCTGGTGCTGGCACCACCCATGCGCCGCACTGCCGGGGCCAGCGCAGCTCCTGTGCCGCACGCCCAGGGGTGGGGCTGCCCATACGCCAAGCGCCCGGGGCTGGCGCCGCTCCTGTGCCGCGTGCCTGGGCCGGCACAGCCCTTGTGCCGTGCACCTGGGGGCGGGGCCACCCATACACTGCGCAGCAAGGGGCCGGCACCGCCCATGCGCCACGCGCCCGGGGGCAGGGAAGGGGCCGGCCCCGATCACTCAGCAGGCACACAGAAATGGCCCGGCGGGCACCATGGCGCCCATGGGTGCCATGGTGCCTGTGGGCACCGCGTTGGGGACCACTGCTCTAACCCCTCCCCCTAGCACTGCTACCTTGTGTGAGGCGTCCAGCTTACAGTCGGGGAGGCTGGTCTTCATGTGGACGGGGGACTGGACTTGCACAGCGCTTGAAGGGACTTGACCATTCAACAGAAGCAAAGTGCCCCTCAGGGGCGTGCTAAGCTGAGCAGCTAAGTCTCCTGCCAGCCACACTCTGGGGAGCTCCCAAAGGACTGGGAGCAGACGTGCCTGCTCCCTGAGCTTTATGCTCTGCCAGGAACACTTACCATGGGGACTCTAGTCAGTCTTCAAGGGGAGCTTCTCACGCTAACCCTCCTTTTCACTGCCTCCAGCCCCCCCGTTTCTTCTTCTCACTGCCTCCAGCCCCACCCCAGTCTCTTCTTCTCACTGCCTCCAGCCGCCTCCTCCCACCCAGTCCACGAGTTCAGACAGCAGCTGGAGTTCCCAGGGCTGCAGAAGCAGCACACGCCCCTCCCACCTCCCCCCACGCCTGCAGCCAGCTGTTTTCAGTGCTGTGCTTCTCCCACCTTCGCACGGATGTGCTTCCATTACCCACCTCCCAGCTGGGGACCCTGCCACATGCGAGGGAACGCTCAGCTCCCTGGCAAGCAGCCATTGGGCACAAGAAAAGCAGGGGCCCTCTCATTCCTCCGCAGTGATGAGGATGGATGGACAGTCCTGTCACACTCCACGCAGACACAGAGACCAGAGAGGCAGAGGCGGGTTTTGGCCCCGTCTGCCCTAGGCATGAAGCCTGTTGACATTAGCCACTGGGCAATGGATGTTGGGTGCTCTGGGCCCAGGGGAGGCAGGGAGGCTGTGGGAAGCCTCCTGGCAGGTGAGCAGAGCTGAAAGTGAGGAGGCCAGCCCTGGGGCTGGGGGAAGGTGAGGCAGGATAGGGAGGAAGCTGGGAGGGGCAGGTGTGGGAGGAGGGTTTCCTCTCATTATTTATTCCCTTTCACTGTGAAATCAGACGGCAGCCACTGCCAAGCTCTCCCCAGTGGCTCCATGTCCCCTTTGAAGCTGGAGCCAGTCTGAGCTCTTTGTCTGGCTGAAGAGTTTGCTGTTTCGCACAGATAATGCGGGGGCAGGGGGTTCTGACGCAGAGCTCTGTGCACCTGCAGGCCAGCAGCCAGGGTGGCCTGGGCCTGGCAGGTTGGTATGCACTGGGGAACGGGAGACTGGCTGTATCGTGGGGAGGTCAGGCAGGGCTGTGTGTGCATGCAAGGCAGACGTAGATCTCTGCAAAGGGAGGGTACACAGGGCTGTCTGTGGGAGGGACTGAACCCTGGAGAGAGAGCCCACTCTCCCCGCCCGTGCAGGATGGAGTTGTGCAGGCGACTTAGCTCCAGGTTAGCGTGAGCCGATAAGAACTGGGAAGAGCAGAGGTCTTTACTAAGCCCTGGCAATTCTGTACATTACAATGTAGAGATCCTGTTATTGGCCCTCGTTAGAGCGTTTCTTGTAATAAATGGACTAAGGATCCCTTCACATCTGCTTAGGCCCAGAAGGTGCACAGGGAGGAGCTGTGCTTGGGCAATATGCAAGGGTGGGAAGAGAGAGCACCATGCCCCAGGAGGCTGCAAGGCAAGCTCAGGGCACTGTGCCAGGAAGGCCTTGCCAAGGAATGAGAATACGATGGGCCCTGCATGAAGGGAGTTGGGGGCTCTCAGTGCAGCTTGTAGTGGACAGGAGCCCACGACACATAAAGCACCAGCACAACTGTGCACCCCACCATCCACCTCCAGTCAGCTTGTTCCCAGAATGATTCAAGTCCCTTTGAAAGTAAGAAGCCCAAATGTCTTCTGCACAGGTCAATGGGCCTTGTCCAATTAACCAGCTTCTACTAACCATCCGTTTATCCAGGGTGGTAAACGTACCTGGAACTTTGCAGACACAGATGGGTAAGGTGCATTTCCCATCCCAGCTCCTCCAGGAGATGCACCGGAGCCAGGCTTAGCATCCCTATTTCACCCATCTGCCTTATTAAATAAGCGCGAGAGTATCTTTGAAGCCCTGCAGCACCACATGGCCAGTGGGGTGGCTGGGATGATCTGTCAACTTCATTAGTGTGGAATTAATCAGCTACTGGTCACTGGCTCTGCCAGGTTTTAGATCAGCTGGGGCCAGCTCGCTGGCAAGCAAGTTTGGGGGCAGCAGCACAACTCAGTACAGCTTCTCCATCTGCCTAGGGCAGGAGGACCATTAGGATGCAGACTGAGGTAGACTGCAAGGCCATGCATGCAGATATGGATCATGGGGCGCTAGAAGAGCTATGCACAGGTCCAGGACTACAAAAGAAAGGGGGGGCGGAGGGCAGGAGGATTAAGGTGCCATGTGGGATGCCAGGAGAAGACTAGCAGGGGGTTTGCAGACATGGAACTGATGTGCACACACAAAGTTACTGGGGTGGGAGAGAACTTTGCACCACACTCCCCCCTCCTGGCTCTAGCCAGCTCTGCTTTCTTTGCACAAGCCCTAGACCCCACCCCACCCATGGAATCAGAACCGGGTAGGTTTCACCGCCACTAAGTGGGGCTGTCACACAAAGGCCTTTCAGCTTCCAGCACAAGCAAAACCCTTACAGCAGAGCTTCCTACCTTGGCAGGTGAAGCACCTGATGTGGAAGTGATTGCTCTGGACACGCACCACCTCTCCCTTACATGCGTCTCCGCAGCGGTAGCACCGGATGAGGGTGGAGCTGCCCCCGGAGCTGTACGGGTTTTGTTGATAGGGAACTGCTGGTGAAAAGGAGAGAGAGCGAGAGACAAGTGTATTAGCATGAGGGAAGCGGATGCTAGTCAAGATTCCAACACACGCTGGCTACTCAGACTGTAAGCTCTGTCTTTTCGTTGTGTGTTTGTACAGCACCTAGAACAACGGGGCCCTGCTCTGTCACTGGGGCTCCTAGGTGCTACTGCAATACAAATAATAAACACTCGTCATCATCACTCATTTATTTTTCCCCAGCCACCCAACAGCTGCACGCTGATGATAATGAGACTGACCCAGCTTCAAAAGCTCTACCAGTCTCAGGATAACAGACTCTAAAAAGGGCAAAACATCACCTCTTCTCCCCATTCCAAGTGAGCAGGTTGGCATAAACCACAACTGCCCCCTGCACTCCTGCCACATGTAAGCCAGGTACCCACTTCTCGAGGCTCACTGGTTGGGCGTATAGAAACAGAGGCCAAAAGTGGAGACTGGGCTTGACCACTGGGCTCGGTATCTCTAGGTGCCCCGGACTCACCTGGCCCTAGATTCTAACTGGATATAACCAACCAAATGAGGACAAGAAGCTTCCAGCTGGAAATGCAAGACCTCAGGAGCAGCTGGATGCATGGGGACACGTACTGTTGTAGGCTCAAAGAGCCCCAGGTCTTGCATTGGCAGGTGGAGCTCCCTGCCACCCCAGGGGTGGGGGGACTGGTTTTCCAAGGTTCCTTTCTGGACAAGTGCAATCATGTTAAAAAGCCATAGCTGGGCGAGAAGTGAAAGCACATGCATCCTGCAGCTGTGCCAAGGAGTACAGCTGCAAGGGAGCCAGCCTCCTCACCCGCCCCACCCCCCGCCTCCTGTGTATATTTACTGCCAGGCGCTGTTTCTGCACTTCACAAACCTCTGCTCCCCAGCCCTCAGAATAAGAATTGTTGCCTGAGTAAACACAGCCTAGTCCAAATACTAACCCCACTGTTCAGCTGCTGCTTCCCAGCCGCAGAGTCAGCACTGAGTCTGCAGAACACCAAGCACTCTCAGGAACCGCCTCTCCCCTCTACCAAGGCCAGCACAGTTCCTTCCCCACTACCAGGGCAGCTGCTTCTTGCCCCTTTTGCATGACCAGCATGAGGCCATCTTGCTTCCCTTCTCGAAGGCAAGGCTGGGGCTGGAGAAAGTCCCTGCTAGGCATCCCTAGGGAGAGACGCATCTTCTTTCTCCACACAGTCAGTAGCATAGTGATAGAAATGTAGCCGTGTTAGTCTGGGGTAGCTGAAACAAAATACAGGACTATGTAGCACTTTAAAGATTAACAAGATGGTTTATAAGATGATGAGCTTTCGTGGGCCAGACCCACTTCCTCAGATCAAATAGTGGAAGAAAATAGTCACAACCATAGATACCAAAGGATACAATAAAAAAAATGAACACATATGAAAAGGACAAATCACATTTCAGAACAGAAGAGGGATGCGGGGGGGGGGGGGGGGGGGAAGGGAAGGAAGGTAAATGCCTGTGAGTTAATGATATTAGAGGTGGGGAAGGGTAGATGTCTGTGAGTTAATGGTATTAGAGGTGATAATTGGGGAAGCTATCTTGGTAATGGGTAAGGTAGCTGGGGTCTTTGTTCAGCCCCCCGCGGAGAGTGTCGAATTTTAGCATGAATGCCTGTTCAGAGGATTCCCTTTCAAGTGCAGATTTGAGTCTTCTGAAGTAGGATGCATGTGATTAGGTCATTGAGACAGTGTCCTTTCTGGTTGAAATGGCAAGAAACTGTTTTTTCTTTGTGATCCTGTCTAATGTCTGTTTTGTGGGCATTGATTCAGCATAGATTATATTTCTGGATGCGCAGGAATATGTATTCTTGATCTTATAACTCACTTGGTTAGGTCCAATAATGGTATCAGCAGAATGAATATGTGGACAAAGCTGGCAACGGGGTTTGTTGCAAGGGAAAGTACCAGGGTTGGTATTAGTGTGGTATGTCCTGTGGTTGTTGGTAAGAATCATCTTGAGGTTAGGTGGTTGTCTATAGGAGACTATGGGTCTGTCTCCCAGAGCTTCTTGGACTAAGTGTCCTACCCTCTGGCATGCCTGTGCATCACCACAGTCCTGGAGGGAGAGTGTTAGTCATGTTCTGTAGTCCATTCAGTCCTGGGTGGCTCTGCTGAGACCCACACCTATTTCATTGGGAACTGGAGTGACACCCACTCATTTATTTCACCCCGGCCACCCAACAGCTGTCAGGAGATAGCGACCTAAGCTGAGATCAAACCCGCCGCCCAGAGGGGAAAGGCTCTACTTATCATCGACCCCCGGAACTGGTCCCCAGCCCCATTCATAGACGCAGTCCACTGGGAGCTAGAGAAACACTGGATGGAGCAGCCTCCCCAGAAATCTCCTCGGAAGGCCCCAGGGAGATCCCCTAGTGGAATGGAGGGCAGACTCTTGAGGGGTGGTTAGACTGTGGAGTGGCCTGTCCAGGGAAATGGTGGCAGCTCCACTGCTTGAATCATTAAACTGGAGAAAGCCCCAGAGAATAGACTGTGGGGCAGGGGTGCACCAGCTTCTGCAGCAGTGGTGCAGGAACATTTTTAGGAGTCGGGGTGCTGAAAAATCAGTCCCCATATGCCTGTCCAACCTCCTTGCCCCAGCTGAAGCCAGGAGCAAAGCCCCAGTGCACAGAGCTGGCAGCAAAGCTGCTGGCCTGTGGGGGAGCAGACGGGAACCCAGACGCTGGGACGGTAGCCTAGGCCATAGTACATGGGGACGGCAGCAGAATGCCTGGTGCGTGGGGATGGCAGCAGAATGCCTGGTGCGTGGGGATGGCAGCAGAGCGTCTGGCACATGGGGACGGCAGCAGAGCCCCCCGGCACGTGGGGATGGCAGTAGAGCCCCCGATGTGTGGGGATGGCAGCAGAGTATGACAGCGACCAGTCGCCCGGGGATGCTCCAGCACCCTCCATACCCCTAGTTCCCACCCCTATGTTCTGTGGTGTGACGAACATGGAAAAGGTTCTGTGGGAGATTCTTCTCCAGCTCCCCTCCCCAAACTTGCCTCTCTCCTGGCTTGCTCAGCAGAACACTTCACTCCACACAGACCACTGGGGAGGGTTCTGCACCCTGCAGCATGAGACGGGCTGCCGAGGGGCACAGAACACTGCTCTTGGCTCTGGGGGAAGGAGGAGGAACTATACAACCAAAGGGGTCCTCCTCCCTTGGATTTCTATAAGCAAACTCTCCCTCAGAACACACATCTCTCCAAAGGAATGGATAAAGAGTATCTCCGGTCCATTATAATTCCATAGTCCTTTGTTCTAGGCATGCCTGCACCAAACAGTGTGTAGCTGCTTTTGGCCCTAGTACTGGGTTTTTAGGCCTGCGCAGAGAAGTATTTTCCTGCTGCCACTCCTACAAGAATGCAAAGAGTGTGCGAGGTTTGGAGGAGACGAGTGGAAAAAGGGCAGTAGGCTGAGGAGCCCCTGAGCAGGAATTTAAGTGGTTGGCAGACCTGAGCCAATGGGCTGGAGGGTTGCTAACCTCAGAATGAACTACTTATCTGGGGAAAAAAGAAACCAAGGTCACTGAAAGCCTGGTACAGGAACAAAAGCCCAGAGCTCTAGTGAAGGGACTTCAAACAACAGAGATCTCGCCGCAGAAAGATACATCATTAGCTGTAGTTACGAGGCTCTATTCAGCAGATTCTGCGACAAAGAGGAAGAATCAGCCCACTGAGGGTTTTTATGCTAAAAACCTAAAATAAAGAGTTTCTTATCCCCAAATCCCATCTGACATGCCAACCCCCGCCCCTCCCCCCGCCAGTCATCATCTGAGCTTTTCTACCAGTCACTGAAGCAGGCCCTTTGGGTACAGAATGGTGCCCACAATTAAGGGTACGTCTACACTGCACAGTTATTTCGGAATAAGCTATTCTGGAATAGCTCTTCCAAAATAGCTTACAGGCAGTCCCCGGGTTACGTACGAGATAGGGACTGTAGGTTTGTTCTTAAGTTGAATCTGTATGTAAGTCGGAACTGGCGTCCGGATTCAGCCGCTGCTGAAACTGACCAGCGGCTGACTACAGGAAGCCCGAGGCAGAGTTGCTCTGCCCCGGGGCTTCCTGAATCAGGCTGAATCTGGACGCCAGTTCCGATTTACATACAGATTCAACTTAAGAACCCCAGGCGTCCCCAAGTCAGCTGCTGCTGAAACTGATCAGCGGCTGATTCCAGGAAGCCAGGGGCAGAGCAACTCTGCCTCGGGCTTCCTGTAGTCAGCTGGGGCAGAGCAGCTGGGGTGCTGCCGGGTTGGTCCAGTAGCGCCCAGAGCGGCGCTGCGGGACCAACCGGCAGCGCCCCAGTTGCTCTACCACAGGCGTCCGGAGAAAAGCCTGGTCTGCTGGGGGGGGGGGGAGAGGGGCGCACTAGCTGCGCCCCCCCCCCCCTCAGCAGACCAGGGAAACGGGGAGCAAAGCCTCGGAGGACGCCAGCCGCGGAACAGCCGCGGCGCGTCTGGGCTGTCCCGCTGCCCGCGTGCTCCGCGGCTTTGCTCAGCGTCTTCCTGGTCTGCTGGGGGGGGCTCTCCCCCCAGCAGACCAGGGAGACGCGGAGCAGCTTTTCTCACCCCGGAGGACGCGGGCGATGGGACCGCGGCGCATCTGGGCATCCCGCCGCTCCCATCCTCTGGGGCGAGAAAAACCCCGTTCGTAACTGCGGATCCGACATAAGTCGGATCTGCGTAACTCGGGGACTGCCTGTATTTTGAAATAGCACGTCTACACTGCAGGGAAGCCTCAAAATGAGTCCGAGGCAGGCTTCCCTAATGTAGACGTGCTATCTCAATTTAGAGGACCCAGAGGAATAATTTAGAATGGCCCTGATGAGGGGTTATTTCGAAATAGCAGAAGTGGAGTGTCTACACACGTCTTATTTTGAAATAACAATTACGGAATCAGCGTTATTCTTTGTAGAATGAGGTTTACAGAAGTTGGAATAAGCCATCCATTATTTTGAAATTATTTCAAAATAACAGAATTGCTGTGTAGATGCTCGCATAGTTATTTCAGACTAACAGCCATTATTCCAAAATAACTTTGCCATGTAGACACACCCTTCGTGACTGCCAAGGGGTAGCCCCTAGTCCTGCCTAGACAGGCAATCCATCTCACACTATTTTTGAGCCTGCTGGAATCCATTTTCCCCCTCAGTGTGGAAGGTTGCTGCCCCATGAGTTACCCTGTAAAACGCAAGCTCAGGATGAAGAACTGGATGGGAAAAGGGCCGAGATGCATGTCACATCCAGAGACTAGAGACAGACCAAGCTCAGGCCCACAACTGGAGCTGAACTTCCAAGATTTGCTGTTTTTTCATCCTGCACATGTTCTGCATATACAGAACTCCCAGAAATGCCAGCACGGATCATGCAGGTGGAGGGTTGCAGAATTGAAACCTGAAGCTGTAATTTGGTCAATCATAGAGACAGCAACTAGCTCCAAGGTTTGACTCTCATCCTGAGCTTCTCCAAGTTCCCAAATGTTGGTTCTGACTCACTTTTAGCGCCCCGGATGAAATTATTCCAAAATGGGCGGATCTGCATGACATTTAAAATGAGCAGGGCCACCCAATTGGAGGATCCAGAAGAGACAACATCGGAATCATCCAGTACTGCCAATAGAGCTCATCGCTGCAAACTAATCAAACCCAGCAACAAATCTGTGTGTTTGCTCAGACAGCGCCCATATGGAAATAAATCACAAGGCATGATTCTGAGGCCCTAGATCAAACCACAGAACAAGGAACTAAAAGAGAGACTGGCACAAACAATTCCAATATACAGCTTCTGACCCATGAGCATTTGTAGTAGGGATGTGAATGGGTAACTGGTTATCTGGTAAGAATTACCTTTACTGGGTGGTGATTACTGAGTAACCAGTTAATCAGCAGCTGGGAGAAGTGGAGGGCTGCTCCATACCCATGTGGAGCCAGGAGCTGGCAACCCCATGGGCTGGGTGCTGCGCCACCGAGTTAGAGCAGTTCCCCACCTGGGATCCATTTAATTAGTTAACTCTTTAAACCAAACATTTCACTAGTTAACTGATTAAATAGGATTTTACATCCCTAATTTATAGCTCAATTGCTTGCCTATGTGCCAGGTGCTGTCTACGAGTTAGAGCACTCTGCTCCCAGGAAGTGCTTGATGAGAGAGGACTATGTAGTGATCAACGGCTCGATGTCAGGATGGTGGTCGGTTTCTAGCGGAGTGCTCCAAGGTTCGGTTCTAGAACCGGTTTTGTTCAATATCTTTATTAATGACCTGGATGAGGGGATGGATTGCACCCTCAGCAAGTTTGCAGATGACACTAAGCTAGGGGGAGAGGTAGATACACTCGAGGGCAGAGATAGGGTCCAGAGTGACTTAGACAAATTGGAGGATTGGGCCAGAAGAAATCTGATGAGGTTCAACAAGGACAAGTGCAGAGTCCTGCACTTGGGACGGAAGAATCCCAAGCATTGTAACAGGAAGTAGTAGTTCTGCAGAAAAGGACCTGGGGATTACAGTGGATGAGAAGCTGGATATGAGTCAACAGTGTGCCCTTGGAGCCAAGAAGGCTAATGGCATATTAGGTTGCATTAGGAGGAGAATTGCCAGCAGATCTAGATATGTGATTATTCCCCTTTATTCGGCTCTTGTGAGGCCACATTTGGAGTATTGTGTCCAGTTCTGGGCCCTTCACTACAAAAAGGATGTGGACGCATTGGAGAGGGTCCAGCGGAGGGCAACCAAAATGATTAGGGGGCTGGAGCATATGACCTACGAGGAGAGGCTGAGGGAGTTGGGTCAGTTTAGTCTGCAGAAACGAAGAGTGAGGGGGGAATCGATAGCCTCATCTTCCTGAAGGGAGGTTCCAAAGAGGCTGGAGAAAGGCTGTTCTCAGTAGTGACAGATGGCAGAACAAGGAACAATAGTCTCAAGTTGCGGTGGGAGAGGTCTAGGTTGGATATTAGGAAAAACTATTTCACTAGAAGAGTGGTGAAGCACTGGAATGAGTTACCTAGGGAGGTGGTGGAGTCTTCATCCCTAGAGATTTTTAAGTCTCGGCTTGACAAAGCCCTGGCTGGGTTGATTTAGTTGGGATTGGTCCTGCCTAGGGCAGGGGGCTGGACTTGATGACCACCTGAGATCTCTTCCAGCTCTATGGTTCTATGATTCTATGTGTGGAGGAAGGGAAAAAAGCCTAAATGCTGCCCTGACTTGGCTCTCTTGCTTAATATGCTCAAATCCGGCCTGGGAAGATGCAAACACTGGCCTCTACAGAGGAGGATGGACTGGATGAGGCCTAGTAGTCCCTTTCTAGCTCTCATTTCTGAGAGTCAATGAGATGCAAGACTGTTCTGGAAACCTGGGACACAACCGTTCATGTGACCTAGTCTCAGAGGGTCTCTAGAGAAAGTGGCCATGACCAGTGTTCCCCCTAACCTTTTCCCATCTGGGAGCAGGATAAGTTTCGTTATGTGCACTGAGGCACGTGTGGATGTGGGCGCTCCGCTAATCAGCTGGGTGGCTTTTGAATTTCTCCCGGGTGGCTGCCCAAGCGCTCAGCTTACAGGGAACACTGGTACCAGCCTCCAGGGATAAATACAATACTGAGGTGGTATACTGCAATAGCTTGTGAATCCCAATATCGTCGGTAGGGGATGCTGGCAGAGACAGGGTTATAGCAGCGCAAGCCTTCTTGGTCAGCCCATAAGATAGAGCTACACCACTTGGGAAGCCTGAGCCAGAAAAGCTGGGGATGAGTGTCAAGGAATTAATCAACATTTGAATAAACATTAATAAAAATCTGTGCCAGAAAATTCATCCATCAATTATGGGCTTCTTGCCTCCAGGGGAACTTCCCGGTGACCATAGCAACCTGTCACCAGGCCCCTGAGCTGACAATCTGACATGAGAGAGGCGGGCAGCGAGACAGAGCAGGAAAGAGTAGGAGAGGGATGCAGGAGGCTATAATGATTATGGAAGCCAGAGGTTCAGCTTTTGAACTCAATTACACCAGCATAAATCCTGAAATCAGAGGAGTCACTCCAGGCTTACACCAGCATATGTGGAATCAGGATCAGCACCTACTGGCAAGTTCGCTTCCTTTAGCATTAAGTGGAAAGCTCCCCCAAACTGAGATTATCCTCAGGCTTGGCTCTGGAATTTCTTCCTTAAACATTAGTCCTTTGTTTTGCTTTGCCTCTGTTTGTTTCCAAGAAGCTGTGCATTCCTTCTTGGCCCTGCACAGGAAGTATTACACATCACTACACCCCTAGCAGAGGGACAGCCGATCAGGGCAAAGCGCATTATGCCAAAATAATCCAGTAATAATGTAAGTAGCATTAGGAGACTCGCAGGCTGGGATAGAAGGGGCAGATCTGAGCTGCGCTGTTCCAGGAATGCCTTAAACTCACACTGGTTCCCTCCTGCCCGAGATGGACATGCTTGCTTAGCAAGAAAAGGAAGCCAAGTTCACTAACTGTTAATGTTGCACTAACTTCTAACTGCAGTGCTATAGGCTAGGTAGGGCTAGATTCCTCCCTGCAGGAAAGCCCAGTGTGGCCGCTGGCCACTGTTTACTGAGCTATGCATTGGTTGGGGTGAGGAAGGGAAGCCATCCAGAACTCAGAGCATCCCAGGCTTGGGCTGTATCTCTTTTCAGTGTCTTTGCTGCTGCATTTGCCATCTTCAGTCAGTGATCAGGGCCCCTCTGTGCTAGACACTTTCAGAAGCCTGGGACTGGTGGATGCATCACCCAGGGCTGTGATCTTGTCAGATCTTACAAGCTGAGCGGCACTGGGCCTGGTCAGCCCTGGGATAGGAGACCATTACAGGAAATGCCATTGGGGCAATTGTCAGCCCTGGCAGATGGTGCTTGTTCCTCAGAGCCAGTCTTGAGGCAGAATCCTTGCAAAACACTGAAGTGCTGTGTGGGGGCGGGGCGGGGTAAGAGGGACCAGCAGAGATTCCCCATACACCAGGGGCACTTCTGCTGTTAAGTAAAGACGTTAGCTCCAGTATTCATCAGCAGTCACTTCCTCTAAGGCCCCTTGCAGTCTAGTTTAGGTAAATGCTTTTCTTTCCTTCCTGTCCTGTCCACACGCTGGCCGTGTCCTACACCGCTGTGTGGCATTGTTGTGTCTGGGCAAACAGCCAGTGCATTCTCCCTCAGAAGACTGGCAGGGACAGCAACCCTGGATAGTCTGGGGTTCTTTGGGATGAAAAATTATCTTAATCAAAAATATAGGGGAGTGAAGCCTTCTCAGCTAACATGGCAGAAGGCATCTGCCAGATGGCAAATAACCTGCTGTCACCAGTACGTCCCCTGCAGACACTGCATTAATCGGCCAGGGCTAGTGGCAGCACCAGGTGCCGCAGTGAGAGAGACTGGTGCCTACATACTAGCTGCTTAAGAAATGCAGATGGCAGCTGTCCCAGGGAGCATGATACAAACCATGTACAGTGTATAAAGTGTGTGATGGAAGCAGCCCAGGGCAATATAAACACTGAATCAGCTGGCTTGTGGTGTGATGGAAGCAGCCCAGGACTGCCTTAAGGAGATGGGATCAGCAAATCACCTGGTTGAAAGTTGACACATAAACAGAGCATAGGATGGTTCAAAGGTGTGACAAAAACAGAGCATAGGATGGTTCAAGGGTGTGATATAAACAGAGCATAAGCTGCCTCAGCTAGGAGACCTAATCAGTGAAGTATAGAAAGCAGACTGGCTCAGCTAGCCAGAATCCCTGTGTCTGAGAGCCAATAAACCCTGTGTGCACTCAATGGACTGGCCGGGAGTTTTGGTACAAGCTGGATTGAATCCACGTACTCAACAGGAGGAAACTATCCTCATGCACAGACTGGACACAGCTGAGCCATGTGGCTGAAAAGGGGGCAGGAGCTGCAGCAGATATTTTACAGCAGTGGGAATACAAGCTATGGGGAACAGGAAAAAACCCAGGTATTTCTAAGATCTCCTTTCCATCATTCCCTATCGGCACCCTGCCCCTATTCCTATTGTTCTACCCTTGCTCACCTGATATACCACGTCCTCTCTTGTATGCGGTTAGTGATCCCAGGCATGCCCTGGGTCCCATTTTCATAGGCAGGAGTGTGCAATACAACTATCACATCTTGCTTGGAGATCCTGTCTTGGTGTGATATTGAATATGGCTGCATTGGAGAGATACTTCCCTCACAGTAGCATGAGGCCTGATATAATTAACTATTGTTCATTAATGTTTGCACAATGCTTGGAAAGCCACAGGTGAAGGGTACTGCAGAGATGTAAGGTATTCATTATTAACCAGTACCGCTGTTGGTATGCAAAGTGAATTCTGGTGGCCAAGGTGTGCTGGTGTTGAGGAGCTGAGCGTGATGGGGGTGTACAGATGTGCCTGCATGTACACGATGTGGGTGTGCTGGTATGCCTGAGTGTGCAGGGGGATATACGGTGATGTGTGATGTGAGTGTTTCTGTGTGGCTGTGCAATGGCTGTGTTGATGTGTGAGGTGCCAGGCAAGTAAGGGAGTGGGTCCAGGAACACATACTATTATGAAGGAGTCATGTGAAGTCTCTAAACTCTTCCACAGGATGGTTTCTTGGCTCAACCATCCCCATGCAGACCAGCGGCCCATAGACACTTGTGCTGCTCTCTTCCTGCATGGGCAGGGGTAAGGGAATGATTCATTTTGTTCATGTGCTGCCCATTTCCTGCAGCAACTGGCCTGTAAATCATCCTCCCAGAGAAACCCACACTGTAGTGGTTGCCTGGAAGGAAAGTAGCTCCTAAAGGCTGTTCACATTGCTCCCAGGTGTGGCATGGGGAAGGATTGAGGGGCAGCAGCACGGGAAGGGCAGGGAGCACATGACCCCTATAGAGATGCAAAGGGGAAACCTGCCCAGTGAAATGAAAATCAAATGCACTATGGGCCCAATCCAAGCAAGTGCCTAGACACATTCTCGGCATTAGGCTGGTGATCTGTCCCTTAAGAACATCTTGGAGTAAAGCACCTGCTTAAGAGCTTTGCTGGATCAGGGCCTACCAAAGAAAAGTGTCTAAGTCATGGGCTAGTGTCATTAGCAGCTGGGCCTTGGAATCCTGGGATATGGCATGGGAAGGTAAATAGCTGAGTGCTGTTCTGAATCCCTTCAGCGGGCTACCCTGCCTTTCCCTGGGTAAAGCCGATGGACCCAGGTGGTCAGCAGATGGATTGCACTGTGACTTTAGGGGCTAAAACCAGGAGCCTCTGCTACATGAGCTAAAAGCCTTTGGCTAAGGCTATAGAGCAGACTTCACTCTCCCTTTCTTACTGGTGCCTCGGAGTTACACCTGCTTACCAGCCACCCCGCAGAAGTACCCTGCATAGGGTAGTGCCTATGTGTCCTGCCAGGCTTTGCTGGAGATGCTGCTGTCATGCAGGAACTGGATTAGCCAATGAATCTCAGAGTGGGTATGCACGGGGGACTCCATCCATGGCTGTCTCACATGGCGCAGCTGCTATATTTGTTAGCAGTAATTAGCTGCAGCCCTCCTGGTGGCAGGCAAGGGGTTAACCAGACATGCAGACAAACCAAACAAAAAGGAACCACAATTTGCCCTTCTTTTCCATAAGGAGGAAGACAATTGGGCAGCAAGTAACCCAGGTAAGTATGGTACCCAGGAAGGTCCCCTGAATTTAAGAACATCTTCTGTGGCTGCTGCAATTCACTGCTCAGTTACCCAGGATGCCGCAATCTTGGGTGTCCTGGTGCCAGGGGTCTGGACCAAAAGGAGCTGCCAGCCATAGGCACATAGGGAAAACAAGCTGCTGACGGCAGCTGATGGGCTTCTGAGTGGAAGGATTAGCCATAAGCCTTGGCCTGTACTGACTGGCTTACCAAGAGGAAGGGAGAATAACCCAGCTTGCACAGGGAAGACCAGACATCACTGCTTCCCCGAGAAAGTTGGTATCTGCCTGCCTTACTCCAAGACTGGGGCTCAACAGACTAGTGAGCGGCCAGGAAAAAATTTTTGCTTGAAGTTTTTTTATGGAAGGAGACTGGGGCAAAATGACAGATTGTCAGCCATGGAAGGTCGATGTTGGTGCCAGAGGGAAACCCCTGCCCTGATACCTGGAGAGGAAACCCATGTCTTGGTGTCCCAAAAAGGAGAAAATCCACTGAGAAATCTGTGGAAATGAAATGGTGATAAGGGAAACTGTCCCCAACTGACGATGTGGGCAGAGTGGGCCCTGAGCTAGTTGAGCGGAGAGGCAGGGCTCTGTTATCCAGCCAGGGAAGCACCCTCCTGCCCCGCCCCCTTCATCACTCTGGACTAGTGTTTCCCAAATGGTGTTCCATGGAACTCTGGGATTCCGCGGAGTGAAAATAAGGGTTCTGCGAGAAAATTCCATTACAACAACAACATTTTCTTAACATTTAAAAAAAAAATATTTAAGCATTTATGAAAACAATTTTTATTTGTGTTTGCCATGATACGTGTTCCTGTGTAATGCCAGCTTAGCCAGAGAGTGGGGATGATGATGTCACTACTCAGCACTGCGTGCGCAATCAGTGGTGCAATTGCCTGTTATATACCACCGTAAATCCCCGTACTCACTCTCAGGGAGCGTGGATCACGTGGGTGACTGAACACAAATATATTAGCGCCACGTCGGACAAAGTCCAAGCTTCAGCTGTCGAACAGTTGCTTGTATGGGAGTGAGCAGGCAGTGCTCTTGCGAATACTTTACTTCAGTATAGTCCCGTGATTTCTTGTATTTAAAAATTTAACCGTGACAAATATAAATTGACTATGATAGATTAATCACATATCATGACCTTGTTTAGCATTTGTTTATTATTATCCTTACTTATTTGTGGTCTACTTTTTCAGCTCCATATATGAGACTTATTAGGGGTTCTGCAAAATTCTTTCAAGTTTAAAAGGGTTCCATGGTGAAATAAAATTGGGAAACACTACGCTGAACACTCAGGGTACGTCTACGCTGCACGCTTATTTTGAAATAAGCTATTCTGGAAGAAATACTCTGAAATAGTTTATTTCGAAATAGCATGTCTACACTACAGGGAAGCCTCAAAAATAGTAGAAGGTAGGCTTCCCTAATGTGGATGTGCTATCTTGATTTAGAGCCCTAGGAGGCACTGGGGAGAAATTACTTTGAACAGTCCTGGGGAGGAGATATTTCAAAATAGCAGCACTGGAGCGTCCATATTACTACTATTCCAAAATAGTTTTTTTCAGAATAGGCATTATTCCTCGTGGAATGAGGTTTACAGAAGTCGTAATAAGCCATCCATTATCTCAAATTTATTTCAAAATAACGGAATTGCTGTGGAGACGCTCAGACTGTTATTTCGGAATAATGCTGCTGTGTAGATGCACCCCCAGTGAAGAGCTGGGTTGGCTATAACCCCTCTCTCAAACTCAGATATAAACAGCTGCTAAAGTCCTGAGCCAAATTCTGCTTGGAGCAAGTTTTGATGTTGCACCAGAGAGTCTGTGTACAAACAGCCACTTCCCAGTGAGGGCACATCTACACTAGCGCATTATTTCAAAACAGGCATCCACACAGCAAACCTGTTATTTGAAATTAATTTGAAATAAAGGGCTTCTTATTTCGAAATAATAAACCCTCATTTCAGGAGGAATAATGCTTATTACAAAATTGCTATTTTAAAATAGCTCTTCCCCAAGCCCATTCAAAGTAATTACTCCCCAGTGCTTTTTGGGGTGCCAAATCAAGGTAGCCACATCCACATTAGGGGAGCCTCCCTCAGACTAATTTCGAGGATTCCCTGTAGTGTGGATGCTGTATTTCAAAATAGCTACTTCAGGAGTTACTATTCTGAAATAACTTATTTTGAAATACCCTTGTAGGTAGACATACTCTGAGGTGACTGCAAAAATGCAGTTACTTCTGGGAGATTTTGACACAGCTAACACTAAATCCATCAAAACAAGGAACCCAAGGGCAGGGAACTCCCAAATATCTGTCTGGCTCTGTGGCTCTAATATCCCAGGGCTATTTCCTGAACCTGGCATAAATGTAATCTAGCAAAGAAAAGAAAACCATTCTAGGCTGGTCCTGGCCAGTGCTAATCCCCTGTCTCAGACGACCATCAGTCAGGATGAACTGAGGCCTGTTTCTCATCCAGGAGACAAACCAGCAGCGTCAGAGAAAGGGAAATACTCCAGAATATGGAGATTTAGTTAACCCTACCCCAGAGCCTTTTATCACCCAATAAATAGAAGCAGCGAGTAGGGGTGTGGAGACAAGTGGTTAAAGAAGCAGACTGTGGCTCAGGACTCCTGAGATGCTGTTCCAGGAGTCCTTGTGAGCCACCTAACTCATTCTGTGCCATGCTTTTCCCATCTATAAAATGGGGATGACTCCTCCCTACTTCACATTGTGGCACTGTGTGGTCAGAGCCATATTATGGAGGAGACATGGAAATCTCTCAAGAGAGAGGTAAAAGAAAATCAGAGCAGTTTTACCGCAAGACAGAGATGTACCTTCTGTGAGGAACTTCACATCAAATCCATTCTTCCACTGAGATTAGTCCCAAAGGGGACTCTCTTAGCATGATCTCCTGGTGGCCTCTCCCTCCATCTGACCAAGTCTTGCCAGTTCCCAGTAATACAAGCACCTTCTTCTCAGCTCCAACAAACCCATCATTTCCATATTGACCAAAAAGTGAATGATCTTGTTAACCGTATGGCCAGCTCTGTGCAGATCACGGATTGCAGCCCTAGGCTGTCACTGCTCTTCTCATGGTTCTTTCTGGCCTCCCTTTGCTTGTGTCTCATCTCAGAATACTGACCATCCCTTTACACAGAAGACCCACTTTTGCAACCAGCAGCCATGCAGTGTGTGTAGAGATTAGACTTTGGATCCTGGTCTGGGGTGGGGCATGTAGAATCTTGACCATTTCTGTCATCTTGACACCCTGTTGATTGGCACATTCAAAAAGCGCGGATTGGGAGACCGTCGGTAGGGCTATTCTAAAGAACACTGACTTTTTGCCTGGCAGATGGGGGTGGGGAGGATGAAGAGATCTCTGCCCACTGTCTGATAGAGACAAAGCTCACACATCAGTAAATGTGTCCCACCAAAGAAGGCACGAGTAGATAAACAGTGGGCGAGAGAATCCTGCTGCCACCGAATGCAGCATATGGCTTTACAGTCAATGTTTTCAGCCATTTTGTACATTCCACCTCATGGGCCTTAAACCAGATTTTTAGCAGCACTTATCATTCCTGACAACACCTGCAAATTTGTACCTGCAAACAACGAGGCCAGCCTCAGCCTTGCTAAAACTTGCCCCATAGATCCACTCTGTCCACAGACACACAGGTACAACTGTCCCTGCAATTTGCACCGGGAGCCAAATGTGACATGGTGTAACATCCTGCTGGAGATGCAGATACAAAGAAAAACGTATTACGAGAAGTAATGAGCCTTGACTTCAGTTCAAGTCCCACACACAGGGGCTTGCAGGGTAGACCTATTAGCCTGCATGCACCTACCATGCAACAGGAACACTGAACGGGAATCCTAATCCCTTTGACCAGGTGCATGGTTTCATAAGTTTGCCTGTTCTGCTGGTACCAGACTCCCATTTGCCAACCTCAGTGAAAACAGGAGAGTGTGCTCCCTGGGGGTTGGAGGAGACCGCCAGTCCACGAGCCTGCGCAGCGGTGTGGGAATGAGCATGCACCAGCCAAAGCAGAACGTTTTACTCTCACTACTCCCTGCTGCTGGGCAGACGAAGGTGGGGAAGAGCACAAGGTCGTTGGCCAGCTGAGCGCCTGGCCTGAGCACTAGCTCACGGGAAAGGACTAACTGAGAGCCATGGTGGCAAGCTGAGGCACTCTGACTGCAACCCACAACAGCCCGACCTCTAGTACTGGCAGCCTCTAGCAGTGCACAAACAACAGGAGTTCCTGGTGGGAGCTCAGGACTGTGGGTTAGTCCCCAGCTCTCAGCTGCACAGGAATCACTCCAGGCTCCCAACTACAAAAGGCAGGGACTGTTTCCTTACTAGGAAGCCCATCAGGCTTGGAAAAGGTGCTGCCCTGATCCCCTGCTTTGCCCCACCCTCATCTGAGCTCTCACTCCCTTCCGCACACACATGCATCCCCTACCCTTATTGTCCCTGGCAGCAGAGTGGGGATGTCTAGACTACACCTCTCTGTCAACAGAAAGGTGTAGATTAGGCACGTTGAAATTGCTAATGAAGCAGTGATTTAAATATCCTGCGCTTCATTAGCATAATCATGGCCGCTGCTTTTTTCTAAACACAGTTTTTTCAACCCCCCCCACAAAAAAACCAGCAGTCTAGATACTCTGTCAAAATATTTTGAGAAATATGGGATCTGTCGAAAAAGGGTTTATTTTTGACAGAGCCACATCTAGACTGCCATTTTTTTGAAAAAGCTCCATTTCGAAAAAAAGTGGTGGCCATGTTTATGCTAATGAAGCACGGATATTTAAATCCCTGCTTCATTAGCAATTTCGACGTGCCTAATCTACATCTCTCTGTCAACAGAGAGGTATAGTCTAGACCAGTGGTCCCCAACCTTTAGAGGCTCCCGGGCGCCCGGGGGGTGGGGCCACTCACGCGCTGGGCACCCGAGGGCGGGGCTGCGCGTCCGGGGGCACGCCAGGGGATGGGGATGTCCTTGCACCCGGCGCCGGCATGTGCCCCAGGGCCGGGGGTGGGGTCGCCCGAGCGCCTTGTGCCGTGGGCCTGGGGCCGGCACCGGCGCCGCTTGAGCGCCGCGCGCCCGCATGTGCCCCGGGGCTGGGGCCGCCCGAGCACCGCGCACCCGGTGCAGGTGCGTGTCGCGCGCCTGGGGCCGGTGCCTCCCGTGCGCCGGGGCCCGCCCAGGTTGTCGGCAGGCGTGCACAAATGCCCCGGCGGGCGCCATGGCGCCCGCAGGCACCGCGTTGGTGACCACTGGTCTAGACACAGCCAGTGACGACATACAACCACAAAGGGGCAAATGCTGATATTGGTCATTAAAATGTACCAACATAACTAGGTTGAGGGCCAGGGCAACTTACTAATGCTCTGCAGGGAGAGAAGATGCCCAGAGAGCTACTTGGTTTGGGGATTGAGGCTGGGTCTCTGATCCTTGGTGGAAATCTAGTATGCTGACTGGACACCATTTGGCTCCAGCAGGTTCAGTTGCTGGCCAGCTCTACTGACTATGGGAAAACCTATTTTTCCATCAAAACATTCTTTGGGAAAAGACAACATTGGGACTGAGGAGAAAATTTTCACAGATAATGTTCATTTGGGACACATTTTCCTCAATGAAACCCTAGAGTTTTTTCAGTTAATGTGTTCAGATTTTGGTAAAAAGATTCAGATTTTGTTTTTTTGAAAACCCAAACATTTTACCCAAAACCATTTCTTTTTACAAAAGAGGCTTTTTAAAAACTGGACCATTTCTTTTGAGGTGGCACTGGAAGGGTTGGATTTGTTTGACTTCGTATGAAAGATGGTGGAGTTTCTGATCAGCTCCAATACAAATTCCTGAATGGTTTGGGACCTGCCTACCGAAAGGCTTCAGTTACACAAGGGAAAGGGCGAAGCCAAAAATTTGAGAGAGTGTGCAGGCCCTAGTATTTTACTCTTCCATTTGAGACTTTCTAGTCCAGAGGAGCCTGGCTGGGATGCTGATTTGCAGTTTTCATTTTATTCCAACAGTTGTATGTTTTAAAATTATTGTCATTGTGTCCAGTCAGGGATATGAGCATCTAACTTTATTAAATCACTTTATTAAGGATGCAAACAGTAGAAGGGCCGCAGGCTAGGAGTGAGGTGCACCAACAGTGGTCAGGGCTGGGCTGTGGGTTGGGAGTTCCAGAGATAGAGCAGGACGGGTTAGGGGTCCAGCCCTTGAACAACAGATCAGGACTGAAATATTTTCACCCTCTCAGAAAGGGCTGAGTGTCATTCAGGCAGGATTGCAAACCATGCTGGCTCCTTCTCTCACCTCTTCCATTAGAGCCATCTGCAGTTTACAGCTAAACTGTGCTACTGCTCCTAATCTGGCCTCAGGCTCCCCTAATTAGATCACAACCAATTATTGCTTCCACCTGCCTTGCGCTGTCACCCTCCGTAGCCATCACCAGCAAGCTGTGTCACCTCCTGCAGTGTGACAAGGGAAATAAACAAGATGGGAGTGCTCCAGAGGAGAGCAATGAGCAAAATTGAAGTGGCAGATGCCGACTCTGACCGCCTAGCATTTCTGCTGGCTGCAGGATAGGACTGTTAAAGGCAGCCAGACACATGAGACTCTGCTGGGACTGGCATTCACAGAGGGGTGTGTTTGTTTGGGGGTTTACAGGGAGGAATTTCATGTAATTTAATGTTGCTGAATATACAGGATAATGCTAGCCAGACCAGCTGTGCAATCCTTCCTTGCATAGCTCTGTCAGTGAGCTGCAGTCCTGACTAGTAACTGCCCACAGTCCCAGTTCTAGCACCTCACACTGCTCTGCTAGAACACTCCTACCTCACAGCACCCCCTGCTCTCCAGGCCCGAGGTCCCTCCCAAAGCTCTGTTACATGCCACAGCCTTGATCACCAGCACCCGCTGCTCTTCCAGGCCTGGCTCTCTCTTGATTGGCAACGGCTAAGGGGAGGGAGAGAGAGAGAGAGAGGAAAATAGGATGTAGGGAGTAAAGACATTCTCTGATCGCATGGTTAGTTTCTGACTGGGTTTCTGGAAATGATACATTTAAGAGTTGCAGGAAACTGGTGATTGTCTCTGTGTGCTGAGTAACCCAGCTACCTTGCAGTGCAGCCAGCGGCTTTAATAGCATGTTTGTTGCTTGCAGGATGTTTACTTCCTGAGGATCTGGCAGGCTGTGTAGAACCATCATCTACAGGCGGAAAACTGAAGATCCGCAGGGTAGGTCTACACTGCAGCAGAGCGAGGCTGTAGCTCCGACTCTGAAACCCAGGAGGTCGGCAGAACCTGAGCGCCTGAGCCTCAACACCCACAGAGCTATGGTAAACACACAAGTTCACTCCCTACTAGCATGAGCCTTTCTGCCTGGACTGGAAACCTCTTGATCCCTCACTGTCACACCATGCAGCTAAGCCTGCCATCTTCCAGCTACAAGCAGCCCATCCTGCTGGAAGGGTTTCATGTCACACCACACGGCTATAGCCTTAGTCCATCCTACCACATAGTTTGGATTTTTCTTATCCCCCTTTGAAATTGTTTTACAGGACATGAGGTGCAACGTAATCAACTCTCGAGACATTTGGTGGTTTTCTCTTGACACGCCTCTGGCTGCTGGAGTCATGCTATTACCTGAGACTTCATTTAAAAAAAATGATTTTTCTAGCTCTGAGGGCTGTGGAGATAATCTTGAAAATCTAACCTCTAAATGCTCTGAAAGCCAAAGGCAAATGAAAACCGCCCAATATTTACTGCTTTGAAAATAGCTTGATTTTTTAACATATGGAGCTGGCAGAACAAGGACTGACTTTCCCAGTTATGGCCCCCTTGCAAAATGTATGCTGTGGAGCAACACAACCATCCATCAGAAGGTTAATATGCTCCACAGTAGTTGCCAAGTAACCCTGTCTGGCCCTCGAGAACACTGATCAGCCAATGAATGTGTACTCAGATGCAATAATGCTCCTCTTTGTGTATCACCGGCTGAGCATGCTGCCACTCCAGCGCCTGGATCCTGCTGGGGAAATGCGTGGGTGAAATTCCTGGAGAAACCAGTGAAGTACATTTGATAATGGGCCGGAATCATTCCGTGCTGTTATCAGGCCCCTTCATACTGCCCCCACGGGGCCAGAATCCTGCAGAGGTAGGGGACCCATAAAGGAGTTGGCCAGGTGGTAGAGAGCTTCTGTAATTGCTCTGCTCTGCGCTCCTCACAGAACCCAATGCAGGGCATGGCAGGAACATGTTGGGTGAGAGTGGTCATGGCAGGAACACTGGATAATGGGTGGTGGATTGGCCCTGCTGTGTAGGAATGGGAAGTGGGATTTTGCTCCATGTCTCTGCTTGTGTGCAGGTGATCTTAGCTCTGAATCAGAGGTAGCCGGCAAAGTCTGATGGGCTTCCACAGGGTGACTGCTGTACATGTAAGAGTCAGGCCTCAGCTACGGTCAAGACTGCCTAGGACCAGTGTGGGCAGGGGATAACTCTTGCTGCCAAAGCAACCCACAAAGCCGTAACATGCTTTCAATGCCCATGAAGGGTAGGGGGTGGTAGGTGCAGGCTCCTGTCCCTGTAACATTCCAGGCTCTGCTGAATTTGGGGGTGTTCTTGGGGATACCCCTGGAAGTCTGACTGCATTCCAGGGGGTTCCCCCAACTGACTTGGCTCTAGCATTTGTCCTGAGGCTCCTCACAGCACGGCAGCGGGATAGCGAGGAGCCTGAATGTTACAGGGACAGGAGCCCCGCACGGGCTCAGCTCTGAGCCGATGGATGCGAACAAGGGGATTAACCACCCTGCCGTGCAGAGAGGGGATGGCGCGGCTGAAATGGCTGGAAGGTAAAGCAGGTTCAGCAGCAGCAAACAGGTCTGAAAATCCTCTGAGTCCTTTCCACTACATCAGCCCTTTTAATGCATAGAGCCACCACAATATTCTCCCTGCTGGGGCAGAGCGAACCCTTCATGGGCAGGGAGTCTGGGCCAAGCAGATGTCATGGGGGAGACCTCCTGTGCAGGGGAAGGCAGCCTGGGAAGCAGGCAGGTTCAGCCACCACTCAACTAAAGCTTGCCCAGGTCCTGCACAGCCCCCAGCAAAGCTGCAGAATCCCCACGTGTCTGTCCATGGAGGAAGGAGTTGGGAGGCTGGCAAGGAGAGGGTGCTCTGAGCTAGCCAGCTGGGGAGTAGGAACACAGAGAACAGGCCTGTAGGGGGCACTCCCCAGCATTCTGACCCCTTGCCCAGACACAGTGTTCCACTTTGGGGGGCTCCCCAGCTTTCTGTCTAGCAGGAATATGTACATGCCTGTGTCTCCACAGACAGTGTCCTAAGTCTGGGGCCTTGCAAACAGAGCCTAAACCCAAGGGATGAGGCAAGTACTACAGGGGGTTTGTTCCATCTCCCACGCCAGCATCAGGGTAAAGATTCCACAGGGGTAGATTCTGCTGCCTGTGTCCTTTGTGTAACCCTGCCGACAGCAGCCAGGTTGTGTGTGGGACTTGCCGTGAGGGCAGGCTTCGGCCCAGCCACTGGAAGACAGTAGCTGAACACAACTCCCTTTTCTCCAGCCACGCTAGGTCTGCATGGTTCAGGGTGTTAAGGTGCTGCCTAGCATCCCATGGCAGCGTCTGACTCTGAGCCATGCAGCAAGCAGTCTGGCAAGGGGTGAAGGAGCCATCTTTACAGCACAAGCCACACTTCAGCATGTAATCGAACAGCCTGGCACTCACTCAGCAAACAACTAAATAAATGAAGAGGCAAATGGGCTAGAGAGAGCATAATGGTGGCACAGGGTTTCCTGCCACCTGGCAGGCTTTATATTTCAGGACCAGCTTCTAGGCAAAAGCTTCTCTCTCACTGTGGATATCTGCAGCTTCTGTGGATATCTGCAGCTTCTAGCCATGCCCAGAACACTCTAGTGCCTGGAACAGAGGAGAGTCCGTGTGTTGGGAGGGGGAGGAGGCAAGCACGGCAGGGAGCACACAGAGACAGAGTGTGAATGTGCTGGGTACAGTGTTTGTGGTTTAAGTATGTGTCAGTGTGTTACAGTATATGCTAGAAGGCCTGTGTTACTGAATGAATAGATGCATGCTGCATTCTAACAGCACAGTGTAGTCACACCCTTGCAAGGAGACACATGAACACACATGCAAAAGCAGGGAGTCTGTGTCAGCAGGCAGGTTTTATTGCATGCATGTGTACATCACCATGTGTACGATTTCCCTGGACGGATCTTCCCTACCTCAGACAGATACCTGATTTAAGGACAGTAAAAACACACACACGCACAAAACCACCACCCTGGCATAATAAGCTGTGCACATAACATCTCACTGAACAGAGCTTGCCTCAGCGTGCTCAGGAGTGTGAGCCCATCTGTCTCTGTGTTAGGTATTTGTTAACAAGGAAAGTGAAGCAGTAGTAAGCCGCTCCCTGTGACCTGTGCTGATGTGTGTGGTGGTGGTCTATGATGGTCTAGGGTTTGGGAGGGAGAGGACAACAGCCTTACAACAGCTGGTTGCAATTTCTCCAGGAAACTATTGCTTCTCTCTCCAAGCCAGGCCCAAGCTGTCTCTGGAGCTGGACACTAGCTGGGTGGGGTTTGGCTTTAAGTTTGAGATCAACAAACAACTCTGGAAAGTTTCTTACATCTGTAAGCTGAGCTCATTCACTTGTCCTTGGGAAGGGTCATCTGTGGCAAGTTCAGGCAGCCTACCTCAGGCCAGCCTGCTAGAGCTTGTCTTACTGTAGTAACATGCCTGTGGCTGGCCCAGGTCAGCTGCCTCAGGTTTGCTAGGGTCAGGCTGCAGGGTTGTGTGGTTTAGGCATTTGGGCTCTGGCTGGAGCCAGAGCTCTGACACTCAAGATTTATGCAGCAATTTTACAGCCCTGAAGCCTGAGCCCAGCGAGCCTGAGTTAACTGACAAGGGCAGCCACTGGTGTTTAATTGCAGTGTGGACACAGAGGATCCCTGGCTGGCTCTCCCCACACCTGATGCTGGAACTAGGGTAGTTGGTGTAGTAGTAATAACATGGCTTCTCCTTCAGCACCCCAACTAGAGAAATTGTTTCAGCACCACTGCCTGCAAAAGACAGGAAAAACACCCCTTCATAGTTAGCACAAAGTAACTTGGGATTCTGATTCTGCTGTCCTTGCTCCTGGGCAAAGGAAGCCAGTGTAAACCACTGAGAACTGCAAGTAAAAAGCACTGCACAATCTTCTGATCCTCAGGTTGTTGTTCAGTGTCATGAGATCGATAGAGTTAACTTCCATTGGCTCTCCCATCTCTCTCCTTGAGCAACTCACCAGGAAACTATTGTGTGACTCGGACTTTCCGATCATCATCTGGCTAGGAGAAGTTCATGGGATGTGGATGCTTTCATAAAAATTAGTCTGCTTGAACACAGTACAGCAGCTTACAGGTTAGAAATGAGAAAGGCCTATTAGATCTCCCACTACATCTCCCAGGCAGAGGGGGAAGGGATAGCTCAGTGGTTTGAGCATTGGCCTGCTAAACCCAGGGTTGTGAGTTCAATCCTTGTGGAGGCCATTTAGGGATTTGGGGCAAAAATTCATCAGGGATGGTATTTGGTCCTGCTGAGAAGGCAGGGGACTGGACTTGATGACCTTTCAAGGTCCCTTCCAGTTCTAGGAGATAGGCAATCTCCATCTCCCAGGGAGTGTAGGATTGTTTCCCACCATACAAGAGGCTATAAGTCTGCACCTGTGTATTTCCACACATGCTGCATATATCACACAGCTGTGCACCATACTTCTGTCAGGGTGACAAGTGTGCTCTTTATGTGCTTGTACAACGGATATGTAGCCACTGCATCTGAGCAGCACAGGTTTCAATGTGAAGCAACTGACAGGTTTCTCTGAACTGCATTAAATACATTCATTTATTTTTACACTCTGGCAGCACCAATCAGGCTCTAAGGGCAGGAAAAATTACCCCAGTCAAGTTCCACAGAGATCAGATTCCACAGTAACTGTTTAATTTCTGGCCCCATTACACCAGAGAACATGTCAGAAGCACCCAGTGCCTGGGGGAACCAGACCGAGAGGACTGAGATGTTTTAATTAATACTGGCCAAAATGTCTGGCCTCCAGGGGAGGGGGTAGGGTGGGGTGGTGAGCCAGAGGCAGTGAGCAGCATTTAAACTCAACGGGGACAGTTCAGCGGAGCCTCTGTCTCTCTAGGCCTTTACCATGCTCCCGGCCCTGGCCCCCAAGTGAGCTCACAGTCAATGTGTGAACAGCTGGGTAGCACCTGCTTCTCTCTCTAATGCTGGATAGAAAGGAGGGTGCTCAGCACCTCCTAGAATCAGATTGGAGCTTCCAGGGCTCCTTTCATCTCCAAAGTGCTGTGCGGGTATTAGCTAGTTAATGGCCAGAACCTGCACCCCATTCTGACATGGCATCTGATGGGCAAACAAGTCCCAAAATAGCCCCGCTCCAGAGGAAGCCACCCTGAGCATGAATCCAGGGTGCAGCTAACATCTGAAAAATGGCAAAGGGCCCAGCAACAGCTGCTATGCCGAGACAGAGCAGCAGCTTCAGAGCAATAAAGCAGGCTGGAACACCAGCCGCCAAGACCCGGTCTGGCTAAGAGCATGCGGCGTCCAACTGTGGAAGAAACAAGGCAGCACTTGGTTACAAGATGTGCTCAATGGAGCTGCTCAGACCTAGGACTCCCCAGTCACCGGGATGCTCCGCTCTCCTTCAGAGACAGCCCCTCCCAGGCTGTTTGGGCCAAGAGTATTTTCCTAAGTGAAGGTAGGAAGCATCCAAGCAGCACAGACTAGAGAGAAACTTGTGCAGACACCTCTGAGCTCCAGCTCCCCAGCAGGTGACAGCGCTCTCAGCCAGTGAGACAGCAGCATCGAAGCACAGCATGGCCTGACCAAGCTCTCATTCCTTTTCCAACATAACCATTTCAGGGTTGTGTCCCACTCTGCGTCGCCTGCTCACGTAGCCATGGAGTGAGTGCCCCTGCCCCCCCAACCACAGCCAGAGGGATTCCAGCATCAGTGACGGGGGAGAGGAGGGGGAGCACAGAATAGTGGGGCTGTGGGCACCTGCAGAATTATCAGAATTATTGTGACTTCACCTGCCTTGGGCTACGACATGCAGGATCCTGTGAGTGTTGGCATCCTGCACTACAGCCGCCATGGCTGGCTCTGGCCAGGATGCTGGGAAAGGCCCTGGCGTGTTCTGGTTTCACTGCTCTCTGCCACTGTCAGCTGCAGCTGTAAACCCCTCTGCAAACACAGGGGACAGAGAAGGAGAAAGCTGAGCTGCTCCGTGGACTTGGACATGCTGTTCTGATGACTGAGGAGATGGAGAAGTTGTATTCTGGATGGATGCCAGTACCATATTCTGGATGCGGGCTATGGAATGGCCACAGTAGACTGTCCACAGTTCTGTGTGGGCCTCTGGCCTGGCTGGCAAGTTCTACATAGCTAGGCAGGAATCAGTCCAAGACATCACAGACCTCTCGGCTCCAAGTTAGGGCAGCCAAGATTTCTCCTTGAGCCAGAATTTCTACCAGGTTGTAAAGCCTTGAGGATGGATCCAGGAGAAAGCAGAGTATGACAGGCCAGTCCCCGACACATACCGCAGGGAGGCCAAGAAGCTGCCAGTGGAACTGCAGAAGGACTCAAGGAGTAGTCAGCAAGGCAAGAGAGCAGAGTGGCAGGAGCCCAGAGGAGAGAGTGAACAGCAGTAGGAGAGAGAGCAAATACAGAGAATCAGAGACAGGCAGCCTTGTCTAGTCCAGAGGCAGTGCAGCAGGGCTCCGGGAAGGAGGATATCTGGGCTCCGAGTGTGCACATGAAACACTTCACACAGATCTTGAGGCCATCACAGAGCGGAGACGTTTGATTCTCAGCTCCAAATTCTGCAGCCAGCAGCCTGAGCTTCCCTGGCCAGGTCCCTCCCAAGAGCAGACAACTGCAGGGGCCACCTCACCTCTGCTCCGTAGAGTGGCCTCAGCGTGATCCTAAGCCAGGGGTGGCCAACCCGCGGCTTGCGAGCCGCATGCAGCTCTTCACCCCTGAAAGTGCGGCTCACGACGCCTCCCCTGTGGCTCACAAAGCCGCCCCATGTGCCCCTACAAATGGTGCTCACCGGGTGCAGGGGAGCCGTCCGGCGCAGCAAAATGGCGTTGGCAAGATGGTGGCGGCCAGCGGGAGCCTGATGTGGCCAAAAAGCCTAACCTGCAGTTTTTAAAAGGGCAGCATCCTTTTTTTTTTTGGCTCAACAATTCTGGTGCGGCTCTTCACATTTTTTCTGCCGCTGTTTTGGCTCTCTTAATTTAATGGGTTGGCTACCCCTGTACTAAGCGATGCAGAAAGTGAGTCTGGCCTTTTTCTGCACACCCGCCACAAAAAGGATCCGGATCCCAGATGTTACCACCTTTCATTACATCCTTCCTCTGGTCAAGTCATTCCTTGGAGGCTGAAACTGGTCTCCCTGTGAGAACCCTTTGAATAGAAACAGGTTTTCAATGCAGCCTGTCAGTGTTCCCTAGAAGCACAGTGTTTGGCTGATTAGCAGAGCTCCCACAGCATGTGTTTTCTAATGGTGGTGCACATCTACACATGCCTCAATGCACATAACATTTATTCCACACACAGATGGAAAAATGTAGAGGGAACATTGCAGCCTGTTCATGTCCCCTTGATAGTTGCTGTTTGTAAGGCATCACATGACCACGGTTTTGCTCCTATGAATGGTGCGCACAATGATTCCCAGGCCCATTCACCAGGAGTCACTTAGCTGAGAAACAACCATTTTGGGAGGAAGGAAGGGCTCTGTTTGCAATGCTAGGATGAGACGTCCTAGGAGGGAGATTAACCCATGTATTGATCAAAGGACCCTCCCTCTGAAGCAGCACGTGCATGCCACTGGCAGAGATGGGACATTGACCTAGATGGAGTTAAGGTCTGATCCCATCTGGCAAGTCTATACTCTTAATTCATGGGCTAACTAGCTCAGTTAGCTCTGCTCTCCACTTCCCCACAGCCATCTTCCCCACAGCTCCTTCACTTGTCATCTGCCTACTGCTGAGCCAGCAAAATTACGTTTCCTGGATTTTGTCAGCCAGCTCATGGACTTGGACTTCCACCTTAGTGCTTCCAGGTTAGGGACATTAGCGTATAGTCGAGTAAACAATTAACTGATAGGATTAACCAATAAGCCCAGACTTATCGACTACACACACTCCCCGCCGCTTGCTGCGTCTGTATTACAGGTGGCGGGGGGAGGGAAGCAGAAGCCAGTGCCCATGAGGAACTGGCTTTGAGCAAGTTTCCCAAGAGTACCAGATCCACCTTGCCCTCCACCCCTGCGCTGCTGCCTCTGGGGGGCGGGGGGCAGGTTGGAGCCAATATGCATGGGGAGCCAGCTTTCTAGCAGACTCTATGCATGTGCCAGCTCCGCAGACCTTCCTGACCCCCTCGCTGCCTCCTACAGAGGCAGTGAAGTGGGGCAGGCAGGCACCAGTGCTGGGGGGGGGAGGGCGTGGCTTAAAAAACAGTTCCCTGCAGCACCAGCTCCACAGTGCTGCCTCCATTCTCCCCCCCTCCCCCGACCCAGCACTGCTGCCTCTATGAGAGGCAGCAGCGTGGGGCGGGAGGGAGGCAGGGGAGGCTGTTTGTAGGGGCTGGGCTATGGACACTGCTTTGCTCTAACAACCTAACAAACCAGGGCATACCTTGCACTCCAGGAACTCTGCAATAGCAAACCTGTATGCATAGGTGTATGGTCCTGACAACAGGACAGCTATTGCCAAACTGCCAGTGCCAGCTCCTCAGAGCCACCCCACAATAGTAAACCAGATTCCAGTGGGAAAGCGTTAGAAGCTGCTGCATACAGATGACAATAAGGGCAGCCTCAAAAGAAGGCCTAGAGGAAATGGTAAGACCAGCTGAACTGGTATGGGATAAAAATAAGCATGACTAAGACTGAGACTATGTGGATCAGCAATGCTACCACTTGGAAACTGGGCCTAGAGATTAAGGGAGTGAACCTAAACTTGACTGACCAGTTCAAGGGCCTTGCTGATGGTGTCATAGAAGATGGTGAGCTGGACTGTGAGGTACTGGGCTGGGCTGGGAGAGTGGGGAATAACATCTCGGCTTGGGCGTGATAAGCAGGGCTCAACAATTTAGGTAATCTACTCGCCTCGGGCGAGTAGATTATAGCCCGGCACAGCGTCGCAGTACGATCAGCGCATGGCTTGGCGAGCCCTGGTGATAAGCATATGCCACCGAAACTAAAAGCCCAGCTGTGTAGAACAGCGGCAATCCAGTGGGTCCATGATTCATCAACTTTTGGAGATTTTCAGGGGCGGGGATGAGGGGGTTCCCTAACTCATGGTTTTCTGCCATGTTAGATCATGATTCCTACAGCAGACAGCTCGCTTACCAGATCAGCGGTTGGGGTCACCAATGTAGTAGTTCAGGACAGCGATGCTGTAAATTCAGGATTCACTGGTGTGGCGTCCTGATAGGTCTTCTGCTCTGTCAGTGATAATAAACGTTCGGCTGTGTGCATTTTTGTATGTTCCCTAAGTATATCGTGCCAGCTCTGCGCAGGTAGCTAGCATCATAGACTTCATGAGAGCCCCCAAAGACCACAGACTCATAAGATACGAAGGCATCCGAGTCAGGTTTATTGTCAAACGAAGTACATTAATAGGTGTCGGTAGCCAGATGGCCTCCGAGCCCTAGGTATTTGTACCTGGAACAACGGACGCGGCTCAATTGATAGTATGTTTTTCACTATCGCCCCCTAGGCCGGCCAAAGAATTAAGTCGAGGTACCCCAAAATTTATAGACAGAAATGAACAATCTATGACACATCTGACATCTTACGCACTAATGACACATTTGGTACCTCCCCTTGCACTTTCCTCCAAAGCATTCATTGCCCATTGTTACGCTCTTGTTGTTTCCAGCTATTTTATCATGTGCTCAGCTGGGTGTCCCTGTGCTGTCCTGGTGGAATATATTTACATACGTCCTGTCCCTTTACATGGCAGTGTGTCCTGGAAGGAAGGATTTGTCTCCCACCCTCACACAAGACAACAGATACTTCCCCTCTCTCTGGGAAGCATGTGCTCAGATGCTCCACCCTTGCTTGTGTACATGCACACACATCCCCTTCCCAGGAGGCTGCAAATGACAGCTAACAGAATTCTGGATTAGGCCCCTGCAAGCTAGAGCAGAGTTATCTTTGGGGATTATAGCATACATCCGAAGGGGCAACCAAAGGTTAGTAGGTCTAATCAAGCCAAAGTCCCTGAGGGCATATATGGTTTCCTCTTGGACACCCCACTCTAAAACATAAGCCTACCCTATTGTGGCATTGTGTCCCGCACAGCCTTAACTGCCCTTGCTACTGGAGAACATGAGTCACCCCCTAAAGATCCAGAAAGACCTCTGCTTCTGCCAAGTGATCACCCCAGCTGATCCCACACAGGGGCCATGGTATTAATGAAATCCCAACATTGGGCGACCTGCCAACAGCAAACCTACTATGCTGGCCTTTTAGCCATCACATGGTCTGTCGGCCCCAGAGCAGCCTGGGCAGGAAGCAGGCACGGCATGGCATGGTACGCACACACAGGAACCAGTGCAAAACTGCAAGAGCTCAATGTACATCAATGGTCTCACTCAGTCTTCAGCACGGGTCTACTTAAATAGGCGACTCTGACGCAGCCCCTTCTGACGCTACAGAACTGCGGCCCACCACACGCCTCGTGTTTGGAACAACAATACATTTCTGGCTATTTTGCCTTCTGACTTGCTCTGGATTCCAGTCAGTGTCACCAGCGCAAACCAACTGAAAACATGGGATGGCACAGGCATCGCTGAAGGAGGCATGTGTCCTGCAGAACCGCTATTACAGGCATGATTTCTAAGAGGAACCAGCTTGACTCTCAGAGCTAAGGGCAAGCTGGCAGAACTGGCGTTTAAAGCTATTTGAGCTGGAAATAACGGAGCACTGGCAAACATCACTGCCCATCCACCTCATTTGTGGTTGTATCAGTCAGTTTTCAGAGCGGCCCTACCCAATAAGAATTCCCTGACCTTCATGTATGGCACCAGGATTATACCCCTGCCTGTCCCACCAGTTTCTTGACAGTTCCTGCTAATCCTTCTTCCCTCTCTGTCCCCCATCCCCACCCCAGCATGTGCGCAACATTGTCTGAGATTAGCATTTTAGAAGGTAGAAGGGCTCATGTGAGGAGAGCCCCTGCTGAGAAGCAGAATATGGAATTTCACTGTTACATCTGCTTTGACTTAAAAATCTTGCCCAAACGGCTAGAGATACAAATAAATTGTGGATGATATCAATGGGGTGAAAGGGAGTGGAGAATTGCATTCTTTGTTTCCCTTCTCTGTAGCTTGCAGCGTTTTGAACTTTTGAAGGTTCACAGGCCATGGGACAGGAGCTGGATATACCCCAGGAAAGAGTCCTAGGTTAAAAACAAAGGAAGTTCATGGGGAGACACGTCTCCACTCTGTGGCTATTTTCTGACCCCAAGCTCCAGTGGTAATAGCCATCAACCACTTTCTATAATGGACATGATGCCCTGCACGACTCAGCCAGAATAACGACATTACCCTCTTCTACCCACCGCTTACCACAATTTTTAGGAAAGGGGAAATGGAAGCAGACTAAGGTTTTCACAGTCACTCTCACCTCCCTTTGATCTCAATGTAGACGGGCCATTCAGCCCCTTGGAGGATGTACGCAGGACCTCACAGGATCAGTTCCTTAGATCATCAGCTACAGTTCTCAGGCTGGACTTTCTATTGGTATGTGCACCTTCGGTAGTCATTCCCACCAAAGAAACACAAAAGTAAAAATGCTACCAAGTCAGTACAGTGGCATTTCACTGCCTGTAAGTCACTGGTCCTTCATATTACCTGTCTTTGCCAGATGGGGGCACGTTCCCCTATCATATACTCTGGGTAACTTCAAGTCCTTTAATCAACCCAAATATTCCATTCCTCTCAGGGTACCCAAAGTCCTTAAACAAACAGCACTAACAAGAAGTCTCAAGCCAACCCCCTGGGTGCAGGGCTCATCAGCAGCCCTTTACCCAACCAAAAATAGTTACTACTCCCAGGAATCCAACCTGCCCTGCCCTTTCACAAGCCCCCTCCCTCGTACCATCTCAGCTAGGAAGGAGATGGAGATTAGGTACAGTAAACCCTTGCCGTTCACGGTGGACACATTCCTGGCTCTACTGTGAATGGTGAAATCTGTGAATAATGGGAGTGGCAGCTCCTAGCCACGGAGGAGCGGTCCCTATGGTTCCTGGCCACCACAGTGAGTGTGGGGGGAGGAGATGACTGACTTCTGCTGCCATCTGGCAACAGCTCCCTGCCCCCTGCTGGAGGATGAGGTGCAGTGGGGGGGATAGGAGAGACTCGCAAATACTTGAAATTGCAAATTGCGATTCTGTGAATTGCGAGAGTCTCCTGTATTTATAGTTCCTTTCCCAGCATGCCTCACTTCCAGGTGTACACAGTCCTTGATCCATAGGAACTACAATTCCCAGAGTGCTTCTTTCCTAGGCTGAAGTCAACTGCAAGACAAATCTGAACTATGAATGAACCCTTATAAAAGGGTCAGCTCACCTAGTGGCAGCTGAATTCCCCAAGAATTGCCCTCAAGGTATTCACAAAACACTTTAGTGGCAACTCCAAGGAGATTGTACCCCAGGTAAACGTGCGAGTCAATAAATGCTAAAATGAAAGGAGTCCCATTTTTGACTTTGGGACACAGAATGAGGCACGGTTGACTGTGTGAAGGTGAAAAGAGTCCCAAGCTCAGTTGTCACCTGAATAGCTGACTTCCAGACCTGGTTTGAAAATTACATTTGCCAGGCACTGGGAAGTAGCAGCTTTGAGGTGGGCTGGGAACTGGTGAGTGGGCCACTTGGCTCGGCAGTGAGACACTGTCCTGAGTGCATCTTCTTTTCCAGCTTTTATTCATGAGCTATTTCAAGTGGCTGGTAATAATAGGAAGAGAAACAGTAGGCAACGGAACCACAAAACAAAGGGGGGAAACCCGTGTCCAGATTCCCCCCCAGTGCTGTGCCAATTTGGGGTGGAGTTTCTTCTGATATGTCCCATCCTCCCGTTACAAGGCTGTCCCATATTTCAAGACCATGGAGCCTTGTTGGTACTCTCTGCTCCATCTAGGCAGGGAGTAAGTTCAGCTCCTAATGTTCTTGTTTTTCTCTCTCTCTTGGCAGCATTTATGACTCATTATCCAAAACTGGTTGTGTAAAGAAACCCCGAATTTGCCCTCAAAGCAGCAGTCACATGCTAAGTGGGCCCAGAGAGCAGGGCAAAGTTATCCCAAGGACTTCGGTACCTTGTGGGCACAACTGAATATACTTAGTGTCTACTTCTGTGGGCTCAGTTTGACTGCCTACCTTCTGCCCCTGTGAGCGAATGCTGGGGATGCTACAGCCTCCCAGAAGCTTTACTGGAAAAGGAACGTCAGCCAGGGCTGAACCAAAAAGGCTGACCGAGCACTGAGGAAGGGAAAGGGTGAATGTGCTCTCACGCACATACAGAGGCACTCAGACACAGCGGCATCTCATGCTGGGCCCAGGAGGCGGCTATGGAGAGGATGCCATGGACAAGAGCTGACAACAAAACCATTTAGGCTGATTCCTGGCACACACGTGAATGCATCAGAAAGAACCCAGGACAGAAATAAGTGTATTTCTGGCTCCCTGCTGCTGTATTTCATGTTTTCAATTTCCTATATGGAAATACATCGTCCCCCTGGCCCGCCTGCCTCCACCCACGAACCTCATGGATTTGTTACATTTGCTGAAACGTATGGTATATACGTCAAAGGAAAAAAGAGGACACCATTTAAAATATTACAGAGCTAGCTAAGAGCCAGGATGTTTAAACTAGGACACAACCAGAGTGATGAGAGAGATGTGGGGATTTTGAGTTTGCTGTTCTTGATCAGAAAAATGGTTCACCTATACTAAACCAATAGATACCATTGGTGTCCTGACTCCTGCCACGGTGCATCAGATCAGTGGTCCTTCTAGTCTGACATCCCACTGCCGGCCATACCAGAGGAGATGATTAATCCATTTAGTCTGGTAACCTGGAGTTGCAGGGTGCTGCTAAGGCTGCGGATACATATGCACAGCAATTAAACACCCACCGCCAGCCCCGATCAGCTGACTCCAGCTTGTTGGGCTTAGGCTGCGGAGCTGTAAAATTGCTGTGTAGATGTTAGGGCTTGGCCAGGAGCCCAAGCTTGAACCCATTTACACAGCAATTTTTATCCCCACAGCCAAAGCCTGAATCAGTTGATCCATATCAGCCTTGGCTGTGCCCTGCTGTGTCTTTCATTCCAGTTCTCCTAGGCCAGTGGGCCATCTCCTGCCATGCAGGCATCATGCCAGTCAGCATCTTGCCTCCTAAGTGGTCTACACTTGATCCTTCAGAAAGGTGTTTAATTCCCCAGGAAGCTGTGTGTCCATTTCCTCCTGATCTCATTGTGATCATCAGCTGATTCCTTAAGACATGAGACTAAGACATAAAATGAGCAATTCCCCATTGTGTCATACTGTATATTTTAAATAGTTGCACTGTGAAAGTATGTGTAATACATCTAATTAAACAAATACGATCAACTTATGTAAGAGAAATGTGTGTCTCTTAGGTTAGCAGACTGGAGATTCTTTTACCATCTATACCTCAACTTCTTTCTGATTGGGGTTGGTTCTTCCATAGCTCAGAGCCAATGCGAGCACTTACTGCTGTTATTTTAAATCTCATTCACTCTGACATTGAGATGCCAATCTGGAAAGCTGCCTAATAGCCAAGGAACGAGGAGCCCAATATTTGCTAATTTTAACTCTTTCTGCTCCAGGGAGAATTGAAATGAAATCTCTACCCAGGGACACTGCAGAGCTCCCAACGTAATGAAATGGGAATTTAGACTAGACAGGACAGCTGGTGCAGAGTTCTGGCATCTTACAGTAGGCATTTCTCTCAGAAATAGAACACAACAGGGGTGTGTATTACAGGGACAACATGGAATGCCTTCACTGGGTTGGGCAGCAGAAGGCCCAGGGCCAGAAGACAACAGCCAATCAGAGTTCAGCAGATTAGTTACTAGTTGCAGATGTAGTCTAAAAGGGTATAGGACAGTGGTGGGTAACCTGCAGCCCGAGGGCCACATGCGGCCCATCAGGGTTCTGTGTGTGGCCCATGAGATATTTTGTTTACTGTTGCCTGCATGCAGGGTTGCCAGCTTCCGCTGGTTTCCATCCAAGTTTTCTCCTACCAATATTACTGCACTTAAAAGCAAGGACAAGAGCATGTGAAGTGAGGTGTATGCTGATTGCACACATCTTTGACTGAGAGCTGTGTGCTCCCTCTGCCACACCGACAGGTGGAATCAAACCTGGAACCTCTGGAGTTTAGCACATGAGCCTCTACTGAATGAGCTAAAAGCCAGCTAGCAAATAGCTAAGGCTGTAGAGCAGACTCCTCATTCTCTCTGTAAGGAGTCTCAGTGCCACTAGATGGGATACCATTCCCAGAAGTATCAGAGGGGTCGCCGTGTTAGTCTGGATCTGCAAAAGTGGATCTGGTTAGGTCCTGTGATGGTGTCACTGGTGTAGATATGAGGGCAGAGTTGGCACCAAACTTTTCCGGAAGAAATCTTCTGGAAAACTTCTTCTGAAAGAGAGTGTCTACATAGCAAAAGCGCAACGAAAAAGCAATCTGCTTTTTTGAAAGATAGTGTCCACATTCATTGGATGCTATCTTGCATTTAAGTTCTGATGACTGCGGACGGAGTGGCCACCAGGGCACCTGTGCTTTTTCCTGGACACCTCTTCTTCCGAAAAAAAACCCTCTCTTCCCCGTCCACACACGCCTTTTTCCAAAAGAGCTCTTTCGAAAAAGATGTTCTTCCTCGTAGAAAGAGGTTTACTACTGTCGGAAAACCTCCTCTGTTCTTTCAAATTTTTGCCCCAAAAGAATGCGATTGCAGTGTGCACGTAATTGAAGTTTTTTTTTGGAAAAATGGCTGTTTTTCTGAAAAGATTCTGTAGTGTAGGCATAGCCCCAGATTCCAAGTGGCGGGACCTCCTACCACCAATAGAGGGTAGGAAACCCCGGTGGGCCAGTATCTATTCTACCTTGGTTCCATAGGCCACCCGGGATATCAGCTGGAGAATCCTCAACGGCACTGTGAGCATGGGCATGTTCTTGGCGCAGTTCACCCCTGTCCCTGACACTTGCCTCATCTGTGGCGCGAGAAAGACCCTGGCGCATGTCTACCTTGAGTATGCCAGGTTACAGCCCCTTTTAGTTCCTCCAGAATCTCTTGTTGAGGTTCTGGCTGCACTTCTCCCCTCACCTATTAATCTATGCACACCCCATCTGTGGCCCCACAAAGTTGCAGAACCTGCTTCTGGCCATCACCAAGATAGCAATATATAAAACCAGGAAACAGAGGTTGCCTGAGGGAGTTGCCTGCAACTGTGGGGCCTATTTCCGCTCCTGCATCCATTCATGCATCCGGGCAGAGTTCCACTGGGCGGCATCCGCTGGCTCTCTCAAGACCTTTGAGGGACAGTGGGTGCTATCCGGGGTTCTAGGGCTCTTTGGATCCTCTGTGTAGGCTGGGGGAGGGTCCTTTAAACCCCAATAGGACCAACCAAAGGCTTTGCGCTAATAAAGAATAATACAAATGATTGTGGAAGAGAGTGGATTCATGCTGTTGGAAACTGCTCATGCAACCCCCATGAAAGCAATGGGGTGGGGTGGGGTGGGTCTAAATGGAGGGCAGAACAATACAGGGCTTTTTCCATGAATAGCTTTCAAAGTGCTTTGCAAAGGAGTTAATTTTGCAAATGGGAAGCGAAGCAGAGACTTGTCTGCAGTCATCCCATAGGAAATCACGACTAGAGCTCACCTCTCCCGAGTCCCAGGCCAGGCCTCTCTCTACTCGCTCACACTCCTTCCCCCATGTGAGCTCCAAAATGCTTAAGGAAAGGGCTTCCTCGGGAGCATTCCTTCAAACACAAAAACAAACTACTCAGGTTGCCTGAGCCTTTCACCGTGACAGGTCCATGTACATTTATGGTACGGGCATGTGCAGTTGTCCGCCTGCTCTGACTACACGTGTGTGCAGTGCCTAATGTGCCTCATCATGAAAGATACAGTGCATGCTTATTTTCCTTCTGAACCTGTCACTTCTGCTGAGATTAATTTAGAGGTAGGAACTGTAGCCTTTAATTGGCCATAAAAAGATCTTATCCCCTCATGAAACTTAAATTAGACACTTGAGCAGGCACTGAACTCAGGCTGTGGAGAAGGAATGTTAAGTGGGTGCTGATGCTCCCCTGGTGGCTTGGTGAGATGGTACGGCAGGAGATCACAATGAGCAGAAATCATTTAATGGCACAGTAAATACTGTGGTTTGGAGAAGGGCTCAGGCAGAATTGCTAGCTCCCTGCCTCTTTACAGCAGCACACAGACAGACTTCACAGGGTCTCTCTACTCTGCCATCAGACAGATCTCGCAGGCCCACATGCAGGAATTTGGGGGGGTGTTGGTAAATGTGGACCACAAGGGTGTGAATGCACCCCCACAAGTCCCCAATAAGTGGGGAAATCGGCTCCAACCTTCTCCCAGCTGGTCAGAGCATGGGGGAGGGACGCTCGGGCAGTGCGATGCTCCTGCCTTCCTCTGGCCGGCTGGAGCATGCTTACTCAGGGCACCTGAGGGGGGTGCTTTCACATCCTTTGCACTCGCCCACGTATGGGCCTGTCTAGCCAAGTGTTTATTGATTGCCTCTGTTCGAGAGCCATAGCTTTAGCTGGAGGCCTTATAGGAAGAGTCAGAGGTTGTGTGTTCCAGCCTCAGCCCTGAACTCGTTCAGTTGGCTGCCAAGCATGTGTGTGGCTAGGAATGATTAAAGCCCAGCTTCGCAGCTTCAGTCACAGGCTGCTGTCATGGAAACACTAGTGCCTGCTCACCTACACAGAGACAGGTAAAGCCGGTCCCTGGACTTAGCTCCCATTGCCTGGACTTACAGGACTCCTCAGCAGCCTAAGGAAATGCTCTAGTCTCGTCCAAAGCTCTTGCCATTCATTTTCTATTGCATGTCAGTTTTGCTTGGCCAGAAAAGAAGGCTTTCGATATCAAATGACAGCAGTTTTTATTCTTCTTGCCATCTGTATGTTTGTGTATTTCCCTTCCCAAAGAAATTAGCAGTCTGGGCCCCTGCCAAGCTGAGCTGCGTATGGACATCTTCGCATCCATTTGGACAGTTTTGCCATTTCTTTATGGCTCCACACCCATTGGCCCAGTTAGGAGGCATGTCACACACTTCTAGTTCCCATCTCTATTACTTCTACAGACAGAGAAGGGCAGCATGGATCTGCACCCCCTATTCCGAACAGCCATCCAGGGAAGCAGAAATGAGAAGGATGTAGTTGCACCAGCAGATCTCTGTGCGGCTTGTGACAGCTACCGTCTGCCTTAGCTAGGGAACCAAAGCACAGATGGGTGCATGCTCTGTGGAGTGGGGGACACTGAAACCGGGAGAGAAACACAACCTCATGAAAGTTTTGCCACTGACTTCAGTGGAGCAAAGGTTTCACGCAGAGGCTGAAACAGTTCTCTCCGGAGCCACTGAGTCTGCATGGGCCTGAGAATGTCTCCAGCGTGCCCATTCCAAGGGGGAATGAATTCATATCAGCTATGCCTGGGAAGTGTTGTCACTCTCTCATTTATGAGCGGTATGCCCCATGCTCTGATGGGCACTTTGACACTCCACAGGCATCAGACTCTTCAGAACATTTGCCACAATATTTCACAGCACATATTTGTGTTTTAAAAATATGCCACTTGCAATCAACCAAGCCCCACCTCAAGCTTGGAATCCTCCTCCAGCTCAAATGGAATCTGGCAAAACTTGTCCCACTAACACAGAGCAACATCCACTGCATGGGGCACCCCACTCCTGTGTCCTGCCCTGACCTGCACAGCTGCTCTCAGGCTTTGTAGCCACTTCAGGTGAGTACAGCTGCTGCTTGGGACTATTTGAAGTCTGATGTTTGGGCTAAAAGCAATTTGCGTCAAGGCCTCATTGGGCACATCAATTGCATGAGGAATGGGCATGGTCTTGTGGTCAGAGCACAGCACAAGGAGTCAGGAATGGTATTCCCAGCTCTGCCTCTGACACAGCTGCATGATCTTGAGCAAAGCCACCCAAGACATTAGTCACAGACCTGCCATTGCATTTGACTGGGATTTGGGGACACAGTTCACCTCAGCTTTGGCATCGGTTTCATGATCTGCAAAATGGGGCTAATGACAGCCAGATAATGGGGGAAGGAGCTGGGGCAGTCAGGGTGGTGAAGCCCTTTGATGCCTTCAGCTGAGGGAGAAACAGAAACCTGCAGTGTTGCTGCACTGTCCAAAAGGACTATTTCTATTATAGCTACTGTGCCTTGGCAAACTGCAGCCTGGTTTAGGGCTGTCTGGTAAACAGACTTGAGTTAGCACGTACACAGACATCTGCCTAAAGCAAACAGCAGCATGGAAAAGTACAAGAGAATTTGGCAACATTTTATGTAAAATAAATGCGTGTTTAATTGGGATTTATTAGCATGGTTTTGCAATAGCAATTGATTATCAAACACAAATTATGTATGGGGGTTTAGCAACCATGCAGGAGATTAATGTTACTTCTAGAGTTAATCCTCTGCAAATACATTTTTCCCAGTAATCAGCTATTAACATGTCACCCAAATTATCTCATTAAAAGGGACACAGCACCTCTGACAATTATTTAAAATATATTATTGTCCATAAAACTTCACAAAACAATCATGTGCCAAGCTCTGCCATCAGATCTCCACACCCAGTGCACAAGTAGGCCACACCTCAGCTGGTAATATGTAGCTCCACTGACACTACAATTCACAGAGGGGGAGGATCTGGTCCAACGACTTTAATGGGAGCAGTGTGGATGTATCCAGCTATAGACCACAAATCCTGTGCATACCATGCTGTGGCTGCTGATCAACTAAGCTTTTCCTGTTCCTATCCTGCCAGGATTCATTCACTGATATCACAGTCAGAGAATGGATCTGATAATAAAGTTTGGCTCTGGTTCCGGATATGAACTTTCCCAAAGATTCAAGGCTGTTTGGACCCTGGGTTTTGCTTAGGCCTAATGCAGAGTTTGTGACATCATCAGTGGTAGCTGACGAATGGAGTGTAGTTAGCTCAGAAAGGGATGTCCTGATGGTGATTCCTTGATGCATCAAGACATTTAGTGCAGAGGGAGAAGAAAAGCAGGGGAATGCTGGGAGTGTGAAATGGGGTTTCAGTAAGGTGTTATATGGCTTTAAATTAGCATCTGCCCGCATAGGGCTATGCCTGTAAGTCTATGGACAGCCCTGGCCGCTGTAGTTACTTTGTTACTCAAATACCATTTGCTCATTAAAAACACATTTACTGCAGATTAACACCACAACGGGGAGAGGCCAGCAAAGCCTTGATATTAAATTAAATTTGTGGCACAGGGGCCAGCTCCTTCCCAATGCCATTGTGTCAAGGTATTGCTACAAAATCCTGCTGGGCAGGGTTGTGGGGGTGGAGCTGCCTTCAGGCCCAGGCTAGACACCCCCTTTCATGTAAGGACTGCTGTTTACATAGGAGGAACCATGGCCACCCAGGGTACCATGAGGCATTACTGGTTCAGGGCACTTGGGAGTAAGAGGAGAACAATGCCAGATTTATAAAACTCCAGCTTCACTTGACACCCTCCAGGGCTGTTTCCCGTACATGGCAATGGACCATCCAAGGGATGCCTCCTGAAACAAACACTGCCGAGCTGCAGCAGAATCGCCATGGCAACCTCTAGATACAGCTGGGGTGAACAAAGCTGACAGGATAATAAAGGGAAACAGCTCTTCACTCAAAGACCTGGTGTTAAAGTCGGGGCGGGCCCACAAAACCAGGCTAAGATGGGACCTCACATAACACATGCCTCTCTGATCTCCAAAGCCTTCTGGACAATTCCAGCTCCCTCCCATGATCCTCACCTTGGTACGACCTTCACAGAAGTGACCTACCTGTGATGATCTCATGGGGACATTATGGTTTCAAGTTACTCTTTAAATCATTTAGTCTTTGCATCAGGGACTGTCTTGTTCTCTTTGTACAGCGCCTAGCACGGCGGTCCTGGTCCATGATGGGTTCCAAGATGCAACCACCAACCTTGCTGTAGAGCAGGGGTGGGGAACCTAAGGCCCAGGGGCCGCTTGCGGTCTGAGGCTCAGAATTGTGGAGCCCATGCTGATGCTTCAGCCCCTCCCCCACTCCAGCCAGCCTTCTGCAGGACTGGAGCACACAAAATCTACTAGCTTGGTGCCTCCTAGGCTCTGATATGGGGAGGATCTTTCTCCTTCTCAGTTGGGGGCCTCATCAGTGGGGTTGGTTTTTCTTTTTTGGCTTCTCACTTGTGTGTGACCCCTGACTGATTTCTCTGTGGATCAGCGGTCCCCAACCCAAAAAAGGTTCCTTCCTTCCTACTGTAGAAGACGTCAGCAACATCTTAGGCCAGGTCTTGGACTTGGAGCCTGATAATGTGCTGGGGGTGAAGTGCAGGTGAGTTCCAGGGATGCACTCAGAAAAATGTTAGCACAAGCCTCTGGGAAGCAAAAGTGGCAGAGCTTTTCCCTTTCCCTTCTTCTCTGTTGAAGATGATAAATGGAGTGAAAGTCAAAGAGAATTAAAGACAGTGGTTAGGGATAGAGCTGAAAACAGCAGCTACCACCTCTCTCAGCTGCAGTGGAAAGCAACAGCCCACTTGGCTGTTTATTCTAATGAACTAAGTCCCAAAGGGGAAGTCCCCCTCGTGCTGAGTTGCCCTTGCAGTAGCTGAATGTTAAACAAGCTCTTGCCCTGAGTGAAACAGCAAGTGCCTGACTCACGCAAGGCTGGAGGCTTCTGCAGGTCTGCAGAGGAGGGATCACACTTCAGAAGGCAGAGCGTGATCAGGGGCTAGTTGCTGGGAGAATGCCCAGGAGAGCGGTAGGGTAGTGGAGCTGGAGTGCTGAAGAACGGCATGGGAAAGAGCTGCCAAGTGAACTCTCAGTCTTTGTAACGAAAAGAAACGGGCGAAAGAGAAATCACGGGAGTAATTAGTGGGCATTCCAGATCACTAGCCTAGGAATGGCCAGTACGGGTAGGTGACAGAACCCACAGAGAGCACCTTGCCAGCAAACTGGGCATCACTTCTCGCTCCTGTAACTCACAAGTGGCCAGGCTGCACTAAGGAGGTAGTGCATTCAGCCTCTCCTGCTGGAGGGTGGGGTTCAAAGCCTGCCCTGCTCAAACAGTGTTGCTTAGGCAGTTAGTGCTGGGCACCAGGAGCCAGGGGTCTCGAGCTCCATTCCCAGCTCTGTCACTGATTTACATTGTGATCTTGGGCAAATCCATCCATCTAGTTGCTTATTTGTCCCTCAACACTGTAGTCTTGGAGGACCCGCAATCAATCATCAAGCATGTGACTGGCACAAGTGCACACAGGTCTCCTGAGATCCAGCCCATCCTGTACATACATGAAACCTTCCTACTCTGCTTCCTTCTCTTCCCCCAACCCCATGGAGATTGCTACCTGCCCTTCCTCACAGAGTGCTTTGAAAGCTCTGGATAAGAAGTGCTAGATTTATTTCAGCGATTTCTACACAAGCAGAATGAGTCTAACCTGCACCTATCCAGAGTGACAGCAGGCACTAAGCTAGAGTGCCACTGAGCAGCGCAACTGGGACAGTGACTGGAATATTTCTCGGAGGGAGTGGGTTTTCTGAAGGATGACCTAGCCCAAATTTTCAGTTACTGAGGGACAAGCAATACTCATTGCTAGATTTACTTTCCACAAGCCATTCTTGGCGTCATTTTTTTAGGAGTGTTGTCCCCAAATACTAGAGTCCTAATATTTTAACTCTGTTAAATGAATGACTCTTAGTTCGGGACATTGCAGATGGCAGGCAGCATTTACGCTAGGACTTCCACACTAAACTTTGTGCTTTTGGATAATTTAAGCACTACCCCCAGATGCTCATTCCTTATCCTGGGTATTAGATCATTTTGACTTTAGCTTTAATATTTTTTAAAAAAATTCTAGTCATTTCCTCATGAGCCAAATGAATTTGGCGTCCTTTGCCTAGTCTGCACCAATCCACATCGCCCAGTTCAGAACAACTGGCAGGCAGGGCTGAAAGGCACCGAGTGAGGCGGCTGGGGAGGCCGGGACTAGACAGGCTGGGTCCGTGGCAAGTCAGAACTGAGGTATGAAGTGATAGAGATGGGTGGGGATCCCAGGTCCAGAATAGCTGGGAGAACTGCATGTCAGAGTAGGGTGATGGAGCTGAGTGGAGACGCCCTGACTAGATGGCTTGATGTGTAGGGCAGCACACCAGAAATATGGGTGCATTGACAAAGCAGGAGTGGGGAGCAGGTTGGACATACACTACCAGAATGGGGTGGGTCTGCATTGGCTGAGCGAGGCATACAGGAGGATAGGGCGCACTGGCAGAGCAAGGTATGGAATACAGTGGGGCAGGCGTGCACCGGCAGAGCAGGGTGGACATGAAGTAAGGCATGCAAAGGAATGGGATGCACTGGAAGAGAAGGGTGGTGAGGGCAGTGGGATGGGAATCCACTCACCACGCTGCAGGAGGGAATCTCACACAGCACTTGCTCTCTTTATTCACCATAAATTAAAAGTGGCCAATTAATCTCATTTCAACTAGGGCAGAAATAAAGGAGAAGAAAAAGCATATGGATCCTGTCAGTGTTGCGACACAACTTGGGAACGGCAAATAGCAGAGCCTGTCTAAAATACTGAACTCCCACAGAATCTGCGCAGGGTTTTCAGGGAAAGACGTAATTCTCTCCCCCCTTCCTTCCCACACTTGTTTTCTCCAGCTTCTGCACACGCCTAGCAGCACAACTTCAAAAGGAGAAGGGCTGTCAGTGTGGGAAGCAGCAAGCAGACAGACAGCACTGTCTCCTATTAAATGCCCTCCATGCCTTTCAGCAGCAGGGGGAAAATATTAATGGGTGGGCCCTGGGACAGACTGCCAATCACTGGGGCCAAGTTCTGCTGTCACGCAGCAGCAGCAACTTCATGCTCCGGACCAGGTGGAACAGCGCCTGAGAGCTACGTGGGTTTTATTCTCCCACCCATTCAGAATGACCCCCCCCATTACTCTGGAATATATGCATAATAAATCCATCTGTGTACAGTAAGCACTGGAGATCCTCTTAACACTCCCCGCTCTCTGCACTAGAGTGGGAATTAAGCCTGGGCTCAGAGTACAGTAGGTACGAGAATAGAGGCAGTCTCCAATAACAAATCCATTCATGTGGCTAAACTAGTCCCTTCTGAGGTCAGAGCGCTCTCCCCCGCCCATCAGACACAATCCACTGAGGAGCATTCTTCTCCCCTTGAAGTGAAATTCTGTCCCTAGGGGATTCTGGGAGCCAAGTCTTCCATCCCCTCATTAGCGACAATTAACGTGTGGTCAGCAGGCCAGGCCAAGTTGGCATTTTCCAAACAACGAGTCCCTTTTTAAGGACTAGAATGAGGAAAATATCAACCCATGGTTTGTTCTGGGTTTTAGATTACATTGGATTCACGGGATATAAAACGATTTCATTAAATCAGACTTTTGTGCCACAGTGCAGGATTTTGAGAAACGGGGCATTAACCAAGGTCAGTTAACCATTTCTTACGTTAGTTTTTCACATTTATATTCCATTTTCTGATGTACAGGGGGAAGTCACTGGTTGGAGACGGCATTTGCTTTCTCCTTGCAAAAAGCATCATCCTACACGGTAAGGGAGAGAAATTTTGGCTCCGCGTGTTTTGAGGCGCATGGGCAGGGCTCTTCCTTCACCTTGTTGCTTTGCTAAGGCAACAGCATCTCTCGGTCCAGTGGCATGGTTTCCTACACATGGACAATGTGAGCTACCAAAATTAAAACTGGGGTGGGAATGAGGGATTTGGGTGTGGGAAGGGGTGAGAGGTGCAAGCTCTAGGAGGAAATCTGGATGCAGGTAAGAGGTGGAGAAGGGGATGTTGGCTCAGAGAGGGGACTCCTGGCCGGGCAGTGTTGGGGTCAGATTGAGGGTTGGGATGCTAAGCAAGCCACAGGCTTGTGGATGTGAGGGTGCAGGAATTTGGGTTGGCGTATGTGAGGAGCTCAGGGCAAGGGATTCCAGTGTATGATAGGCTCAGATCTAGAGTCTGGGAGGAAGTGGGGTACAGGAGTGTTATGATGCTGTGGCCAGATGGAGGCTTGGCACCAATTGGGGGTTTGTTGTCCAGGCTTCATTTTTAAATAAAATACTATGTCAAACACAAAGGCTGTGTCTAGACTGGCCAGTTTTTCCGGAAAATCAGCCGCTTTTCCGGAAAAAACTTGCCAGCTGTCTACACTGGCTGCTTGAATTTCCACAAAAGCACTGACGATCTCATGTAAGATTGTCAGTGTTCTTGCAGAAAGACTATGCTGCTCCCGTTCAGGCAAAAGTCCTTTTGCACAAAACTTTTGTGCAGAAGGGCCAGTGTAGACAGCTCAAATTTGTTTTGCGCAAAAAGGCCCCGATCGCGAAAATGGCGATCGGGGCTTTTTTGCGCAAAAGCGCGTCTAGATTGGCACGGATGCTTTTCCGCAAAAAGTACTTTTGCGGAAAAGTGTCCATGCCAATCTAGACGCTTTGTTCCGAAAATGCTTTTAATGGAAAACTTTTCTGTTAAAAGCATTTCCGGAAAGTCATGCCAGTCTAGATGTAGCCAAAAAGTTTCTACATTGTCTTTAATTTATGAGAAGGGCAGGGAACCTGTTTTGAGTCAGGGGTCACTGACCCACAGAAAAGTTGGGGCCACACAAGTGAGATGCAAAAAAGTAACTCCGGAGAACTTAGCAACTTTGTAGAAAGGCTAGATGCAGGTAGTAATGGACTTATTCCCTTTATAAGGGTATGGAGCCATCGTGTCCAACCAGTTCTGATGCAGTAACTGGCTACTGCTATAGCAAACTAGCCTCACTCAGATGGCCAAATATCCACATGTGGCTAGCATGCTGGACACCTTGGGTATGGAGGATAATGGAAAGGGAACATGATCTTTGGCAAAGAGCTCAGGAGAAAAGAAGTCGCGCATTCTCCAAGCTGGCTCTGGTTTGTTCACAGGCCTCAGCCCAAAGCTCTCAGAGGATTCCGGGAAATGGCATGCAAATGAACACCATCCTTTTATAAGCGAGGCTAATGCATGCATTATTCTCATCACCCAGGCTTCTCAGGGGAACATTAACCCTTTTCTAGTTCAGTCTCTGTGTCTCCCAACTATTTGGATAACTGCTGTGAAAAGAAATACAAAGTGAGCCAAGGACACTGCGGGAACAGCAGCCTGCATTGGACAGGCCAGCAAGTTTGACAGAGAATCCTGTTAGCAATGACCTCATGGCTGTTTCCAACACTGGGAGGTGGCTGAAAGTGCATTCCAACAACCTGCACCGAACACGGCTTAGCCAGACAGGTCTGCAAAGTTTTAATTGTTGGTGGCATAAGCAGGCCCTGGGAAGGACAAGGCTGGAACACACACCTAACGGACCCCAACTAATACAATATGCAACACATTGTGCTGTATATTCATGATGTACAGCAGCCTTGCCAAAGCACAGGGCTACTAGCAAGTGGATTTTGTGCTAGGAATAGTAAGCTCCCATGGGAATTTTGCAGGCCTACTGTTGTCTATGTGTTTCTTGTAATGGTTCATAAAGTCTACAACAGCCAGCATCAAGATCATCTGCTAGGGAGGTACAATCAGTGTGTGTTAGCAGTCATTAGCGCTGGCCCCTGCTGCAATGTGGGCTGACAGAGATCTTGGCAGAAGTCACCCAAAATGCAAGCTCTTCCTCCCCCCAGACTCCCATGTAATTCACACATGTCCCTGCTGCACTGCATGGAAGTGTAAGATATCACACCGATTAAAATAATACTCGACAAGTGTTTCAATGGTGACCTCATCATATGTCAAATATAGAGAGGGATGCCTGTGACTTGAAAGAGATGTTGCTGCACCTGGTGTGATAATATATTACAGGTGCCGCCATGCCCTGTCAGCCACAATGTTTGAATCTGGATTTCAGCTTCTGCATAGTCGGGCAGGGCTGTGACTGGGGAGGTTAGCTTTGGGCTCAGTTTTAGACCTTTGTTCATTTCAAAGAGAAGGCGGGTTAAACCAAACCAAATCAAAACCTAGCAAATTAAAATGCAGAACACACAACACAGGCTTAGACTTTCCTAACTGCCTACAGGATGTGAAGATTTTCCAAGTTACCTAAGGGATTTGAATGCCCAATTCCGCAAAATCTCAGCCTAAGTCATTTCAGCCTTAGCAGCTGTTTGGAGACAGATGCACTTTGTAATCTTCTACCAGTGAGGCTGGGATTGCCAGAACTACAGAATATCAGGGCAAGCTTGCAAAAGTGGCTTTGAAACTTGTCTCTTGGGGTTCCAGCAAGGAATAGTCTATTAAAAATATAGAAGAGAAAATGGACATTGTGAGGCAGACTGATCCCCTTCCCTGATAGGCTGCAAGACTTGGCTGCTCTGCCATAGTGCTCTAGGTGCTTTGAGCATCTACATGGGGCTGTTACGTGGAGGAGCATGTGGACAGCTGACAGAACCCCCAGCTGCAGGACTCAACTGTTCCCTATCAGTATAAACTGGCAGACAGTGGAAATGCAACAGCCTGTAACCTGCAAAGAATTACCACACAAGACCCACTTAGTGGATGTTTTTGCTTATTGCATCTGTAAAAGTAGCTGCATTCCATGCAAATGGGAAAGGCTGTGTCTGCAGAGGGGTTTGCACCTGTGAGCTGAGAACTTGCCTCTTCAGCCCCCTGGTAAGTATGTGGAGCCAGGGAAAGGATTTATGGGTGAAAAATTAAAACCATTTGTGTTACAGTGATGTAATGATTTCCCCTGCAGCTCCGGGAGTGACAGTCACAAGGGGAATGGGGGGAGGGGAGGCATGGGACCAAGCAAGGTTCACTCAGATATTTGTAAAATGACAACTTGTCTTGCAGGAGCAGTGAGAACACTTAACAGAAGCTGTCTGGGCTGGGGGTGACCCGCTGCCTCATCTGAGCACTGTCAGTTCGCACATGTCAGTCAGAATTTTGATAGGGTTCCCAGTCACTCAGGGGCACCCGGCTCCATAGCACAAGACAGCATTCCCCTAGTGTAATCACTCACAAGCCTTTCCCTGAAGTCTTTCCATTACCCCCAGCCCAGTTTCCTCTTCAGTCCTTATTAGGAACCCAGCCACCCACTCCTTTCTCTCACTGCTGTTAGCTCTTTTCAAAGTACCATACAAACTTTTGACTGGGAGCATCCTCAGAGATATGGGATATTGTCTTTATAGCCCTGTACGAGCTGGCTTTACTGTACACCTAATCAGAGAGGCAGGTGACCTGCCTGTTACCGAGTTCATTTGCAGGGAGAAGTGGGACTCAGCATTCCTGGACAAGCACTCTGACATGCAAGCCATTCCCCTAACTCACACTAGCAAAAATTACATCTTAACTGGTCCTTACAGGGATTCACAGTAGCGGCTTACCTATGGCTAGACGTTTTCACACACACGTGTGCCAAAGCAAAGAGCTGATCAGTCACAAGTTGCAGTTTCCCTCTCATCATGCGCTCCAGGATGCAGGGAGGGTCTTGGCAACATACGCAAGTCACATGCAGTAGACTGGGCTGGGTGTGATGTCCCCATAAAAGGGCAATTTGGTGAGACCACTGGAAATAGGCCATATATCTTGTCCAACACACAAAGGGGCTGGGACTCAAGGTGCAGTGTGCGCAGCAGCACCATCACTCCTGCCTAATAATCTACAGAGCCAATGAATAAAGGAAGCTGGATGCACCTAACTTTGCATCTAGTTTCTACAGGATGTATTCACACCTAGATGAAGGGAACAGTTTTGTCTGTAGGGGTCCCAGTAAATCCTTTTGGTCCGTCACTTGCTAGTCTTTGGGTGCTACCCACAAGTGTACCCATGCTGCAGAGACATTTGAGCAGGCTTAAGTGCAATGTGTTACATATGCTATGACTATGCAATGGTCTGTATTGCTACCAGTTTACAACTCGACAGGATGGACAAGAAGATTGTCATACAACATGGAAGAAATTCCTACCTCCTCCATGAACAGAGCAAAGACCTCCAGAAGCTTCTGCCAACAGAATGTGTTTCTTTTTAACTGGATCACTAGGCTAAGGACATCTGTGGGAGGAGCAGAACTTCAGGAAGGCCTGCTTTCAAGGATGCTGGGAGTTGTACTAAGACTAAGAAAAGAAAAAAACCCCAAATGGTCTGGTAGCACTTTATAGACTTTGTTGTTTTCTCCTGTACAGAGTAACAAAACATGTAGGCTATGTCTACACTGGCATGATTTTCCGAAAATGCTTTTAACGGAAAAGTTTTCCGTTAAAAGCATTTTCGGAAAAGCACGTCTAGATTGGCAGGATGCTTTTCCGCAAAAGCACTTTTTGCGGAAAAGCGTCCGTAGCCAATCTAGACGCGGTTTTCCGCAAAAAAGCCCCGATCGCCATTTTCGTGATCGGGGCTTTTTTGCGTAAAACAGTACTGTGCTGTCTACACTGGTGCTTTTGCGCAAAAGTCTTTTGGAAAAAGACTTTTTCCCGAACAGGAGCAGCATAGTATTTCCGGAAAAGCACTGACTATCTTCCATGAGATCGTCAGTGCTTTTCTGGAAATTCAAGCAGCCAGTGTAGACAGCCGGCAAGTTTTTCTGCAAAAGCAGATGAAGAAGTGGGTTGTGCCCATGAAAGCTCATGATACCATCTACGTGTTTTGTTAGTCTGTACAGGAGAAAACAACAAATGGTCTGGTAGCACTTTATAGACCTACTCGGCTACCCCTCTAAAGCTTAAGATAAGAAAGTAAGAGTCAGATTTCTGGGGACGAAGCATGGATTCTGAATGTCATTGAAAGGAATGAGTATTTTGAACAGCCTGTTGCTGAAGCTGACCAAAACAAACTGGAGATAGGAAAAGACTGTTTGTGATGGCATCTCACCAGCTTCAGAAAGAGAAACAGAGTGCTAATTCTTTTCAGTTTATTATTGGGAAGATGGCCAGTTCACTTTGGAATAACAAAGCTACTTGATGACTGATCAGGAAAAGAGTCTGACAAGACAACTGAAGTGCATGACAAAGCAACCTCTGTGCCTAGATTGCATGGGACCCTTCATATGATAGCCTTCTAGGCTGTTGATTGGTTAAAGCTTGTGGAACCTCGCTTAATCTTTGTTACGGTAGCAGAAGGCTCCCTGTTGCTGTCCATCTGTCTGCCTTTGCCAGCTTTGTGTTTGCAAGCTGACCTAGCCACAGGAAGACTCCCTTAGCTGTTGCTAGTTGGGATTACACCATGCGTAACCTGATAGCACACTGCAGGGAACCTAAGGGGATGACACTGAATGTCACTGTCAGAACATGCAGAGATCTTTTCCAGCCTATCAAATTATCTGAAGTTGGGTGTGTCTGGAAACGAGTTCAATTGTAGAAGAGCCTCAACTAGATCATGTCACTTTCAGAAGATACTTTGGTGACCTGAATATTGATAGTACCCAAGAGGCTGAAAAGGACTTAATCTCACCATGCCCTACCTTCTTTATTCCCTAAGGATGCCAAGGCTAGATAGCTAGTAAGGAAATATGAAAGAGGACACAAAGGGGAGCAGTCCAGAATTCTATGGGTGCAGTCATGTTGATAGAGACTGAAGAGGGGGAGAAAGACCACATAGTATCTATATCACCTCTTTCCCATTCTAAGGGCTGTTTTATGACTAGGAGGGAGAGAGAGTGCAGAGCAGACAACAAGCTGCTTTGAGGGAAGGGAGATTTCACCATTACCTGGAGCACTGCCTGGCTGGGGGCTCCTATTGCAGAAGTAGGGTTGAAAGCAGTTGGAGTCTGTTAATTATTTCTTAAACTGTGAGGGTGATTACCTATTGGAACAAACTGGCTAGAGAAGTGGTGAATTCCCATTTTTTGATGGTTGCAAATCAAGAGTGGAGGCCCTTTGTCAACCTCAATGCAGGGATAACCATCCTTAAATTCTATATGCCTGTGTTATGCAGGAAGTTAGACTAAATGATTGCCCTATCCCTTCTGTCCTTCAACTCTATAAATCCCTCAGCTCAGGGATCCTCCTAGGACCCACATACTGAAATCCTTTCCAAGCCCCAGACAGGTAGTCTCATCTCCAACTAAACTAGACAGCAGGTCTGTTCCCCTGGAGATGCTGAATACAGGAGGTCTGGAATGAAAAATGCTCCCTGGTTTGTATGAGGTGGCTGCTAGCTCTTCCAGACATCATCTCACTGCACCAGGCAGAGAGATCCAAGCTGCCAAGAGCAGCAGGGAGCAGGCACAGGACTCTGAGAAACACTTCTGCTTTTGGGGAGAAGAGGATTAGTTGGTCAGTTGATTCAGGATTAGTTGATTCACCTTGTGGAGAGGGTGGAAGACAGCTATGAAGCACAGCCCAGCACTAGAGAATACAAGGCAAGAGCATGCCACTGAAGTTCTGTCACATCCCCCAGTGGCTCAGCAGCTGCTGGAGAACAGCTCAGTCTGGCAGCCCAATCCTTCCACATGAACTCCACCAGCAGGGGGAAAACAGGCAGGCTATACCTGGGGGTTCCCAGGGACGGGGGAGGTATTCTGAGGATCTGGTACTAAGAGAGATGGGCTACTGGATCTTTTTGGCAAAAAGAGTAAAATTCCTGAAAAATGGTGTTTTTATAAGTTTCAGCTGAAACCCCCAAACCAAATCTCCAAAATGCCCATGGGAACAGTTATGAAAATGTCGAGCTTGACATGACCTTGCCTCATTTGCTACTTCATTTTGACATTCAAAACATTTAGTTCCAAGTCAAACTGACAAATTTTTCTTTGTTTCATCCAACTGCAACTGTGTGGTTTCAACCAACCAATCTCTTTGTTGGGGCAGCAGAATTTCAATCCTTGGTTCAAAGGGCGCGTACGAGCTCCATGAGGGAAACTGGATGAATGACAGGGCCTCTTGATGACTGGTCATTTAACCTCTCTGGCTCAGAGCCCAGCAGCTACTCCCTAACACAGGGCTGGGCAAGATGCAGTCTGGGGGCTGGATCCAGCCTGCCTGGCTCTTTGATCCAGCTCATGGACAGCATCTGGACCCTTTGTATTTATACCAGTGGTCCCCAACACGGTGCCCGCGGGGCCATTTGTGTGCGCCCACCAAGTGCTTGGGGCTGGCCTGGCCCCGGGCACGTGGTGCATTCATCGTTCCGGAGCCGGCCCGGGCGCATGGTAAGCGCTGGCCCCGGGAGCGCCGCGAATTGGCCGCTCGTGTGGGGGGAGCGCCGGCCCCAGGTGCTTATGGGGGGGGGCGCGCCGGCCCCGGGCGTGCGGCGCTCAGGAGGAGCGCCGGTCAGGGTGCGCGGCGCTTGGGGGGGGGGGCGCCGGCCCCGGGCGCGCGGCATTTGGAGGGGGCACTGGCCCCCGGCACTTGCAGGGGGGGGCCCGGCCCTGGGAGCGCGGCGCTTGCAGGGGGCCCCCGCCCCCGAGCACGCGGCTATGGGGGGCCCCGCCCCCGAGCACGGGCGTGCATGTGTCCCCACCCTCTGGCACCTGGCAGGCGAATGGCCACGCCCCTCTGGCGCCCAGCAGCCTCTAAAGGTTGGGGACCACTGTTTTATACCCTGCTGCCTGTGCCACCAAATTTCCAGGTGGTGGCTCAGGCAGCAGGATCTAATTTAAATGGCTCCTGGTCGCAGTGCTACCCTGGCAGGGGCTGAAGCCACAAGCCCTTTAAATAGCAGCAATTTAAAGGGCCCCCAGCCCCACTGCTACCATGTTGCCTGGCAGCAGGGTTCATGGTTCAGGCCCCTGCTGGGATAGTGCCGCGACGGGGCGCCCTTTAAATAGCGGCAGCTGCCAGGCAACATGGTAGTGGCAGATCCGGGAGCCGCAAACCCTTTGCTGTGTTTTTAATTCAAAGCCTCCAGCTCCAGACAACTCTGGAGGGAAGTTAGTCCCCAGCCCCGCCCCTTCTGGGGGTAGTGCCAACCCGTGGCAACATACCAAAATTCACTAGTGGACTCCCTGTGAAAATTATTGCCCACCGCTGCCCCAACATGAGGTCTCTGTTTGATCCATTTTCCCTGTGTTCCCAGGTAGGGCTGCGGGAGCCATGCTGCATCCTATCTCAGCGCTCCACAATTTTACCTCACCATCATCGTTCAGAATGCAACCAAGGAAGGATGGCAACAGCTGTTTGTGCACTGCAGAGAGCAGGGGAAACTATTTACATGTCAGAAAAACTCCATCATTAGCCCAAGTGACGGCTACTTAGGCTGGGGGATTATTGTTTTGGGGAAGTACATTCTGTAATTGAGACTGGCACATAATAGGTTGAGATGCTGAGAGCAGATGGGTAGATCACAATCTGCCCACCTGTTTGGAAGGCAGAGTTCCAATCACAGGGGGAAGACGGAAATGAAATCTCTTCATTAGCCAAGTCACCCTCCCCAGTCCCACCTTACTCTTTGCTCTAGATTTATGACAAAGCCTGCATTGCAATGCTCTGCTCACAATCAGAGTTGGTCAAGAGCTTTTAATTGACAGGTGACTTGCCGGAGACAAGTTTCATGGTTCCCTTCCCATCTGTCTCTTGCTCTCCCAGTTAAAAGTTTCAGTGTAGGAAAGTCCTTGACCAGGGCTTGAAACTCAATCCTGTTTTGCCTTTCAGCCTGCTCCTCACCCCTCTTCTCAGAGTCCATACTTCACTGTGAGCAGCTGCACCCAGGAGATTCCAGCAATGAAAACTGACGTGTGCCAACAAGTGCCTCTGAACAAAGGGCCAACAACCAAGTTTGTTCTTAAACTTCTTTAAACATCCATCTGGAGCCCCCCGGCCCTGAATTCTGTCCTGAGACCTAGATCACTACGGCAAAAGGTTTCCTAGCCCTACATCAAGATGCATCCCAAGTGAAAGAGGAGTCAGAAGAACTGCAAACACACAAGGAGAGGGTGATGCACAGGGCACAGCTAACATGCCTTCCCAGGCATGGATTCTGTCAGCATGTTTAAAATGGTGCATTCTTTGATACCTAGTCCAAAGGACCATGCTCTTTGGAAAAGCTTGCCTGGTGTAAGCGCTTCATAGCAGGGGTGCGTGTAAGTTAGCTGAAGGGTTTTCTCCCATGAGAATGGACCAAAGTAAAGCTCTCTCAGAGAAGTCTCCCACTGGCCTAAGTAAGGAAATCATGACATGATAGTAATAAAACTGGCCTGGCAACCCAGAGCCCGAGTAGCAGCACTTTATTTTCCAGAGAGACCCATTTCTTGTCCTGGACTGAGAAATGAGCAGGGCACACACAGAGCTACAGATCATCTCACCTGAAGAAGTGGGTTTTGCCCAGGAAAGCTCATGATACTATACATCTATTTTTGTTAGTCTCTAAGCCCTGGTTTACACTAGGGAGTTATTTCGAAATAAGGGAAGTTATTTCAAAACAACAAGTGAAGCACCCACACTAACACACCCATTATTTTGAAATAAGGGGCTGGTTATTTTGAAATAACTCCTGCTTTCCACAAGGAACAACACTTATTTTGAAATAGTTATTTAGAAATAGTGGTAGTGTGGATGCTCCACTGCTGTTATTTTGAAATAACTACTCCCCAGAGTCATTCAAGGTAATTGCTCCCCAGTGCTTCCTGGGGCTCTAAGTTGAGGTAACACATCCACATTAAGGGAGCCTGTCTCAGACTAGTTTCGAGGCTACCCTATAGCATGGGCAAGCTATTTCAGAAGTTATTTTGAAATAAGTTATTTCTAATTAATTTCCTAGAGTAGACATGCCCTAAGGTGCCACAGGACTACTTCATGTTTTTTAAAAAGTTGTTTTTAAAGTTACAGACTAGCACGACTCCCCTCAAACCTTCACTGAATCTAGTTCCCTATTGAATGTAATAGCTGCTTAGAGTCATTCCTGCAGAATCCTATTGACTTATATTCCCATTACGTCTGATTGGCCTGCTCCGAAAAGGCCTGTATTCATTTCTGTAGGACTTTTCTAGAAAGGCCCATAGTCAATTCTACTGTGGGACTTTTCCATATGAGCCCTTGGGGTGCTCCATCCAGTTCTCAACCATAAAAAGGCCTTGCCAAGTGGGAGAAGGGTAATATAGGGATAACAGAAGTCTGAATGCAGCTTTGGGCTTGGAGAGGAGCTGGAGCAGGTGGAGGAGAGGGAAAGGACACACCTGACTAAGCAACAGCTACAGTTAGTGCTTGTTCATTTTGAATCACATGCCTCTGCCTCTTCGTGTCACTTTCCAACCCATGACAAATGGCAGGATGGTTGATATTGATGAAGCTTTTAAGTGACCAAGACCATACAGGGAATATGTGTATATGAACCAAGACCTGTCGAACACATCAAACACCAGCAAGTGTAATGGCCCCCAGTGCTGCGCTCACAGAGAAATGTGATTAGTTCTCTGCTGTTATTCTTCAGACAACCCTTCTCTAGAGAGCAATGTGTAGCCAGTAGGGCTGTGGCTCACAGCACTTCCAAAACTCTCAGATTTATGGTGCCTCTGAATACAAAAGGCAGGGAGGGTGGAAGCGGACAGGCTGGCTTGGCTGGCTCTTGTTCACCATGCTGCCATTACTGTAAGAAGCAAAGATCACTTCCCTTGCGTCAGCCTCCTCCACCCAGGCGATGCGCTCAATTTGCTTGGCATGAGCAGCAGCCACAATCCCAGCCAGACGCTGCCTCCTGCAGGGCTGGCAGAGTCCCTCTCTGTACCTATTTATGTAGCCATCCCCCCTCTTGCCTTGTTTGCTTCCCTGCCAGCAACACTCTCCCCCTCGCTTCTGAAGTGCTGATTCAGTTAGTCTAAAAATATCTAATTAGATGTTCCAGGCACTTCATTAGGGGTCTATCATGATAGGCCTGCAGGCTCTAACAGGAAGTTGGTGGGCTTGTTTCCACTCCCTCTCTGGATCGCAGAGAGAAATGGCAGGCACCATGCTGCCTACGCATTGATAAGAGGACAGTCTATCATTAGCCCCGCCTGCTGGCATCGCAAATATAATTATCTGGCTAAAGTGATCTCAGTTCTGTCATTAGTAAACTCACTATTTATTTGTGAGAGCATGTGGACACTCTGAGTAATTCAATTGCTGCAACTGACTTTACTGCCTGCTTGTCTCTGGCCTTCCTTCAAGGATGGCTTATGTTTTCCCTGCCCTCAGACACTATGCAAGATGGCTGGGGAAGAATATTGAGAAGAGCAGTGAAACCTTATGGGATGGAAATTTTGCTCATGACCATGAGCGTAGACAATAGTTCACTGGGATTAAGATCTCCTGGGCTGGCAACATGTGCAAAAAGTTAATAAAGACAGCTCCTTTGGAATGCCCACTAGCTAGAGGGCTACTTGTCTCCAGGGAGATTGCAAGAAAGGCATCTGGGTTGCACATGAATCAAAGGGAAGTAGCAGTGCGTGGAGAATCTTATGACACTACAAGTTATGTCTACATTTCCCAGCTTGTGTAGATGTACCTGCACTAGCACTGCTCAAACTACTGCCCCAAAACAGCAGTGTGGCCAGGTAGCACAAACACCTGCCCAGTCTCTCCTTCCTTCCCTCCATTATACACAGTCGGGCAGCCCAAGCTGCCATCTGGTGCTGCCACCCACACTGTGCTAGTTGTAGGTGCTAGCTAGAGTGGAGCAAGAGCAGGCAGGGATCCATTAGATCACTCCTAGCTCCAGTGCCAACTGCCCATAGTTTCAATATCCCTACTCCATGGACGTCATGGCTGAAATTAGAATGGGCTCTGTATGCTACACACAAGATGTGTTGATCAAAAGCACTTGTTCTTTACATCCAAGGTCCTATATAAATCTGTTCCTGCCGACATCTTTGTTCTCTTTTCCCATTACTACTGTCACCTCTTGCTGCCTGCAATCCACTCACACTACTCTTCTGAATAGCTCTCCCCAAGGCCACCCCCTTTCTTGGGATTTACTCTCTCCTGGAGCATCACACGATCTCCCTTGCATTCATATCCCTCTTTGAAACTGATGACCTCTTTATTGAATAGGAAAAATCTTCATGGAAGAAGAGCGTCTCTTTGGAGATGACCCCATCACCTACTTGTCTGCCTGAAACAGGTCTACATCGCCTTCTTACCAGATCTTGTGAGTTCCTTTGGGCAGAGATCGACAGGCATGCTGGCAGCATCCAATAGACAAGTGACAAATTGCCTCAACAAAACAGTAAGACACAGTGGCCACATTCCCGCCACCTTGGGCAGCGTCTTACCTGCCTGGGTGTGCCCCTCCTCGAAGCTTTTGTCTCCAATTCACTCCAAGCACAGTGCAGTTAGAAGCTATGAAATCTCCTTGCACAGGCCCCTGCCAACATGTTCAGATGTCACATGAACGGATGTTGGCCTTGAACTGCATGCACTGAAATGTCAGGGCCTACCGGCACGGCTAAAGACAAAAGCAGAACTTGGTGCAAACTCATCTGCTGAGGTGGAGCCTCTACAATAGGCAGAGACCCAATAACTCAGCACACCAAGTGTGACTCCGGACTGATTCCACATGGCGCTCGTAAGCTACACGAGATCCTGGAGCAGTAACAGAGTCTGCAGGTAAACACCCTGTGCCAGCATATCCCTGGAGGTTATTGTGGATCGTACTTAGTGGATGACCATGTAACTGAGATTCTGAGTTAGGGGACAAAATAACTGCAATTCCTCCCCTTCTGTGAGCCATCTACCACACAACTCTCCTGCACTGCGTGGTACTTACCACATCCATTCCGTGGGCAGCACTTCCCACCATCTCCTCCCCACACGTTACAAGGCAGCTCAGTCAGCTGAGGGATCAGAGGGGATAATTAACAGGAGCCAGAGGGCACGATGGTGGGTTTGGGGGAAGCTTTGCATCCACCAGGTCAATGGACTTTGAAAGACCTTCCCTCTGCCTGTAGCACCTGAGGTTTCCAGAGGCAATGCCTTGTGTGGTAGAATTAAGTCCTGCTGGGCTTGGGGAAAATGGGGGCAGCAATTTTGTTCCCTCTGGATTAGCGTGGCTCAGAGAACTCTAACTGCTCTGTCTCAGCATGGCTGGCTGAGGCAAAAGGAGGTTGAAGGGCTTGCTCAAGGTCATACTGCAAGTCAGTGGCTCAGCCTGCCTTAGACCTCCCTTGATTTTTGCGCTGACCCATTAACCCCACCCCATTCTGTATTTGATGGGATCCAGGTTCAGAGAAGGACAAGCTGGGTTCAAGCCACACTCATGGATGTTGGCTTGGGTTTAATCTCCTCTAGGAGGATTTTCACTTGTGTCTTTGTTCAAAATAGGGACGGCTTCAATGACGCTGTCTCATGAATTAACAGCTCAAGCCACAGCTGCCACAAGTGGCGCACACGCTCCAATCAAGCTGTGGCATGACAATGCAATGTTTTCATCGCCATGTCACTCGATGCGTGTCCTCCACCAGAGTGACACCACCTCACTGTGCTGAAAGGCATTTGAGACTCAGGCACCAGGGATCACTGGGGGCTGGAGCTGGGGGCAACTTCACCACTGTTTACTTGGGAGCCCCAGAAAAGATTGAACATGGCTCCCCTTGGTGCTACTGCATTAAACTGCCAAGGTCAAACCCTGCTTCCACTGAAGTCAGTAACAGAAGTCCCACGGATCTCCCTGGGACCAGGATGTGGCCTCTTGGCCCCAGAGAGCTGGCCCCAAGGACAAGCTGTAAGAATTTCAGCTCAAGTGCATCCTGCTGGGAATGGCCAAGGTGCTACTGGCCTAGGAGACCAAGCCCACAGTGCATACCTGAGACACTGAAAGCTGTCTGAGATTTTCCAATACAGCTTACAACTGTCTAATTTTGATGGGAAGTGTATCTAACTCCCCTGGGCAGTGTCAGCCCTTGAGCCTCTAGTGAGCAGAAGAGACAAGGCCTTTCCAGCAGGGTTGCCCACAGGAGTGGGATGGTTTCTTCCTACTGACTGACAGGGGGTATGTCTACACTACCCTCCTAATTCGAACTAGGAGGGTAATGTAGGCATACCGCACTTGCAAATGAAGCCTGGGATTTGAATTTCCTGGGCTTCATTTGCATGAAGCCGGCTGGCGCCATTTTTAAATGCCGGCAGTTCGAACCCCGTGCCGCGCGGCTACACGCAGCTAGTTCGGATTAGGCTTCTCATGGAATGAGGAGTACAGCTAGTTCGGATTATGAAGCCTAATCCGAACTAGCTACTCCGTGCCGTGTGTAGCTGCGCGGCACGGGGTTCGAACTGCCGGCATTTAAAAATGGCACCGGCCGGCTTCATGCAAATGAAGCCCGGGAAATTCAAATCCTGGGCTTCATTTGCAAGTGCGGTATGCCTACATTACCCTCCTAGTTCGAATTAGGAGGGTAGTGTAGACATACCCTGACTGACTGACTGACACACACACCTCTGTCTGTCTGTACACTTGCGATGCATTTATGCCTAGGAACCTGTAGAGATTTTAGAAGCTGCATAGAGTGAGCCTTTTTTTGGCAACGGTTTGCATCAAGCGATCCAGCTTCAATAGAAGTGCTCAGGGGCACTGATGTACCTATTTATATCCCTATGAATCCATTTGTAACCAATTAGTGGAGCTCGAGTAAGAGGCATAAATAGCTGAACAAGTGTAAACATTAACACTGCAGTCTTTGGTCAGGCCCTCTGAACTTCCACTGTGTGTCCTGTGAATCCATCCTGCTGAGGAAAGAACAAAGCCCCCTTCCCCACAGTGCAGCATTTTATGACCCCAAGCCCCGGCATCCCTCTGCCCTCCCGAGTCAGGACATGCATTTGTAACTGAGCTCTGGGTTCTTCATCTCACGACACCTTCTCCATGCCAGGCTGTTTCCCCGCAGAGGGTGGGAATGAGGTGGAAGACAGGTGTGTACAGTGCCTCTCAAATCAAGCCAAACTCCTCCATCCCCACCCAATCACTGCCTGGCACTTTGAGAAGCCCGGGTACAATTCCATGCCCTTATGGTGGACACCCTCCCATGTGGCGGAGGTCAGATGTATGACCAGGGCACAGAATATCCCACGCTGAACTCACTAGTGACCTTTCCAATGGCCGTGCACAAGTGCAGCTGCCCTCGGATTTGAATTTCCTGCCTCTTGTTGGGTTCAGGCACGATCTTAAGGTTATTGGAAAGCACAATTTAGAAATGAAAGTGGGGGAGGAGGAGAGTTATAGGAAGGGGCCCAGGATTTCCTAAGTGGGTGTCAATTGCTTTAGTTTCACCAACATCAATAGAGCTGTGCTGATTTACACCAGTGAGGTTCCAGCCCCATAAGTGATCTGAATTTTCTGTAGCACCCCAGAGCCCGCCAGGAACAGGACCCCACCACGCTAGGTGCTGTACAAACATAGAACAAACACAGCCCAATGTAAGTAAGAGGCAACAGACAGACATAGACAGGAGAATACAAAGAAACTGAGACAATATTGGGCAGCATGGCAGACACTGGTCCTAGCATCACGAGTGGCTTGAGGCCGGCTGCGGAAGCTGGCGCCCCAGGTAGGCATTGCAATCAGCGCCCCTGCCTGCACGGCCATCAATGGGCGCCAGGGCCAATGCGCTCTAGGCAACTGCCTAGTTCACCTAGGGAACTAGGCTCATGGGCCGCCCCTGCCTAGCACACCAGCAGCTTGACCACTGCCAAGCTTTTTGTAGGCCTCATGGCAAAGGAGAGTTATGAGGACAGTTTTGAAGGAGGACAGTGAATTGAATAGTGCAGTGCCCTGCCTCAGACAGGCCCCATTTGACTTTGGGCCCTGCTCTGACTCCTCAAGTGAGGAGTGCATTGCACTGCTCTGCAAATCCTAGCACTTTGCTTCAAGCCAACAGGTAGTGGCAACACTTGTGTGGGCGGAGGGAAGGGAACGTCTACATAACCATATTGCTGTCCCTTCCCCCACACTGGTGCAGCTACTCAGAGCAGGGTGCCAGCAAAGCATGTACACTGTTGAGAATACTGGTGCAAAAAACAGAATGTAAGACACTGCTGTGTGCCAGGAAGCACACACACAGCCTCTGGGAGAGAGACTGTCCTCTCATCAAGTCTCTCCAGGGACTCTGGGAGTCTCTGTGGACAGCTTCTCCTGAGGGAGTCCCTTCCAGGTCCTTGGCCAGAAGAAGTGAGGCCCATCAAGAGATAGCATCTTAAGGACTAAGCTGAGGAGGGATGGAAAACACCAGGGCAAGATTCCTCTCTCCCCCATGTAGGATTGTTGAATTCATTGGAATCTCAGGCAATGGTCAGTATCCATGTGGCGGGGCTATGCCACAGGAGTTTGCTGTATTACTTCCCTCCCCAGGCATGTAGAATTCACCACCACCAGGGCTTACACAGGAAGCATTTACCAAGGGGAATTTTCCTTCTTTTCTGCTTTCCCCTCATACTTATTAAACTAATCGATTTAGTTGAACAGGAGTGGTGGTCTTCCCACGCATGCCTGCCACTTCCAGCTTCGTGCACATCATGAGAACGGACTCGTGTACGCTGACGTTTCAGAACCTCAGCTAGTTTTGAGGTTTGAAACAAACTGTAGGCAGAAGAAGCTGTCTCATCCTACATTTGTGCAGCATCTGGCACAGCACAACAGGGGACTGATCCTGAGGGAGGCCCCTCCATGCTCCTGTAAACAGCAGCAGCCACTGTTAGGGATGTGACCTATCATATAATTGAATAGTCATGTGACTGCACAAAATATCTTCAACTATTCGATAGTTCCCAGGGATGGCTGCCAGTACACTACCCGCCCCACTCCCGGGGAGCCCTCTGCTATTCCATGCAGGGGAAGCCGATTCACAAAGGGAGTTTAAAAGCCAGCTCCCCTCATGGGCCGGCTGCCTGCCGCCCTGCGCTGCTGCCTCTGAATCAGAAGCAGCAGTGCGGTGTGGCAGCAGCCCCTGTCCATGGGGGGGGGGGGGGTCCGAGCTTCACAGACAGAGGCTGCTCCACAGGATGCAGAGCAGCATCTGTCCATGTGGAGCTCAGACCATCCCCTCACCCCTCCCCCCCCGCCGTTGACGGGGCTGCTTCTGTGAAACAGCCTCTAATCATGGTGGGCAGGCCCACTAATGACAGAGGCTGCCTTATGGCAGCCTCTCCGATTCCTCCAATTCACTATTGCTGCAGTAGTGAGGGAGATGGGGGCAGGCAGCACCATGGAACCAGTGCTGGGGGGGGGGGGGAAACCAGCTTTTAAGACGGCTCCCCCCAGCACCAGCTCCTGCTCCACCCCTCCCCCCTCCCCCCCCGCTTGCTGCCTCTGATGCATTTTCCCCCCACTTGCTGCCTCTGTAAGTAGTAGACAAGATTAACTGATAACCTTAGGCTTATCGGTTAATCATCTAGTCGACTACTCGTTGGCATCCCTAGCCACAGTATGGCAATAGATGCACTAAACAGACAGGCATGTCAAGTTCCTTTTGTGCCCAGTTCTGGGGCTCAGAACTCTTTAGTGAGGATAGCAACAACTAACATTTCCAAACTTGCATTAACCATAATAATTAGAATCACACAAGCAGCCATATAAGACCACCAGCATATTGCCCCTTTCAATCAATGATCACCAAGCACTTTACAAAGAGCATCATTATCCCAGTGTCATCCTCAAATGGGAAATGGAGACATACAAGGGGACATGTCCAAGGTCATATGGCAGGTCAATGGCATAATCAGGAATACTCACTGGTCTCCTGACTCCTATTCCGTGCTCTAATCATTTCATCATGCTGCCTCTTCTACAGCACATTTCTCTCACCAGTCGAGGAGGGGCTATTTCTGCTTTTTGGCTTTGACTGGCCCGCCCGCTTGGCAGAGCAATTGGATCTTTATGAAATGCAGATTCCACAAGCAGGGATTGTCAGCACCTGAGCTGGGGGCTAAAAGCTGGAAGCAAATAACCAGGAGGAATGGTTTTGCATTCGTCAACATTCTCTCCTGGGCAAAATCCCTTCCCAGTCTCTCCAGCTTGAATCCAGCCCCTTTGTGTTCTCAGATGATCGGCCTAATCCCTGAAATCCAGCAAGCAAAGTAGTACAATCCCCTCCCTCCAGGCCATTTATTCACCAGCTCTGGAGTTTATCACCTAGCAAGACACAGAGGGTGGGTGCCTTTTGTTAGTCTGCATCCACCCAGTGGCTGAGGAAGGATTTGATCCCTATTGTCTCCTCTGTGAACATCTCTTCCCCCCCCCCCCCCCCCCAACCCAATAAGCAGCCCATGTTTCAGGTGTGGCTCCCATGGAGAGCATCTGGAAAGTTTACTTGTCCATGACACAGTCCAATAAATCTGGGATCACCTGTTCTGTCAGCTGGAACTTGCCAAGGAATTTTTCCTCGCACTCTACCTTGGAGCTACTCCACCCTCTGGTATTGAGACACTCGGGACTGGCAGGCAAAGGACTGTGATAGAGCTCAGGAATCATTGGGCAGCTGGTGCTCTGTCAGTGGGAGTTCTCCATGCACATAACCTTTAGAGCTAAAAAAGTCAAATCTGAGGGGAGACCAGCCCTAGCTGGTTAGCAGAGGAGACAAATCCTCCAATGGTATTTTGTATTGATTGCTTTTGGTGCTGCCTGGCTTGAGTGCATTCTTAAGGGAATGAGCCAGAGTTCTGCTAACAAGCTAGACAATAACAGTAATAATAATAATAAAAAAAGAGAGAGAGAGAGAGAAATGGATAACAACTTGCAAACACCAACTATTCCCTCAAGACTCTGAAATCCAAGTTTCAAAATAGGGAGCTATCCAGATTGGCAGTATGTGCCTTTACTGATCTCATGCAGTAAATTAGCTAGCTCTGCTCCTTTAGCAATTCATACATAGCTAGCATGTGCCTGTCTCACACACATACAGATACCCACTAACCTGAATAAGGAAAAGGACAGTATTCCTAGATCTTCCTTCATTCTGAGCCAACCCTGCCCACCTATCAGTGATAGCAGACCCATGTCTATTAATACTTAGGCGGTGGTCCAAGCACATCTGTGTGTGTGTGTGATTATACAGACCTTTCAGACCATGTTGCATGTAGACAATACATTCTATGAACTACAGTCCCAAAAGTCTGTGGGGCTTAAGCACATTAGTCATCTTAAGAAAAAAAAGACACCTCAGAAAACCATTTTTTGCTACATGACAAGAAGTGGGAAAAAAATCCAATCCCCTGGGATCGTCCACCCTGATGTGACATTTTCCTGCCTGTTCGACTCAGCCAGACCCCATACAAAATAAGCCCCGTTCCCATAGCAAAGGAAGAAGGAGGTGTACTTACTGCTAGTGCTCATGCTGCTGGTCCTGCTCTGTCCTTCTCATTCAACAAAGGGGGCAAAGCTGCTTTTCCAAACCTCTTTCTTCCTTCCTAGGAGTAGGTTTCCCCCCTTTTCTTCCTAGGAAAAATGTTTCCGTGTGATTCCCTTCTAATTCATGCCAAGGGGACTCCGGGGCCCCACGCTATTACCTCCCCTGGCTCCTGCCTTTGCTCTTAATTTTTAGCAGGCAGATAATAAAGAGGAGCTACAGAAGCAGGGTAGGGTTTTCCTCTGGCTCCCTCTCCTCCCAGCAGTCGCTGCACGGCGTGAAGCAGCACGCAGACGACTGACTCCGGCTTGCACAGAGCCGAGTTCTATGGAGGGTGCTGTCATGCAATGCAGAGCAATTCCAGCGCCCGCTCTTCTTATAGCTCAAGGGGGGTGTGGACCACAGCAAGGGGAGGGGGCCCGCAGAGAGCTTATCGGATGAAGCTGCTCCCCCTCGCCCCTGAATCTATCCGAGGAGAACCCCCCCTGGCGCTCACCTCCTCTCAGGCAAGTTTGTCAGCAGAAGCCTCTTTCAAGTGCAGGTGGAGGAGTTCAGCCAGGCAGGGCAGGGCTGGGCTGGGCTGGAGACTGAAAATTGTGATGAAAAGGGAAGGCGAGAGAGAGGAAATTAGCTCCACTGGGCAGGGTTTGCTCGGCTTGAGCCTGCTGTTGGCAAAGGAGCTGATCAGGCTGCCCTCTGCTGGCCGAAATGCGCCGCTGCTTGGTGCAGGCCATGCATCGAGTTTGCAAAGTGAAGGCAAGCATGCAAGCAAGCAGGTGTATCCATTTGCAATTTTCAAATTCCTCCCGAATTCACTCATCCGATGGGTTCTCCAACTCTCACCTTTCCCTGTCATCACTGTCCCCCGGTATTTACAGGGCGGGCTGATTGTAAGATCATCAGTTTCTTCTTCAGCAGGCTTGTCAAAGGGGGATTTCTATTTGTTTACAATTTCCATGGAAAATATCGGTGTTTAAGTATTTTTTCCATTTTGATTGATTTAAACTGTCACTGTTGTGCAAAATGATGGGCTTTAGGTATTTTTTATTTGGATTTATTTAATTTTTCACAGTTGCAGGAAGTTATGACTAGGTCAGGTATGGATTATTTAATAACAGGAGACAATTTCAAAAAGTTAAAGCTTTATAATTGTAAAACATAGAGGCTACGTCTATATTGGCAAGATTTTGCGCAAACACTCTTTAACACAAGAGTTTTTGCATTAGAATATTTGAGTAAGAGAACGTCTACACTGGCATGTGCCTTTGCACAAAAGATGTGCTTTTGCGCAAGAGCATCCGTGCCAGTGTAGACGATCTCTTGCACAAGAAGTCTCCAATGGCCATTTTAAACATCGGGCTTTCTTGCGCAAGAAATTGATGTTGCCTGTCTACACTGGCCCCTTGCGCAAGAACAGTTGCGCAAGAGGGCTTATCCGTGAGCGGGAGCGTCAGAGTATTTGCGCAAGAAGCACTGATTTTATACATTAGAACGGCAGTGTTCTTGTGCAAGTACTCACGGCCAGTGTAGACAGGTGGCAACATTTTGCGGAAAAGCGGCCCATTTTTAAACGATAGATCTAATTCATCCCCTAAAAAACTCCCTGGTATTATAAATGTTGCTCAGAGAACTGGGGCCATAGAAAATACTGTTTTATACTAGAGAGAAGGCTGTCCTCTTTTGGTAAGATTCTCACTCAATGTTTTCAAGTGCCCTGGTCCCTCTGGCTCCAGTGGAAGGTTTGCTGGATCAAGGGCCTCAGGATTTGGCCTTTAGCTGTGGACCTTTTCCCCACACTGTGTCCCACATTTGGAAATGGGGAGGAGGTCTGCTGACATGGGTGTATCAGGCAATGATTTGGAAGCGGGCTGTACAGGAACTGGAAGAATGTGTGTATCCCACCTGTCTGTGCAGTTGGAAATAATGCCCTTCTCTGGGGCTTCCCTGGGACAGCCAGAGGCTGTCTTTGCAGGCATCAGATCAGGATTCTGGAAAGAATGTCAAAGAGCCATTCATTCTTTATTTTGCTAGTAACTCTGTGCCTTCCAGAGTTAAGTGTCACCCACCGGAGCTGCAATTCAGTCAGATACAGTTTATGAACTGGGACTTGTTCTGTGGCAGTCCCACCTGAGGATGCTCTGAGTAGCTCACACAAGGTTCAAAGAAGCAACCCATGATCTCATGTCCAATGAAAGGGGGGTTTATGCAGCATAACAAGTTTTGCGTCTTTCCCAGCTGCTGAACTGCCATATTGACAGAGTCATTTTTCTGTTTGATTTGAGGAAGCAGATGTTTCTGGTGATGTGTAGCGGGTTGTGTGAATTACGTGTGCACCTTTGGTTGTAGTGCAAACCAACTGGCTAAATCATCTATGTGTCTATTTCATTTGTGTATCATAGGAACAGTCTGCTCATTTCCATGGAGGGAGAGGGATTCAGGACACTGGAACTGAGGGTGTGTCTACACTGCACCATTATTCCAGAATAATGACTGTTATTCTGGAAAAACAATACTAGTGTCCAATTGTGTTATTTTGAAAGAAAATTGAAATAACGAAGGGCTTTTTCTGATGTTGGTAAACCTCAATCCATGAGGAATAAGGCCTCTTCCAAAAAACCAGTATTTTGCAAGAGGGTGTGTGTGGATGCTCCACTGTTGCGATATCAAAATAGCTCCTTACCAGGGCCATTCTAAGTTATTCCTCCCCAGTACCTCCTGGGGCTCTAAATTGAAATAGCACATCCATATTAGGGGAGCCTGCCTCGGACTAATTTTGAGGCTTGCCTGTAGTGTGGACACTCAATTTTGAAATAAGCTACTCCGGAAGATATCTTCTTACGGAAGACTCTCTTGTTTATTAGAGTGAGGTTAGAAAAAAATACATTGCTTGAAATGTGGCAAGGAAGCCACCATTGGACCAGAAAAGTGAGTTTTGCTGCCTTATGAAAATCCACCCTGATTTGTCTGAGTGATGTGCCTCTGAAAATCACCATTGGCATATGCATGTTCCATCTGTACTGAGCATGCTCCACCCAGGGACTGAGGGGCTGAACAGGACTTTATCTGCAGTTCTTCCCACCAGCTGGAGGCTGTTGTGTTAGATAGGGAAGACTCTCTCTTGTGTTCTCAATGGCTACGTCTACACAGCTTCCCTCTTCCGCAAAAGCTTATGCAAATGAAGCATGGATTAGCATATTGCTGTGCTTCATTTGCATGATTAATTAGGGGCCATTTTTTCAAAAAAAACCCCTCTTGTGCAAGAGCTGTTCTTCCTCATTTTTTCAGGAAGAACAGCTCTTGCGCAAGAAGGAGTTTTTGCACAAAAAGGAGGTGTGTAGATGGTCCCTTTTTGCGCAAAAACATCTTGCAAAAAAATGGCTCCTAATTAATTATACAAATGAAGTGCAGCAATATGCTAATCCCTGCTTCATTTGCATAGGATTTTGTGGAAGAGGAAAGTTGTGTAGATGTAGCCAATGGGTACGCCTACGCTACAGAGGAAGATCGAAGCTGCTGCTGTCCATCTTCCAGGGTTCAAATTAGCAGAATAGTTAAAACAGCTGATTTGAAGTGAGAGGGGCACTGTGGTCGATGCCGGTAACTCTGCTTTCACGAGGAGTAAGGGAAGTCGAAGGGACAGTGATCTCCCTTCATCTTCCTGCAACATAGACAGTGCCAAAAGCCGAGTAAAGCTACTTCGACTTCAGCTACACAATTAACATATCTGAAGTTTCATATCTTAATTTGACTTTGTCCCATAGTGTAGATCAGTGTTTCCCAACCAGGGTTCTGCAGAACCTTGGGGTTCCACAGACCATCGTCAGGGGTTCCGCGAGAAATCGTGGAATAAATAATTTTTTTTCTTACAATGTAAGCTGACATTATATATATATATATATATATATATATATATATATATATATATATATATAAACAGCTCTTTACAAATATTTTGTTGACAATAATTTAGCAGTAATTGAATTGCACTCCCCACTGTCAATTTTTTGGCCAAGCAAATATTTTCATAGGTAGGGGTTTCTTGGGATATGAAAAATTATTTTAGGGGTTCCTCCATGGGAAAAAGGTTGGGAATCACTGGTGTAGACATACCCTGTGGGACTAGGAAAAGGAGACTAATAAAACATATGGGCTGTGTCTAGACTGCATCCCTTTTCCATAAAAGGGATGCAAATTAGACACATCGCAATTGCAAATGAAGCGGGGATTTAAATCCCCCCCGCTTCATTTGCATAAACATGGCTGCCATTTTTTTCCGGCTCGGGGCTTTGCCGGAAAAAAGCGCCAGTCTAGACGGGGATCTTTCGGAAAATAAAGCCTTTTCCAAAAGATTCCTTATTCCTCTTAAAAAAAGGAATAAGGGATCTTTCAGAAAAGGCTTTATTTTCCAAAAGATCCCCGTCTAGACTGGCGCTTTTTTCTGGCGAAGCCCCGAGCCGGAAAAAAGTGGCAGCCATGTTTATGCAAATGAAGCGGGGGGGGATTTAAATCCCCGTTTATTTTGCAATTGCGATGTGTCTAATTTGCATCCCTTTTACGGAAAAGGGATGCAGTCTAGACACAGCCCTGATGTTATAGATTTAACCAGTAGGTGGTACCCTATGTGTAACAACCTTGACCTTGCGACAGCCATTACTGGCAGTGCAATGATAGTGAGCATATCTGCTGTGTATCTCTGGGAAGGCAGCTTGGTAGCCAGTCCATATCAAGTACCAGAAGCCTGCCCTTCTGTATAACTCCTGCAACCTGTACAAGGTGTACAGGACAGTGGAAACTGGCAGCCTGTATCAAATGTAGAGTGAGGAGGGGAAAAAGGAGGGTGGAATAGGAACAGTCTGGATAGAAACAGCCCAGTAATCCATAACCACTAGAGAGCACTGCTTTCCACAACCTGGGATAGAATGCAGGTTTCCTGAGTCCCAGCATTTCTCTGCTGACAACAAATATTTGGGAAACCCATTTGCAAAATGAGTGTCTTGTCTCCTGGTAGTGACTGGTCCACATAGCAGATAAATGCTATCACTGACTCCCTTAGCTCGAGCGGTAGATGTCGGTGCTCTGGAGCTAAAGGTCCTGCTGGTGATGTCCTAAGAGGAGGATCAATGTACTTCCACATAATGGAATTGAAATACTGATTTTTTTGATATGTGATTTCCTATATTAAAAAAGAACACCAAGTTTGCAAAGCCAAGCACTGAAATGTTAGGAAATGCCAGGAATTAGATTGCCTGTGCCACCTTAATTTGCGAGGACGTTTAATTACACGATCAAACACAAATTTTTCCCACAAGACTTCTGCCTTATTCAGTGTGCAACATGCATAGTGCCAGTGGAGCGGACAGACTCTCTGGGCCCCTGGGGAAGGAGGAGCTCTGGCTCCGTATCCCTGAAAGGGACAGGGCCTTGGGTGGAAGGGGAGAGGCTGGGTCTAGCCTCCCTCAGCCAGCCCTCAGAGCTGCCTGGAGCACGCCACCCAGGGCTCCAGCGGTGATTTAAAGGGCCTGCGGCTCCAGCCACCATTGTTACTGCTGTAGCACTGACAGCAGCCAGGAGCTCCAGGCCCTTTTGAATAGCCGGGCCCAGGGGCAGTTGCCCCCTCTCATTGGCAGGCTGTCATTCGGTGCAGAAGTTGGGAAGGGTACAGTGAATGAGGCAGGAGACTGCAGGAAAGGACAAGGTGGTCTTGTGGTGTCAGCTGTTGAATGCTCCTTAGTGATCTGAATTCTTCCCTTGCCTCTACCACAGAGTTCTGGCATGATGCTGGTCAAGGCCTTTAAACCAGACTTCTCCCAAGCAGTCACTGCCTGTGTTCCTCATCATCTTCATGCCTGACCTGAGACCCTGTGGTCTGATTTACAGAAGCCCAGAGCAATCAACTGTAAGTGAAGTAAACGTGAGCTGTGCTCTGAACATGCCACATGCTATGAAAATGCGAAGTACTCTGAAAAATCAGGCTCTAGATGTCTCAGGTTGCACTCCCAAAACCACAGACAATTTTGGCCTTAATCATTCCGTGCCTCAGTTCCATACCTGCAAAATGAGAATAATAGCACCCTCTCATCTTACAGAGCGCTGTGAAGATAAATCCATTCATGTCTGAAAAGCACTCAGTTCCTACTGTGCTAAGTGCGATAGGAAACCCCGAGAGGAAATTAATATTCCAGGATTTAGTGCAGGATTTGATGTTGTGCAGTAAATATGACATTGGGTCATACACCAAATGATGGGGATAAAAAGAAATATTGAATAACTACCCACTCAATGAGCGCCATCCATCCTATGCACTGAATAAAATTGGGGTCTCAGGGAACAAACCGTATGTGATCATCTAATTGAAGACTGTAGCATAATAGTACACACAAGAGGGCTGAATTACGGCTGTGCAATTAGATTTAATTCTGGAATTTCCTAATGTCTGAATGATTGACATGGCAACCTTAACACCCCTTTTCACAGAGCTTTGTATATAGTTGTGGTGAGAGAAAGAGGACAACTGCTGGAGTGTTCTCCACAAGGGCCTCTGGGCTTTGGAACTGTCTCCCTCATCCCTTGGTCCATACTAGCCCTAGTGTATTGCCTTTCAGAGGACACTACAAAAAGGCCCATTTTTGTTCCCTAGAGGTATGGGAGTGGAAAGGCTTTTGCTGGGGGATCTTGCTACTGCATTGGCATAGATTGTTGGGAAGGGGCAAGGGTGCGAGGAGTTGTCAGGGATAGAAACTTCTTCTTAATAGAAGTATGTGTAAGTCTAAACACCGTCTGTCTGTAATCTTGGGTGACATCTGTGGAGCCCCATTGCATTCAGTACTAAATTGCACAGGAAAAAAGTCTTGTTAGAAGCTGGGAAAACTGGTTGTAAGTCAGTTGGAAAATGAATGAGGTCCAAATGTTGCTCTCTACTGTACACTTTGAAGTCAAGGTGTAACTGAGAGTCCATCGATAAGCTGCAGTCCGGACAAGGGGGTGTAAATGTCTGAGATACTCTGGTTTAGTAGAGAAGCAAGAGCATGGGCAGCTAGGGTAGAAGTGAGAAAAACATCCAGTGCTTCAGCCAACATAAATCCCTACTCCCATTTTCCAATGGCAGCACCCACACATTGTTCACCAGCGGTCGGGTTCTGTTCCAATCTCCGCAGCCACATGGGGCATTCCCAGCATTTCCCATTGTCGAGAGGAGGAGACACAGAGAGACAGGGGCCGTGTGCATTAAAATGATAATCAAATGGTTATTCACATTTTCAGACATTAATTTTAGAGCTGTCCAAATGTTTAGGGGGGAAAAAAACTATTCAAACTGTCTGGAATGGTTGTGGGCTGGCCCTGCTCCAGGCATCGCTGGAGAGCAGTTTTGACTGAATTTGTTAGAGCAATGGCTTTGCTTAGCTATTTATGAGCAGCTTGCAACACAGAGGATACATATGTGACTAAAGAGACAGCACTTCTAAAGGAATCTGGCCTCCATGTACTGAATTCACATCACAGAAGGCATTAGGAAGCTTCTGAAATTGACTAGTTGCCTTACCGCCCAAGTGAACCTATTTCCCAGCTGAGCAGCGCTGTGAGAGGCAGGCCCTAATAACACGCCATCATCCCAGCATATACATTCCTGTGAAAGGGTAGAAGCATTCTGAGAGATGGAAAGCAGAAGAGTGGGAGCCAGGATGGCTGGGGAGACGTGCCTTGCCCTGTAACAACTTCTGCCCTTTCCCTTCTCCCATCTAAGATGTGGATATTAATACAGATCCACCCAACAGAGAAATTGGGAGGCTTAATTAGATGAGAAACGTTAATGGGGTTTAATGGAGGGAAGTGAAGACCACAAAGCAGCAAATAATTCATCTCTCAGTGTCTAGTTTTCATCAACTTTTCTGGCAGAGTTAATAGCTTAGTCCGGTACCAATCCCTAGAGTTATCCACTGCATGATCAGCATTTATGAAGGGTCAGGTTGAGAGCTCAGATAAGTCCCTGAGAAAGGAATAAACCTGTTAAGGGAACAAATATCCATTGTGTGGAACGGGGAGAATGGTACAGACAATTAACCATGCTAAAGACAAGGGGCAAGGTTAATCCTGGGGTAACTGTACTGACCCAATGGAATGGCACTGCAGATTCACAGGAGGCCCTACTGCTGTTAAAACAAAGATAGTCCTGGTATCTTGCTCTAAATGCTACCTGCTCTGATGGCACTGAGTTCTGGGAAGAGTGTCGCTCAAAGAACAGCAGTATGCCAGACACATGCTCTGCAACTAGGACTCTCTAGCAGCTGCAAAGGGATTTATACCACCATGGGCCTGAATTTTCACCACCTGTGCATATGCAACTTTGCACATGCATGCAACTGTAGCTGAACTTTTTATGTACAGTCATTTGTTCCCCTAGGTGATAGACACCACCACCTACGTGGACAATTTACTGTGCAGAGTTACACATGTACCTTGTGAAAGTCAGGCACTGAAGCAGAACAGTTCTGGGGTCACCTCATCGGGTGAAAAGCAGTATCAGGAAACTGAAGTCAAAGGAGTTGTGCTGATTTATAGCAGCTGAGGTTCTGCCCACTGAAGTATCTGATCTGCTTTCAAGAGTACTGCTGTGTAGCAGGCCATTAAGGTCACAGAAGTTGGCTTTGGGTTTTGTTTTCCCTTTCAGATTTCCCTGCAGCAAAGAGGATTAATTGAAGGAGCAAGCACCTTCCACCACCCATGAAGTCAGGACCCCAGTGCAAAGTGGATGGTCCTACCAAACATGAGAGTTTTTGGTAAAACAAATTCAGAGCTTCCTCACTTCAGGGAGGCCCATTGGCTCTTCTCCCTCAAGTTTCCCAAAGTCCCTTAAAGTATGTCTACACAGCAAAGTTATTTCAAAATAACTTTCCTTGCATCTACACAAGCCAACTGCTATTTCGAAATTAATTCAAAATAGCGGAGGACTTATTTCAAAATTGGTAAACCTCATTCCACGAGGAATAGTGCCAATTTCAAAATTGCTATTGCAAAATAAGCGCTGTGTAGATGCTTATTTCGAAATAGGGGGCCTCGAGCCCTTCCCAGGGTGCCCTGCTGGCCGCCCTGGCTGAAAGGTAACTTCTGACCTGATGCCCTGCTGGAACCAGTTCCATCTGGCCTTAAATGTGATTCAGCGTCCAATCAGTGTGGACGCGTTATTTAGAAATAACAAAATGCTATTTCGAAATGCATTTTGTGTGTAATTGCGTTATTTCAAAATAAGATATTTTGAAATAACGCTGTAGTGTAGACATACTCATAGTTAATAACACGGTAGGGTAATTTAGCATTGGCAAACATTTCTTCTGTCTTGTTGCTGGAATGGCTTTATCACTGGTTCATGTTTTTCCTTCTGTTCCTCACATAGTTTCACTGGGAATCTCAAACTCAAATTGTTGGGGCTGAAATTCAGTTCTGGATGTGAGCAACAACCAGCCCTAGCCAAGCACAAGGCTGGTAGGCACTTCACAACAAGCTTTCTTTCCCTCCCCCGAGCTCTGCCAACCTCAGTAGTAGCTAGGGTTGCCAGGTGTCCGGTTTTGAACCGGACAGTCCAGTATTTGAGCTTTCTGTTTAGGAAAACAAATTGAGAAAATATAAATGAGCAAATATGAATATCTGCTTTTTTCTAAATAAGATGTAATATAGATTGTGATGTAGTGTCAAGTGTGTCCGATATTTTTGTTGAAACCATCTGGCAACCCTACAAGCCAGCACACACCTCAGTCCTGATCTGCCACAACCACATTTCCTGTTCATCTAGTCCAGGTAACCCCATAGCTCCATCAATAAAACTCAATCATGACTCGCAGTGTACTCTGTTATTCTCAATTTCGGCACGTCCTGTGACACGGTTCAATAGTTCCAGGATATGGACATAAGTAGGCAAGCGGCACTTGTTTACTCCGATGTCTTAAGGCAGCAGTTGAACTCATGCCTCTAACAGCTGACTGACCAGTGCAGGAGAATTAAGATCACTGCATTTCAGTACTGGGATGTATACAGTCAATAAAATCAAATTTCCTCCTAGAATTCTAGTAACTGGACTTGAGCAATTCATGTACAAATAATAATTTATTCAACTAATGTTTGATTCTTTTTCTGGCAGAGGAATGCTCACAAATGTGGCAATTTTGTCAAAATTATTAGGTTAGTCAAAATTGTTCAATGATTTGCATAAATTTCCTTTTCTTGATAATTTCATATTCTAAATTTGAAATCTGATCTGTGTTTCTTAGATGTGCTTGGTTATGTTAGTCATGTGGTATAGTCTGTGCTCCCTGATTGACTGCATAACTCTTACCATCACATTACTTCACATTACTGGTGTTGGTACATACAGAAATCCAATCTCATATTTGATTCTTGTTACTATTTGAGCATGAGATTTAAAATTCACTTAATATTATTAATTTTCAATCAGATTAAGCTGCAATTGTTTTGAAATATTTTAGTCCAAAAGATGGATAAAATTGGAAATTTTTGTGAACACAATTTTTTGAGAAAATTTTCCATTTTTTCAATTAAACTAAAAAGAGAGGGGTTTTTTGTTTTTGATTTTAAGTTTAGCATTTGTCACCTGCTACTTCTTCTACCTATAGTGCAATAGCAAAATGGGGCAGAGGAAGGCAAAAAGGGGAGGAGGGCATGAGGGAAAAGTAAATGGAGGTGAGGAAGGGAGAAAATAAAATAAAGAAAAATGAAACATTTTGAAAATGAACATTTCTGATAAAGATTTTCATGACAATTTTTATATAAAATTGTTTCTGTTTGAAACCCACAGGATGCAAATGAATTTGATATTTCTAGTAATTTTTCTTCCTGTTTCTGACAAAATTTGAACAAATCTTTGCAGAAGAACCTGGTGCAATGTTTGCCTACTGTGTTATCAGCCTGCAGTGCCTTTAAGGTAGAGACATAAAAACACTAGACATTGGGGACATGCATTGGACTTTTACTGGTCACTCTTATTTCATTACACAAGAAATCATTTCTGGGACTTGAAGCAAATGCTTCCAAGCATTTGTTTACAGCAGGCATGACTTTGTTGAACTAGGGCAGAAGTTGACAACCTTTTCAAACCAAAGAACCAAACTACATCAAAATTCAGAACAAGTGGTCCAACAAAGAGGCAGTATAAGAATGTTCATTCACATGATTGAAAATATACAACTTAATATTATTGATAATTGACATAATGATTAACAATAGTAGAAATGAAACATTATACAGGCAGTCCCCGGGTTATGTACAAGATAGGGACTATAGGTTTGTTCTTAAGTTGAATTTGTATGTAAGTCGGAACTGGCTCCAGATTCAGCCGCTGCTGCTGAAACTGACCAGGGGCTGACTACAGGAAGCTGGAGGCAGAATTGCTCTGCCCCCAGCTTCCTGGAATCAGCCACTGATCAGTTTCAACAGCGGCTGAATCTCGAGCCTGGGACAGAACAGCTGGGCTGCCAGGTAGGTCCCTGCAGGACCAACCCGGCAGCACCCCAGCTGCTCTACCCCAGGGTCCACAACAAAAGCCTGGTCTGCTGGGAGGGGGCGCACTAGCTGTGCCCCCCCCCCCCCAGCAGACCAGGGACACGGGGAGCAAAGCCGCAGCGACGGCGGGGTGCTGCGCCTCTGAGGCTTTGCCAGAGCAAAGCCTCAGAGGCGTGGGACCCCTCCGCCTCCCCGGCTTTGCTCCAGGTGTCCCATGTCTGCTGGAGATGGTCCCCAGCAGACCAGGGACACCGGGAGCAAAGCCGCAGCGGCGGCGGAGTCCCGCGCCTCCCTGACTTTGCCAGAGCAAAGCCTCAGAGGCGCGGGACCCCTCTGCCTCCCCGGCTTTGCTCCAGGTGTCCTTGGTCTGCTGGAGACGGTCCCCAGCAGACCAGGGGCACCCGGAGCAGCTTTTCTCGCCCCGGAGGTCGAGGTGGCGGGACTACTGCACTCTGGGCGGTCCCGCTGCCTGCGAGCTCCGGGGTGAGAAAGCCCCGTTCGTAAGTGCGGATCTGACATAAGTCGGATCCGCGTAAGTCGGGGAGTGCCTGTGCTCACAAACTTTATTTAATGGGACTTGTGCTGCTGCATCTTTTCTCACATTTCTTTGAAGTTTACATTATAACTGGTTAAATTCAGCTTCATGCTATATATCTCTATACCCAATATGGGACACCAAGGCTGGCTGTCCTTGGGGCTTTAACTCAAAGGGGAGGGGGGACTGCCGGCACTCAGGGCTTCAGCCCCAGAGTGAGTGGCAGGGGGAGCTGCCAGTGCTCAGGGCTACAGCCCTGCTGTGGGGTGAAGGGGGAGGGGGAGCTGCTGGCAGTCGGGACTCCAGCCCCACAGTGCGGGGGAGGGGCCCAGGAATGGGGCTTCAGGCGGGAGGGGGGAGAGGAAGGGCTGCCTGGGGGACTGCCTGGGAATGGTGCTGGGACCTGCGGCAGATTGGGGCTGCCTGAGAATGAGGCTGAGTCCCATGGTGGGGAAAGAGCTTCATCCCCATGGCAGCAAAAGGCTCCAGCCCTGCAGCGAGAGCTGCCTGGGAAGGAGGCTGCAGCCAGCGGTGGGGTCGCCAGAGAAAGGGGTTGTCAGCCCGGAGGGGAATCACCAGCAGTTGGGTCTTCAGCCCCATGTTCCTGAAAAGGCTGGCAGACTCCCCCCTTCTTTAGGGTGCACAGGGAGGGAAGACACACACTACTACCTGGTTTCTCCCTCCGCACCCTGCCTGACTCCACGCACCACATGCTGGTGCCTGCTTTACCACCAGCCACAAATAGGAGGCTGCTGTGGCTGCACTGACTGGGGAACTCAAGGACCAGCAGGGGGCATGCAAATACAGGACATTTTGCCCCTTTTTTAAAAAAAAGTCAGGACACCTGGGAGACTGCTTAAATATGGGGCCGTCTCAGAAAAAATGTGATGGATGGTCACCCTACTTCATGCATGCATTCAGGCTGTCATTTCTTCATGTGCAATGTTGCCAATTCTGCATGTTGTCGAGTAAGGCATTCTAAATCAGAATTCAGCTTGACGAATTTTTCCACCCAAATATCTGACTCCTTGAAATCTGTTATTTCCATGTCCAAATCGCTGACTGAGATGTCTGGAATGACTGTCAAATCCAGTTATTCAAGTGATGCTTTATATGGACATATCATAAGCTTAAACAGAGCACTGTGTTTGCAAAAGTCAACAAAACAAGACTTGAATGCCATCAGGAGCTCAGAAACAAACCCGGCAAGCTGCTGCAAATCAAGGCTGTTATTTGAATTCTCTCTCTCTGAATCAAATCACGAAACATTCATAATCTTTCGAAATGTGCCAGTCTCAGTATCTTTGATGAAGTCAGTCAATTTTGATTCAAATCCATACACTGCCTCCTGCAGAGTCAGGACTGTATTTTCTTGCCATTGTAGCTTAAGGTTCAACTCATTCAAATGACCAGTAATGCTGATGGGATAATAAAACTTAAGTAACCAGTCACAGCCTGAAAACCCAGGGTGTTTGACACCCTTTATAACCAAAAATGACTTGATCTCATTAATGCAGGTGACACAACTTTGCCACGAGATAACCAGCAAACATTGTACATTAGTAGATCGGGGTATTCAGAACCTACTTCCTCAAGTAATGACTGACATTGACAGTGATTAAGGGCTCAGGCAAGAATCCAATTGACAATGTGAACAACCAGTTCCATCACATTTCCAAGTTCAGTTCCACAAGATTGTGCACAAAGTGCCTCCTAATGCACAATGCAATGAAAGTTCAAAAGCGGGCAGTTCAGTTGTTCTGACAAAAGAGTAAGGAATCCCCTCTATTTGCCGACCATGCTAGGTGCATCCGTCCGTACACACAGACACAAGGGGCATCCAACTGTATTTCTTTCTAATTTACAAAGTTTATTACAGTTTTAAGAACATCTTCACCCCTTGTTCGATTTTTTTCATTGGTAATATCTTAAGCATTTCTTCGTGCACAGCATTTCTACAAATATCTCGACCCAACATACACAAATGATTAACGTCACATACATTGGTTGCCTTGTCCAAAGCAAACAAAAACTAAGTAGCTGTACTCAAATTTTGCATTTGTTCCTTGTTGATTTGATGGGCCATTTTCACAGCTCTGTCATGAACTGTTTTTGCTGATAATGGCATGTCTTGAATTTTCTGTAAGATTTTGTTCTTGTTATGAAACTCATCAAATAGTTCAGGACCAATTTTTAGCATGAATCTCTTCATGTAATCCCCATCAGTGAAAGGCTTCCCCTCTTGAATAATGCTGCATGAGCCTGCAAAACTTGTGGGCTATGTTTAGACTGGCATGATTTTCCGGAAATGCTTTTAACGGAAAAGTTTTCCGTTAAAAGCATTTTCGGAACAGAGCATCTAGATTGGCATGGACGCTTTTCCGCAAAAGCACTTTTTGCGGAAAAGCGTCCGTGGCCAATCTAGACGCGCTTTTCCACAAAAAAGCCCCGATCGCCATTTTCGCGATCAGGGCTTTTTTGCGCAAAACAAATCTCAGTTGTCTACACTGGCCCTTCTGCACAAAAGTTTTGCGCAAAAGGGACTTTTGCCCGAACGGGAGCAGCATAGTATTTCCGCAAAAAGCACTGATTTCTTACAGTAGGAAGTCAGTGCTTGTGCGGAAATTCAAGCGGCCAGTGTAGACAGCTGGCAAGTTTTTCCGCAAAAGCAGATGATTTTGCGGAAAAACTTGCCAGTCTAGACACAGCCGTGGAGTTTAAGCTCCCACCTTTTTTTGACCATGCCAACAGGCTATTTTGCCCAGTGTTCATTTTTTGCTGTAGCTCCTTGCAGGATTTTTTTCACGTACCACCCTCAGGGTATTTTGTAGCGAATGCTGCATGCTTTGTGATGAAATGCAGTTCTCAATTCTTTTTGTTTGTTTGTTTGTTTGTTTGTTTGTTTGAGGACAGTCTTGCACTACAATGAGGCAGTGTGGAGATCCAGACCTGTCCATAAATGCAGGCACGTCTGCTGGTCCTTTTGAAAATTCCAGTACTCATCATCTCTCTTTCTCTTCGCCATTTTTACTATTAGGGGCCGCAGAGTATGACGATGAAAAGATTTCTTGACCAATAAAATAAAAGGAGAATAAGCATGACCCCCAATAGAGGATGGATGGTTGTTAAAAGGAACAGTTGAAGGTGAAATAGACTCCCCCCCCAAAAAAAAAGACCATCTTGAAGTGTAATTGTGCATTTTTAAAATTTTGAATTAACTTTTCATTTTAATTTAAAAAGTTGTGTGTATTTTGGGAATGACAAAAAATCCATATTTGGCTCTAGGACAACTACAAAGGTCCTCTGGGGGCTAATTTGAGTCCAACATAATTTTACTGTGTCCATAGCCAGGCATAGACAGTGAATTATATGCACTGGCACCAGGAATATTCCTGGCCGGGGGCCAGGCTCCACCAAAGCTTGCCTCTTGCTATCCCCTGCACTCCCTGCCCTCAGCATCCCCCAGCCCCACCTGCCATTCCCACGCAATTTAAAAAACCCCAGGGACCCCACCACCATCCTAGACAGAGCAGCAGGGCTAGAGCGGCTTCTTGCTGCTTGCTCCATGAGGCTGTCGGCATTAGAGATGTCAACATGTAGTCAACTATACAACTAATGTCTTACTGGTTAATCCTGTTGATTACATGAATTCCCCCACCCTGCTGCCTCTCTGTCGGAGGCAGCAGTGCATGGGGCAGGGTGCAGGGGAAGCTGCTGTGGAGTAGCCTCTGTCCGTGGCAGGCCTGGGGTCTCTATGGACAGAGGCTGCTCTGTGGGATGCTGGTGCAGCCTCTGTCCATGGGGAGCTCAGCCCCCCATGGACAGGGGCTGCGGTATCAGAGGCAGCAGCGTGAAGTGGCAGCAGCTCCCCAGGAGAGGGCCAGGAGAACACTGGCTGCCAGCCCCATCCCTGGGGACTATTGAATAATCATGTAACTGCTAAGATTTGATGCAATCATACGATTATTAAATTAATCAATGTCTAACCTCTCTAGTTGGCATGTATGCCCTTGCAGCAATGGGAGGGGGAGCAGTGTCTCCATGCCACGTGCTGTTTCAGCTGCTGGGAACAGCACATAGAGACCCCTCCCCCCAGCTGCAGGGACGCGCTAGCCCTGCTGCACTGCAGGTGGGGGCAGTGGGGGGGCATTTTAAGTCACCTGGGAGTGGCAGAAAGGAGAACACATGGCGGGGAGTGTGTGAGGCAGCAGTTGAGAGACCTGCTGGCAGAGCCACTGCCGGAGGGGGTGCCCCAAGTAAGTGTGGTACACCCTCCCTTCTCCCCTCTCCCCTTGTGCACTCCACTTCCTCCAGAGCCTGCACCCTCTCCCCCAGCCTCTGTGCTGCCTCCAAACTTTCTTCACCCGCCAGCTCCCACCTTCCCTCCCAGAGCCTACACCAGGACCACCCACCCTTTGCCCCAAACCAGAGCCAGCTCCCAGACTCCATCACAGAGCCTGCACCCACGTTCCCTTCCAGAGCCTACACCCCAATACTCTGACAGCATCCCAGAGCCTGCACTCCAGGCCAGAGCCCCAGAGCCTATACCCTTCCCCCACTCAAACTCCCTCTGGGTATGTCTACACTACAGCGTTATTTCTAAATAAGCTATTTCGAAATAGTTAATTCAAAATAGCTTATTTAGAAATAACGTGTCTACACACAAAATGCATTTCGAAAGAGCGTTTTGCAATTTGAAATAGCACGTCCACACTGAGTGGATGCTGAATCGCATTTAAGGCTGGCCGGAACCAGGTCCAGCAGGGCATCAGGTCAGGAGTTACTTTGTGTGGCTGCTGCCTGAGACCTGTGCTTAAAGGGACCCCTCTCTCCCACCGGACAGCCAGTTCTCAGGTTTCCCTGCTTGCTTGCCTACCTTGATGAGGGACAGCAAAGCATTTTGTCTCTGCGTGCTCTGCTTGCCCTCACTCGGGATACCACAGCACTCTGCAACATGGAGCCGTAGCTGCCCCTGGGCAGTCTGGTGCTTCTCGTGGACGCGTTGCTGCGACTCGCGAGCCTGGCTGCAGTTTCTGCAGGCTGCCATCTGGGAGGTCCATTGAGGGGCTGTCTGTATCCAGGAGGCCCTGCGGGAGAGCTTCCAGCTGGAGGAGCACTAAGAGCCTCCCTGGTCTGCCCCACTGGGGGCTTGTGCCTCATTCCTCCCTTGTGTCCTTCCACTTACACCCTCCAGCCCCTTCCTGATGAAAAATAAAATACACGTTTTTTCATGAACACAAACTGTCTTTATTTAACAAAATGGAGGGGGGAGGGGAGAAATGAAACTCTGGTGAGACTGGGGAAGGGAGGCGGGAGAGGAGAGAGGGAAACTTGGGAGGAGGGAGCTGGAAGAGGGAAGCAAGGGGAAGAAAGGGGAGGGGAAGCTCAGGGTTGGGGGGTCTCGCCGGACCAACTTGATTTTCATGCAAACCTACTCCTGGGTTCTTATGTGGCCTTTGAAGGCCAGGCTGGCAGCTATCCTGCCATAGACGGCCACATTCGTCCATCTAGTGTGGAGATCATGGACGTTGGGGGCACTCCCCCAAACCTGAATAAGGTCCATGATCTCCTCCCTGGACCAGAAAGGCGCTCACTTTCTCTGGGCCCTGGCAGGTTCCTGGGAGCTGGCAGACTGGTCCTGGGGAGCAGTGGAGGGCTGGCTGCCAGTGGCTTGCTGGCTCATGTTTTGGGGCCACTGGGTCAGGAGCAGTGACTGCTGGCTCTGGGCTTGCAGCTGGCACAGGCACTGTGGCCAGAGTCTACCCCTTTAAGGGCTCTGGGGAGGGGGGAGGGAGAGGAGTGTTCTTGGTTGAGGCTGGAGTGGCCACCAAGGCACCCTGGGAAGGCTGGAGGTACACAGCACTTATTTCGAAATAGCTATTTCGTATTTGGCGTTATTTCTCGTAGAAGGAGGTTTACCAAATTCAAAATAAGCGCTCTGCTATTTTGAATTAATTTCGAAATAGCGGTTTGGCTGTGTAGACACTAGGAAAATTATTTTGAAATAAGGGCTGTTATTTCGAAATAACTTTTCTGTGTAGACATACCCTCTCAGAGCCTTAGGCAGGTGGGGGAGGGGAAAGAGTTTGAGTAGGGGAAGGCTATGGGCTCTGAGCATATTGGGCATCCCCCAGATTTCTGCAAACCTGCTGCCCCTGCAGTCAGGTGTCCTGAGGTGAAAGCTCAGGATGCTATCTCATGTCACAGGCCTTTCCCTGATTTTGATTCTTTTTTTCATTTTTTTTCTTACAAGGATCTGGCTTTACCGACCTTGATCTCACAGCCCCGCTCTGAGACATGCCATGGCATACAAGGCTGTTACTGGAAGGACAGTGGATGGCTGGTTGATTGTGCTCTGCAGTTAGTGTGTTATTACAGCTCTGGTTTGGGCCACTGCGAGGGAACAAGGCTTTGTTATTAAAGCAAAGGACTGAGAACTGAGGCTCCAGGGTTCTGCCCTGACTCTCCGTGATGTGCTGTGATCTGGGGCAAGCCCTTCTGCCTCTCAGTAGCTGTTCCCCTAGATTGAGCTGAATTCGGGCCTCTGAAGCGCAGTAAGACCCTGGGTAGAAAGGCAATAGAGAAGGGCAAAGGGTTGATTGTTATCTGCAATCTCAGGAATAGCAGATGTTGGAAAGTACATGGGCCTCTCTCCCTTCCCAAAGCCTGGATCTCTCCCCATGGTGGTGGCGTGTCTCCGTGGTCACACTGTCAACTCTCAGTCATAATCCTAGAGACAGGCCTTGCTCTGTAATGTGCTGCAGGCTGCTCGTCCCTCCTATGGTCCACCCCAGCGCACAGCCCAGCTCTAACATGCTAACTCCTAGGGTCTCTGGGGCCACAGCATAAGAGGTGTGTGTACCCAAGCGTTACCCTGGTTTGGGCGCTCCTGAGCCCAGAGATGTTTCTGGCGCAGTGGCTGCTGCCATCTACTGGCTGTAGCTGTTAACACCGCAGAGGACAGAGTAACATTTGCGCTTGGAGTTTTTCATCCCGGAACAGCTTTACAAATATAACAAATGACTCTTCAACCCCACCCCACATCCGGGAGGCTGGGGACTGTTGTCATCTCTGTTCCGCAGCTGAGGAAACTACAGGAGGGTGCAAAGTAAGTTGTATGAGGCCACAGTGGAATGCAGAGTCAGAACTCAAGAGTGCCTGGAACCCAGCCTGTGTTCAGACCATTCAGCCATCTGGCAGGCTGCCTGCCTAGCTAGTGCTGCTCTCAGGCTGCACATGTGAAATTACATCTGGGCTACTAGCATGAACCTTCACGGTGTCCCTTGCACTATACCCTGCTTTTTGAGGGACTATGGCTATGTGATTTGTGTCCAGTTTACAGGAAACAAACAGCCACCTCAGTGAATCCTTCCCCACAACTGCCGCTGTGTTGGCAGCCTCAGCTGAACAGGCCTGTTGGGATAACAACTCCCCTCGCAGCTGTGGAGGCAGGTGAGAATTCAGACATACCAGCAATGGGCAGCCCTACCTGCCTCTGCCCAAGCTGTACCTTCCCTGGCACTCGCAGGGCTTCAGTCACTGGCGCTGACAATTCGGTGGTACCAGGGTACTTTAAGGGGAAATGTAAAGGATGTCCAGTAAAGCCCCTTAGCTCAGCCACCTGAATCCAGGAGAAGTTACACCAAGAGGGGCTGTGCTGCAAACTCATTAATGTCTTGGTTTGTACCTAGCAAAACTGGGAGCTGCAGTCAAAGGTTCTTCTGAGGTTGTTTATTAGTTTTGCAGATAACAGTGGCCAAGTGTGGGGTGTGGGGCTGTGATACTGCAGCGAACAGGCTCCGCTGACATTCCAGAGAAGGAAAGGGAACTGGTTTTTTGTTGTTGTGCAGACTGTGTAACAATGGTGCTTTTGATTGCCTGCCAGTGGATCTGGGCAGTGGGGCTGAGCTGAAGGTTTAGCAGACTAGTTTAATGAGGCTTGTTGATGTCCCTTATCAGAGTTCCCGTCAAGGTTTCTGCAGCAAGAAGATTCTAGTTACCCTTCAGCCTGGTTCATTGTAATCAGCCAGCCAGCCCTTTCCTCCCTCCATGTAGTAGGAGCTCCTCTTCACTGCCTTGCCTGTGGTCTCTAATGTTCCCTTACCTCTTATTTGGGGCACGGCTGTGCTTTCAGGCAGTGATCAACAGGGTGCCCAGAAGCCCTTGGCTGGGATTGGAGAGCAAGGAAACAAAACCCAGTTGGGCCTGTAACATTGGAGTGCGTGGCCTGCCTGCAGGAATCCACCTACGCTAGGGAGCAGAGAGCAAAACACACGCTGTGGCTGGTAAGTGAAGGGGGAACCAATTTTCAGATTTTTTTTCACAGGTTCCTATGTATGCGATGCACTTTCACTAACCCAGGAGCTGAATCACTCAGAAATTCCCAGCCCTCTTGCCACAAACAGCCACCAATTCTTTCACAAAAGCTACCCTTACAAGAAGCTACACGAATTCCGGCTCCTGTTTCTTACAGCAGAGGCATTTTCAGCTGTTGCCTTTAGGCAGGACCCCCTCTTAAGGCAAACAATGCTTCACAGAACACACACTCTGACACTCAGCATCCATGGGCATCACCTCCCTTCCCATTGTGACCACACGGACCCCTGCCAGTCATCCTCGCGCAGCCCCACCTCCCATCTCACTAGCCATTCATCATCACACAGATCACATCTCTACTCTCTCATCATTCTGAGCAGCCCCGTGGCTACCACAGCATTTACTCACATGATGAGAAAGCATCTGGGTATTTTAGCTGCCTTTAAAGTGAGGAGTGTCTGGTCATTTTTGAAAAAAGCATCACTGAACCTCTCTGCTTTCTTTTGTTCATCATTTCAATCCCCTTCCATCTTTTCTCTGTAAACAAGGAGAGCCAGCAGATGTCCCCAGCCCACTCTTGGCACACTGCCAGGCCCACAGAGCCAAATTTGAGAATTTGTGTCCCCCAGGGGACCAGCGTGGAATCACCACTTGCTTAGGAACGTAGCCCAACTGTGCTCTGAGCCTCTCTCTCAGGTGGTTTCTTGTTACTATTGTTACAGTGAGTGTCACACTCAGGTAAGGTTCCGTATCGCCAGGACTGGAACCTACAGCCACCTCTGCAGTGTCACAGCCAAAGTGTCTTCTGTACCTCCACCTGCTCTAGAGAGTTCTCCTTTAAGGGAGAGAAAGCAGATCACACTTCCTGACCCATTCTCTCTTTTACCAGTGAGGGTGCTGAAAGCCAGCCCTCTTCTCCTGCCCCCTCTCAGCTGGGGACCGGCAAAGAGCCAGGAGTGAAGCCCAGGAGCCATCAGCCAGGACCCTGAAGCCCAGCCGGGACCCAGGCACTGGGCTATGCGGCAGTTGGGACATAGAGGGTGTTGCCTGGGATGCAGGGTTGGCAGCCGGGACTCTCGGTACTGGGACCCTCTTGGGTGTGGGTCTGGCAGTGGATCCTGGGCTAAAACTAGGGGATGCTGCAGCACCTCTTGCCCCCATATTTCGTGCACCGATGTTTTGACCTTTTTGCACAGACTGACTGCAGGAGGCTACTTGTGGTGATGGGTTTTGCGACAAGACTGCTGCTTCCTCGCAGGGACTGGACACAGCCTGCCAGCTCCTTTCACATCCTCTGAACTGGACTGGCCATAATCAGCACAGGTGATGGGGAGACTTAACCTCTCACTTCTCTGTCCTTGTGACATGTAGAGCTGTCACATGAAGAGGAGCCAGCACCGTGTCAGGGACTGAACTCTCCATGGGCGGGTTGGAAATCTCTGCAGAATGCAATGTGCTCTTATGCACTCTCACCCAATTCCTGAATAGTAATAGAGATGTAGCCATGTTAGTCTGGTCTAGCTGAAACAAAAGACAGAACAAAAACAGCCATCTTGTTTCCATCAACCCCCAGTCCTGCGCCAGGCACAGCCCACCAGACCCAAGAATATGGCTCATGAAGTCCTGATGTCATCACACTCAGTGCAACACCTCTACTTGCTGCCTTTCTTCCTGACTGGCCTCTGACACTGCTATATGTTACACCTTGGTTCGGTGATGTGATGGGAGCCTCAAGGGTTTAGCTGACTACCCAGTGAAAACTACTGGATGATGATGAAACAAATTATTTTTATTAAGTGGAATGATTTTTTTATCAAAACTAACAATTATCAAATGGTTTTTTTTTAAACTAGCAATTGCTTAATACTTTTGCAGCGTAGAAAAGCTTGGGCACAATTATACTTAACTAATTACAATTCTTTGATTACAATTCACTTATATTAAATTACTATCTCTAATTTGCTTAACGAAAAATACAAAAACAAAGCCAATATAATGATAATAAAAACTTTGTCCAAAGCTAGCCCCTCTATGGTTATTTTAGGGCAGCTGGTGGAGTGAGTCATAAATTTACTTTTACAACTTAACAACTCCTGGACTTCTATTTCTAACACTTATAAACTTAAATACAACACTACTACACAACACAAAATTATACAATTTACACAGTGTGGTTAACAGAACTTAGATACGCTTTACAGAATTACACAGTGAAATTAACACAATCTAACTATTAATTAAACCAATAACTAATACATTTAAGCAATACTTACAAATCCAGCAATGATAATGACACACAGACACACTAGAACTCGGAGCATGCTCAGGACTCGTGCACCCCTATATTTGACTCGAAGGGTGGGGAGGCAGCTTCAGGGTGATCAATCCTTTAGCCGGGCAAAAAAAAGACACGTGCCCTCAATACATGGCACCTCCGTCGAACAAAGGGGTAGAGGGTCTTTTATACAAAAATTCGGTGTCTGATGCCATGCTAGGGTCTGCATTTGGCAGGGCCTGATAGGCTAGTGATGAGGTAGTATAACAATACTGCCCTATAGGAATTTTTGTGATGTATGCGTGATCCCCTCGTGGACAGGACCAGATGGGGCATAGTTAGTGTAAGACAATTGTGTTTTATTACCTTATGTTTACTTTTTCCCCTTGCCCCTAAGACCGGTCAAGCTACGGTCAAATGAGGCTTATCTGTAAATTCAGCTAGGCGTTATCTAGTTATGCTTACCTCCCTATTTTCTTGGTGCCTTTGAGTTCCAGGATGCCTATAAGGTCAAATTCCATTCACAAAAACTGCATTGTGCTTCCCATGCTCCTCTGAGTATCTGGGTTTTGTGTGAGGGGCCTTGTGTGGCAGGATGGGCTATACGCGAAGGCCGTGGACAGAAAAAGCCTGCTTTACAACACTATAATGAAGAGTGTAAAAGTGCTGCATAGTCCTGTCTTTTGTTTCAACCAATTCCTGAATGTCACTATGTTCTCTGAGGAGTCCTGCCTGGTTCTCCTGCAGGAACCATGGGGAAATGTACCTCTTGCTGCCACAGAGGTGCTAGCAGCCCTTTCACACTCTTCATTGTAGCAGTGTCGGAGGCCAGTCAGGAAGAAAGGCAGCAGGTAGCGGTGTTGCACTGAGTATGATGACATCAGGACTTTGTGAGCCATATTCTTGGGTCTGGTGAGCTGTGCTTGGCGCAGGACTTGTGGTTGATAGAAACAAGGTGGCTTTACGTCCCCCTAAACCTGGAGCTGGTGTCTGCTTTCCTCTGCACTTTCCTTAGTAAAGTCTCCTCCTAAGGACCATTCCATAACCTGCAAACTGCTGCAGTGCAAGATGTTCTTGCAGCCCATAGGAGTAAGGGAAAGAGCTGGGCAAATTTGTCCTAGAACAGGCCACCCCTATTTTAGGCCTCCTGGGGATTCCCCTATATCAGTTTTCCAGAGCAAAGCCAACCCTTAGATTGGGGGCTGAGAATCTGTTCTCCGTATATCCTGGAGCCCTATACAGCCAAGGGATGGCACATAAGTGATACTGCCTTATCGCCTAGGGGTGATGCCTATGTTATTTCCACTCCATGGTTACACATGACTCTGAACTGAGTTATCCTGAGATATAAAACAGCCAAGGGACCAATGGTGCTCAGGTACCACAGTGATCCTCACCTCAGAAGCACCCTGGATAGCTTGCTAACTGTTGTGAAAACATGCTCTTATTTCTCCCACTTCGCTCTTCTTCCATTCCCGCCCCCCGTCTTGCGCCTAGTCTGTATGATCTTGGACCAGGGACTCTCTTTTACACATGGGGCCCTCACGGCTCTACCACGGTTCAAAGAGCAATGGCATGTTTGCTTAGAAACAGCAGAACTGAATGTAAAAAGCAGAAGTCCGCCCTCGGAAGCTCTAGGTAGTGTGTAGACCTAATCCTCACAGCTCGTTATCGTTATCGCAGCTCAGAGGGACTTGCTCTCACTTCCTTCTTCCCACTGCTTATCTGTGGCCTTCACTTTTGTCCCTGAGTCCGGAAACTCTTTTTGGCAGTGACTGTCTCTTTGTGTTCGCAGCACCAGGAGCACTCAGTGTTAAATACAAGTGACTACAATCACATTAAGTAATTAATAACCAAATACACGTTTCCCCAGAGAGCAGTAGAGATCAAAGCAGCAGCCTCAGCCACTCTCAGTCAGTGCTCCAGCCACAAATGTTCTCAGCCACACTCCTGCAGGGCTTTGTCTCTGGACTAATCAATTTAAACACAGCTGCAGTGATACCATTTGTTGCAACAATGTATCTGAGTGTACTAAGCTGTTTGTGGCCAATAGAAACACAGCAGACCCATGTGGCCTAGTTTTCCAAGGTGCAGATTGAGGGAGCTGCTTGGGGAAGGCTAGGTTCAGCACGTGGGAAGATTAGACACAGGGGCTGTGTCTAGACTGCCCAGTTTTTCTGGAAAATCAGCCGCTTTTCCAGAAAAACTTGCCAGCTGTCTACACTAGCCGCTTGAATTTCCTCAAAAGCACTGACTTCCTACTGTCTGAAATCAGTGCTTCTTGCGGAAACACTATGCTGCTCCCATTCAGGCAAAAGTCCTTTTGCACAAAACTTTTGCGCATAAGGGCCAGTGTAGACAGCTGAGATTTGTTTTGCGCAAAAAAGCCCCGATTGTGAAAATGGCGATCGGGGCTTTTTTGCGGAAAAGCGCGTCTAGATTGGCACGGACGCTTTTCCGCAAAAAGTGCTTTTGCGGAAAAGCATCTGTGCCAATCTAGATGCTCTTTTCTGAAAATGCTTTTAACGGAAAACTTTTCCGTTAAAAGCATTTCCGGAAAATCATGCCAGTCTAGACATAGCCAGGGAGTGCAGCTTAGTCCCACGGCACAACCTTTTAGTTGTTGGACTGACTGAGTAGCACTGTACAACAGACGGCTCCAGCTGAGGGCAGTTCATGCAGAATGAAGGAGGTTAAGAACTGCACACAGGGATTAGGAGAAGGCTCTTGATGCTGAGCTACACAGGTAGGGCATGAACGAAAAGGGGAGCCTGTAAAGGCTGGGCTGGCTGGCTCCATTTCCAGGCGCTGGTGTGGCACAGCTGCAGCTATGCTGCTCTAGCACTATTGTGCAGAGTTGCCCACCTACCTCCACAGACGGGGGGGAAGGGAGGTTCCGTTGGTGCAAAGAATCCACTTGCCTGAGAGGCAACAGCTACATGGAGGGAAGAATACTTTCATCACCCAGCTGCCATCACACTGGGGTCTGGTTGGCTTAACTTAACACTCTCAAGGGTGTGAATTTTTCAACCTCCCAAGGAATGGAAATAGGCCAGTCTCAATGTTATGTGCAAACCCAGGCTCAGTGATCAAGCATTGCTGCCTGCTGTTTCAGGGAGCCCCTCCTATCCTGCCCAGTCAAACTCATGCCACCAGCTTCTCCCTCCCTCCCTCCCTGCTGTCACTGCCCAGGCAAGAGACAGGCTCTCCCCTTTGCTGCCCACCATCCCACAGGCTTCTTCCTTCCTAGGTGCACCCAGTAAACAAGACTTGACCCTTCGTCTTCTTAACACTTGGTGCATTCAAAAAGCAGGTCCTCCCCAACCCCTGACATGCTACAGCTTGTTTGCTGCTTGCAGTGTGTCAGAAGTTGCAGGATGGAGGTGAGCTCTGGGAAGCCAGGTTTTTTCTTCCCTCTGGCACTATGTCAAAATGATTTGGAATGCCAGGATATAAAGGAAATGGCTGGGTCAGCCCATGCAGCCTTCTGTCCTATAAAAGTAGTAACTAGCCCTTCCACCAGAGGAGCTTGGTGCCTTGCTAGCACTGACAGACTCTCCTTACCCCCATTTTGTGAGGAAGCTGAGGGCAGTGAAGGACTATGCTTTCTACAGTCACTCTGCAATAGGGCAGCCACGCTTATGGGTTGGAAATAAGGGAAGACTGCATGAATGATAAGGACAACAGGGTTTTTTGAAGGGTGATTTACAGTAACTCCATTTGCATAGCATGTAATCTTCTCTCCTGTACATTTCTGCTGCACACAAGTATGTGATGCAATTATCATGAGCTTCAATTTAATATTTAAGATGGTCAAGAGACAACACTTAAAATAAGGGACAGGTGGTTCCTCTAAGGGACAAATCAATGGAATATGGGACAGCTGGTCGGTCACCTACACACAAGTCAGTAGCAGAACCAAGAACCACACCCAGAACCAGATGACTGTTTTGCGGGGCTCCGGGCAGCATAACTCCGCAGGGCCTCCCCTTTGCCTCGGCGCATGCGCCGTGACGCCATGCACATGCGTGGTGGCGCCACAGCGCATGCGCGGGGCTTTTTTAAACACGGGCCGCCCCGTTCGCCCTGCCCTATATCCGCCCCTGCCCAGAACACCTTCTTATAGAGCTGTGCATAAAACCTCTAGGCTGCATCTAGACTGGCATGATTTTGCGGAAATACTTTTAATGGAAAAGTTTTTCTGTTAAAAGTATTTCCGCAAAAGCGTGTCTAGATTGGCACGGATGCTTTTGCACAAAAAGTGCTTTTGCGCAAAAGCATCTATGACCAGTCTAGACGCAATTTTGCGCAAGAAAGCTCTGATCGCCATTTTAGCCATCAGGGCTTTTTTGCGCAAAACAGTTCTTCCCTGTTTACACTGGCCCTCTTGCACAAGTATTCTTGTGCAAGAGGGCTTTTTCCCAAGTGGGAGCGGGAAATTATTTGTGCAAGAAGCACTGATTTGTACATTACAAAGTCAGTGCTCTTGAGCAAATTCAAGCGGCCAGTGTAGACAGCTGGCAAGTTTTTGCGCAAAATCTTGCCAGTCTAGATGCACCCCTAGACTATGAGAACCCCCCCACATTGTCATGCCCCTGCGTGAGAGTCCTCTCCCCTGTCCTCATGGTAGCTCTCTGAAGTGGGGCTGAGTCTCTCCTCATTCCCTTGAAGTCCAAGCCATCTCACCTGGGGTTGTCTCAATTTCCTCACCTCTCTCCCCCACATCAAAATGGCCACTGCTTTAGGACCTGATGCCATAGCAGAGCTTTTCCACTCCATGTTGATTTTTAATCAGCATTAAAGCTTCTCAACCTCAGGGGCACAGAGGGGAGTCAGAGGCACGGGGAGGCGGGAGAGCAGGGCAGGTAGCCAAGCCGGAATAACTAGTTTAGTCAAAAACAAGGGCTCAAGAACAAGACAGACATCTGCTTGTCCCTCCAGCCTGGACCAATTAATCTGGCTCAAAACAGCCCCAACCTGTTTTCATGGCCCTTGTGGATTTACTTGCTGGAAACCTAGCTCCGAGGTAGCCTTGGCACTTCCCTCCTGTGAGCCAGGAATCCACAGGCCCTGGGTTGTTTACAGCACAGCTCCTGGGTAACTCATTGACCTCAGCATTCAGCCGCACTGCTGGGAAACAGAGGTCCCCTGGAAGATAAGCTGCTCTCACAAGAAATTCTTTTCCTTGAGCGAGGGAGTGGCTGTGTTGTGCCTGCGTGCCTGGCTCCTAAGCACAAACACGCTCTCCCTGACTTGCGTAGGCTGGATGTGCAGCTCTCCTCAGGCACAAGGGTGCCCACAAAGTCTCCCTGGGGCACTTCTGCACGGACCTGACCTACAGAGCCACCTAGAGAGAATGCTGCGGAGTAGAGTGAACTTGTGCCGATGAGTAATCAGGTCAGTACAGTTGCTTGCTCTGCTTGGCAGTTGCATTTGCCTTCTGTGACAGTCTGCCTGTCCTGCTGCTGTACCTCTTGATCACCTATGAGTAAACATAAGTGGGAGGCAGAGTTTGTAGGCATTTTTAGCAGCCCTGTGGGTAGGAAAGAGTCACTTACAGCCTGGCGGAGAAGCTGAGGGATTTTCTGTCCCAAATGAGTTAGATGCTCAGGTACCTTGGCATAAGAGCCTGAGCAGAAGAGACTAATTTGGTTTTTTTAGGGGACTCAGAGGTCTAATGAGCAGGGAAACACAGAACAAAGCTGGCAGGCTTTCAGGTTTTACTGAAGTGAATTTAGTGTTGGTGGAAGGTGTTGTGACTGTCAGCCCTGGAGACCAAAGTCTGCGGTGTTATTACCACCGTAATAACATGTATGGGCAAAGCATGGGCAATGGGCAAATGTGGGGCAGCCTCCCCACCCTATGCCTTTGTGTGCCTCAGTGACCCAACACTTGGAGGATCTAGTCCTAAGAGAGGGCTGGGAAGTGAGTCTCAGGGGTTCACTGAGAACCTGACTTCCTTACAGAGACTGCCAAGCAGGGCCCATCTAGTGCCAGCTGTGCTGGAGGGTTTGTGATAGGGACCCCCTCTTGCTTTTCACAGGGCTGGCTGTTCACCTAACCCAGATAAGGCTCCTTAAACCAGTGGCGCTCCAAACCAGGGACTGTGTCTGTGTGCGAAACTGTTTGCTTAGTCCCTCAGATAAGGGTTTTCAGAGGAGCTCAAAGCCAGATTTGTAAATGCTTGGCACCCAGAGCTCAAGGAGAGAACAGGAATGGGGGCAGGGCTCATCAAAATGTGTTCCCAGTACAGCAGCCCCTGTCTGGTGGGGAGGTGTGTGGATTTCCCATCTGAAATCTTCCCCCACCCCAACTCCCTGCTTTTATAGGGACAGCTGAAATTCACACCTGGATTTGAATTTTGCCACTGATTCCTGGATCTTTATACTGGGAGGCCAAATACCCCCTAATTTTGGAGTTTTCAAAATCTGAAGCTAAACTCTGTGTGACTTGAGCCTATTTCCAGCCTTTTCTTATAGCCAGGAACATGCTCCTTTGGTCTGAAGGCACCAATGGGGCAGGACTAAGGAAACTAGCATGGTTTCTTTCTAGCCCACTTTCTGTCCACTCCCCTCAGCTGCACAGCTTTGCAGAGAGACTAGAGAAAGGGGACTTGTTTGTTCTATACAAAGCAAGGCCAGGAAGAGGAAGTTGCAGCATGTCTGAAGGGCTGCAAAGAAGGGGAATCATTACAAGAAGTTGGTCAGAGTGTGGGGTCAGGCCTAAGAGGGGCTAGGCACAGTCCAGGCACTAGTGGAGAACAGGAGTAGAACTGGGAAGAGAAAGAGAATGGCATGAGGGGTCTGATAGTTCAGAATAGATAGAACAGAAATAAAACCCAAAATGTTGAAATTCTCCAAAAGGCCTTGAATTGGCTCCCCTCTTGGCCCCACAGACATCAGAAGCCCTGGGGTCCCTGGCTTTGAGTAGATCTTAATAGTGGCCAGTCCTGGGGCCTTGCACCATGGAGTCTCTGACTCTCAGGCAGATTACCTGGCAGGCTGCCCCTGAAAGCCTGGCGTCCACAGCAGCCTTCCTGGTGTGCTGCCATGGAGCTGGATGGGTGAACTGGCAGAAGGCTTGGAGTCCCTCCCGTCTGAACTTCATCAAGAGCAAACTCGTTCCACACGGGCAGTTCAGTTTTGCTGAATCAGCACATTTCAATGGCTATGCTGTTTCGCTGGAACTTGTTGGACCAATTCTAGTTGGGAGCAGTCTGCACTGGAGGATCACTGGTTTAAATGGATTGATACCCAAGGCAGCAGTACTAGCTTGACCAGGGAGCAATTCCTTATAGGATATAGACACTGCATGCATACTTCAATGCACCAGGCTGAACCACACTGCCTCTTTCCACCCCAGTCATTAGTATTATTTCTTATTTATATTATTGCAGTCCCTAAGAGGCTCAGTCATGGCCCGGGAGGAGCACACTGTGCTATGTCCATCACTCTATCATGTCCCACACTTCTTGGGGAGAGGACAAGTCACTGTCTGGCCTGGCTTAGTCATGTTCTAAGTTGAGGAAACGCTTTCTAAATAAGAACTTGTCCCTTGAATACTCTCTTTGGCCCATTGTTCCCTTTGGCTGCACCCTACACTGCATGCTTATTTTGAAATAAGCTACTCTGGAAGAAATACTCTGAAATCACTTATTTTGAAATAGCACGTCTACACTACAGGGAAGCCTCAAAATTAATCTGAGGTAAGCTTCCCTAAAGTGGACATGCTATCTTGATTTAGAGCCCCAGGAGGCATTGGGGAGAAATTACATGGAATGGCCCTGGGGAGAAGCTATTTAGAAATAGCAGCAGTGGAGCATCCACACTACTGCTATTCCAAAATAGCTATTTTAGAATAGGTGTTATTGCTCGTGGAATGAGGTTTACAGAAGTCAGAATAAGCCATCCATTATATCAAATTTATTTTGAAATAATGGAATTGCTGTGTAGACTCCCGCATTGTTATTTCAGAATAATGGCTATTATTCTGAAATAACTCTGCTGTATAGACGTACCCCAACACAGCAGGAAGGGTGCGCTATACACAGTGGCTACGTCTACACTGGCCCCATAAAACAGAATAGTCATGCAAAGCAGGTAAGTCAGAATAGGGAAATCCGTGGGGGATTTAAATAAACATGTCCACCGCTTTTTTTCCGGCTTGGGGAAAAGCCGGAAAAAAGCGTCTAGACTGGCGCGATCCTCCGGAATAAAGCCCTTTTCCGGAGGATCTCTTATTCCTACTTGTCATGGAGCTTTCAGTGACATTTGGTACTATGTACCTGGCGATGGGAAAAGACTTTTTAAGCCAATGTTTTGCTCTTCCTGAGTCAAAACCTCTCCCTGGGCAATTAGGTTGTATTTGCATTTATAGTGCATCTGAAAGATAGTTTTGTGCCAGGAATAAAGGACTGGGCACTAAGGGTTTAGTGCCTGGTTTTGCCATAATCTGTGGGATCTATGGCAAATAATTTCCCTCTTTGGGCCTCAGTCTCCACATATGGGGAACGGGAAGAATAATACATTCCTAATCTACACTGCAGTTGTGAGGCTTAATTCGTCAAAGGTTGCAGAGCGATCCCTGGATGGAGGGGGCTAGAGAAATCACAATAATGTTACTATAGGTGAGAGGTGCTTGTGAAACAAACAGATGCAGGGTTGGCTTTTGGAGGCAGGGATGGAGGGGAGTTCAATTTCAGGTCAGAGAGGGTGTGTGTCGGAGTTGAGGCAGGACAGGGAAGAGGGTGGTTCAGATGGCTTCCCGGAGAACCCCAACCAAAGTCAACATGTGGATTTCCACTACCACTTGCTGAAGCTTGGAATGCCAGGAATGTACTGCAGGGCATTCAAGATATGCTCTGCAAAGGCAGAGAGAGAAAGGAACCCACTGGAATCACTGAGCTGACTGTGGGCAGCCACATCAGCCTGGGAGACGGGCCCAGTCCCACCCCCCGCCTCGCAGATGCACAGCAGCCATCAAAAGATGCATTGTGTTTTGAGAGTCTGAGTCCCTGTTGCAGGGGGACAGAGCGCCATTACAAGGCTGGGTAGGACTGGATTCACCCCACAGCCGTGAGAAGGGACGACCTGCCGGCCTAGGACCTGGGTGGGATGGTGGACACATGGGCTGCTGCTTTGGTGCCCCTTTGCAATGGGATCTTTCACTATGGTGCACAGGTATGTTGTCTGTAGGGATATCAGCCCCTGCATTGTCGTAACTTAGCTCCCGTACAATGCTGGGCTGTGGTGAGTCCTTTAGCCTTATATCTCACAGCTCTGCCAGACTCGCTGGGAAAGGCCCTGCTGTTCAGGTCTGGCTCCGTCAGACTGTGCACAGGGACAGCTGCTGTTATTTCTTTCCTTCCCTTACCACTGGTTTGCCAGTGACTCCTGCTTCTGATGTGCAGTGAGACATTCTGTAGAAACCAGCTGTCTCATCATGGAGAGGAAGGAAGGAATCATTCAGTTAGCTTCTGTGGAGCTTTCTTCCAGATCCCCCTGGGAAACCAACAATTCTCTGCTTACACTTCTGTCTCCTGCCCAATGGCTCCTGGGAGCAATAGCAGGGCTTGCAGATAGTATCATCTGATGATGTTTGCCTTTGAATGCTCATGGCAGGCTCCTTCGTCTTGGTATTGTCAGGCCTGGTCACCCATTCTGACAGAGCTAACGTGTTATAGGGAAGAGTCTTGTGGTGGCATGAAGAGTCCTGCGGTGGCATGAAGACTAGATCTAGAATGGATAGTTTCCCCCCATCTGTAACTTTTCTGACTCCCTGGGTTTGCTCTATCCTGGAAAGAGAGGAGGGCTAGATTCTGATTTCAGGTCATCTGGCATAAATCTGGAGCAAGTCCACTTCTGCAGAGTCCCTGTGAATTTGCACCATGGTAGCTGAGTGATGAACTTGGCCTGTTGGTCCCCTGTACCTGTTGCTGGAGGAGGTGTTCAGCCTGGGGTTGAGATTCACCGAGAAGACCTGCTGTTAGAAGTTACAAAAGATCAGCTCAGCAGAGAGAGGCAAATGAGTCACTATCGGGAATTGCCATGAAACCCAACAACCAGTTTCAGTTCACATCAGAGTGCTCCTAGTTCCCTTTCCCAGGCAGCAGGAACAAAAATAAACACTGAACAAATGAGGGCTGCTGAAGGCAAGCCTGTTGCCCATTCATCATTGCTCCACTGTTGAGACTGCCTGAGACAGACTCATGTCCCCAGTGATGCCCTACCAGGGCTTTTTGGCAAACCCATGATGGCAGCAGAGTGAGTGGATGCAACACTCTGGAAGCTCTGTCATTGTTATTCTTGCTGAGCCACTCCGGGTCCCATGGCCAAGAATACTCTCCTCTGTGTCTGATCTGCTCCATCTGCACCATGTATTCTTCAGGTGAAGAGCCGGATTCCTGTTCTCCCACTCCAGCTGGCCTTCTGGCCTCTTGGTCCAATCTGCAGAACTACACAGCTGCGCCTCCAGAAAAATGTGGAGACCCGGTGGAGACCATGGCATCAGGTACCTGAACCCTGGAAAAGGGGAGCAGCCCACTGGGTCAGCCAGATAGACACTTCAGTGTTGGTGCCAATCAGCCTCCTGCAGGGCTACTGGCCACTTGGGGTTGGAGATAAGGGTCCCCCTGTTATAACAGCAATATTAGCATTAAATATTGGGAGAGGAAATTAAAAATTGATATGGGGGAGGGACTTGTTAAATGAATACTAATCTTTGAGGTAGTGGTTTAGTGGCTAGGGCAATACATAGGAGTCAGGAGACTTACAGTCTATTTCAGGCACTGCCACTGACTCACTTCCTGGCATTGGGAAAATCCCTGCACTCGTGCCTCAGTTTCCCCATATGTAAAATGGGGGAAATTACTCCTTACACTCTTTTGTAAATTGCTTTGATGTCCTTCAGATGTAAAATTAAATATTAACATTTAGTTAAGGGCTTCTGTGTGTAAGCAGAGCTCACTAAAATGAGCAGCAGGGGGCTGTCTTTTCTACTGCTAACTATAAATATGGTTTATAATTCCATGTGCAAATGGCAGTTTATTTTACAACTGGCAAAGCTGACTGAACAAAAAGAACATTAAAGAATAGTTATGGTCAGAAAAGTGACTTACAAAAGCAGCTGCACTGTTCCATTCTCCTATCTCTTGGTGCACGTACATCTTACAAGTCATATCTGCTTACTGCCAAAAGCTGGGTTTTAATCCTGTTATCCCTGCAGAGCCAATACAGCTGTGGAAGAGCAAGCTGGAGGTTAATGCACTTCAGGCGTCATTAATGTAATTGCCAACTAAAGTTCCGATTCCAGAATCTTTATGGCAATGGTTGATGATGTGTGAAGCAGAAAGAATGCAGCTTGATTTTCAGATACTGGCCTGAGCCAGCAATTAAGAAAATCTCATTTTGACTGGTAAAATGATGAGTAAGATGGGTGAGATTCTGTGGCCTCCATTGTGCAGGAGGTCAGACTAGATGATCATAATGGTCCCTTCTGACCTTAAAGTCTATGAGTCTATAAGTAAGAAGTTATGTAAATTACTGAGCCTCCTACACTGAAGAAGAAAGAAGAATTACTACAGGATCTCCCAAGATGTGACTTTTAATTTATGGGGTCTTATTACTGCCTGGATCAGCATGCTATGGGTCTGAAGCAAAAGCAGGAAGAGAAATACACCACAACTCAGTGCTACCCCTGTCCTGGGGCAAAACCAGACAGTCATTAAGGGATATACTGTGGTGACGGCCTTTAGAAAACAACAGTCCCACTAATCTCGCTCTCTTTCATTCGTGAGTCAGGGTGATAGAGAGAGGTAGCTTGATTGTGTACAGTAACTTTGGTTTAAGAGCTGGTGGAAGGTAGAATAGATGGTATCTCCTCTATGAAAACTGGCAACCACCTTTCTGTCTCCATGTCCTGTTAGGTAACTCCAGGCAGCTGGATCCAGGAGATCAGTCTGTACAGTTAGCAGAGGGGGCTCTGGAGACCGAATCTGTATCATTGGCTGTAGGGGAGAGATTTCCAACTGGTAAGAGATTGTCTTGTCTGTGGTCACTGTTTCTAATGATAGTATGTAGCAAAGACTGACCATCTGCAAATAGATCTTCCCACCAGTTTCTCCTCTTTAATGTTAGCATCCAGAGAAACTATTTGGGGGTGAGGGCTAGTCTGACCGGTGTTATTTTAGCAAGGTAGCGAACTGAGGGTCAGAGACATGGATGTAGCATGGGAAAGTAATCTCTGTGCCAGGCAGCTTTAATGCCAGGACACATCAAGGCTTGTCAAATGTCTCCATGTCCCGTGTCATAATAGCCTCCTCCTTCTTTACAGCCTAATCACCCTGATGGGCTGTAGGTAATCCCCATTCAGCCTAATGGAAGTTCATGAAAGTGAAAGATTGAGCAGCAGATGGAGGAAAGCCAGTGCGGGCAGGTGTGCAAGCTTCTCCCACTCAGTTTCACCAAGGAGCCTCCATGTGGGGTCTGCAGCTCTGCAACTGCCCTCTTTCTATTCCACACAGCTAGTCCTGACAGGGCCCTAATGCTCCAGTCCTGAAGCCTGCCCTCTACAGAGCCAGCCTCCAGTTAGGGTTGCCAGGTATCCGATATTCACCTGGACAGTCCGGTATTTGCCTCCAGCTTCCCTGTGCTTACCGGGTCAGAGCTGTGGGGTTTTAAAAATGGTGCCCAAGATGGCAGCTGTCTTAAAGGAGCAGCCTCCTTTAAAACATTTTTTTTTTAAATTTTTTTTTTTTTTGCTTGACAACTTTGGTCTCCCCCCCCCCTTTTTTTTTCCTCAACAGAATTATTTCCCGGTGTTTTTTTTGCGGGGGGTGTTCGGTATTTTTTGTTAAACCATCTGGCAACCCTACCTGCAGTCAGCCTGTGTAATGCACAGCCATGTGGTGACTTTGTGTGTGGATAAGCCTTCCAAACTGACTTTTCATCTAGTCCAACCCCACTAGACTCGTGTTTGGTCTAATGATGAGGTCAGTACACAACATGGCCAAGTAGGAGTGGTGCTTGGGGTATTTTCTTTTATTTTTTACATACAACAGTGGCTCTTCTTTAATCAGCCATGTTTCATTTTCAAGAGATTGCACTCGTGTTCTCGGTTGAGAGTCGCGCATCTCAGTGTGTCAACTCCCAGCTGCAGGAGGCATCAAGGAAGAAGCTGTGGGCCCTGGAAAATGACAACAAGGATGTCTGCGATCTTTTCAAGGTGAGAGTCCCAGGTGCGTGCACATGAAAGGGAGAGAGGGTGGAAGGGGAACTGCTCCCATGCACCGTGATTCTCACATGGGGTGAGAGGAGAGTGCTGGGCGATAGAGGAAGCCAAAGAATTGTGGGATTTTCAAAGGTGTCTGAGGAAATTGAGGCCCTCTGAAAGTTAGGCTACATAGACAGATGGACCAATAACCACTTTGGAGATAGCAGAGTTCCCTTTCATTTGTGTCAGCTGGGGTTCACAGAAGATATTGAGATGTTGTAAGATTGAATGTAAAAAGATGCTGTGTAGTGCCTGATCTAGCCTTCCGTCTCAGTTCTTTGAGTCCCACTGATAGCTAGTGTGTTGATAGTTCTGTTATGACCCCAGCTGCTGGAAGTTTAGAAGAAGGTAGAGTATAAGTGCTGGTGACAAGGGAAAGTCTCTTTATCTCAAGAGGCAGATCTACGGCCCTCAGAATCAGACAGTCCCTTAGATCAAGTCACTGGAAGGAAAGATTTCTTACACCCCTTGAATCCAACTACATGTTGGTTTGGGAGGTGTCTTTGTCTTGACTAAACACTGCCACACCAAACCTGTAAAACTATACAAATATCTGCATTTCATAAGCAGAAGTGCACTGGGCATGTGCAAAACAGCTAGTAAAGGATTTTCTGGGAAGAGAGTCAACTCCCTCTCACTCATTCTGCTGCATCAAAGAGCATCAGCGATAATATGGAGGGAAAAACTGATGAGATTCGGTCCTTCCTTTTGGAAGGACCCAACTTGCACAACCATAAGCAGGCAGCAAAGCCCTGCTTATAACCTTGGCCATGTGCTCAGAGTCCAGGAGCTCCAGGTTGGAGCACAACTGAATCCTGGCTCTGTATCCCAGTTCTAGGTCCTTCCATTATTAGCAAACATGAAATGTACCATTGACACCCCTTTTGTCTTCTCTCACGCTACACCTACACAGCTTCCCTCTTCTGCAAGAGCCTTACAAATGAAGTGCAGATTAGCATTTTGCTGTGCTTCATTTGCATAATTAATTAGGAGCCATTTTTGCGCTAGAGACTTTTGCGCAAAACCCCCCTCTTGCGCAAGAGCCATTCTTCTAGAAAAAATGAGGAAGAACGGCTCTTGCGCAAGAGGGGGTTTTTGCGCAAAAACGGCTCCTAATTAATTATGCAAATGAAGCATGGCAATATGCTAATCCACACTTCATTTGCATAGGCTCTTGCAGAAGAGGGAAGCTATGTAGATATAGCGCCAGAGCAGAAGTTTCAGGTGAACACCAGGGGTTTCTCACGTCCTTGTGCTATCTTCTGTCTGTAGGAGCTGTCAGCCAGGCTGGTCTGCATCCAGACCCAGAAGGATCGGTTCCTCCTTACTTTCAAGACTATAGAAGAAATCTGGAAGTTTTCCACATATTTGGCTTTAGGTAAAGCATTCATCACACCAAGTAGGAGGAGGGATGGCCAGTAAGTAGGGATATTGAATAAGTTCCTCATCTGCCCCATGCCACAGAAAGCCTGTGAGTAGGCGTTAGGAAGCCATGCCAGGGATACAATTGGCTAATGGGGTGGAAAGCTTAATGAATGAGGGATGGTGCAGGAGAAATATGGAACACGTACCCATCTTCAGATTTATGAAGCCACTGTCCAGCTCAGTGCAAAGGAACTGAGTCCATATCTGCTAACTGCTCCATTGCATACAATGGAACGGGGACAAGATCAACACCAAGGAGGCTGTTGCTGCACGGATTACAGACAGTTGCTGTGATGCATGGCAGAAACAGGACTTTGTCCTTTTGCAGTCTGGGAGTAACTGGAAAAGGAATGTGTTTAGCCTGTGTTCTTTCTGTGGTTTATCAGGCTACGTGGCGTGCTGTTTGGAGCATTTTCTCTTCGACCACGGGTACTGGCTGAACTGTTCTCTGGTGGAGGACACTGAGATCCGAGTTACTGTAGATGAAGATCACTTGGCCACCATGTACCTGGGTCTGCTAATCCAGGAAGGTGAGATGCAAGTGCCCATCTGGGGACATGCATTCCAGCAACATTGTAGGTGCAGAACCATTCTGGGTTACAGAGCACATGGGTATGTCAGGAACAACTGCTAATTACTACCCTGCTTCTCTCTGTAGGTAATTTCTTTTCCAGAGCAGTGCTCAATGTGCTTGAGCCCCTGGAGGGGGGTGAGGAAAGCTTGAGGCTCCACAAGAACGAGGTAGTCCATGTGAAGGACATCGGGGAAGAATCCAAATGGGAAGGGATGTCCTTATCGACAGGTCAGCGAGGCCTGGTGGCCGTGGCAGCCGTAGAGCCACTACCCCACCCGTTTTATCAGTAAGTACACTGGCCATCATGTTTCACACAAAGGGCCATGCTGCCCACTCTGTTTGTTCCTGATCATGGCACATTCACAGTCTGCAGTGCCAAGGCAGCACCAAATCCGGGGCATGGGAGTATTCTTATCACTGAGCTAAGGGGTAGCTCTTTGTACCTGGACAGTACTGGTCTGGAATTTTAGCACAAAGGCTTAATTCTGGTTTCACTCTGAGGTGGCTCTTTGACTTTAGTGGACTTATTCTTGATTTATGCTGGTGTAACTGGGAGGAAAAGCACAGCCCAAGGTTTACATAAAGTTGGCTGAAGCTGAAGACTGCCCCAGTGACTGGCTGTTGAGGAATTAATATTAATAGTATGGCCCCTCATGACAGATACCTGGCTAAGCCATCGTGACATGGACGTCACTCACAGCAACCGTTGTACTTGCTCAATGAAACTCCAATTTCCAATAGCCTGTGAAATTCATCATGCTTTTATGAGGGTGTCATTTTATATGTTACACAAGAGACACTCAGATGACTATACTTGCACTTCTTACGTACTGCCACCCTAGCAATACAGTATGCCCAGGATTAGTGGATTACCAGCAGTGGACATGTGCCATGTGAGCTCTTGATACCTAAGGACACAGCTGAGCTACTTTTTGACAATGTGGCTGGTGGCCTCAGAACACAAATATTTATCAAGGGAACAATTCTCAGAGAGAACTGATGTGTTTACCCAGGACTTTCCCCTCTTTAGGTGGTTTCTGAAGAATAATCCAATGAGCTGCGGTGTCTCCCAGGAGATCAACGGGTCAACCTCTCAGCCAATTGGTGTGTGCACCTTTGTAATATTTTCAACATGAGGCCACTTGGTTCTTACAAAGCCGGGTTCAGCTATGGAAAAGTCTACCCTGCAGATGCACAAGAAACATCTCTCTTGCTCCAGGAGTGACGCTTGAGTTACAGGAAGCAAAGGAGGAAAGAAAAGTAGCATCTTCACATTCTCCAGCAATCTGCATGGGGGCTTGAGACAACATGTGCTTTGAAAGACTGACCTTAACAACTTGGGGAAGAAAGAGCTGCCATGTTGACACTCTGCAGCATCTTCTTATATTCTTTTCTCCCCTTTCCATCTTACCTTTATTCTCTCTTTTCTCTAATGCCTCTGTCTCCTTTGGGCCTGAATTTTAAACAATTAGGCACACAGACATGCACATGCCATAGCACATCGAACTTGTGCCTGCAATCCCTGTAACACCTGGGTGAGTGCATTTACACATAGTCAGTTCTGGGCATTTGCCTCCTCTTGGATTTGGTATCTGCATGTGCAAATTAGGCACATAACTGGGTGCAAGTACATGTCTACTTGCAAGTCAGATCATGAAATGTTCATAGACATTACCAGCAAACTCTAAGTGATGTTCTACCCAGAGTCACTTCTGCTGTGAGCAGTATGATGCAGAGAACTATGCATTTAATTTCCCCCACCAATATTCGTTATCAGGACTATTTGCAGGGTTTTTTGTCTTTGTCCATCAGGCATGTGATCTGCTTGTGTTTCTTATTCTACCCTCCCATTAATATCACAAGCATCTTCACAGAAACCACAGAGGAGCAGATCAATCAGGGAGACTGGTATCCTGTTTCCATCCACTGCATAAACATGGTTTCTTATTGCCCATCCAATTCCAGCTAGGGGAGGTTCAAATATGATTCGCATTTGGGCCAACCAATTGAAATCAGGTTGTTTCTCTGTGTTTCTCAGGCAAGGGGAGGTGCACAGCCACTGAAGATCACAGAGGGAAAGGATGGGATGAACTGAGTTTCTCCAAGGGAGACAGCATAGAGATTGTTGGTTTTCTTATACCAGGACTGCAGTGGTTTGTGGGGAAATCCACAAGCAGTGGGACCATTGGCTTTGTCCAGAGCAAACACATAGCAGCAGAGACTCGTGAACCTTTGTAAGTAAGTTGCTATTTTCCAGACAAACTCCTGGGGAGGGAGGGAGTAAGGGAGGGAAGGACTGACTAAGATCCATTCCAGGTATGTGCAGAAATCCCGATTTCCTGGCAAGAGTTATGTCTAGATTCCACCCCAGGTGTGCTGAGAAACCAGATATTCCCTACAAACAATAAACAGACTGAAGGAATCAGATCTTCTCACAGTCTTGGATTTCACTTTGACCCCCAAGCTCCTGGTCCCATTTGAAGTGAAAGAGGCTGCAAGTGAATGTTCCCCACATTCAGGTCTGCCCTGGGTGAAGTGAGGCGAGAGACCCCATAGCTCTATTTGGCAGCGTTATTTTGGAATAACTGATGTTATTCCAAAATAACAAAGAGTGTATCTACACTGCCAGCATTTATTTAAAAATAATGGAGAGCTGGAGGACTTACTCCAACTCCTGTAACCCTCGTTTTATTCCTTTGACTTCCTGCTGTGTAGACAATGCCAAAAACCAATTTAAGCTATTTCTATTAAACCAAGCAATTGATACAGCTCAAGTTGTGTCACTGAATTTGATTTCAGCCCTGCTGTGTAGACGTACCCTTTGAGAGGGTCCCAAACTGAGTGATGTTGCAACATGGTGCACAGGGTCTCAGCGCTGCCCAACGCCCCTTCTACTTACAAAGAGGCAAACAGGCCACACCTGGGTGGTGCTGCATCCCACTTTAGCCACTTGAAATGTAGCAAGGTTTGTTAGCTGTCACATTCCCTTTGTCTCAGGAAGTTCTCAGCCTGGATGTTTGTGCCTGCTAACAACAGTATTATTCTGGTCTACAGTTTGTTTTATAGTTTGTTACACTCGTGCTGCTGCTCCTCCCCTTATCCGTGTCACACAACAATTGGCTCCTCTCCACCCTTTTAATATCAGTTGTAAATGTTTATTGGCCGCATAGCTTTGTCAGAGGCTGCAAGTTCCTCTTAAGGTGATGCACAATGTGCCCCGAAGGAGGCAGAAGAGAGCATTCAAAAGAGTTCTTTTCTCCAGCCTCCTTCCTGTGTCAACCATCAGGTCAATGCACCCACTTTGACACAGCTCTATACTGAGTGACATTAAACACCTGCTTCTACACCATCAAAAGGAAAAGGCAAGAGCCACCAGATGAGGCAGGCAGCAACCCCCACACTCCGTACAAGCCTTGGCACTTTGGCAGTGGCCTCTGTTGGCTAATGGAGGACATAAGCCCCAACTAAAGATAATGGCAATGGGGAGGGGGTGGGGGGGCATGCAGATTCACAGAATTAGTGTTTGGGTCTGTTTATCACAGGTTTTCCAATGCCTCAAGCAGCCATTTCTGAAGCTAGAATAACTCAAGATCTTGTCTCCTTGGGGCTTTTATTGCCTAGGTGGTGGAAATAGCTGGACTCCTGCATCCAGCCAGGGCAGAGCTGGTGGTGCAGGGAGGTGGGAGCCCTGTCTCAGCCTGGAGGCAGAGCTGTGGTAGGGGTGGGGAGATTAGGTCCGGGTAACATGGGAGAGCTGTGCTGGCTGATTCTCCCGGGTTTGTGCCCCAAACACAGGGGAAAGTGTTCAGTGTTTCTCAGTGAAGATGAGAAATCCTCCCTTCTCCTCCCATGCAACAGCAGCGAGCAGCACTACGCCAGCCTCCTTGGGGACCTGGCCCGCACAGACATCACCTCTGTGTACAGACTTGGTGAGTGCCCCGAGCTGCTCGGCTCTCACATTCACAGCTCCTTGGCCTTGCAGCCCTTCTCTTCTCACATGGCTGACTCTAGCACAGTCCCGTCCTTTCGCCCACATTCAGACCTTCAGGGGGGAATGAGCTGCTAAGAGGGTTCATGTCTCACACTGGTCCTAAGGTTATAGGGAGATCTCCATATAGACCTGCCTCAGGACCCAGAAATCAGGCAGGGTCATCATAATGCTAAGCTCTAATTCACCAGTAGAGGGTGCTGCACTTAACTGGTCCTGGCCTAGAATAACCTGCCTGTAGGTGCTAATGCTTCACCCAATCCCCAGCCCATAGGAAATGCCTTCTCATGGGCTGTGTCTAAACTACATGGCTCTGTTGACGGAGCCATGTAGATTAGGGTTATAGGCAAAGGGAAATGAAGCGGCGATTTAAATAATCGCCGCTTCATTTAAATTTACATGGCTGCCGCGCTGAGCCGACAAACAGCTGATCAGCTGTTTGTCCGCTCAGCGCCCTAGTCTGGACGCTTCCCTGCCGACATCAAAGCCCTTTGTTGGCAGCCCCATTATTTCTCATGGGATGAGGTTTACCGGGGCTGCCGACAAAGGGCTTTGATGTCGGCAGGGGAGCGTCCAGACTAGCGCGCTGAGCGGACAAACAGCTGATCAGCTGTTTGTCGGCTCAGTGCGGCAGCCATGTAAGTTTAAATGAAGCTGCGATTATTTAAATCACCGCTTCATTTCCCTTTGCCAAAACAACAAATCTACATGGCTCCATCGATGGAGCCATGTAGTTTAGACGTATCCATGCTGTGAGGCAGCCCCACTGAGCTCTTGACAGAGGCAGCTCCTTCGGGAGAGGGGATTGGATGAATTAGCGAAGCCCTTTCAAAAGGACTAACTGTTGGGAGGCAAAAAGAATTCAAAGGTTTTCCTTGTCAAGTGGGAGACATGATGCTCATTTCTGGATTCATGCTGGGATTCTGGGATGGATAAATGGTTCAAGTGAAAAGGAGTGATGTTTGCTTGTTAGAGCAAACCAAAAAGTACAATAATGCTCCCCACTTACAATTTGTTTCCTGGAGTGCCTCATTGTCAGTGAGAGATGGTGTTGATAAAATCCTGAGTCACAAAAGACGACACCCTCTTGTTTCCTGTGTGGGTACCAATACCCAATAAAACCCCCTGTCCCACAGTTGGGAACTATTTTCTCGCATTGATCTCAGTCCTTCAGGATGGGGGCAGGGAATTGAAATTCTAGCTGAACTCAAAATCCACTCCATTATGTCAGATCACCATAGTTTAGCCAAGTTTCAGCATCCTGGAGAAGGGCACCAGAACTCTTCCAGGATTTGTTTTGCAGTTACAGCACTTGCTAGCACTGACCACATTTTATTTCTGTTGGCCGTGTAGCTGGTTTCGAACCTACAGCCATGTTCCCAGGAGGGCCCTCTGGTGAGTACATGTGAATGAGTTGTCCTCTGTGCCTCTGGATTTGGAGGAGGAATCTCCATGTGGGGAAACATTTCTCTGTGGTCTATCCATCCCTTTCAGAGGCTGTTCTTCAAGGGTGTAAGGATATCCAGCTGCTCAGGACGTGGGAGGAAGGTGCTGCAAATGGCCTGTCCACCCCTAGTGACTCAGAGCAGTCTAGTCCAGAGGGCGAAACACCCCCCACTGCCCTGGAAGAATTTCTTCGGCAGGAGTCAGATGACCTTGATGACCCCAAGTTCTTTATTGACCTGAATGCTGGCAACATGGAAGACGCTAGAGTCTTTGATCCCATACTGACCTTCCTTAACCAAGGGTGCTATGTGGCCCATTTCCAAAGCCTCTATGACCTCTCATTTTCCTTCCTCCAGTCCACTTTCTACAGCTTCCCCGATGAAGATAAACTGGTCTTGTTCCTTGAGACTTCCAGAAACTGGGCCAAGAGGACTCACTTATGCTGGGCTCACATCAGGCTCTGTTTCCTGCTGGGTAGACTGTGCATCAGAAGGGTCAAGTTCTCGCAGGCCCGTGTCTATTTGGAAGAAGCCATGAGCATCATGGACAAGGGGTTTGATGACCTGCCCCTCCTGGTTGCACTGCATGTGAACCTTGCTGCCATCTACCTGAAACAGAAGATGAGGCACAAGTTCTCCTCCATGCTGGGGAAAGCTGTGGCCCTGCTAGTCTGCTTGCCTGGACACTGCTTCAGCTCTGAGAATGAGATGGAGCTTGTGAAGTACCTCCTGAGGGAAGCCATCGCCGTGGGCAATGCTCCCTTGGAGGCCCGGGCCTGCTTTCTTGTTGTCAAGCTCTTCCTGCAATTGGGCAAGCATGATGAGGTCCTGCCCTTTGTGGAGCACCTTCAGTTCCTCGCTACCTGCTTCTCCAGCCAGGACTCGAGTGCCACATCCTTGGACACCACTCCAATCCTGAGCTATCTCTATGATAAGAAGTACTTGCCACACATGGCGTTGGCTTCCATCAGGATATCTGCTCTCAGTGACATAAAGGGGACACCATCGCCGATATGGAGAGCTGGTTTAGTCCTCCAAAATACCTCCAAGCTCCTGGGAAGCCAGCTGAGTAGGAGCAGCATCCCAGCTATCGCTTGCCTGTACCTCCGGCATGCATTGGTCTTCTCCCATGAGAGTGGAGCGGTGCCCATCCAGAGGGCATTGTGTGCTGTCCTGTCCAAAATGTACCTCCAGCATGGCAAGTTAGATGGAGCACTTTATTACTCGGCCAGAGCCGTAGCCCTTGGCAGGCTGATGAGTGAGGAGGAGGCCTTCGAATCTTCCCTCTCCTTGGGGTGGATGTATGTTCTGGCTAGCCAGCCAGCTAAGGCTAAGGAGATCATGTTGCAGCTCCTGCATTCTCTGCGTGAGACAGACAGTGTTACTCAAGATGGGGCAGTTCACAACCTCCTGGCTATTGCCCTCAAAGAAGAAGGACAGGTGAAGGAGGCAGCAGAGAATTACCTATGGGCCCTAAACAAAGCCAAGGAGACAGGCAACAGGCGGAACCAAGCTATTGCCCTGGCCAACTTTGGGCACCTGACTCTTTCATGCAGAGCAACCCAGCTGGCAGAGAGCTATTTCCTCCAGTCTGTTCAACTCTGCATTGAACTCCAGGGTGTTGAAGACTCCGAAATAGAGCTGGCGCAGGTCCTGCTGTGCCTGGCGCAGGTCATGGTGAGCAGACACAGGATAAAAGACAGCAAACTCTATTATGAGCTGGCACTGGTGTTTGCCATAAAGACACACAATGTGAAGAGTGAGTATATTAATTAAGGTTTTGTAGGGGGAGGAGGATATACAGGGAAGATATTTGCCCCTCTGCTGCATCTTATTAGATCTCTAATGTGTCCTATTTAATCATGCCATCTTCCACATACCATACAGGTCAGCTTCATATCACTCAGTCCCTCTGCCATTTCTACAGCAAAGTATCCCCAAATCCTGGGGCCTGCATTACCTACCATGAGCACTGGGTATCCCTGGCACAGCAGCTGCAGGACAGGGAGATGGAAGGGAAAGTCCTGCAGATCCTCAGCCAGCTCTACCAGATGCTAGACAAACCTACGTAAGTCATTCCCAAGATCAGACCCATTGCAGAGCATGCTAGCTGGGAGTCTCTGCTTATAACCTTTCAGATCTACAGGGCATGGTCTCCAGTGGGCCTTGAAGAAGGAGAGGTTATATGTGTCATGGAACTTAGTGTGGCTCAAATTCTATCAGCAGAAGTTACTAAAAAGGCAACATTTGCCAGCCTTTACTAAGCCATTTCTGCTGATATTTCATGTTGTAAATAATGGGGGAAATGGTTTAATTACAGATACAACTTGGCAAATGTTGAAACTTTAATAGTGACCAGTGTTCCTTGTAAGCCAGTGATGGGCAACCAGTGGGCTATTTGTGGCCTATCAGGGTTCTCTGGCTGGCCCACAAGACATTTTGTTTTTTGTTGTTAATGTGCAGAGTTGCCAGATTCCATTGGTTACTGTCCGCATAGGAAGAAAACTACAAGTATTACTTAAGTAACACACATGTAAAGCAAGGGCATGTGAAGTGCAGTCTGTGCTGATAACATTGACGTGTGCTCCCTCAGTCAGCACTCCTGCAAATTCTAAGTATGCAAGCGCAGTTAGCAAAACTACCCTATCCTGGGAAATCATCTTCATTATGACAATCTTGTGGCCCTCTGAGATGATAGAGGGACATTCATGCGGTCCGCTCACTAGCTTAGGCTGCCCATCACTGCTGTAAGCTGCATGCTTAGACAGACACCCAGGAGAGATTCAAATGCTGTCCAGCTGATTAGCAGAGTGCCCACCGCCGCCCATAGCCAGCAGCATATGTGGAGCACATCTGCACGTGCCTTGGTGCACATAACAACATTGATTCCACACATAGATGGAAAAAATATTGAAGGAACATTGACAGTGACCACTGTGTGATAGGATTTAAAACAGGGGCGGGGAACTGTTTTTGGATTGGGGGCCGTTGACCCACAGAAAAATCAGTCAGATAGGGGGAGGGTTGCACACAAGTGAGAAACAAAAACTACAACAAAAACCCCACCCCATTCTGATGTGCCCCCTGACTGACAAGGAGAAATACATTCTCCCCATTTCCTTAGTGCAGTGTTTCTCAACCAGAGGCATGAGTACCCTTAGGGGTACTCGAGAGAAGCCTGGAGGGTACTTCAACACAACTAGGGTTGCCAGGTGTCAGGTATTCTACCAGACAGTCTGGTTTTTGCGCCCTCTGTCTGGTAAAAAAAATTCAGAAAATACCGGAAATGTGCAATGTCTAGTATTTTCTGTTTTTCCGGCTGGGCGCTGGATGGAAGCCTGGAGGGGATGGGGGGAGTGGCTGAGAGGCGGAGCCGTGATTGGTGCTGGGAGCCTGTGGTAGCGTGCAAAAGCCTGGCAGGGACGGGGGGCCTCCCAGCCACTCCCCCACTGCCGCCAGGCTTCTGCACACAACCAGAAGGAGTTCCAGGCTGGGAGGCGGGGCCGGGATCGGCACTGGGAACCCTTGGTTGTGTGCAGAAGCTGGGGGGGGGGGAGGCGGGGCGTAATCGGCAGTGGGAGCCCTCAGCTGATTGCGTTTGAGAAGGAGTGATGCCTTGGGGAGGAGGAGAAGCCCTGTCCCTACTCCTGAGCGCTGTTCAAGCACATTGTGACGCCGTAGTCCAGGAGAGAAGCCCACAGGTGCTTTGTCGTTGCGTTTAGGTGCCTTCCATGGGCTTTCAGCCAAAACTGACTCGGGTGGAATTTCTGCTTCTTCCCACTGGGACACCCAAAGACCTGGCTATGAGAGAGTTACCTTCCTACCCATGGTTGCTCCCCCTTCCCCCGCCATTATGTTGCCCCGGCATCTGCGTCTCTCTGCTTTGGGTAGCAGGCGGCTGCTTTGCAGAGCAGGCTCTGCTGCCTCCCCATTGGTTCCCAGCTTGGTGGCTCTTGGTAGTAGCCACACAGGATGTGTGTTTGGTGTGGGTGGGTTTTTTTTTTTGCTTGACAAAGTTTTAGCCCATGTATTTGGCAACCCTAAACACAACTGAAATTTGGAGAAAACTGAATTTTTGTTTCAAGTTTTACAGCGCTTTCTTATTTTTGTACTTTTTAAACCCCAAAATTCTATCGCATGCCTGGCCACGATTAAGTTGTTTAAACACATGTGTTGCAATAGTAGAAAAAAAATTGTGTGTGTCTGAAAACTGCAAGTACTAGGGGTACTTCTAATTTTATTTTTCTTAAAAGAGGCTACTTATATATTTTTTTAATAAAAAGGGTATTTTATAGAAAAAAGGTTGAGAAACACCGCCTTAGAGCACCAGAGCCCTGTGGGTAGATGTTGTGTGTTCCAGCCCCATAGAGGGCTTGTGTGTGTGTGTGTTGGGGGGCTGGGGCTGATCCAGGCAAACCGGGTGCCACATCTGGCTTGCCTGGCCCTTAGGTTCCCCACCCCTGATTTGAAACAATGAGGAATCCTGTGAACCAACAGGCAGAGCCACCAAACTGTGTGGTACACGTGCATGCTGCTGCCCCCTTCTGGACAAGATGTGACACACTGAAGTGCATGTCAGTTTGCCTGCTAGAGGCTTGGAAAGAGAAGCTAGGCTCCGTTGCTAGTGGAGGTTCCTCTTTTGCTGGAGTGAATGAGAAAGAAAGAGATGTGTTGGGGAGGCCAAATGTTGCTGACTGCAGGCAAGAGCTCTTGGCTTCTGTAGTTGACCTGTGCCATTGCACGCAATAGCAATTTGCTCCACACAGGAGTAACCGTTGTGGGGAGCGTGAAGGAGCTGAAAGGAAGATGGTCCTTGTGCGGCTGTGACAGGGGGAAGGAGTGCAGGATGTTTTGCCGAGTTACAGCTCTACAATTTCTCTGTAATTGCTGACCCCTTGTTAACCCTTCAGGTCCCTGAGACGGTCTTTGGACTGCACCAAACAGAGCTTAAGAATCTTCATTGACCTGGGGGAGGCAGCCAAAGCAGCTCATGCCTGGCTGCAGGCTGGGAAGCTGTATTATCTCATGCAAGAGGACGAGCTGGTGGAAATGTACTTCCAGGTAAGGGGGAGGTGGCTGGAAGAGTCTGCCATGGCAGTTGTTTGCTGCTAATCTGTAAGGGTAGCTACCAATCACCCAGCCTCTCGTTTGCCAGGAGAGTCTTTGGAAAGAAGATCACAACTATGCAGAGGATCCCCTCACTGTTAACTGGCAAGCCATCAGCTGAAGAAGTGGCCACACTGCTATGTGTGGAATTGCACAGGCACAGTTGTCACATGCACAGCCACCCTTTCCCGTCACTGGGGTTTAGAGACAACCTGCTTGAAAGGCATTGAATTCGTCAGGTGAGACCAGAACTGGGATTTTTCAGACTAGTTGTCAGGGGTTAGGTGCCAAATCCTCTTGAAATCCATGGAGACTAAAGAGCAGCGTTCAAAGGGAAGTGATGAACGTCCCATTGCTTAGGATCAAGACCAGGCAAGGCAAAGCATTAGATCATGTAGAATAGGGAAATAACCCTATTTTGCCAGCTAGGAGGACTGCATCCAGGGGTCGGCAAACTTTCTGAAGTGGCGTGCCAAGATTTAACCCTCCTGCCCTGGACTGCACTGCTCTAGGCTCTCTCCACCGTGTGCCCTGCTCGGTCTCCTGATCTGGCCTCCGCTCCGGCTTTTCCTGTGGGGAGGAGAGGAGCAGCACGCATGTGCTTCCCTGGAAGTTGGATGTGGTGCGGAGCCTTGGGGCTTCCCCCGCTCCCTGCAGGAAGCCGGCGCCGGCTCCAATCTTGTAGGAGCTGGATTGCCAGCATGGGCTGGGGTCAGGGTGGCTGTGGGCGGGATTCAGGGAAATGGGCGTAGCAGGGGTGGGTGACCCCAGGGTGTCCAGCCCTGATGGAGGCAGGGTCCATGGTGCCCTCGCCTTCCTGCCAGGACCCAAGGCACCCAGGGACCAATGCAGCTTTGGGGCAGGGGGACCCCCCACGGGTTTTCCTCTCTCCTCAGCCATCCCTGCTCAGCCTCAGGGCCGCAGCTGGGGTAGCACTCCCCCTCACTTGCACCCCAGCACTCACTTGCATCCCAGAGTGAGCGACCCTCCTCCCTGCAGCTGCTGCACCCCATCCCGGCTCCAGACTGCCCCTGGGAGCTGGCTTAGGGATGCCCATTCCCCCCCGGGGCCTAGCTGCCCCCAGAGCAGCCCCAGCCTCCAGAGCAGCCCCACTCTGCCACGTGGCCCAGCTGTCCCCGGAGCACCCCTGGCCCATGAAGCAGCCGCAGCCCTGCTGGTCGGGCCACGTGGCTGCTGCGGAGCAGGAACCGTGACTGTGGTGAGGCTGCCACAGCAGGGACAGCCTCACCGCAACCCGGCTCCAGCTGCAGCACACAGGGTGGCTGCAGGCCATGCAGCCCCACTAGCCGGGATGTGTGCCACTCAAAATCAGCCTGCGTGCCACCTACGGCATATGTTCCGTACGTTGTTAACCCCTCATGTAGTAGGTTCTAGCCATGTGTAACTTCTACGGCTGCGTCTACACTGGCGCATTCTCACGCAAAAACTCTTCTAGAAGAGAGCGTCTACATTGGCATGTGCTTTTTGGAAGAGATGTGCTTTTGCGCTAGAGCATCCGTACCAGTGTAGACGCTCTCTTGCGCAAGAAAGCTCTGATGGCCATTTCAACCATAGGGCTTCCTTGCGCAAGAAATTCATGTTGCCTGTCTACACTGGCCTCTTCTGGAAGAGCTCTTGCGCAAGAGGGCTTATTCCTGAGCAGGAGCGTCAGAGTTCATACATTAGAATGTCAGCTTACTTGTGCAAGAACATGTGGCCAGTGTAGACAGGCAGCAAGTTTTTGTGCAAGAGCGGCCACTTTTGCACAAGATCGCACCAGTGTAGACACAGCCTATGATTCTAGCATTTGAACAGTGAAGGGGAAAACATCCCTAGATCTCTGTGGAAACATTAATTACAGGAAGCATTCTCCTTTAAAGAGACCCATCAGCCTCAGACTAATCAGCACAGAAGATTAGTCTGGGTTGCTAATGACATGATCTGCTGCTAGGTTGAGCAGTAAAGCAGCACTTGGATGTAGGTAGAATGGCTGTTCTGTCCCTAATTTTACAGCATCAAAACCCCTTTAAACTGGTGGGACTAGCTGGGACAGGGATACAGTGCTAGTAACAGAGGAGAGAAGCATTCACCTTTACGTCACCTGCATGAATCTACTCCTAGACAGTAGTGGCTGGAAGTTGTCAGTATCAGATGGCTGCTCAGTGACCCATGTGTAATGAATGGGTAGCCTCAGCCTACTTTCTGATGGTCAGGTGTTCACAGCAAGCAAATCAATGGCACCATCATCAGTGGCAGTAATTAATGCTGTGGCTGATGGGTTCAGCTGGGAGGCCATGGATTTAATGAGCAGTGGAGAGTGACCTCTCATTAAGAAAGGGACGTATAGGCTGAATATCAGGCAGCAGCTCCCAACTGTGCAGGTCTACCAGTCTGAGGGAAGATTATTTATGATGCTAAACATACAATAAGGAACAATCCTGCACTGGCTGGGAGATGGCCAGGACCTTATAGCCAAATTCATCAAGGAGGCAATTGGGTGTTGCCCACTGACATCAGTGTAGCTCCATGCGTTCTCTCCAACAATAAATTTGGCTCAGCTGGTCTTTCCCCTTTTGATTTTGAGTCCCCCATCATCCTCTGAGTAGGGATGTGAAGGACTGGTCGACTATCTGATAAGCAAATGCTTAAGAGATAGGCAAGAGGCAGCAAGGGGGGGAGTGGAGGGAGGTAGTTCAAAGCAGCAGCACCGTTTGAAGTCTGGGGCCAGACCCCAGGCTCCATGCAGCGTGCTGCCACTTTGAAATGCTGCATGCAGCCCGGGATCAGCTGGGGGCTCCCCTGCTGACCCTGGGCTCTGTGCAGTGCTGCTGCTTTGAAACGCTGTGGGGAGCCTGATGTCAGGGTCCTTGCGGCATTTCGACAGCGCCCACATGGAGCCTGGAATCAGCTAGGGACTCCCCAGCTGACCCTGGGCTCCACGTGGAGCTTTCACCTTTGAAGTGTGTAGCAAGAGCCCTAGGGGTGTTGCTACACTTCAAAGGTGGAGGCGCCCTATTGACTAATCGAATAGTTGATGCAAAATGCATTCGATTTGTCAATATTTAGCATCCTTACGTCTGAGGTAAGGGAGTCCTGACATGCCCAGCGGCAGGGTGGGGGGAAAGCTTGCACAGTTCCGCTTCCTACAAATACTGTTCTCATTTCTTTTGCTTCCCAGGATGTCAGCCTGGCACATCACACCTGCATGAAATTCATGTTCCAGCCTGAACATCAAACTGCACTCTTGTAACTTACAAATGCAATTACCCCAACTGTGCATGCATATGTATGCGTATGTTCTGTGTATCTAAATGCAAACAACCAGTTGGCCTCCCGATCGCTCCCTTCCATGCATAACTACTGCAACTGAGAATACAGACGATGGAGACATTTAGCTCGGTAGGCTTGGGCCTATGTCTCTCGTTAAAGTAAAAAACCACCCAGAGAGTCTATGGTGCTGCCTCTCCCAAGCTCTCACCCTGAGTCCTTCTCCTTCTAGGCAGCCATACAGACTGCACTGAAACCAAGGGACTTCTCCTTAGCCATGGACCTGTATGAAGAAGCTGGGGATATCTTTTTCAATGGCAACCGAAACAGGCACCAAGCAGTGGAGTATTACCGGGTATCTACCCAGCAGAGCATTGGCATTGGGGCAAACGGCCACAGGGAGAGCTCCAGCAGAGCGGCATGTTTCGGGGAGTCATTCAGAAAAGGCAATAGAGGAGCTGAAAGGCAAGAGGCGGGATGTGTCAGAGCATGAGACAGCAAGGAGGAGCATGGCACTCTGTGGAGCATGGCCAGAGGTGCAACACATCAGGCAACCTGGCTCTGAAGCCCAGACACACCCACTAAAAGTTGCTGCCCCAGTAAGAGCTCAGTTGTGAGAGGGGAGAGGATACCCCAGGGAGCCTGAGCTGGTGCTTTTCTGTCAGCTCCCAGGATAGACTGAGCACCCACAGAATGATGCTGTAAGCAGGAGAATTGAGTTCTGAGTCTGGCAGGCTACAGGCTGGGGGAAAGTGCTTGGGCTGTAGGGATGCTTCATGGCAGGGTGAACAGCCACAGGGGAATGTGCCAGTGAGGGCTGAAGCTATCTGTGGTACTTACACAGCTCCTCATACTAGCGTCTGCAAGGGTTTTCTCCAAAGAGGTAGGGAGGTGGTTTTAATTCCCATTCATAAAGGCTGGGACCAAGAGAGACTAAGTCACTTGCCCAGCTCACACAGGGACGCGTGGCAAAGCAGGGAAGTGAACCTGGCTTTCTGTCATCCCCAGCTCATGCCTTGGTCCCTTCACTGTTCTTCCCCTGTAGTCTGCACCATGGGGCTACTCTGTGTAGTGCAGGGTTTGAACTGGACCTGCCCAAGATAACTGTGGGCTATTGTCCCCTCTCTCCCCAGGGAGGTGCTGTGCCTTTGGCCAGGAAACTACAGGCCACCAGGACAGAGCTGCGACTGTTCAATAAGCTGGCAGAGCTGCACATTGGGCTACGGAGCTATGAGAAGGCGCTGGAATTTGCCACGCTGGCAGCCAGGCTCAGCAGCAGTGTAGGTGAGTGATCCCTCCCCAGGCGCCAGGAGTCTGTCCCCATGAGAGAGTGAGTAGGTGGGAAGAGAGGAAGGTCTGTCTGAATGTATTGGCCTGGAAGGTGAGTTGTTGCTGGATTAATGAAGCTCTACGTGGTCTTTCATTATCTCAGGATAAAGTCTGATTAAGCACGTGGCTGGGGGCTTGGCTGATGGTCTCATGGGAATGCCCAACTCTCCTTCAATGGCATGATGGACACCTGAGTTTGATGGGAAGTTTGTTGATTTGCTAAAGCCTGAGAAATTCTGGGTGGGTGTAATGTGGTTACTCCTCACTGCTCTGGTTCTTATTTCCCCATGTACCTCCTCACTCTGCATGGACGTTGTTTAACGGGGCAAGAACCGTTAAGGCCAATTCCAGTGTACTGCACTGAGCTGCAGCTTATGTCAAAACAGTCCGAGTAATCCCAGCATACCCAGAGAGTGATACATTGAATTACGTACATGTAGGCATTCATCCCCTGTTAACCTGTGCTGATGGTGACAATGATCCTGTTGATGGCCATGTCCCTGCTGGGCCATCTTTATGCCATTCTCAAATGTCCCTTATTCATAAATGCTCACTCTTCCCCTGACTGCTCGCCTATTCCAGAATTCCTTGGGATTCCTGGGCTCCTTGCTCAATTGCCCAGGAATGCTGGCTGCAGTATCATTGTAACTTTTCCCAGGAGATCAGCTGCACGAGGTGGTTGCATTTCACCGCCTGGCTGCGGTGTACTATTCCCTGCAGATGTATGAGATGGCGGAGGACTGCTACTTGAAGACACTTGCCCTGCACTCTCCTGTGCTGCAGGGTGCAGAAGAGGCCTTGTACTATTCCAAGGTTTACTGCCACCTTGGCAACCTGACCCAGCACAAACTGAAGGTGAGAAGCGGAGCCGTGAGGGCAGAGGACTGGACTGATGTCCCTTCCAGTTCTATGTTTCTGTAGTGTGCTATGCTGAATATAATGGTGTTGCTGGAGTATTAATCCCTCTGCCTGTCCTGGAATTCAGCTGCTAGATCCAGTGGCTGGGCCTGGTCCGGTTCCAGCTCTATCCGCTGGGCACTTCATTTCAAACCAGTCACTCATGTTTTCCCTTGTCCTTTGTGGTTAGGATGAACAAGATGCTGCTGCCTACTTCCTATTGGCTCTTGCTGCTGCCACAGAGCTAGGAGACCAGAAGCTCCAAGGTGCCATACATGCGAAGCTGGCTGCTATATACAATGCTCCCCTGTGGCTCAAGAGCCCGGACTGGTGTACTGCCTATAGGGGCAGGTGGCTGAGTGAAGGAGGATATGTCATCTGAGAAGCCACCTGATGGAATCCACATGCTCCAACATGGGAAATAGCTGAACCAAGTTATCTTCCTACCTCACTGCTGAAGAGCAGCCATTTGCTATGAGAGCAACAGCAAACAGTCCATGGATAGCGCTGCACCACAGCCTGTTCCCGAGCTGGGTTATCCTCGCACGTCAAACAGAAAGACCAGCTGTACGGGACAAGACACCCTCCTCTCAGCTCACAGGCAGACTGTGGTCTTGGGTCACCTGGCAACCAGGTGAAATCATCAGCCTTGCCTTGCCAGTTAGTATCACTAACAAAGCACGAAAGCAGGAAACCCCCCCACCAGCCAGACCCCACTTCCAAACCACACTCCCTGCGTGTGCTCTGCTACATGTAGGATGCTAAGTGACATCTCAGTTACCCGCCTGAGTTAGGATAGACCCCAAGTCCAGTGTTTGAGTGCATGTGATGGCGGTTATGGGACTGACCACTAGATGGCACTCCAAGAACGCAGCTGACTGGGGAATGCACTGACACCAATGGTGGGAAAGTGTGTATGATCTTCAGTCTGATGCTCATCTCAGAGCCCTTCCAGACTGGGACTAAGCAAATGGGCCTTTGGGGGCCATTGGTGGGAGCTTTGGCTCTCATTCCAGAAGTATTTTAATGTGTCCAATTGCAAATGTGTTATTTATTTCTGTATTTTCTCTTTGGTCTGCCTCCTGTGTTGGGGGCAGATGAGCTGTCTGGATGCCACACGCCCACCGGCTCCATTATAAAGTATCTGTCATACTAAGCACAACTCACTTCTTCTAATGAGAGAAAAGCGAGATGTTTGTTCCCAAGATTACTCCAGCGCCTATGTGGGTACAGTACATAGGTGGCAGTTTCCCATGCGAGAGGGAGGAACTGTCCCCACTAAAGCCACAGGCACAGGGGCAGACGGGATTCTGACTTTGCAGCATGAAGGGAGTAGGCGGGCAGGTACCATGTGTAGGTACCCGACACTTTCTGCTTGCACAGGTGAGGCAATTGCTAAGCTACAGCCCATTGTATGAAGTTGCAACGTGCACCCCCAGTCACACCTAGAAGGTGTGCAGGGATGATGTGCCTGGGCCATCCCCCTCAGCCACACTGGCCTTGCCTCCTAAGGGCTGTGCTGCACCAATATGCTAGATGGCAACCCAGACTAGCTTTCAAGGGACTGCACTAGGTCTGTCTCCATACTGGCACCTACTGGGAAGAGGGGGGTGGAAGAGGCTGTCTTGCCCAGCCTTTTCTCCCTCTCCTCAGCCCCTACACATTGGGGGTATGTCTACACTACCCTCCTAGTTGGAACGAGGTGTACCGGTAGTTCGGAATAGGAATCCTAGTCCGAACTACCTAGTTCAAGCCCTGTGTAGCCGCGCTGCACGGGGTTCGAACCAGCGGGGTTTTAAAAATGGCGGCTCCCCGCTTATGCAAATGAAGCCCGGGAAATTCAAATCCCGGGCTTCATTTGCAAGTGCGGTATGCCTACATTACCCTCCTAGTTCGAACTAGCGGGGTAGTGTAAACATACCCTGGGACAGTTCCATTTTGACCTGGGTGTTTCAGAAAAGCAGGGGAATTGAAAGCCTCCATGGGCCTCTGGACAAGGTATGGGGGGGATGGCTCCATGCTCCTGGTGAGGCCAGGGCCCCAAGCAGAAAAAGCATGGCAGGGGACAGCCATCCCTCAGTGCCGGCCAAACCACAGCCCTCGACCCTCAAAGCTGCCCAGAATGCACAACGCTGCACTCCAGTGGTGATTTAAACAGCCTGGGTTTTGGACCCCACTGTTTCTATAGTAGTGGCAGTGGCCAAGAGCCCTTAGTCCCCTTTGCATAGCGACGCCCTGGGGTAACTGCCCTCTTTGCTCCCCCCGTCCCTGTCAGTGGGCCTGCAGAGAAGTGACCAATGTACCATCACACAAGGAACAGCGACAGTACTGGAGGTTGTTCTGCTGCTGGTTTCTAAATACAAGCACCTTTCCCTTCTGGAGGAGTTCATTGCAAAAGGAAAAATCTCTCTGTTTCTTGAGCCCTTAATGCTTCTTTGCATCCACTTCTTACCAGGTATTGTAAGAGCGGTCAAGGCGGGCGGGAGGTGAGATTTCAAGAACCAACAGGTTTCTGGCATTCTCATCCCTGCCTGCCTGTTAGACATGGATGAGATGGAGAAGGCCGGGAAAGTGGGTACATTTCTGGTGCCCAGAAAGCAATGGGAGGGAGGTGGGGGCAGGGAGGGAAGGATTGGGGAAGGGGAGTGTAACACACTTGCTGTCTCCATAATGCTATAATTCTGTGCTGTTTCCAAAGCCCCTGGAATCCCAGGGCTCTCCTCAGGATCTTCTTCACAAGCTGCACAAAGCAGTCAGCTCTGTTCGAGGTGTGGGAGAGCCATGGGGGATGAAGGGGGAGGGTAGGGACAGGGGCATGGCAGCCGCTGTTCTGCCCCAGCAGCAGGGAGCAGAAGTGACTGGCAAATCCCAAGTCTGACAGTGACCACCTGGCCTGCAGAGAGGAGCGGCTAAGGGTCATTCTGTGCAGGCACTGCCCATTGCACAAGTGGCAGAAGGGTGTGCTGTGAGATGGCAGGGAGGAACAGCCAGTCCCTTTGGCTAGGTCCCATGATACCAGCCGGGAGAGAGGGAGTGTTTCTGTGAGGGCCCGTCTGCCTGCAGTCCGAGTTTCTCTGTGTTTTGTTAGGCCAGTAGAACAGGGCCCATTGTGACCCAGTAGCTGCACTGGGCACTGGAGAAGTACAAAGACACTTTGGAGTGGAAATGGAACAAACAGGTAGGCGAGTGCCAAGTGTGCCCAGCTACTGAACACTTACGGGTGACTTACCGTCTGTACCATAATGCAGCACTAGAGGGCAATAAATCACAGTTCTGCCAGGCTGGCTCTGCTTAGTCCTGATTCAAAACAAACAAGATTTTCATTTTTAATTTATATGGATTTAGGAGCAGGTGTAGTGGAGGGCTAAGCTGCTGAGGCCCAGTGCTTCAGGAACACCTGCAGAGGGCTCCGTGTTTGGGCAACAAGAGGCCGATCCATCCAGCCCGGCTGTCATCAGGCACGCTGTTGAGAGCATTTTCATACTGTTTTTATTTGTTCATAAATCCTAAACAAATGACAATTTTTCTCTGCCGCTTTTTGTGAGCCCAGCTTTGTTCTCACTCCGGGTTGCATGAAGCATCTGATGATATGGCAATGGATTGTTTTGTTGCCTGTTTAGCTGAATGTGACCAGTCAAGGCCATTAGCCTGCCAGCCCCGCCCTGGGGATAGCCTGGAGAGGGATAAATCCTAATCCCATCCAAAGCACTGCAGGCTCTGAGAAGAGCCTTCAGCAGACTGCTCTCTTCCTCTTGCTACTTTTTATTTTCTACATTTCAGTGGGGTTTGCCACCCTGACTAGTATTGCTTCTGTCAGACAGTGCCTAAAAAGGCCCTTCGGTGCACTACCATGAGGGAGGAAAATGGGATGGGGGGGAGAGTTGGGGAGTTGGGTGTCTGTTTATGGCAGGGAAATTCTAACATCACTTGGGCAGCAGAGGACGATCAGAGCTTTCCCATGACATTACACAGAAAATATAGGATCTGTACAATGGTAGCTGGATTTTAGCTTTGGTTCCTCATCCGGTTCTTCTTAAATCTTCTAGTTGAAAGTCATGTGAAGTGCAGAGCTCCCTGGATCAGACCTCAAGATGATCCAGTATTCTGGCTGGAGGTTAGAGCATTCTGAAGGATGCTCTTAAAGAGCCCGATTCTCATTTACATTATCATCACTCTTGTAGTGCAAGGCTGTGTCTAGACTGGCAAGTTTTTCCGCAAAATCATCTGATTTTGCGGAAAAACTTGCCAGCTGTCTACACTGGCCGTTTGAATTTCCGCAAGAACACTGACGATCTCATGTAAGATCGTCAGTGCTTTTCCGGAAATACTATGCTGCTCCCGTTCGGGCAAAAACCCTCTTGCGCAAATCATTTGCACAAGAGGGCCAGTGTAAACAGCACAGTACTGTTTTCCGCAAAAAAGCCTGATCACGAAAATGGCGATCGGGGCTTTTTTGCGGAAAACCGCATCTAGATTGGCCACGGATGCTTTTCCGCAAAAAGTGCTTTTGTGGAAAAGCATCCTGCCAATCTAGACGTGCTTTTCCAAAAATGCTTTTAACGGAAAACTTTTCTGTTAAAAGCATTTTCGGAAAATCATGCCAGTGTAGACGTAGCCCAAGTGTAAGGTAACATGAATGCACTTTAAGTGCCACTGGTATTTCCAGAGACTTGCAAAGAGATTCTTGTCTTCCAGGACACTCCGTCATGCCTCTCAGCCTTTCTAGATCCAAAATAAGGCCCATACAAAATCACATATGCAGAAACATCAAATGTTGTCCCAGTCCTTTCTTTAGAGGCAATAACTTCCTACAACCTCAGCATCAGGGGTTTGCATTTCTGGTGTTAACCATGTTCAGCAATAGATGTGAGAGCGCCTCGGGTGTGGGTTCAACAGTGGGGCTAAGATGAGCGCTGGGACCTGAGAGAGCTCTGCCCTTGGTTTATCCCTGGCTAGATTTCACCCTGAATGCGCAATGGCTGCTTTCAGATCCTGAATCATCTACGCTATGTCTACACTACAAAGAAAAGTTGGAAAAAAATATGCAAGTTGCGAACCACAATTTGCATATCTTTTGCTGCTTTTCTTCTGAAAGAGGCTTTTCCGACATTTGGCCCATCTACACAGGGCCAAATGTCAGAAAAAAACCCTCTTTCAGAACATCCCGTCTTCCTCATAAAACGAGGCTTACAGGGATGCCAAATAAAGCATCTGCTTTTCTGATTTTTTTTTTCAGAAAAGCAGACATGTTCCTTGGTATCCTGTAAAAGCTCTGTAGTCTAGACGTACCTAGTGTGAGACACTTGAATTTATTAGCTTATGCTGGTCTTTATTTGCATCTTTTATTACTGATCAGTGTTTGTATGGTGGTTGTGCCCAGACGCAGCTGTTAGGCCCCTATTGCTAAGCTATGAACATGAACATTGTCCTTATGTCATGAATGCTCCAGCCCCAGAGAGTGCAGTCTCACTATCACCGTTCACATTTCTTCTTGTAGAAATTAAATAAACCTCAGAACTGGTGCAAAGTAAATTGCCCTTGGGAAAAAAATCTTTTCACTGTTAGTTATCTAAGGTCTTATTTCTAACACAGGTGAGAAAATGGCCAGGTCAACAGCTGTGTTAATCAGTGTCGTTCCACAGAACTCCATGGCATTTTGCTCCACCTGATAATCTGGCCCGTGATTTGCAACCTGACATGGCCCCTTTAAATCACAGTGAACGATTCAGTGCTGCCTGGGAAAAATAAATAGCAGAAAGACTCTCCTGGGAATGTCCCATGTAGCCACAGTTCCCTTCCCCCCTCCCCTGCTAAATCTGGGCTGCTTTCCTAGCAGGATGTGAGGTCATGATAGCCAGGGTTAACTCAACTGAACAGTAATTCTTGGAAATAAAACGAAAGTTGGAGAGTTCAGTCACTCCCTGGAGATACAGCAAGATACAGCAAGTCTGCCTTCTGCCATACCAGTGGCAGTTGCTGTGGCTGTGGCTGTGGCTGTGGCTGTGGCTGTGGCTGTGCCCAAGAGAGTTTGAGGACATGGGGTTCCTCCAGCCAGCAACATCAAATCTTGGGCAAAGAGAAAGTGAACAGCTGATTTGTGATGTTGTGGCATTGGAAAGTGAAGGTGGCCCATGTTCTAGCTCAGAGCGGACTCTGTTCCATTCCTCAAAGAGTCATATACTTGGAGGACAGAAAATCCCAGCTGAATGGGGCAAGTGAAATACCCAGTGCCACACAGAGTTAGGTGGAAGAGTGAGGAACAACATCCAGATCTATTGTCCTGCCGAGGACACTGCACAGTTCTCCCTCCTTATGGGAGGTGTGTGGGATCATCATCCTTTGAAATATGCACTGGCTTGTTCCCATGCTGTGCCTGCTGTTTGTTACCCTTGCTGTCAGTGGGGGAAGGGGAGACCAAAGAATGGAGAAGAAAAACTTGCTGCAGACTGAGATCCAGGTGCATTGGCAGAGCTGGGGTGGCTGCACACAGGCCGGGAATAGCAGAAGTGGCTGCAGGTCAGGACTATGGTCCATACAGGCCCAATGACAGGAGGAGGCAAAGGGGGAAATGTCACAGGGGCCCTGTGATTCAAAAGAGCCTGGAGTTCCCCTGCATCACCCTGCTACTTCGGCCGCAGAAGCAGCCAAAGCCCCAGATCTCTTTGAATTGCCACATGGCTTTGAGGGCCAGAGAGGGGGCAAGCACTGTGGTCTGGGGGGTGCTAAGGGCTGATGGCCCAAGGCCCTCCCCTTTTGCCCTCAGCTCTGCCCCTTCTGGGGCGTGGAGCCAGGCCCCGCTCCCATCCTGCCGTGGGGCCTGCACTGACTGTCAGCCCTGCTGGGTGCATAGGCAGAGCTGTTTCCTACCAGATTTATGTTCCTGGGGAACCAATGAGTGATCATCTGTCAGCCCTGTGTTCTTGGGGAGCCAGGGGGTGATGCTCATGGAGGGCCCCCATCCCCCAGGCCTCTGCTTTAACCAAAGACAAAGAAATGAAAAGGCAGAGGAAGACACACCTAAACCTCTCCAGACAAGGGTGATAGAATTAAGAAAACACCCTTAGCCTCATCTGCATGGAAGGTAGAACAGGCAGAAATCTATATTAGCATACCGAATGAGAACTGCACTTCTAAAGCAAGAACCACATTGAACTATGGGATACCTAAAGCAGAAAAGCATTGCCTGGTGGAAAATCTCTGCTCCAGATGCTAATGAACCCATGCCTGCTCACATCCAAATCGGTAATTATCAGCCCAATTTTAGTAATAGATCCTCTATTAATATCCAAAATCCTGAAACTGCTTCATTGCATTATGAGCACTCACAGTCCATGTCTACACTAGGAAACTATTTGGAAGTTAGTAAATTCGACTTAACTCCCGATTTAACAAATTCAGACAAGTGTGTCTACACTATGGGGAAGTCTTGAAATTAGTCCAAGGCAGGCTCCATTAAGGTGGATGCGCTACCTTGGACTTAGAGCTTCAGGGAGCACTGGGGAATAATTAGTCTGAATTAGTTGAGGGAGTAATTATTTCAAAATAGTGGCACAGAGTGTCCACATTCGGGATGTTAAGTAGTAGTTAATAATCTAATCGAGTAGTCGATGGAAATAAGCTACTTGATTAGTCGATAAGGGGGTTAGCTCCAGGGATGGCACGAGCCAGGACTGAGCACTCCCGGATTGCACCAGCTCCGGGACTGCTGCAGTTCTGCATTTTAAATGTAATTGCCACCTGGCTCTTATGACATTTAAAAGGCAGAGCTGCAGCGGGGTATCCGGCACAATGGTCCGGGACTGAGCAGTCCCAGACCACTGTGGCTCTGCTTTTTAAATGTAGTAATTGCCGCCTGGCTCTCGCTACATTTAAAAGGCAGAACTTCAGCGGGAGACCAGGTGTGAACCAGCACTGAACAGTCCCAACTTGCGCCGGGTCCCAGACTGCTGCGGCTCTGCTTTTTAAATATAGTAAGAGCCACCTGGGTCCAGGCAGCTCTTACTACATTTAAAAAGCAGAGCTGCAGCGCCCAGTGCCTCTGCCTCCCCTGTCCCTCTCCCCCATGGAGACACTACTGAGGGGAACTGACTTTTAAGACAGTTCCCCCCCAGCACTGACTCCTGCTCTCTGATACAGAGGAAGCGAAGGGGTGGGGGAGTGAGTAGTTGAGTAGTGACTCGACTACCCAATAAGCCTAGGCTTATTGGGTAGTTGACTATTCAACTAGTCACTTATATCCCTAGTCCACACGACTGCTATTTTAAAATAAGTATTTTGAAATTAGCATTATTCCTCAAGAAAAGCAGAAGTACAGATTTCTAATTAAGCGGCTTGTTATTTCAAAATTACGGGCTTCTTAGTGTGAATGCTCCATTTATAAATTTGACCTTGTGGGGGTTAATTTAAAATAATGCCCTAGTGTAGACCAGGGCTCAAGGAACACTTCCCATAGCCAAGAATGGTTAGTTTTCATTGTCTAGCCTAAGCTTAACAGCTTTAGAATATTCCCTTGAGTCATCTGTTTACCTATAAACAAATTCAGTGTTCCTCTTGAACTATTGTTATGTCCCTACAAAAACTCCTACCCTTGCCCAAGTAAAGTGTTCTGATCCTGGATCTAAAGTCTGCATCAGTTCCATGGGGACTTTTTCTCCTGACTGATTGTGCTGAGGGCTCTGCTCTGCTTTGCCTGTCTCCACCACTCTGGACTCTCAGCTAACATCACCATCTGGGAATCCCAATCAGTTCAAGCTTCACCAAGTGGTGAGATCTCCCGCTCGCTCTCTCTTCTCCCTTTCCCCTGCCTCTCTCCAGGGATAGCTTCCTGATCCTGCCTAATGGGATCAGTTATGGTTTATCTACATCATTGTACCCTTGATCAAGTTACGTAACTTCAACTACTTGACTAATGTAGCTGAAGCTGACATACTTAGGTCTGTTTACTGCAGTATCTTCACCAACGTAAGTCAACAGCTGATGCTTTTCCATTGACTCTGCTTACTTTTCTCATTTTGCTGGGAATACTGGAATTGACAGGAGAGCACTTGGCGGTGGATTTATTGTGTCCATATTAGATGCAAGAAATCGACCCCTGCTAAATTGATTGCAGCCAGGCGATCCAGCCCATAATGAAGACATGCCCTAAGAGGCACATGATAGCCCTTGATCGGCATCTCCCTCAGAGGGATGGGGAAGTAATGATGAGACTGGTAAACACTAGCTGTTCAGCCACACTGAGATGTGTGAAGTATATAAAGTGGGTAATTTGAATTAAAATTAACTTATTTCCCAGCAGAATGGGTTTTGTTTCAACTATAATTGAGATAATAAATATGCACAGTCAGGAGCCTTTAATAGATGGATGGGAAGAGCTCCAGCAAGAGCCACAAGACACTAAACATGACCCGTTTAAATTAAACCCTCCCTTCCCACACCCCACATGGTGCTATACTGTGCAGTGGCCCTCCTGACTGCAACCTCTTAGCAGGCACTAAGGGAAGAAAAGCCTGAATGACTCACCCCATTAAGAATGCAGTACCAGGCTTTTGAATGGTAGGGGTCTGGTGTACAGCACAGTGGAGCCACTGAAGAGTTATTGATTTGATCTGTGGTTGCGCCTACAGGAATTGATTTGGGACTTCCATGTGTTCAGTGCTGTGAACATGTGAAATTAAAGACAGCCCCTGCCCGGAAGAGTTTACAATGCAAGCAAGCAATGAGACAACAGGTGGAAAAAACCCATTCAGTGCTAAGAAGGATGGGGAGTAGTAATATGACAGAGCTGGGGATAGTGAATAACTCCACTAGTGCACCCAATTTGAAAATGGATTGGAAGGAAGAAAAGGTAGTGGCTCTATAGAATTTTAGGTGGAGAACCTCCCATGTGCAAAGGATGAAGTGAGAGGAAATTCAGCATTCCCTCAAATTCCTTTGCACTAGTGGGCAGTGAAAGCTGGCACTGCTGGCAGAGCAGAGAAGAGGGCCAAAACCGCTCGATTATGTGTAAAAGCTGATAGGGAAACTGAAGCAAAGAATTGCAAAGGGGTAAGATAGCCAGCTAGCACTGAGACATGGTGCTTAAAACATTTATTTAATTTGATTAGTTGAATGAGGTGTAATGTCGTAATCAAAACGGAAAAAAGAAGTGGTACTTTCAGGAACTCTTCCCACTAGAAGTGAGAATTGGATGCCTCTCAGGAAAATTGTGCAGCTCTTTATGATGCAGTTGTCCTTCTCTTTCCTTCCATGCTTTGATCATTAATCAAATAGTTAACAATGCTGTGACAGGGTGAACAGACCCTGCACTGGGGCTGCAGGGGTTAAGTCTGGCTACCTAGCTGAGAAGGCCCCGGGCACAGCCCTGATAAGAAGGCCTGTGGAGCAGCTCAGTCCAGGCTGATAGCAGATGAGGAAGAAGATGCCACTGCAGATTCTGAAGGGGAAGTGCAGGTACACACAGACACTGTCACCAGTCAGCAGGGAACAGCAGCAGAAGCCCCCAGGCTGGAGGAAAAAGATGGCGAAGACTAGGCAGGAGAGATTGGTATGAAGTAGCCCAGGGCAGGGAGTTATACCCCAAGTGCTTGGCATGTAGCAGTGGGATTCCCCGCTGAGCTAGTAGTGGTCCTCTCTATTGCTGACAGGACCCTGGGCTGGAACCCAACAGAGAGGGCAGGCCCAGGTCTCCCTATCCCCTCCTCAGCAACCCCTCAAGAGGCTCTACCATTGCTGTCACTACTGACTCTGGCTACTAGGCCAAGCTGCCCTGTGCCAAGGGAGCATTACTACTGACACTGGCTGCTAGGCCATGCTGCCTGATGGGAAGAGAACTGTACTATTGACTCTGGCTGACCACTCTGTTGAGAGACAGTGTTACTGGGGAGCAGGCCATAGGGTCTGACTGCCTTAAGGAACAGGTTCAACTGTTGAGCACCAATTGAGGGGCTTCAGAACTCGACACTCCATTCCCCCCCACCCCGCCCTGCGACAAATGTTAACATTTAAATGATCTTTGCAAAGTTTCTGAGTTAACATCTCACTGAGATGAATGGAGCAAGTCACACTTGTCTTAGCTTTTGTTCCAGGCTCTTTGCAGACTCAAGCAGATGTTGCTACATCATTTACACTTATACCATGTTTCAAAGGGTTTCTACACAACAATAAAGGTTAAAAAACATTAAAATGAGAGCTGAGATTCTGGACTACATTACAGCAATATGGTTACATTATGCTATATCACAAAGTATTCCCAAGTTCAAAACCTGTTCATAGTAAGTAAATTACCCATGGTGTAGGCACCTTTTCAAATTTGAACTTCAAAGCTACAGCACATACCTATACCAATTACCCTCCACCTTGGCCACCTGCAACTAACTACATCAACCAGGCTAAAAGGTTAGATTTCAGGCATGCTATTTATATCTGGTGGACCAAAGTGGGGTGTGTATGGTTTCTAGATTATCTTTCATGGGGTTCACAATGTGTCACACCAACAAGGGATCTCTGGGGCATAAACAACCCTGCCAGCATTTGAAAGCGAGACAGGAAAACATTTAGGGTATGTCTACACTACAAAGTTAATTCAAAATAACAGCAGTTATTTCGAATTAACTTTAATAGCATCTACACAGGCAAACCGCTATTTCAAAATAAATTTGAACTAGTAGAGCCCTTATTTCGAATTTGGTAAACCTCATTTTACGAGGAGTAACAACAAATTCAAAATAGCAATTTCTAATTAAGTGCTGTGTAGACACTTAATTCGAAATAGGGGTCTCCAGCCCTTCCCAGGGAGCCCTGGTGGCCACTCTGGGCACAACCAGGAAAATGTACTCTCCTCTCCCCCAGCCCCGGAGCCATTAAAGGGGTAGACCCTGGCCACAGTGCCTGTGCTAGCTCCAAGCCTGCCAGCCCAGAGCCAGCAGTGGCCACCGGGGCCCCTGATCCAGTGGCCCCAAAACATGAGCCAGCAAGCCACTGGCAGCCAGCCCTCCACCGCTCCCCAGGAGCAGTCTGCCAGCTCCCAGGAGCCTGGCAGGGGCTGGAGAAGGCGGTGCCTTCCTGGTCTGAGGTGGAGATCGTGGACCTTATTCAGGTTTGAGGGGGATGCCCCCAACGTCCATGATCTCAGCTCTAGACAGAGGGACATGGCCATCTGTGGCAGGATAGCTACCAGCCTGGCCACCAAAGGCCACAAACAACCCAGGAGCAGGTTTGCATGAAAGTCGGGTTGGTCTGGCGAGACCCCCAACCCTGAGCCCTGAGCTTCCCCCCCCTTCTTCCCCTGGCTTCCCCCTTCCAGCTCCCTCCTCCCAGGTTTCCCCCACCCTTTTCCCACCCTCTCGCTTCCCCTCTCCCACCTCCTTTTCCCAGTCTCCCCAGAGGTTCACCCCCCCCCCAGTTTTGTTCAATAAACCCAGTTTCTATTTTTGAACATACGTTTGTTTTATTTGACATCAGGAAGGGGGGCTAGGGAGGGGTAAGTGGAAGGACATGAGGGAGGAATGGGGCATGAGCCCCTGGTGGGGAGGGCTGGGGAGGCTCTGAGGGCTCCTTGGGGTGGACGCTCTCCCTCAAGGCCTCCTGGATCCTGATAGCCCCCCGATGGATCCCCTGGAGGGCAGCGTGCAGCAAGTGTAGCCGGGCTGATGGCAACGACCCCACAAGATGCACTTGCGTGCCCAGGGGCTGCTCTGGCTCCATGTTGCCAAGTGCTGTGATGTCCCGAGTGCAGGCACTCAGGGCACTCCAAGACAGAACTTCTTTGCTGTCCCTCATCGAGGTAGACAAGCATGCGGGGAACCCTGAGAACTGTCTGTCTGGGGTGGGGGTAGGGTCCCTTTAAGCACAAAGCTCAGTTAGCCTCAGGCAGCAGCCCCACACACTAAGTCCTAACCTTATGCCCTGCCAGCACTGGTTCTGGCCAGCATTAAGTTTGGTTCAGGGTCCACTCAGTGTGGACGTACTATTTCGAAATAGCAAAATGGTATTTCGAAATAGTTTTTGTGTATAGATGCGTTATTTCGAATTAGCTTAATTCAAATTAACTATTTCGAATTAAATTAATTTGAAATAGTGCTGTAGTGTAGACATACCCTTAGGGAAGACAAATTTGACGTTTTTTTTATGAAACCTATATGGTCTAGAAGACAGAATGAGAACCAGGGTATTTGGCTTAAAATACAGCCCCTTCCCAATAGAGATGATTGGAGAGCAGTGTATGCTATTGGGATGGAAACCTGCAGGAGGGTGGCAGCGACCCCAGTAGCAAATGATGACTGGATGGGAACATTTTAATTGTAGGCTGTGCTTTACTAACTGCCTTCCATCCTGTTATCCTGTTACATTCCTCCTGTCCTCATCCTGCTTCAGGGAGGAGGATGGGATGGTGCCTAAGGTAGGCGGAGACACGGATGAAGTCCTGAGTAATTTGCTTGCCTGGTAGCTTTCCCAGCTCATGCATGACATCTCAAGGCTCAGATGGCTCTTGCGTGTCACCAAGAGGGAAGCATGCACAGGAAATCTGGCAGCAACAATCGCACCTCACATGAGTGCCTGCGACTAGCATAGGAAACAGCCAAGTGCCAACAATTCCAGTCATACTGCTTAATGATGTTAAACAGGGAAAAAAAAAGGAATGGCTCAAAGCTCAAATGCCATGAGGGCTGTAGGCACAATCCAGGCATCCGAATGAAAACAAAGAAATTGCCTCCCCCCATCACCAGAGAGCCTTTGAAAGAGGAAGAACAAATTCTTATATAACAAGAGCACCAAGCGCCTTCCTGTCCAATCATTGGCATAGTGTTTGCCTTTTGTAGTTATATTTACCAGTAAACACTAGGCGGGTGCTTTGATGCCATGGTGATGGGCCCATTTAAGAGCACAGTTGCATGGCGGGAGTCCCCAAGTGTGTACTTGTTAGCTCTCCTGACTCAAATCAAAATCTGGTTGGGGCAGCTAGAACTCCTCAGATAGGCTTTCCCTGCAGCACAGCCCTTCTGTACCCCGAAGCTGGGCAGACTGAAGCTTCTGGCCACAGTCTAGCCCCAAAAGTCAGCACCATGAGGTTATGAGGGGAAAAAAGAGGGTGCTGGGGGGATGGCTGCTGGATCGCTCCATGCCAGCAACAAGGCAGTCGATGGCAACAGTGTATGCCATGCACATGCTCCAGGTCTGCTGGGACAGCTCCAGCCAGACTGTGCGGCACAGCTCCCGGTCAGCACAGTGCTCCTCCTGGTCAGCTGGTTGAGCTGTGAAGAACAGAGAGAAGGGCAATCATCCGAGGAAATACTGTGCCTGAAGTCTAGTCCTCACCTCTGAGCCAGCATCAAAAGGTCTCAGGTCAGATGACTGAAATGTGCTTTGAACAAGGCCGTCTGTGGGCTAGACATTGGGCACTGTCCTACAGGGGCACCGGTATCCCAGGGGAGCCTCATTACCCCCACCCTTTGGGGACAAGCAGGCATGATAAGGTGCTGGCCAGGCCAGGAGTCTGCGAGTGGGAGGGGGTATAGGGCAGGTCACTTTCTGTGCCGCGCACATGTCGGGTCTGACAGTGGCAGCATCCCACAGAGAGAAGACTTCTATCCCTGTCTGCTGGAGGCAGGGATGGTGTTGGGAGCAGCAGATGCCACTTGCCGGGGAGGGTGCTAGTGGGGTCCAATCCACTTCCTTTCCTCAGCAGGTTCTCATGTAGGTGTTCGAATGTCCTCCACCTCACCATGGTTACCTGGCAGCAGATGCTGCCTTGAGAGTGCAGACATGACTGTGTGCCATGTGATTCCATGACCCCATGACCCAAATCACACATTGCTGTGTGATTCCATGACCCCAGCCTCCTTAGTGTGGCTTGTGGTGGGAAGGTGTCCCACCACTGAGTCTGGAGATAGAAAGACCTCTCCAGCAACCTTGTGAGAAGGCGTGAAAGATTCCTGTGTGGGAGCCTCATGTGGCTGTCTTCTCCGAAGTGGCGCTCCATGTGCACCCATGTGCATAGGCTTCTGTGCAGGGCCCAGGCCAAGAAAGCCACGTGAAGAACATGCACCTCACTGGCCACCACCTGCCCCACATGGGTCTGGAGAAAGGAATGGAACTCACCCGATGGACCTTCCTCAGCTTCATCCAACAATGGGAAGAGGCCAGTGCTCCAGGTCAGCTTGATTGATAGGGTGGGCAGGCCAATGAGGGAGTGAGGAGGCTGGAGTCCCTTCCTCCATGTGAGCTGCAATTTCCTGGATCAGACCTAGCTCAGGAGGCAACATGTGCCTGAGCTGAGCTGGAAGGAGCCATGCCCGCCAGAGAGAGCCCGGGACAAAGTCATGCTGCGCAGAGAGCTGCACCCAGAGCCCGAGAACTGGTGCAGTGAGCAGAGCCTGAGACACGCAGCACAGCGAGCAGACCCATGCTGGGGAGCAGGGCTGCAGCCACAGAGCTAGAGGAGCCAGAGGAGCAGCCTGGGAGCTGGGGGCAGCACAGCAAAGTGGAGCTGGGGCTGGAGCATGCTGGAGCTGGGTGCAGTGAGCAGCAGGGGGGACCCTAGTAGAGGCCCAGCACAAGGGGTCTCATCAAGCCAAGGGGCCTAGCAGGCCAGACTGGAGGGAGAGCTGACACTGGGGAGAAGGGTCCTGCCACCCAAAGCAAGTATCCAACCTGCAGCATCCCTTCAGCACAGCCTGGGCCTGAGAAGGAGGCCTGGGACCTACCAGGAACAGACTGAACTGTCCTTATGTTCCAGAGATACTGTTTGTGAGGTCTCTATGCCACAGAGCAGAACGATGTGTTTTCCATTTCCCCCTATTTGCTCTTTTAATTTTTTTGATTGTTTTGTAAATTGTAAATTGTATTTGCTTTGAAGTGTATAGGGTTGCCAGAGGGGTTCAGAAAAAATACTGAACAACAGGAAAAAAAACATGCCAGGAAAAAGTTTGTTGAGGGGGAAAAAAAAAGGACCCCGAGAGTTATTAAGAAAAAAAACAATCCCCCAGAAAAGCCACCGTGGCCCCTTTAAAAACCACAGAATGAAGCTTTTTGGCCCTAACAGGCTGCCAGCGGCCACCCACCATCTTGCCTCCCTGCGTTGGGCCAGACAGCTCCCTGGTAAGCACTAGGGTTGCCAGGCTGCCTCCGTATTGAGCTGGATAACCTGGGATTTTTGCCTCCTGGACGGGAAAAAACGAGAAAGTACCGGACGTTTTAGGTGTCTGTTATTTTCTTAATTTTTTTTAACAGACTGTCTGTTTCAATACCGGACACCTGGCAACCCTAGAAGTGTATATAACCATCATTGGGTCAGGGAAGTGTCCAGTGGAAAGAACATCCTCAGAGTGGGGACACCATAGCCTCTGCCTCAGGTGACCACAACAAGGTTAGGGGTTGGCTTGTTGGCTTGGTTTTTAGCATGAAGACTTGGCTGTTTGTACACTTTTGCAGAGACACACTTGCTCTGGACAAGAGAGATGTGCAAATACTTGTTGGTAATTATGCGAGCACGTTAGAGGAAATGGGAGAGGGTGGGGCCAGGGAGAAGGGCAGGGAAAGGGGAAGGAATATTGAGGGGTATAGTAGAGGGGCTGGCAACTCGTTTCACTTTAATGTTCTGGTGATTCACAGCAAGGATGAAGATGCTTGATTTCATCCATCTGCTGCCATTCCAAATCATCAATGAAAGGGAATTCACCCCAGCCCCCTCCCTTCCTTGGAAAGTCAGTACATGTGTATCCATATCAGTGGGATGGGATGGTGACACTCCCAGGTGGACATGAGCATCTTTGGAGACATAACAGAGGGGCAACAGTTAATTTGCAATTGAAACTGAGCAGATTGCTCTCTTTCTCCTCCTCCTCTCTTCACCCTCTAAGCCACAGGGTGATTAAGACAGAAGGAAATAGCCTCTACTGAACAAGATGGAGGTTCTAGTGTGAAAATCAAGTGAAGGGGGATCAACCTGAATTCCCTTGAGTGTAAAGGAGCTAGAGTGTAGAACTAGAGTCTAAAAATCTTTTATAATATCTGTCTTTCTCTCCCACACCAATCACTGAGCAACCAGCTAGCCATACAGAATTGTGGGCACTCAAACAGCTGGGCAAAAAAGCACGGTGGCTGCTTTGGCTGCTTTCTCCACTTCGGGTGGGCTAACTATGCAAGGCAGTTTTCCCATTTCTGAGGAAGGTGTTGTCTCAGTAGCCAAGAATTCATTGCTCACTGATTGCCACCAGGTGGTCTTACCTTACTTGTATAAGGGGAAGCATAATGCCAATCAATCTGTGAGCATCTTAGGCCCAAGCTGCTCAGAGGCAATGACACCTTGATAGCGACTGCACTAGAGTTCCTCACACGGGAAAGGGTTGATCTCCTGTTTTGACAATTTTTGGCCTGGGCATGTCAGCTCTTCCTGTTTTTGCCAAGATACCCATACTTCAGGGTGCTCCGCGGGCTAAGAACCAAGTTAATTTGAAGATATGATAGCTTTTAACTGAATAGGTGGGAAAGGAGCTGGTTCCCAAGGAAAAGGCTGAAGATAGCTGGAGTGAAGAAACCTTCACAGAGGGCAGCTGGAAAGCTTGACTGGAGGAATATTCACTCCTTCTCAGGAGTGAACAAGACAGTGAGGGCTCTCTCAGCTGTGTGGCAGAATTGGCAACTCCCCATAGTAGATTTGGGAGATCTTAGCAACATACGTTTAACTGGGAAATCCATTGTATTATGAGTGCAAAATGTATCTATCATTGTGGGGTTGTGTGTAACTTCTCTAGAGAGGAGTCATGGCCAATGTAAACTCTGGGAAGTATTGAGAACATCAAAGAACTATTTTAAACAATGTGCTATATAAGAAAGCACTTTTGGGATAAACAAAGTTAAGTGTATTGCATAGGAAACACCTGGGACCCCACCTCCAGACCCAGTGTTTTGAAGCTGCACCCTGAAGAGAGAACTGTTTAAAGAGCCAGGTTGTAGAAAGGAAAAGCTAACCTGTGCATTCATGATCTTATTCTGAGCAAAAGGTGCTGTGGACCTGGGTGGGATGGTGGTGGTGTACCGTATTTTTGGCTAAACCATCTGGCAACCCTAACAGGGCCATGTGGTAAAATGCTTTTGTCGTGGTCTTCGACCACTTTACCAGCACTTGGTTCATTAAGCTCTCTCTGTAGCATGTGTTTTTATATATATGTATAAAAACATATGTATAAAAGCAGGGCACATCGTTCTCTGCAGATTAGCCTATAAATAGAGAGATGAGCTAATATTTAACTCATTTGGGAGCTTGGCACACAGTCCATGAATTCATCTCTCTTTTTAGAAGCATTAATTAAGCTGGATTTAGCTGCAATGGGCCTGGGGACTTCTCAAGTCAAGACATGCTATGGGTAAATGTTTACACATAGTAAATATTTCTTCTCATTTAGTTAGAGGGTGATAATTGTTATCAGATTCTGAAGGACTCGAGATTGTGTAAACACTTAAATTATCCTCCTCAGTTCCAAGAGACTAGTCAGGGACTGTTTGAAAATCTCTAAGTTTCCATAACGCCAATAAAAAATCTATTTGGGTTCTTTTTTCCCCTTGAAGAATTGCTCATCATTAGCTACACTGCCAATAGATGACAGGTGCCAGTTCCAATTGATTTAAACACTTTTGTGATGAAGAACCAACAACAACTTCTAGGGAATTTTTTCTCATAATTATTACCACCACCATTAAAATTGTGCATTATTTCTAGTATCTCATGCTTGCTTCCAGCCACTGGACCTTGTTATACCTTCCTGCTAGAACAATGCGCCCTTATCAAAATTCTTCTTCCTGTGTTGGAAAATACAGACAGTGATCAAGTCACTCTTCAGTCTTCTCTTTGTTGAGCTGAATCGATTGAGCTTCTTTTAGTGTAAGCCCAGTTTTCCAGATCTCTATCATTTCCTTACATCTCCAGCCCACCTCTGCAAATTGTGTGTGTGTGTGTGTGTGTGTGTGTGCAGACAGAGTCTTTTGAGGGGGATAAATTACCTTTTAGTGGTAATTTAATATCCTGCAGAATTCTACAGTCAGAGTATGGTGTGTCTACACAGTAGTTATTTCGAAATAAAGTTATTTCAAAATAACGGCGGTTACTAGCATCTACACAGCCAAATCACTATTTCGAAATTAATTCAAAATAGTGGAGCGCTTATTTCAAATGTGGTAAACCTCTTTCCATGAGGAATAAGGCCAAATTCAAAATAGCTATTTCAAAATAAGTGCTGTGTAGACACTTTTATCGAAATAGGGGACCTCCGGCCTTCCCAGGGTGCCCTGGTGGCCACTCCAGCCTCAACCAAGAATACTCCTCTCTCTCCCCCTCTCCCTTCCCAGAGCCCTTAAAGGAGTAGACTCTGGTCACTCTGCCTGTGCCAGCTCCAAGCCTGCCAGCCCAGAACCAGCAGTCACTGCCCCTGACCCAATGGCCCCAAAACGTGAACCAGCAAGCCACTGGCAGCCAGCCCTCCACCGCTCCCCAGGAGCAGTCTGCCAGCTCCCAGGAGTCTGCCAGGGCCCAAAGAAGGTGGATGCCTTCCTGGTCCAGGGTTGAGATCATGGACCTTATTCATGTTTGGGGAAGAAGCCCCCTATGTCCATGATCTCCACACTAGATGGAGGAATGTGGCCGTCTATGGCAGGATAGCTGCCAGCCTGGCCACCAAAGGCCACAAGCAAACCCAGGAGCAGGTTTCATGAAAATCAAGTTGGTCCGGCGAGACCCCCAACCCCGAGTCCTGAGCTTTCCCTCCCGCTTCTTCCTCTTGCTTCCCCCTTCCAGCTCCCTCCTCCCAGGTTTCCCCCTCCCCTCTCTCACCCTCTCTTCTCCCCTCTCCCACCTTCTTTCCCCAGTCTCATTAGAGTTTCATTCCCCGCACCCAGTTTTGTTAAATAAAGAGAGTTTGTAGTGTTGAAAATACATGTATTTTATTTTACATCAGGAAGGGGGGCTAGGAAGGGGTAAATGGAAGGACGTGAGGGAGGAATGAGGCACAAGCCCCCAGTGGGGCAGACCAGGGAGGCTCTTAGTGCTCCTCCGGCTGGAAGCTCTCTCGCAGGGCCTCTTGGATACTGACAGCCCCCCCTCCTGATGGACCTCCCAGATGGCAGCTTGCAGAAAGTGCAGCCAGGCTCGCAGCAACGCATCCAAGAGAAGCACTAAAGTGCCCCGGGGCAGCTCTGGCTTCATGGGGCCAAGTGCTGTGGTGTCCCGAGTGAGGGCAATCAGAGCACGCAGAGACAAAATGCTTTGCTGTCGCTCATTGAGGTAGGCAAGCAAGCAGGGAAACCTGAGAACCGGCCATCTGGGAGTGTCCCTTTAAGCAAAGGCCTCAGATAGTCTCAGGCAGCAGCCACACAAAGTAACTCCTGTCCTGATGCCCTGCTGGACCTGGTTCCAGCCGGTCTTAATGCGATTCAGTTTGGATGCGCTATTTCGAAATAGCAAAACACTATTTCGAAATGCATTTTGTGTGTAGATGCATTATTTCTAAATAACTTATTTTGAATTAACTATTTCAAAATAAGATATTTTAAAATAATGTAGTGTAGATATACCCTTAGGGAGGACACAAAGAGTTTGATAATTTCCCTGTTACAACATTTGTTTAATATTCAATTCATCAGGTTAATAAAAAATGGCCCTGTTCTTGCAGCCTTTACTCATGCAAACTGCTATGTAACCAATTATCAAGAAATGCTGAAGCATTTAAGATGCAATAAGTGGATGTAATTAACAATCACTGAGGACTGAGAAGGGAAGACAAGGTAGCAACTAGAGGAGCATGTGGTTATGGTGACTTGCTATGTATAGAAAGATGTTTTGAGCTATTTGATGTTTTGAATGAGACAAGCATAAGTATTCATAAGACATCAGTACTAGGTTAGTGAAATGAGGGTATGTCTACACTACAAAGTTAATTCAAACTAACGGACGTTAGTTCGAATTAACTTTGATAGGCGCTACACTAGCGCTCCGCTAGTTCGAAGTTAATTCGAACTAGCGGAGCGCTTAGTTCGAACTAGGTAAACCTCATTCCACGAGGACTAAGCCTAGTTCGAACTTACTAGTTCAAATTAAGGGGTGTGTAGCCCCTTAATTCGAACTAGTGGGAGGCTAGCCCTCCCCAGCTTTCCCTGGTGGCCACTCTGGCCAACACCAGGGAAACTCGTATGCCCCCCTCCCGGCCCCGGACCCCTTAAAGGGGCACGGGCTGGCTACGGTGCCCGTCCCAGGTGCAAGCCTGTCAGCACCCAGCCAGCAGACCCTGCACCTGGCACGGCTCGAACCAGCCACCCGATGCCCCCCAGCCCTCCCCGTCTTCCCGGGACCAGGCTGGCGGCTCCCGGGAGCTTGCACAGGACCGCAAGAGGCTGGCACCTGCCTGGTCTAGTGCGGACATCATGGACCTCGTCCACGACCTCCACACTAGGCACAGGAAAGTGGCCGGCTAAGGCAGGGGAGCTGCCAGCCTGGCCACCCAGGAGCAGGTTTGCATGAAAATCAAGGTGGTCCATTGAGACCCCCAACCCTGAGCCCTGAGCTTACAATGGCCGTACTGGGTCAGACCAAAGGTCCATCTAGCCCAGTAGCCTGTCTGCTAACAGCAGCCAACCCTAGGGACCCTGGAGGGGATGGACCGAAAACAGTGACGAAGCCATTTGTCTCGTGCCATCCCTCTCCAGCCTTCCACAAACTTTGGGCAGGGACACCACTCCTACCCCCTGGCTAATACCACGCCATGGAGCCAACCTCCATCACTTTATCTCACTTCTCTTTAAACTCTGTTCTAGTTCTAGCCTTCACAGCCTCCTGCAGCAAGGAGTTCCACAGGTTGACTCTTTGCTTTGTGAAGAACAACTTTCTGTTACTAGTTTGAAGCCTGCTACCCATTCCTTTCCTTTGGTGTCCTCTATATTTCTATTATGGGAACTAATGAAGAACTTTTCTTGATGCACCCTCTCCACCCCACTCATGCTTTTATAGACCTCTATCCTATCCCCCCTCCGTCTCCTCTTTTCTAAGCTAAAAAGTCCCAGTCTCTTTAGCCTCTCTTCATATAGGACCTGTTCCAAACCTCTGATCATTGTAGTTGCCCTCCCCTCTCCCACCCTCTCTCTTCCCCTCTCCCACCTCCTTTTCCCAGTCTCCCCAAGTTTTGTTCAATAAAGAGAGATTCTATTTTTGACCACACGTTTTCTTTATTTTGTACATCAGGAAGGGGGGCTTGGGAAGGGTAAGTGGAAGGAGGTGAGGGAGGAATGAGGTACGAGCCCCCAATGGGGAGGACTGGGCTGGGTCTGCGGGCTTCTAGGGGTGGAAGCTCTCCTGCAGCCCCCCAATTGCCCCCTCTCCCGAGATGGCAGCCTGCGGCAAGTGCAGCCGGTCTGATGGCCGAGTGCTGTGATGTGCCCAGTGTGGGTAGTCCGGGCACTCCAAGCCAGGACTGCTTTGCAAGCAGGGCACCCCTGAGAACTGTCTGTCTGGGGTGGGGGTCGGGTCCCTTTAAGCACAGCCCTCGGCTAGCCTGAGACAGCAGCTCCATGTCCTCATCTGATGACCTGCCGGCACTGCTTCCGGCCATCCTTAACCCCGGTTCAGGGTCCACTTAATGTGGACACGATAGTTCGAATTAGCAAAATGCTAATTCGAACTAGTTTTTTAGTCTGGATCCGTTAGTTCGAATTAGCTTAGTTCAAATTAACTAATTTGAACTAAATTAGTTCGAATTAGCGCTGTAGTGTAGACTTACCCTGATGGAAGATTATATTTTCTGGTGTTTAGGTGAGCTAAGGAAGACACAGCTTCAACTGATGTTGGTAGGAGCTTTGGGTCCTTTAGCACTTCTGAAAATCCATCTTTACTGACTGGGATTTCCATCCGGTAATCCCCATTGACTGGCTAGGCTTGTGTTTACGGTGATTCTTCAGTTCTCTATTAACAGTGACTGGTGAGCTAGGAACTGGTTCGGAGAACCCTTAAGTAAATGAGAGCAAGGTTCTAGCAATGTGTGTTGGATGGGCCACAATGTGTGTTGGATAGGTGTCTGGATGGCATGTCCCAAAGGAGACTGGTTTAAGAGTAGAGGCATTGACTAAATATAACAGAAACAAAAAGGTTATATATAAAACAAAATCGTAACACAACCTCTAGAGACTAAATGTAACAGACTAGCCTCCCATCTAAAAGAAACGTATCTCACCCAAATATCCTTTGCACCGTTCCAACGAAGTCTAACTGTGATCCTGTTTCAGTGAATGTAATTACACTGCCTGTTTCCTGAAGTACAGGCAGTCCCCGGGTTACGTACAAGATAGGGACTGTAGGTTTGTTCTTAAGTTGAATCTGTATGTAAGTCGGAACTGGCATCCAGATTCAGCCGCTGCTGAAACTGACCAGCGGCTGACTACAGGAAGCCCGAGGCAGAGTTGCTCTGCCCCCAGCTTCCTGGAATCAGCCGCTGATCAGTTTCAACAGGCTGAATCTGGATGCCAGTTCTTACATACAGATTCAACTTAAGAACCTCAGGCGTCCCCAAGTCAGCCGCTGCTGAAACTGATCAGCGGCTGATTCCAGGAAGCCCGGGGCAGAGCAACTCTGCCTCGGGCTTCCTGTAGTCAGCGCTAGTCAGTTTCAGCAGCGGCTGACTTGGGGACGCCTGGGGCAGAGCAGCTGGGGTGCTGCCGGGTTGGTCCAGTAGTGCCCAGAGCGGTGCTATGGGACCAACCGGCAGCACCCCAGCTGCTCTACCACAGGCGCCCGGAGAAAAGCCTGGTCTGCTGGGGGGGGGGGGGGGGGCGCACAGCAGACCAGGTTGACGCGGGCGGCGGACGAGACGCACCGCGGTCCCGCCGCCCGGGTCCTCTGCGGCTTTGCTCTGTGTCTCCCTGGTCTGTTGGTCTCCAGCAGACCAGGGAGACGCAGATCAAAGCCGCAGAGCATGCGGGCAGTGGGACAGCCGAGACGCGTCGCGGTTGTCCCGCTGCCGGCGTCCTCCGAGGCTTTGCTCCCCGTCTCCCTGTTCTGCTGGTCTCCAGCAGACCAGGGAGATGCGGAGCAAAGCCACGGAGCACGGGGGCAGCGGAACAGCCCAGATTTGCTCCGCGGATTTGCTCAGCGTCTCCCTGGTATGCTGGGGGGGGGCTTCCCCACTCAGCAGACCAGGGAGACGTGGAGCAGCTTTTCTCGCCCCGGAGGATGCAGGCGGCGGGACCGCGGCGCATCTGGGCGTCCCGCCGCTCCCGTCCTCCGGGGCGAGAAAAACCCCATTCGTAACTGCGGATCCGACATAAGTCGGATCTGCGTAACTCGGGGACTGCCTGTACAGGAAAAAGGGATTTTTTCCCCTTGCCTTCTCCTTATATGCTCCAAAGTTCATTGACTGTACCCCAAGGTCAGGATAACCCTTGCCCGCCATAGATTTTTCTCTGATGTGCTGCTACCCTAATGATTTGACATCTTCTAAATGATTTCATATGTAAGTGAGGCTTTCGCCATGTTGGCTTACAATGTTTAATTTACATGCTGACAGACGTGACTAAGAATGATCATATTGGCTCAGATAAATAGTCCATTAAGCCCAATATCCTGTCCTCTGAGAGTGAACAGAACAGGGCAATTTATCAAGTGATCCATCTCCTGTCATTCAGTCCCAGCTTCTGGCAGTCAGAGGGTTAGGGACACTCACAGTGTGGGGTGTATCCCCCTCACATATCGTATTTTTCTGTGTGTCTGATAACTCTGTACTTGACTGTACTTTCAGCCAATTTGCCTGGACCTGAAATGAGGCTTACTGACAAGATAATTATCAGGATCACTGCAGGAGCCTGATTAAGCAGTAGCTTACATTCAGCCGGCTTCCAGGAGGCGGCTTCACTGTCCACTCCCGGGAGGGTTAGCTGCCAGCTCTGCAGTATAAAGCTATGCTGTATACTGCAGAGCCCACAGCGTGTGTAACCATGTCACTGCTAAGGTTTTAAGTGGTCTTTTTGTTTTAACCCTCTCCTCTGTTTATGCTCCTATGGATAAATACATAATACTTTCTTGTGAAGAGGCTGTATCACTGAATTCTCCTACTGAGCACAGGTGTGAGAAGGAGAAACCAAAGCCATTTAGAACTGCTGAGGACACCTAGCTGGTGAATCTGGAGACCCAGTTTAGAAGTAAGGATGAATTGTGGGCTTACAAATGAGAGCAGTAAGGGCATAAGCCTGTGGCACAGAAGAGGTACCTCAAAGACAGGAGTAATGGGTACAAAGTACATCTCACCCTGAACTGTGACAGAGGTATCTCCTTATTTGCTCCAGCACAGGCTGTGTAGCTGAAGATCTGATCCCCTGTGGGCCTGATCTACAGAGATGCTGACCATTTGCAAATGCTTGCTCTCAGAACTCCACAAGGTCACACCAGATAGTGGCTAAATCCAAAACCTGAAACTTTGAAGAGTACCTTAACTAACTGCACCAAGGTCCAATTTAGGTACAGGACCACTTTGATCCAAATTTTCAAAATTCAAGTTTAGTAAGACTGCAAGTGTATGGCCATAATATAAGTCAAAACATCTTCATTGAGGTTCATCAACTGCCTAGGAGACACACACATTTCTAGCTGTCAAGCATCTGCCAATCTTTAATTATTATTGTTTTGCAGCACTGTGTCTTCTAAATAAAGACAACAAAACCTACAGAAAATAACATTAGCCCCAGATTATTTAATTCACATATAACTGCTTTATTAGTTTGAAGTCCTGAACATACTAGGAGATTACTAGAGTGTGTGATGTATAGCTACAAATGGATTTTATTTTCCACAGAGCACGTTGTATTTCTGTGAACTATATCTGTGACAAAGTTAATGTAAAAGTTTTTGTCAGTTGGCTATTCTATTAATGGTTCACAGACCAACTAGCTTAGGTCCTGATCCTGCAAGGCATTCCCATGGGCAGGTACCTGTTCCTACACAGAGTCACACTGAAGTTAATGGTCTATGTCAGAAAAAGCAATCTGTTCCACTTAGCTTCATTGGTGAGCATGCCTGGGATTGTTAACAAGGCAGCCTAAAATTCTGGGGACTTGGGCTCAATTCCCCAACTGCCACAGCCTTCCTGTATGACCTTGGGTACGTTACCTAAGCTTTGTTTTCACTGCCAAAACAGCGGGTTCGTTTGCAGAGACAATGTAGGCGAGGCAATATCTTTTGGTGGACCACGTTCTGCCTGTAAAAGAGACAAGCTTTTGAGTAGCACAGAGCTCCTCTGCAGCATTTTTTTTAAATAATATGTAATTATCTTTCTATTCAATCCTAATGGAGAACAAGGCACCTGTAGTTTTTACTACAAGTAAATTATGTGAAGTTGACCTTGCCTAGTTTATCTCAAAGTAAAACTACAGACCCTTGTCTCTACTGGGACTTTACCTTAGGAAGACTGTTATGTATTAGTTATTGTTGTGTGGTAGGAATGTCTCTCCCTCCCCCCCTCTTTTCTCTTCTGCCGTTGGTCTCCTTATTCTTTCAATTTCATAACCTCTCTTTCTGTCAAATAGCACGGAATTCTCCACAGGTCTGTCTTGGGGTGGGTACAGCTGTCTCCCTCTAGAGCAGGGCTGGGCAAAATATGGCCCGGGGGCCAGATCTGGCTCACCAAGCCACCAGATCCGGTCATGGACCACCATTCCAGGACCCTCAGGCACATAGCTGCCGCTAGGTGTGGGACATGGAGGATTCATGTGATTTCCCTGTCCCAGCCCAATCCTCAGCCCCTATTGGCTGGAAACAACAGGCCAATAAGAACCAACCTCAGCCAATCTCTCAGTTCCTATTAACTGGAAACAATCCGGGTATGTCTACACTACCCCGCTAGTTCGAACTAGCTCTTAAACCCTCTCATAAATTAAGACAATGCTGAAACCTTTTGTGTTTGACATAATATTTTATTTAAAACTGAAGCCTGGCCAACAAGCCCCCAAGCCCCCATCTGGCCACAGCATCATAACACACCTGTCCCCCTACTCTGACCCCAAATCTGAGCCTATCATACACTGGAACCCCCTGTCCTGAGCCTCACACCCCCAAACCCCTGAACCCCCACATCCTCAGTCTTCTGCCACAACACTCCTGCACCATTCATACACTGCAAGTCTGTGTCCTGAGCCCATCATACTCCCAACTTCCCTGCCCTGAGCCCCTCACACATCCCAACCCAACCCCTGCATCCTCACATCCACAAGCCTGTGGCTTGCTCCCCAATCTTCCACTTGAGCCCAACACTCCCCAGCCTGGAGCTCTCTCCCTGAGCCAGCATCTTCCTCTTCACATCCTCCTGCATCCAAATTCCCTCCCAGAGCTTGCACCTCTCATCCCTTCCCACACCCAAATCCCTCATTCCCACCCCAGAGCCCACACCTCCTGTTTCAACCCAGTGAGCGTACAGTTAGACTACAGGAGTTTTTCCAGCAAACACGCTCTTTTGGAAGCCCCTGTATTCCTCGTTCCACAAGGAATAAAGGGACTTCCAAAAGAAGGGTTTTTTCTGATATTTGGCCCAGTCTAGACGGGCCAAATGTCAGAAAAACTTCTTCTGACAGAAGGATCAAAAAAAGTGGCAGTGTAGCCATACCTTGAGAGTGTATAAGAGCCGGGGATAGCATGTGCTAGAGAAGAGGGGAACAGAGAGGGTGGGGCCTCAAGGAAGGGGTGGGGTCTTGGAGAAGGGACAGGGTAATCCTGACATTTAAAAAGTGATCTTGGGTGTAAAAAGGTTGGAGACCACTGCCCCAGGACAATCTATCAGCTCCTATTGTCTGGGGGTATGTCTACACTACCCCGCTAGTTCGAACTAGCGGGGTAATGTATGCATACCGAACTTGCTAATGAAGCCCGGGATTTGAATTTCCCGGGCTTCATTAGCATAAAGCCGGCGCCGCCATTTTTAAAGCCGGCTAGTGCGAACCCCGTGCCGCGCGGCTACACGCGGCATGGGCTAGATAGTTCGAACTACGTAACCATTCCGAACTATCTGTACTCCTCGTGGAATGAGGACAGGGGGTTCCAGTGTATGATAGGCTCAGATTTGGGGTCAGAGTGGGGGGACAGGTGTGTTATGATGCTGTGGCCAGATGGGGGCTTGGGGGCTTGTTGGCCAGGCTTCAGTTTTAAATAAAATATTATGTCAAACACAAAAGGTTTCAGCATTGTCTTAATTTATGAGAGGGTTGGGGAACCTGTTTTGAGTCAGGGGTCACTGACCCACAGAAAAGTCAGCTGGGGCCACACAAGTGAGATACAAAAACACAATCCCTCCAAACACCTCAAGCCTCACTAATGTAGCCCCAACTGTGCTGGTGGGGACAGGGTGCTGGGGCAGGGGACAGGGTGCTGGTGGGTACTGGGGCAGGGGGCTGGGACAGGGGACAGGTTGCTGATGGGGTCAGGGGACAGAGTGCTGGGAGCGGGGTGCTGGTGATTGCTGTGGCAGAGTGCTTGGGGCAGGGTGCCCGTGGGTACTGGGTCAGGGACGGGGTTCCAGTGGGTGCTGGGGCAGGGGACAGGGTGCTGGGGAATTGGACAGGGTGCTGGGAGCAGGGTACTGGTGGATGCTTGGGGCAGGGTGCCGGGGCAGGGTGCCAGTGGGTGCTGGGGCAGGGTGCCCGTGGTACTGGGGCAGGGGACAGGGTTCTGGGAAAGGGTGCTGGGGCAGGGTACTCTGTGTGTGTGGGGGGTTGGCCAGTGGGAGGGGACAGGGTCAGCTCAGGCCAGTACCTGAGGATCTGCAGCAGGTCTCAGGAAGCACATGAACTGCTCCCCCATCCCCCAAATAGCCAGAGCATTTCCTGAAATGCCAGGTCTGTGGCACACTTGCGATTTCCTTCCTCTGCTGCCTTTCTGTGTGAGGGGAGGAGGTGGTAGGAGTCCCAGGAAGAAGCATTCTCTGGGCACTTCCTTCCCCTGCTGCCTTCCTGAGGGGGTGGGGGAGGAGTCCTGGGGCCACATCAGCTCCAGCTGCTCAGGCAGCACCACTGAAGCGGGGGAAGGAAGTCGCTGGTGTGCCACAGCTCTGGCTTCAGGAAACGCACCGGCTGTTTGGGGGATGGAGGAGCAGTTAGCACACTTCCTGAAAGCCCAGAAGTGGCATGCAGCTGCGAGACTTCCCCCACCCCACAGGGTGTCACTGGAAGAAGCGTCACTGGGAGCTTCTTGGGGATGGGCGGAAATGAGGGGGAGGCCAGAATGCCTCGTGATTGACTGATCAAACTCTGCCAATCGACCAATCGATTGCAATCAATGAGTTGGTGACCATGGGTCTGGGGGTTAGGGACAGTGCAAGCCTCTTCCCTTCCAAGAGTTGAGAGCCACATGGTGGGAACAGACTGCATTGGGAGTGCTGCAGGGATGTTGGCCAGTAGATACGTTGATAAGCACCTCCCAGCTAGAGACTGCCTCTAACACCCCTACCCCTCCTGCACCCCAACTCCCTCCCCTAGGTCACCATCCAAACCCTCTGTACCCCCCCACCCCAGGTCATAACTCCCTCCCAGAACGTATACCTCCTCCTACATCCCTTTCCCAGGCCAGAATCCTCTCCTGCACCCATACCCCCTCCCAGACCCTGCACCTCATTCCCTTACCCCAGGTCACCATCCAAACCCTCTGCAGTCTGTACCTCCTTTTCTTCTTCTCCCAGGTCACAATTCCCTCTCAGAGTTTGCTCTCCTTCCTAGAGCCCCTCCCCCAGGCCAGAATCCTCTTCTGCACCCATACCCCTTCCCTGACCCTATATTCCAATCCCCTGACCCAAGTCACAACACCCTCCTTCACCCAATATCCCTCTTGGAACATCTCCTGAACCCTAGTTCCTTACCCCAAGCGCTCTTCTGCACCCAACCTCCATCCAAAAAGTTCCCCTGGGTTACTTCCTACCCAATTCTCTATACTGTGCTCTCTGTCTCCCCTCTGAGGTGTCCCAGGCTGGGCGGCGGCCGGGGGGGGGGTCCACATTGGCTTCCCTCTGGTTCATATTGGCATTCTGAAGTACTGGTGGTTCCTCTTTAGGAACAACTTCAGCCCTTCCTTCTCCATTAGTGGTCAGTCCGTACTGAGCTGTTCTACAGACCTTTATACCTGGCCTCCAGTTGGAGCATGCCTTTCAGAGCTGAGGGGGTAGGGTTTCCTCAGCTAGATGAACAGATTTAACTTTTGAAGGCCCAATGCAGGATTATCCCTTCGTAAAAGACTTGTTTATTTAGTAGTTCAGAAGGCAATGGATAGGTCTCTGAGCTTTAGCTCCCCATGTGTACAACAGGGATGTTCCTCCTTGGGGTGTTGGGAAGGTGCACAGGTACTGTTGTGATTGGGACATAAATATACCACAGATAGTTTCCTTGTCCCTCCCCAATTGCCTGCTGTAGATGGGGAGTAAGCCACCATGGTTAGCCTAGGCAGGGTCATAATGGTGAGATTCTTACTCTCCTGTGCCCATGTCTAGCTCAGGTCAAAGACTAGGAAACCCTGATAATTTTCTCTGGCTGGCACTGAATTCTCTCAGAAGCAGGAACCATGGCATTGTGATTCTTCAAAGAGCAAAGGAGCAATGCTAGCCTTCAATCAAATGGTAAAGGAGATATTAGCAAGCAACTGAAGTCTTGTTTGAGAGGATCCCTTTGGCAGCATCCAAGCAGGAACATTAATGCAGGAGAGAGATAAGAGACACCATCAACATAATATTATTAATTTTCTAAAGACACAGATGCTTGCTTTTTGTTGCTCATAATAATTGTTTTGACGTTTGTGTCTAAAGTCTGTGTCCTTAAACATGTTTTTCTTCGTTGTGTGTGCAGATGAGTTTGTTACTTTAAGGTTATTTATATGTTTTAGGATTGAGATGCAGATTTTTGTTTTTATTTTGCAGTTGAAGCATTTGTTTTCAAGGGGAAAATGTAAAGAATTGCCTGGATTTTGCAGAATACAGGTAAGTCAAGTTTTGCACTCAAACTGGAAAATGTCCCTTGGAAAATGTCCCTTTAAAATGGAAGGAAAGAAGATATATTGACATAATTAAGGCTATGTCTGGACTGAAGGCTTCTTCAGAAGAAGCTTTTTTCTGAAGAGATCTTCCGAAAAAACTTCTTCTGAAAGAGAGTGTCCACACACAAAAGCGCATCGAAAAAGCAATGCGCTGTTTCAAAAGAGAGTGTCCAGACTGATTGGGTGCTCTCTCGCGCATAAAAGGCCACCCAGAAACAGTTCAGGCAGGCCTAGAGGTCAGCAGTTGCTTCCAAGTGCTAGTGCAAGAGACACGTGCTTAAAGGGACCTCCCCGGACAGCCATTTCTCTGCTTCTGCTGCGTGCTTGCCTACCTCTTTGAGGGACAGCAAAGCTCTCACAGTGTCTCCTGTGGTTTGCTCTGCTTTTTTGGATGCCACAGCTTTTCTCTTGGAGCTATGGAACCAGAGCTGCCTCTGGGCATGTGATGGGCATGTGATGGCCCTGCATGGCCATGCTGCAGTTTTTGCAGCACTTTGTGCCAGCTGCCTTCCTGGTCTTGACTGAGCTTAACCCTGAGCTCATTCTGGGGACCCTCTCCCTGGGTGCGGGACCTACACTGTGGCAACTGGAACCCACTGTGGAGAGGTGTTTCTGGAGGCTCAACACCAGTGTGGACTGGTGGGACCAGCCACTCATGGAGCGGTGGGACAACCAGCAGTGGCTCCAAAACTTCCACATGTGGAAGGCCACCTTTTTGGAGCTGTGTGCCTGGTTTGCCCCCACCCTGTGGAGGCATGACACCCACCTATGGCCTGCCACTCCCCTGGAGAAGTGGGTCCCAATCACCCTCTGGAAGCTTGCCATCCCTGACAGCTACCAGTCAGTGGGCAACCCACTGTCGGGGCCCTCCTCATGGACGTAAGGCACTCTGGGGATGCAGTCCCTGCAGTGGGGGGGAGTCCTGGAAAAGGGCGTCCCTCAGGAAAGGGGGGTTGGAGGCTGTGGAGGGTGGAGTGGGGGTAGGGGTTGTGCCTTCCCACCCTCACACAGCCCTGCTGCTGCTGGAGGGCAGCCCCATAGGGGGTGGCTCTTGGGGTGTTTGGGAGAGCGGGGTGGACACCTCCCAAGGGCTCAGGCACTCCCTCTCTCATTCTCTGTTTTTTGTGTCTGCTTGTCTCCTTCTGCAGGTTTCAAGGGCCATCAACTCGATCCTGCTGCGGAGGGTCATTCACCTGCTGCGGAGACCTGGACCTGATCATGGCCGGATTTGCCTGGGGTTCCCAAACTGTGCTAGAGCCATAGATGGGACCCATATCCTGATCTGAGCACCAGAACATCAAGCAGCCCAGTATATTAATAGGAAGGGCTAATTTTCTATGGTGCTGCAGGCCCTGGTGGACCACAGTGGACAGTTCACGGACACTTTTGTTGTGGGGTCAGGCAGGGCACATGATGCCCATGTGTTTCAGAACTCTAGCCTGTATGGAAAGCTGGAGGCACATTCATCCCTGTGAGGGGCCATCCCCCACTATCCAGGGGGGACCTCCCCGTTTTCACGATTCTAGGCTCACTAGGGGTCGTTCGCTGGCAATTCACACTCTCCACAATGCCCACAAGAGGGCTGAGGGGGACCCGGGCCCACCCTCTCTCCGGGTCCCAACCCAGGGCCCTAAGGTGGGGAGACTTTTCCCCAACCTGGCTGACGGAGCTGTCTGCTGCAACTCGTCAGCCTGCAGGCACTACTCCAGCTGCCCGCCCTGGCTTGCTTCCTCACCCCCTCTGGGCTCTCACCCGGGAGCAATATTTCCAGGTTGGATATTAGGAAAAGTTATTTCACTAGGAGGGTGGTGAAGTACTGGAATGGGTTACCTAGGGAAGTAGTGGAGTCTCCATCCCTAGAGGTGTTTAAGTCTCAGTTTGACAAATCCCTGGCTGGGTTGATTTAATTGGAATTGGCTCTGCTTTGGGCAGGGGGCTGGATTTTATGGCCTTCTGAGATCTCTTTCAGCTCTATGGTTCTATGATACTATGATTCCCAGGGGCCGGTTGCCTTGTCTGCCTGTACTCCCACCTCCTCCTCCGGATGACGGCCCCTCACCCAGGCCCGTCACGCCCTTTTGACAGGTCTGCCCATCTTCCGCCTGCCAATCCCTGGCATTCCCTGCCCCTTTGTGCTGCCCCACACTTCCGGGTATGGTCTCTTAAGTCCTAACATCAGCCCCAGCCTTTGCGCATGTGCTGACACTTAGCACCGTCACTGGCTCTCCCTCCCCTCGGGCCATACTGGCTGCTGCATCTCCTGGCTCCACACCTGCAGGGTTCCGGCTTTCTGGTGGGGCCGCTTTCTCGGGTGCCTCCCCTGCAGTGTGGGGTTCCACTGCCCTGTCACAGTCCCCCACCATGACTTTGTGGTTGGGGTTGTGCAGATGCTATTGTGCATCATGGGGAATGCAACCTGCCCCCTGATGCTGTGGCTAATGAAGCCATACACTGGACACTTGGATCCCAGCAGGGACCAATTCAATGCCCACCTGAACAGAGCCCAGATCCAGGTGGAGTGCATCTTCGGCCACCTGCCTTGATGTGGAGGAGCACAACAGCCCCAAGGTGGTCGCGTCATGTTGTGTCCTTCACAACACTGTGGAGAGGAAGGGGGAGGCCTCCCTCCTGGGCTTGAGGGCAGACACTGGCCGTGAGAGGTGAGCCTTCCAGCAGTCAAGGACAGCTGCTACCTGACAAGCCCATCAGGACAGCTGCCACCTGACAAGCCCATCAGACCTCCCTGAGGTCTGCACACACACCTGCAACTCACAGCGCTGCCCGCAGGAGTGGGTGGTGCCTTGCACATGCAGGCAAGCCTGTGTGCTGTGTGTGGCAATCCTCAGTGTGTCTGGGGTCGTGCCTGTGCCCTTGTGGCTAGCCTGCTTCCAGCCATGGTGGGTGCTGGGAGGGGTCCTCCCCCCTGTAGTCCTGCTGGGTGGATCCTGGGACCCCTGAGGCTGCTCCGTGTGAGAGCCGGGGGGGGGCCACGAGGGACTTGAGGCTGGACCATGGGTGGCAAGGCCTGTGGCAGGGAGAGTCGTGCGGTGAGGTGCTGCTCGCAGGCCGGCTTTCTGCCACAAGGCTTGTCCAGGGTGCCTGCAGCTTTAAGAGGGGCCAGGAGACAGGAACTATAGAGTCCTGATTAATTTTGATGGAGTATCCATCAGGGCACCTGTGTTATTTCCTGGAGGCCTCTTCTTCTGAAAAAAACCCTCCTCCCTGTCCACACATGCTTTTTTCCAAAAGAGCTCTTTCGGAAAAAGGCTTCTTCATAGTAGAAAGAGGATTACCAGTGCCAGAAAAACCCATCTGTTCTTTTGATTTATTTTCGAAAGAACGCGATTACAGTGTGGACGTAACTCAGGTTTTGTTGGAAAATGGCTGTTTTTCCAACTAAACTCTGTAGTGTAGACTTACCCTGAGTGTATGCTGCTGTAGGATGTGTGAAACTTGGCGTCATGCCAGATGCCTCACAATGCGCCTGGTGGGAGTACCACAGTGAACAACTAAATTATCCTATCATGTCATGTCCTTGACATGGCTTAATAATAGGTTATTATTAATTAATTAGAAGGTGGATGGGAAACACTGAAAATGAAAAGGCCCAAAAAGGCATTTGTGAGGATTTCAAACTGGTAAATTAAGGAGAATTTGGAAAGTTAAGCAGAACGTACAAAGCTTTCTGAAGCCTGCAATTTAATCTTCTTGTTCCTGTCACCACAAGGCTTCACAGTGGGAAAATGGGCTCAGGAGGAAAACAGGCCTCAAGGTAACACTTGTTTTATGCCTCAGGAAAACAAGGCTGCCCCATAAAGTTCTTTGGCGTTATTTCACAAACACATTATACACATGCGGAAACCTCTGTTCACATATTATCTGACCAACGACAGAGGTGCAAGTAAGCCAGTGTGGCCTGCTGCAGCACTCTGGCAACAAGCTGGCTGGCTGAGGCACTTGGCAGCCAGGCAGGTTAGGAGGGCTGGCTGGGGGTGCCCCTTCTCTCTGGGACTGCCCCAGCCCTGAACCCCTCCCCACCTGCCAACATTTTGGGGAACAAAGGAACTATAGCCACGCATATCAAGTCACTGCTGCTTTTCCTGCTTCCTGTGAGTAGGGAGCAAGGGGAGAGTGCAGAACCTGCTGCATCCCTCCCCTGGGCAGCCGGAATTGAAATGAACTCAGCAGGCTCTTCACTTTCTCTCGCTCCCTGGTCACAGGAAACAGAAAAAGTAACAGTGACCAATGATGTGTGGCTGCAATCTCCCACCCCCAAAATGACACCCTTGCCTCCCTACATTCACCCATACACCCACAGACTTGACTCCTGCACTCCCATATCCCCCCTGTTCTGAGGCCCCACACACTCCCAGCCACCTGCCCTGACTCCCCCTACTCCATCCCTCTGCCCTGATCCCCTCTTTCTACCCTGACTCCTGCACCCTAATCCCCTGCCCTGAGCCCCTTATGCACCTCAACTCCTGCACTTTACATGCTCAGCCCCTGCCCTGACTCTTCATCTCCACACACCCCAACCTCTGCCCTGAGCCCCCCACACTTAAATTTATTACAGGTACTGTTGTAACCCTAAGGGCTTCCCCCCAGAGGGCAGTGGGTAATTTTTATAATGGAGATTGCCTATCTCCTAGAACTAGAAGGGACCTTGAAAGGTTATTGAGTCCAATCCCCTGCCTTCACAGCAGGACCAAGTACCATCCTTGCCCCAAATCCCCTCTGCAAGGATTGAACTCACAACCCTGAGTTTAGCAGGCCAATGCTCAAACCACTGAGCTATCCCTTCCCTCTTAGTAATAGGACATTATCTTTAAGAAATTTAAGTTACTTTCACTCCTGACAAACAAACATGATTTACATACTGAGACGCTCCCTTTCTGCACACAAAGATCATGGTGAGCAAGGAGGATTTCCCAGAATGTTCCCATGTTGCAGTTGCCTACTCTTCCATTGGAACCCCGTTGATGTATGTTTGTATACACTGATCGGTTGGTTGCCTTTGAATCTCATGGGTGAATCCCAGGGCTCTATGTTTTTTCTAAGCCTGGTAGGTGTTTTTTGTTACTCTTCATAACTTGAGAAGTGCTATTAGCTTATGATTGGTGATTGTTTTGTTTCAATTTTATTCTATATTTCTTTCCTTCAGCTAGATCTTTGTGTTAATCTGTTGAATAAAGAAGTGATATTTCCTCAACTCTTCAGCATCCGGCAATAGGCAATCTCAATCATACATCATCATCACACCTCGCTAGACAGGTTAGTCTCCAAGATGATAGCTATGGAACTCCTAATTTATTAAACTGAGCCTTCGGCCAACATGATTACCTCCATAACCTGATTTCTGTCTCACAAAGAGGCCTGCAAAAAGAAAGTGTCTCATACCCACAACTTTGCCATATATCTTTGCAATCAGGCTGCTTGGAATCAATTTCCATCTTATCAGAAACTTCTGGAAGCTGAAGTGTAAGCTAAAGGAATTTGCTCTGGTGAAGTAAGCCAGCCAGAACTTTGGGGAGGGGTTGAAAGGAAGAGAAGATTTCTTTTCATACCCTTTGAAGCTAGGACAAGGGAAAATATTATGAAATCTGATTAATTTTGTCATGCTGTCAGGAGTGGTTCATGGCCGAGAGTGCTAACCTCAGGGTAGACTATCAAAAAGCAACCTGTATACATGGGCTAGAATTAAATTTCACCAATCCAGTAACAAGTCCTACAGCATTACACCATTCTTACTGTGGAGTCACAGACAGTCCCCTTGGGCATTCCAGTCTATCTTGCCACCCAGGCAAGCTGAATTATGAGACAGATGGTCACTTTACATAAAAAAATCACAGCAATATTTAGGTTACTCCCAGTCCCAAAGGACCAGCTGGTACCCTACATCTTATACCAAAAACAATGCCTGTAGCCAATCCTATAATAAAATATTGAAAGGTTTATTAACTAGGAAAAAGAAATACGAAAGTTAGAACCATGGTTCTTAACCTCTTTACCATTGTGGACCGCAAATGTGTTATGTGGGATGCAATCAATACCATCTGGATAGATTGAAATGCCTGGATAGATTGGAATGCTTGCCTCGAGCTACCCCCTCCCCCAGGAGGTCTCCAAGGGCTAGACAAACCCAGGGAAGGCAGTTCAGCTGAGTTCTATAACTTTCCCTATACTCACGTGAGACAGGCAGTGGGTGGCAAGGGGCTTCACACGCCTTGCTCGGCCTTCTGTGTCTGGGACTCACACGAAAGCTTGTGCATGTGGGTGCACATAGAGCACCACTCCGGAGCATTTGGTTCTCTGACACTTCCGCACAGGAACCCCTTGCTCCTTCTCACAAGGTTCCTGCATAAGCCTGCCTTACTCCAAATTCCATGGTGGGACACCTTCCCACGACAAGCCACCACTAAGGAGGCTGGGGTCACGGATATACACAGCAGTGCTGCACATGGCACAGGCTCATACCCACACTCTTGGGCAGCATCTGCTCTTGGTCAAGCAAGCATGGTGATGTGGAGGAGACCGACTTCCTTCCAAGGGAAGAAGAGTAGGGGACCCCAGTAGCAATCTCTCCAGCGAGCAGCATCTGCCATTCACCCTCCACCCCAACACCCTCCATGCAGGCAGCGATAGAAGTTCTCTCTCTGCAGGACACCACCAGTGCCACATTCAGCATGTGCGGACATGGAAGGAACCCTAATCCCATCTCCCTTTCCCACCCCCAGGCTCCTGGCCTGGACAGCACCTTCCCATGCCTGCCTGTCCCTGAGATGTGGGGGTAGAAAATCTCCCCTGGAACCTCTGTGCCTCTGCAGGGAAGTGCCCGCTGTCCAGGCAACAGATGGACTTGCTCAAAGCACATCACCATCATCTGAACCGAGACCTTGGTGTTGGCTCAGAGATTAGGGCTAGGATTCATGCACTGTGTCTCTTGGGATGGCTGCCTTTGTCATTTTTCTTCACAGCTGGGCCAGCTGCGAGTGTACTGTGTCCACCACTTCCCATGCCATCAGCATGACTCCACAAGATCATTAGGCAGAGGTGAACCTGAGAGGACCTGGTGCGGGAACATCTGGACTGCCCCTATTCCCTCAGCCGGAGCTTCAACTAGGAGCACCAGGAGTGCTGGACTGACCACAAGGTGAGGAAGACCATGTGGGAGCAGTTATCACACCAGCATGAGCAGGGGCGGATGAGAGTGCCGTGGGGCCCAGGGCAGCGCCGCAGAGCCCCGGGCAGCGAAATTTCGTGGGGCCCCTCCTTTGAAACAGTGCATGCGCCGTGGTGCCACGGTGCATGCGCAGGGCCTTGGGAAGCATGGGGCCCGGGGCAGCCGCCCTGCTCGCCCTGCCCTAAATCCGCCGCTGAGCATGAGGCCATGTGCTCCTCCATCACATTAGTGATGGAGCGCATGGTCGCATAAATGGAGCAGTGTATCAGCCACCTCCCCACACACACGCTTCCCAGTCCAACTCCTTGCACCCTCCCAACTTCCTGCCCAACTCCCCGCTCCTGCCCCCCCAACTTCCAGCACCCATCCCTGCCCCCGCCCCTCTGGCTTCTCCTCCTAGCCCCCTCAAGGGCCACTGGGGCCTGAAAACACGTGGTGGTGGGACTTCTCAGGAAGCCAAAGTCTCCTGTGGTATCTGAGGCAGATGCCAGTTCCTAAGCACCCCTCTCTGACCCCCCTCTTCACTCCTCCCCCTCCCAGGTTCTTTCCCCAGTCCCTTCCCTGTTGTATGTTCCCCAAATAAAAAATCACAGTTTTGTGTTCAGACAAAAAGGTTTCTTTATTTGGTCTGCAGGGGAGGGGGAGAAGGGAAGGCAGGGGAATGAAGGGGTGGGGGAGGAAAGGCACACAGAAGCAATGCAGAGGCCCCTTGTGGGGAGACCCGCGGAGAGTCCCACAGGTGGCCTTGGTTGAAACTCTCCCTCAAGGCCTCTTGGATGACCAAAGCCCCTTGATGTGCTTGCTGAATGTCAGTGGTGCCCAGCTGCTCATAAGCCCTGGCCAAATGCTCAACCTCTGCCCCTCACCCTAGCAGGAAAATCTCCCCTTTGCTCTCACAGATATTGCGGAGCACAGAGCAGGCTGCCACCATCTGGGAGAAGTTGTGCTCACTCCAAAACCTCCCCTTGAGGCAGTCAAAAGCAGACTCCACCACCATGTGGCACCTGCTGAGCCTGCATTGAAGGTCTCTTTGGTGGGCTCCAGGCTGCCCATCATCAGCCAGGGGAACAAGGGGTAGGCTGTGTTACCCAGGATGCACATGGGCATGTCGGCATCCTTGACCCTGTTGGTGCAGTCGGGGGGAAAAGTGCTGGCGTGCATTCTGTGGAAGAGGCTTGAGTTCTGGAATACATGGGCATCGTGCACCTTCCCCAACCACCCGACGTAAATATCTGTGAACCAGACCTTTGGTCCATGAGGGCCTACAGCACCATGGAGAAGTACCCCTTTCTATTGATGTATTTGGAGGCATGGTGGTCAGGGGCCAGGATGGTTATATAGGTGCCGTCAGTGTTCCCCCCCACACACAGTTGGGGAAGCCCATGGTGGCAAAGCCAGTGACAATGGAGTCCACGTGCTTGGTGTCGACCCTCTGCAGCAGGATGGTGTTGATGGGCTTGACCACCTAAGAAACATAGATTCATAGGGCTGGAAGAGACATCGGGAGGTCACCAAGTCCAATCCCCTGCCCAAAGCAGGACCAATGCCAAGTAAACCATCCCAGCCAGGGCTTTGTCAAACTGAGACTTAAAAACCCTTAGGAATGGAGATTCCACCACCTCCCTATGAGGGGGAAATCTCGCTCCCCTGGGGTACAGAGCCCCCAGAAGGGTCCGAGGCCGGAGGTCAAATCAGTGAGGCAGGAGAGAAACCTAGAAGAGAAAACTTTATGATGCATGCATGCAGGCTGTCACTTCCAAGAGTGAAGCAGCAGCCCTGACAGACAGATTCAGGTATCCTATATACAGAATGCTTAGACAGTTCAGTTGTGGATTGTTCTTCTTTAACATATCAAAGTCTCAGCAGAAGTACTCTGAGACTTCTGTTCACCTCAGGAGTGCTAGAAGTAAGTTTTTACAGTACACAAAGCCACATGAGAACTTGAGTGGAGGAGTCTACAAGGCAAACTGTGACAAAGATAAGGGTTTACATGACAAATTGTGACAGACTAGGAGTATCCATGAACTTGAGATAGTCATTTGTAAGGGTCTTTGATTAGAGCTAATTTGATTTCTCTCTGTTACAGGGAGAGAGACCTGGAAAACTTTTTAACCCTTACAGCAGTTTTCTTTTAGAAAGTTATGATTTCTGCACAGTCCCCCCTTAGACACAATTGGAGTTATTTGATTTTTTTTTCTCCCACAATTCCCCCCTTTAATACTCCTATTGGAGTATTACTCAAAGTTATTCTGGACATTCTTAGGTATTCTTCTTTTGCTGGGATGAATTTTTATCTTAGATGGAGGTTTTTTTTTATCAGTTGGGTAAATGATCCACTGCCCATTCACCCCCAGATCTTTACCAATGCCAATATTGCTTTCAAAACATAAGGGAAACATAGTCCCTGATGGATCTAATGCTTGAGTAAGGGGAATCCCTGAGGCAATCAGATTTTTATGCCAAATCTGCCTGTTCCCCCCATGACTATGTACTTCTGGCACAGTGTAAAAGGCTTTCAGAACCTTTGATAAGCTGTTCACATATCCAACAGTCACTTGTATTGGTGAGGGACACAACCTTCTGCAGGGCTTCCCAATAAGGGTGGGGAAAGTTATACACTAAGGCTATTCTGACTACTAAAAGAAGGAAAACAATCCTCATCCTAGTATAGTATCTTAAATTTCTAAAGTAGAAAGGATAATAATAATAATAATATAGTAATTAGCTAGCAACTAGCAAAGCAGTCTTTTAACTAAACTTAATCAGTTAGTATTGTTTGGCTTGCCTCTGCAGGCACTCTTCGAGATTTCGTAGTCTCTTAGTTCACTCAATACTGGAATGGATTCCCCTTTGTGAGAGCTACGGGGCACCAGGCTCACCTGTAGGTCTTTGCTGGTACAGTCCTACCTCTCAGGTTGTACCTCAAAGTTCCTGGTGGAGGCCGGTTTGGTAACAGTCTGGTTTGAGAGTTTGCCGCCTCGGTCCGCTGAACCTCGTCCTCACGTGATTCCTTCAGGGAGGGGTCCTGGGTGACGGGGTCAATCAGCTCTGTTGGATCTGCAGTTCGGCGTACATGACTTGCGTGGATCCACGAGTGGCGCTCCTTCACCTTTACTGCTGTGTGGGTGATGAACAGCAATTGGAACGGTCCTTTCCACCGGGCTGTCAGGGAATTCTTTCTGCGATGTTTCTTCACGAACACGTAGTCGCCTGGTTGGATGTTGTGGCACGGTACATCAGTAGGTACTGGGAGGGCTTCCTTTACCTGCAGGTGCAAGCTCTCCTAACCGTCATTTTATGTCTAGGTTTCTTCTTTCTGTGTGGCTGTTAGCCTGTGGGCCTCCTGCAACATTAAACTGCTTACAAATCACACATGAATTAGATATTCTTGAGACAGCTTCTAGGTGCACGCCTGGGGCGTACCATTGTTTTGGGATTTGTGAGGCCACCCCCCTTTTGCTCATGTGTGTCATTTGATGAGACACCTGAGCAAGCTGCCGTGTGAGAGATTTTTGGGGCGACTGGGCAGCCAGCTGGGGATAAGGAGCAGCCTGCTTTCTCCCAAAGGTTTTTCTCTGCAGGTTGAGCAGCTTGCTGTAGTTCTATCAGGTCCTGCAAAGAAACAGGGAGAGAAAGAGAGACCAGAATCTGAAAGGGAGTCAGAGGTCCATGTTCTGCTGCATGTCTGGTGGCTGCATCAGCATTCCCATTACCCAGAGAAACAGGATCAGTGGCACCTGTGTGGGCCGGGCAATGGGTAATAGAGAGGGATGTGGGTAGCTGAATAGCATCAAGGAGTTGGGAGATAAGGGGACCATGAGAGATAGCAGAGCCAGAAGGAAGGAAACCTCGTTGTTTCCAAATTTGTCCTGTGGTATGACAGAGAAAGCATACTTTGAATCAGTATAAGTGGCAGCAGACTGTCCGGACGCTAAAAGGCAAGCACAAATTAAAGCGATGAGCTCAGCAGACTGAGCTGATTTTGGTTCCTGGAAGAGAAAAGGCCTCTAAAACATTATTATCTGAGACCACTGCATATCCAGCCTTTAGTTTACCAACTGAATTTCTTTTATATGAGCCATCAGTATACAATACAAGATTTGCATTTTCCAGCTGTTGATCAGACAAATCTTGGGGGCTTTACACAGTGCTCAAGCAATTCTTCACAGTTATGGGTATGTGCTTTACCAGTAGAGGGTAAAGGAGAAAAAGTAGCTGGGTTAAGTACATTACATCTTTGAATTACCACATTTGGGGAAGAGAGGATAACATTCTCATACAGGGTTTGTCTCTGAACAGATAGGTGCTGAGTGCGGTGTCGCTGTAAGAGAGCAGAGACAGCATGAGGGACCTGTAAGATAATGCTGTGGCCTAATGTGACAGGTTGGGCCTTTTTAAAGTAATTCAGCAGTAGCTGCAACTGCCTTCAGACAAAGTGGGAACCCACGGGCTACTGAGTCCAGTGTTGCAGAAAAATAAGCTACTGGACGAGGTGTGGGTCCAAGGGGTTGACAGAGAGCTCCAGCTGCAATTCCATCCTGTTCATGACAAAACAGAGTAAAAGGCTTGCTATATTTAGGTAAGCCTAGAACAGGTGGCTGTGAGAGAAGAGTTTTAAGGGAAAGGAAAGCAGATTCACATTCTGGGGACCAGGTCACTGGGTCAGGAGCTAAGATTAAGAGTAGAATAGTAAGGGGCCTGGTGAGTCCAGAAAAATTAGGAATCCATTGTCTGCAATATCTTGCAGTACCCAGACATTTGCGTACCTGACTTTGGTGAAAGGGTGAGGAATGGAAAAAACATGTGAGATTCGCTCAGGTGTTAACTGGCGGCCATCTCCTGAAAGTAAATGTCCTAAGTACTGAACTCTTTGTTTTACAAACTACAATTTGGCTTTGGAAGCCTTGTGACCCTTATTAGCAAGACACTTTAACACATATCAGTTTTACATCTTTCCTTAGTTTTACTAGCAATTAGCACATCATCAACATACTGAACTAACACAGAACTGCAGGGAAGAGAGAGAGAATTAAGGTCAGCTTTTTAAAAACTGAGAAAACAGAGTAGGGCTTTAACAATAACTTTACAAAAACATGTCCTGGTTAATTGATGACCCTGAAAGGAAAAGGCAAAGAGAAATTGGGAATTCTTATGCACTGGAATAGAAAAGAAGGCAGAACATAAATCTATTACAGAAAACCAGGTTAGGTGCTACTGGAAATCTAAGGATTACAAACTTATTAATGGCTCTTAAGTCTTCTACAAATCTATAGATTTGCTTTTTCACAGGTAGTATAGGTGTATTACATGGTGAAGTTGTATAAACAAGTATCCCTTGTTTAAGGAGGGAGAGATTACAGGCTTAATGCCCTCTTGTGCCTCCCTAGCCAATAGATACATGGGTACCCTTGGGAAAGGCTTGTTGTGTCTGTATGTTGTTTGCACTGGTGTTGCAGAGGCTAGCAACCCCACTTCATTCACAATGGGCTGCCCACAATGTCTCTGGGACATCTGAGAGGTCCAGGAGGGGTGTATGTCCTGAGGTCTCATCAGATTCCTCTGAGAGTAGTAATGCCATCAAATTTGGAGCCTGATAGGGGGAAAGGTCAACAAATATCCCTTCCTCACTACAGAGAAGGTTTGCACCCAATTTACACAACAAATCACGTCCCATAAGGTTTACAAGAGAACAGGGAGATAACAGGAAAGAATGTTCAGCTGACAAGGGTCCAAAGCGGGGTGGGGGTGCAGATGGCACATCTGGGGAATCAAGCTGTTTAGAGAAGCCAATTCTTGCTGCAGCTTTTCCAATAGAATCTTTTTTGCTAGCCATAATGCTCTGATTATTTTTTTTTTTACTGCCACATCCTCCCAGAGGCACCAATATTCCATCTGGTTAGGATGTTTTTCCTCGAGGAAAACTCTAAGATAAGCAAGCTTTTGTAAGTCAAAGTTCTAATTGCCATTTATTCTGGGAATTCCCCTGAGTATAGCCATTCCAAATGCTCAATAATTCCTTAAGTCTCCTTAGTTTCAAACCTGCAGGCAATACCTAGCTGACTGATCATCTGAGACAAGGGAGTCCCAGGCTGTGAGAAACCTTTTCCCTCAGTAGGAGACAGACTTGAGGGAGCAATCTTATCCATGTTAGCACTGTCTTGTCCAAGGACAGTGCAGGAGCCCAACAGTACTACCCTCTCCAAGGATAGTACAGGCGTCCAGCAACACTACCCTCTCCAAGGATAGTGTGGGAGTCCACACAAACTGTCAGCTTCACTTACACTCCTTATGTGCCGGGGGAAACCGCCCTTGCTTTCAGCAGCTGTGCAGTGACACTGACAGCACTGGTGCGGCTGCGGTCCCCCTCTGGACTTCACTCACTCAAAACCATGTGCTTGGACTCGCCACCAATCAGTCAGCAACAACAACAACAAAATCCAACCCCTATTTGGCTATACCCAGTGTTTTCGTTTTAAGTTTCCCTCAAGCCTCTTAACAAAAATGTTAAGTAAAAGATGACTCTTACCGCCAGCCGGTCCAGCTGGTGACGAGAACAGGGAGGCGGACTGGGGGATTTTAAATGGATCCCTTACCCTCCAGATGCGCATTGTAGTCCGTTCCCATTCCCCGTCATCAGCCTTTCCAACTGGAGTTCCAAGCCATCCCACTTCTGACACCAAATTGAGGGGGAAATCTCGCTCCCCTGGGGTACAGAGCCCCCAGAAGGGTCCGAGGCCGGAGGTCAAATCAGTGAGGCAGGAGAGAAACCTAGAAGAGAAAACTTTATGATGCATGCATGCAGGCTGTCACTTCCAAGAGTGAAGCAGCAGCCCTGACAGACAGATTCAGGTATCCTATATACAGAATGCTTAGACAGTTCAGTTGTGGATTGTTCTTCTTTAACATATCAAAGTCTCAGCAGAAGTACTCTGAGACTTCTGTTCACCTCAGGAGTGCTAGAAGTAAGTTTTTACAGTACACAAAGCCACATGAGAACTTGAGTGGAGGAGTCTACAAGGCAAACTGTGACAAAGATAAGGGTTTACATGACAAATTGTGACAGACTAGGAGTATCCATGAATTTGAGATAGTCATTTGTAAGGGTCTTTGATTAGAGCTAATTTGATTTCTCTCTGTTACAGGGAGAGAGACCTGGAAAACTTTTTAACCCTTACAGCAGTTTTCTTTTAGAAAGTTATGATTTCTGCACAGTCCCCCCTTAGACACAATTGGAGTTATTTGATTTTTTTTTCTCCCACACCTACATAACCCATCCCAGTGCTTCACCACGCTCCTAGGGAAATAGTAAAATGGTCACACCTGCAGGCCACAACCGTGGATCTCCCCATGCTGAACTGGTTCCCCACAGAGCGGTAGCTGTCCAGCATAGCGAGCTTCAGGGCACAATGGCCATGTGATTCTGCAGGGCAATGGTGGATCTCAGGTGGGTGTCTCATTGCCTGAGGGTGGAGGCAAACCACTCACAGAGCTCCAGGAAGGTGGCCTTCCACATGTGGAAGTTCCAGAGCACAGCAGTATGATCCAGTCCCACCAGTCAGAACTAGTCTCCCAGTGCCAGAAGCAGCAGTGCAGGGGAGGATGGCAGGGAATGTGGTGCATGAGGAGCACCCATGCCTAGGTGCGGAGGTCCCCCCAGTCTGGGCTGGTCATCATAGTCCTGAAGCACCATGTAGGCAGTCTGCATGAACTGCACCATGGGGCGCAGCACGGGGTCCAAGAGCCTGGCACTGCTGGGCAGCAGCTCCAGCTCCATGTTGGAAGTGCTGTGGTGTCCGCAAGGGCAACCAGAGCATGCGGTGAGTTTGGTGTCCCACGAGAGAGTGGAGAAATGGAGAGTGAGACACGGTTGTAGAGAGGAATCCCTTTAAGCACAAGTCTCAGCTAGCCTCAGGAAGCAGCTACAGGAAGCGATTGCTCTTCTGATGCTCTCCCTGGAGTGCTTCTGGGGGGCTTTAAATGCAATGCAGGCTCCAAGCACTGTGGGACGCGCTATTTCGAAACAATTCTGCGCTATTTCGATGGTACCTTGTAGTCTGGATGCGCTATTTTGAAACAGTTATTTTGGGACTTATTATTTTGAAATAATTTGCAGTGTAGACACGCCCTACGGTGCCACAGGATTCCTTGTTGTTTTTAATGTAAAATGTATTTCAGCACAGACCCAGGAGATAACTGCAGGGGATCTCTGGCTTCAGTTTGGTTTCTCTGGCCCTGTGAGAACTCAAATAGCAAGAGATGAACAATTTTTATATATATGATCAACTATTTTTATTCCCTTCTTCTAGCATTCAAAGTGATGCGATGAGGCCATTTGCCCATACTTCTCCATGGGGGATGGAGATGGGGCAAGTAACAAAGCTTTTGTCTTATAATAGCCTGCTTACATGTTGATAGTTGTGCTGGGGTTGTGGATGAATTCCATGCCTGGGTTCGTAAGTTCAGAGCAAACATTTTCACAGTTAGAATGTAAAACTTACATATTTTCTGACAGCCCAGAGTACAGCCATTACAAGTGAAATTAATGCATGCAGCCACTTACAAGCACTTCATAGTCTAAATGCTAAATACATCCCATTAGTCTTATACCCAACTTGAGCGAAACTGACATGCAGGTGAACTGTTCTGGTCTCCAGCTGTGCGCTGGTCAGTTCTGAGCTAATGCCTACAGCTTGGGCAGGAGCTGGCTGCTGGCCTGCCATAGTCACAATGCTATCCAATTGCACATGTGATTGGATTCCTTGCTCTCAGAAGGAGAGCAAAGGGGAAGCCACTAGGGTTGGAGGGAGCAGACACTGGTGGAGGTTTAGAGAGAGCAGTGCTCAGTGAGCCCAGCTAGGGAATGGGCCCTAACTAAGGAGAGCTAGTAGTGACTGATCATCTATGTGGATTTTACTAGAATATGAGAAAAAGGATGGTCCAATCCTGACCAATCCCAGTGGGGAACTGTTTCCAGGAAGACTGAACGGACATGTCTACACTACATGGGAGATTGACGCTGCCGCGGTTGATCTTTCAGTTTTCAATGTAGTGAGTGTAGTATTTACTCACCAGATTGAACTCAAAGGGCGCCCCTGTCTGCACAGGTACTCCTGCCCCTCACGAGGCGCAAGGGAAGCCAAGGGAGTGTTTGTTCATGTCGGCCTCCCACTGTGTGGAAGGTGCAGAAACGCAATGTAAGAGACGTCGCCTCCTGCTACGTAATTTGTGTAGCTGGATTTGCATATTTTACTTTGACCTTTCCATGTAGTATAGACCAGGACAACAAGAGTGAGCCTGCTAGAGATTCATATCCAGCCTACTCCCTGGTAGAGTCTGGTATCCTGCAATAGTAATCCCAGCAGTGATGGCAATTACTTGATATCCAGCTCAAAGGCCCCTCATGGTGTGGTCCCCTGGGTACTGCTTGGAAATCAGCTACATGTTCTTCCAGCTCCATTACTTGCCAAAATAAGATTATAGTCATAATAATCCCACATACTCTCAGTGACGGGGGGATGGGGGACTTGCAAAGGCATAGATGATATCGCCTTTTGAAATATGAACAGATCCTTCTTCACCAGTTTTTACTCCTTCACTGCCGAGAAAAGGGCTTATGGAGGACAATATATCTGATGGACTTTCTTGTTCACCAGTACTGTGCTCTGGCATCAGCCCTGCTCCCAGAAGGAGCTCTCTGAGGGTATGTCTACACTACCACCCTAGTTCGAACTAGGGTGGTTAATGTAGTCCTTCGAAGTTGCAAATGAAGCCCGGGATTTAAATATCCCAGGCTTCATTTGCATCTTGCCGGGCACCGCCATTTTTAAATCCCCGTTAGTGTGGACTCCGTGCCCGCAGCTACACGCGACACAGAGTAGGTAGTTCGAATTAGGCTTTCTAATTTGAACTACCGTTACACCTCATTCCATGTAGAGATGTTACCCCTGTGGTTTTCTGTTCATATCTCCAACCCAGATGGAATGTTGAGGGTTCCTTTTTATAGCCAGACCATTTCAGTCCTGGCTCCACACCTAATAATAAGGATCTTGGTATGTTTCAGAAATGTATGACAATGCTCAAGCCATTCTTACTGTTCTCACCCATGCTCCTGAGGTCAGAGAGTCAATTAATATTTCCTTGCAAGTGATATGCCCCTCCCCATCCCCTTCAAACTTGTTTATGTGAATGTTTTTCTGATTTAAGATTACCCTAAGTTTCATTGGCTTGTGGCCTTCATTTTTAATAATATTACTAGGTGAGTCACAGGCCTGCTTGCAGCACTGTAACATGTTAGAGTAAGCGGTGTATTATTCTCTACACATAAATTAAATTCAAAAGATAAAGATAGGACTTCAAGAACATGGAGATGGAAGCTAAGGAGTGGGAGAGTTCCCCTTCTATTAGAGATTGCCTAATAGAAAAAGTTAAGAACAAATAGTCTAAAAATGTTCAGTTGGAATGATTTTCTGCTCCACAGAAGAACAAGATGAACAGCCAAGTTATTCAAGTAAATTCTGTTGGCGTATATCCTGTTACTTAAGTGTAATCAAATTTAGACTTTATTGCTTAAACTAATGAATTAATCACAAGGTTAAAGATGATAATTATGGGAGAAATATACTTAGTTATAAAACTGAAGCGATCTTTCTGTAGCAGCTCAAAAGAAGGAGATAGAACGACTACACGAGCCTCATCAAGACTTGGTAAAAACTGTAATCAGGATTGTCTCATGGAACATTTTTGTCCTCAAAAACAAATTGCAGGATTTGTAATAGACATTATTCGTCCCAATCTGACTTGATGTCTTTAAATCATGATTGGAGGACTTCAGTAATTCAGCCAGAGGTTGGGGTCTATTACAGGAGTCAGTGGGGGAGGTTCTGTGACCTGTAGTGTTCAGGAAATCAAACTAGATGATCACAATGGTTCCTTCTGGCCTTAAAGTCTATGAGTCTATGATTAAGTTTTCCTTCAAGAAATCTGTCTTATTTAGGATAAGTCATTTTATTTTTTAAAGCTTTGAATTCTTTATAAAATTGTGATAGAAATGTAGCCGTGTTAGTCTGGTGTAGCTGAAACAAAAAACAGGACTATGTAGCACTTTAAAGACTAACAAGATGGTTTATTAGGTGATGAGCTTTCGTGGGCCAGACCCACTTCCTCAGATCAAATAGTGGAAGAAAATTGTCACAACCATATATACCAAAGGATACAATTTAAAAAAATTAACACATATGAAAAGGACAAATCAAATTTCAGAACTGAAGAGGGATGGGGGGAGGTAAATGTCTGTGAGCTAATGATATTAGAGGTGATAATTGGGGAAACTATCTTTGTAATGGGTAAGATAATTAGAGTCTTTATTCAAACTTAAGTGTAAAGTGTCGAATTTGAGCATGAATGACAGTTCAGAGGATTCTCTTTCAAGTGTTAGTCTTTAACTTTAAAAGAAATGAGCAGTCCTGTGGCACCTTTGGGTTTGTCTACACAGCAGGGCTAAAGTCGAATTAAGCTACACAATTTCAGCTATATCAATTGTGTAGCTGAAGTCAAAATGGCTTAATTCAGCTTTTGGCGCTGTCTCCACAGAAGGAAGTTAAAGGAAGAACACTCTTCCTTTGACTTCCCTTACTCCTCATGAAATGAGAGTTACAGGAGTCAGAGTAAGAAGTGCTCCAGCTTGACATGATTTTGAAATAAAAGCTTGGAGTATAGAAATGCACTGTGTAGTCACTTCCATTTTGTGCAAAATCCCCATTTTGCTCAAGATCTTTATGCCTCTTCCGGCTACACTGCTTCTTTTTGTGCAAAACCCCCTTGCGCAAAATGAAACGGCAGAAAATATGCTAATGAGATTGTGATTTATGCTAATGAGCCATCATTAGCATATTTTCTGCTGCAAAATCTCGCAGTGTAGACAAAGCCTGAGGGTATGTCTACACTACCCCGCTAGTTCGAACTAGCGGGGTAATGTAGGCATACCGCACTTGCAAATGAAGCCCGGGATTTGAATTTCCCAGGCTTCATTTGCATAAGTGGGGAGCCGCCATTTTTAAAACCCTGCTGGTTTGAACCCCGTGCAGCGCGGCTACACGGGGCACGAACTAGATAGTTCGAACTAGGCTTCCTAGTTCGAACTACCGTTACTCCTCGTGAAATGAGGAGTAACGGTAGTTCGAACTAGGAAGCCTAGTTCGAACTACCTAGTTCGTGTCCCGTGTAGCCGCGCTGCACAGGGTTCGAACCAGCGGGGTTTTAAAAATGGCGGCTCCCCGCTTATGCAAATGAAGCCCGGGAAAGTCAAATCCCGGGCTTCATTTGCGAGTGCGGTATGCCTACATTACCCTCCTAGTTCGAATTAGGAGGGTAGTGTAGACATACCCTTAGAGACTAACAAACTTATTAAGTCATGAGCTTTTATGGGTTTCACCACAAATGCTCGTGACCTAATAAATTTGTTAATCTCTAAGGTGCCACAAAACTTCTCATTGTTTTTAAATGTTGCCAAGTTAATTTCAAGTAACCCATATTTCCAGGGCTTTAGTTTTATCCTTCCACATATATCTGTTCTATTAGACCTGATGGTTTATGTTTCCCCTCTTAATCCTTAGTCTCTCTGGATGAAGCCTGAATCCCTCATAGACTTGTGTATAGAAAATAACCCATTTGTTAATTTTGTTCTTTTGAAAGATTTTAATGCTTGATTTGGTCCTGGGCAGATGGACATTTCTTAATCTTCCCAATGACTTAGCAAAAAGGACTTTTACTTTAAATTCCTCTAAACGATCTTGGAATAAGGTGAGACTACCCTGGCTTGCAAACTTTCTTTACTTTTAAATAGGCTTTGGTTGGAGGATTTGAATGGCAGAGGATGTGATGATGCAGCAAGCCATTTTATATTTACTTCTGTAAGAGGGGGCAGTGTCACAGATTACATCCCAGTCCTGATTGTCAGTTGGTCTTGATTTTTTAATTTTACTGTGGCTTTTAAACTAGACAATGAAAATCAATCCCTTCAGGTGAATTTCTGTTCACCTGCCTCCTCTGTATAGGGGAATATAGGTTCAGGCAGAGTGTATTCCATCCCTGAAATTGAAGTTGTAAATTTGAGGCAAATTAAATGGAATGCTTTAGTTAAGCCAAAAATCAAAGAGAAATTTATGTCTAACAACCTGTTAATTTTAAAGAACCAACTGTTGGTCCTTAAGGGTATTTTGCTAGTTTTTTTAGTATTTACTGGTATTGTTAAAAAAATGACAGGGCAATTTAGCTACTATGAAAGGCTATTTTCTTATCATTAAAGGTAAAAGTATCTGGCATGATACAAAATTATTTGGTTATAAGAAACATCATCAGATTAGAGCAAGGGCAATTAGAAGTACACCAGAATCCAGGTATTAGAGAGAAATTTTAATCAATGGACCCTTTGGAAGGAATTCAAACACACTGCTGTTGACCAAAAAACAAAACAAAACAAAAAAAACCTTTTGGTGGCAAAGGGCTCTATCTGAACTTAGGAACTATCCCTTTGGCATGATTGGTTCTGATGGATCACCAGTTTCCATTAGAGACATTAAAACTTGTAATCAATTAACAATTGTAATTAATATCCTGCTAAAGACTTTATGACAGCAGAAGTCTATGAAGATAATATTAACTGGTGTGTTTCTATTTTATCAAAATTATTTACCAATACAAATAATACAGGGTTTCCAGCTGATTGATCAACTAGTGTTATTGTAAGAACATAAGAACGGCCATACTGGGTCAGACCAAAGGTCAATCTAGCCCAGTATCCTGTCTGCTGACAGTGGCCAATGCCAGGTGCCCCAGAGCAAATGAACAGAACAAGTAATCATCAGGCGATCCATCCCTTGTTGCCCATTCCCAGCTTCTGACCAACAGAATCTAGGGACATCAGTTTTACCTATCCTGGCTAATAGCTATTGATGGATCTACCCTCCATGAATTTATCTAGCTCCTTTTTGAACCCTGTTAAAACCCTGACCTTCAGAATATCCTTCACAACTCCTTGGCAAGGAGTTCCACATGTTGACTGTGTGTTGTGCGAAGAAAAACTTCCTTTTGGTTGTTTTAAACCTGCTACCTATTAATTTCATTTGGTGACCCCTAGTTCTTGGGTTATGGAAACAAATAACTTTTTCCTTATTTACTTACTCCACATGAGTCATGATTTTATAGATCTCTATCTGTTAGTCATTTTTTTTCCAAACTGAAATGTCCCAGTTTTATTAATCTCTCCTCATATGACAACTCTTCCATACAGCTAATAACTTTTGTTGCCCTCCTCTGAACTTTTCCCAATGCAAGATATCTTTTCTGAGATGAGGGAACCACATCTGCACACAGTATTCAAAATGTGGGTGTATCATGGGATTTATATAGAGGCAAAATATATTCTTTGTTTTATTCTCTATCCTTTTTTAAATGATTCTTAACATTGTTTGCTTTTTTGACTGCTGCTGCACATTGAGTGAAGGTTTTCAGAGAACTATCCACAATGACTCTAAGTTCTCTCTCTTGAGTGGAACCAATTAATTTAGTCCCCATCATTTTATACATATAGTTGGGATTATATTTTCCAATATGCATTACTTTGCATTTATCAACATTAAAATTCATCTGCTACTTTGTGATCTAGTCACCTAGTTTTGTGAGATCCTTTTGTCTCTCTTCATCAAAAAGGTAAAAGAAATGTCCTTAGGAATTAACCACCAAGTCAGCCTTTTAAGATGTGCTCTTTAAAATTTAGTCCAGCTACTTAGGCAGAAGACCAGGCTGAGAATAATAACCCATTTCCAGAGGCATAAGCTAGCTTTTGGAACGGCCGTGCAATGAAGATAATTGTTTTGCACACTCACATTTTATGTACAAATACTGCTCTCTCAAAGGCAGATTATGGTGCTATTAAAGGAAAAACAATATTTTACCCCTAAAATTCTAAACCAGATATCAGCTCCACTCTGTGATGATGACATTATTTTATTGCCCCCAACACTTTCGGGTCTGAAGTACCTTTGACAGGATTTTAACATTTTCTGTTGGCAGAAATCTATGACTACAAACCAACAGCAAACTAAAAGAATTTTCCTTTGCTGTAAACCAAAGTTATATATGTGGATAACTGAATATACTATATTGAGTTAAATCCTTTTCTTATCTGAGTATTGGGTTTACATACCAGGGTGCCTGGGACAAGTATAGAATCATGAAACTGAAAGGGACCTTGAGAAGTCTTCTACTCCATCCCCTCACTCAAGGCAGGAAGGACTATGCATTATCTAGACCATCCCAGACAGGGATTCCCAACCTTCTTAGGCAATTTATTCCACGGTTTAGCAACCTTGACAGTTAGGAAGTTTTTCTTAATGTCCAACCTAAACTGCCCCTGGTGCAATTTAACCCCTTACTTTTTGTCCTATCCTCAGAGGTTAAAGAGAACAATTCTTATGGTGCGTTGGGGTTGCGAACTTTCTTTTTAGGCTCCAGCTTCACAAGGGAAACATCCTAAAATCGAGAAGGAAATGTTTGTCGCCATATTTTCAAGGCTCCAAGCTCCCAGGGTCTTTCTTTTGGCTACATTTTGGGGTTGATCCTTCTCTAGAACTCCCTTCTCTAGACACCACTGCTTCTTCCAAGAAATAGAAAGCGATTTCTCCATGAAAGGCAGAGTTTTTCAGGACTGAGGGAAATTGGAAATTGCATTTATTTAAGGTCTATACATCTGGAAATGGGCTCAGGGGATAAGACAGTCAAAGTGGGCTGAATCAGGCTGTCTCCCCTGTAGCATCTGGGTCAGAGAAGATTTGTTCTCAGTAATAAGCAACAGCCATCATGTGCGCTTTATCAAGGTATCTCTTTGTCTCAAGAAACATTAACAAAGGAGTCCATGGGAGAACAGAGCAGGAGAACATGTGACTTTAGCACTGTCAATTAATTGATAGCAGCCATTTGTTCCAGCAGAAGATTTGGGGGATGGAGACCTTCTCCACTCCCCACTATTGATGGTGTCAGAATTAGATAGTAAAGCTGAGAGGCATTTAAAGAAGAAGGAAATCTGATGGAGATGGAGACTCAAGTGGCTGCTTTACAAACTGTTTGATTTTTCTTGAAAATGAATTGGCTGACCTCAGACAGAGTCTATTGTTAAGAGCATACAGTCTCTTTTTAATTATCCTGTTTGTTTGTGACGCCTGCTAAGGAAGTAGGAAATCATTTCTCCTCCTCCTTTGCTTTTCTTCATTTCCATGTGGGAGGAAAAGCAATTACCAGACTTCATTGTTACAGTACAGGCACCCCACAGCCAAAGGCATCAGGTCTTTGGAAAAATCCCCAAGTAATAGCAACACTAATACCACTCCCACCAGCACCAGAGTGGGGGAGAGAACAGGTGGGGGAGAGAACAGTGGCCAGAAGCAGGAGAGAACTGGCCCTGGGAGGGCAAAAGGGACTGGGGCAGGAGAGAACTGGCCTTGGGGATACTAGAGCAGGGGGAGGGGCTGGGGCAGGAGAGCACTGGCCTTGGGCAGGCTGTCAGGGTAGCCTGTGTGGGGGGGAGGCGGGGGGAGGGGAGAGAATAGGCCCTAGCTGGGCTCATGGGGTGTTTGGGGGATAAGAGAACAGGCCCTTGGTGAGCTGAGGGAGGCCTGGGGGGTGGGGGGGAGAACAGGTCCTGGACAGTCTGGAGTGTGGCCTGGGGGGAGGAAAACATACCCCTGGACCCAGCCTCCTGCACATTCCCCCACATCCCCAAGACTCTCCCCTGAAGGACCGGGGCAAGTCTGCTAGTGATGAATAATTACAATACCCGGGTTGGTCATTTACAGAGACGCAAAGGAGTTGAGCATGTGCATGGCTTTCAGCAGTCTGGCTCCCATAAATCAACATTTCTTATGTGGTGTCCTATCTAGGGGTATGTCCACACTACAGCACTAATTCGAACTAACTTAGTTCGAATTAGTTAATTCGAACTAAGCTAATTTGAATTAGTGCATCTAGACTTAAAAAGTAGTTCGAATTAGCGTTTTGCTAATTCGAACTAGCATGTCCACACTGAGTGGACCCTGAACTGAGGTTAAGGATGGCCGGAAGCAGTGCCGGCAGGGCATCAGATTAGGACTTAGAGCGTGGAGCTCCTGCCTCCGGCTAGCCGAGGGCTGTGCTTAAAGGGACCCCAACCCCACCCCGGACAGACATTTCTCAGGGGTTCCCCGCTTGCAAAGCAGTCCTGGCTTGGAGTGCCCTGAGTGCCCACACTCGGCACATCACAGCACTCGGCCATCAGCCCGGCTGCACTTGCCGCAGGCTGCCATCCGGGGGGGGGGGGGGGGTCAATCAAGGGGCTTCAGGAGAGCTTCCACCCTGAGGAGCCCACAGAGCCAGCCCAGTCATCCCCATCAGGGGCTCGTACCCCATTCCTCCCTCACCTCCTTCCACTTACCCCTCCCTAGCCCCCCTTCCTGATGTACAAAATAAAGGACACGTGTGTTCAAAAATAGAAACTCTCTTTATTTAACAAAACTGGGGGAGACTGGGAAAAGGAGGTGGGAGAGGGGAAGAGAGAAGGTGGGAGAAGGGAGGGCAACTAAAATGATCAGGGGTTTGAAACAGGTCCCATATGAAGGGAGGCTAAAGAGCCTGGGTCTTTTCAGCTTAAAAAAGAGGAGACTGAGGGGGGATATGATAGAGGTCTATAAAAGCATGAGTGGTGTGGAGAGGGTGTATAAAGAAAAGTTCTTCATTAGTTCCCATGATATAAGGACTAAAGGACACCAAATGAAATGAATGGGTAGCAGGCTTCAAACTAACAACAGAAAGTTCTTCTTCACAAAGCAAATAGTCAACCTGTGGAACTCCTTGCTGCAGGAGGCTGTGAAGGTTAGAACTAGAACAGAGTTTAAAGAGAAGTGAGATAAAGTCATGGAGGTTGGGTCCATGGAGTGCTATTAGCCAGGGGGTAGAAATGGTGTCCCTGGCCTCTGTTTGTGGAAGGCTGGAGATGGATGGCATGAGACAAATGGCTTGGTCATTGTCTTCGGTCCATCCCCTCCAGGGTACCTAGTGTTGGCCGCTGTTGTTAGCTACTGGGGTAGATGGACCTTTGGTCTGACCCAGTACGGCCATTCTAAGCTCAGGGCTCAGGGTTGGGGGTCTCAGTGGACCACCTTGATTTTCATGCAAACCTGCTCCTGGGTGACCAGGTTGGCAGCTGTCCTGCCTAGACGGCCACTTTCCTGTGCCTAGTGCAGTGGTCGTGGATGAGGTCCACGATGTCCGCACTAGACCAGGCAGGCACCCGCCTCTTGCGGACCTGGGCAGGCTCCCGGGAGCCGCCAGCCTGGTCCCAGGAAGAGGCGGAGGGCTGGGTGGCAGCGGGTGGCTGGCTCATCCCGTGCCAGGTGCAGGGTCTGCTGGCTGGGTGCTGGCAGGCTTGCACCTGGCACAGGCACCGTAGCCAGCCCGTGCCTCTTTAAGGGCTCTGGGGCCGGGAGGGGGGTAGACGAATTTCCCTGGTGGTGCCCAGAGTGGCCACCAGAGAAAGCTGGGGAGGTCTAGCCTCCCACTAGTTCGAATTAAGTGGCTACACAGCCCTTAATTCGAACTAATTAATTCGAACTAGGCGTTAGTCCTCGTAGAATGAGGTTTACCTAGTTCGAATTAAGCGCTCCGCTAGTTTGAATTAAGTTCGAACTAGCAGTTTGTGTAGCGCCTATCAAAGTTAATTTGAACTAACGTCTGTTAGTTCGAATTAACTTTGTAGTGTAGACATACTAGGCTATTTATTATTAGAGCTCTTCTTATTTATCAGTCCCCCTACATGGATGAGGTAGGGCTTAGCTCCGCAGGCTGATTTGCACTTCTGTTGGCCACATCAATATTCATCTCTTCGTAAACATGACTTGCCCTGCTGCTTGGAATCACTTGAGATTATTCATATTGATTTTGCAACCTGTTAATGATTAAATACAATGTTCCTCAAAGCTAGCATTTAACAGGAAAACCTGATTGAATTTGCTGTTTTCTGCCTCACAGAACATTCTGTCGTGTCAATGAAGAATCACCCTATTGTCTTTTAATAAAAATTTCCATCTCAGAAGAATTCACATCCTACTGTTTAACTGAATACACCATTAGCATATTGTGCACGGTGCAATCACCACTGCCACCCAATGAACAAAAGCTATCACAGGTGGGGCAGCTCCATGAGATTTGCAAGGCTGGGCCCACACAGCATCCACTAGAGTGTATGTGTGTGTGTGGGGGGGAGGAATTTGTCCCCTGGCTCACACTAATGCAGGGGTGAGAAACCTCCATGACTGAAACAAGGGTGTTAAACTCGGGGAGGACGGTGTGCGTCTAGACTGGCAAGATTTTGCACAAAAGCAGTTGCTTTTGTGCAAAAACTTGCTGCCTGTCTACACTGGCTGCGAGAATTTGCTCAAGAGCACTGACTTTCTAATGTAAGAAATCAGTGCTTCTTGCGCAAATACTTTGACGCTCCTGCTCAGGGATAAGCCCTCTTGCACAAGAATACTTGTGCAAGAGGGCCAGTGTAGACAGGCACCTTAATTTCGTGGGCAAGAAAGCCCAATGGCTAAAATGGCCATCGGAGCTTTCTTGCGCAAAAGTGCGTCTATACTGGGCATGGATGCTTTTGCGCAAAAGCAAATCTTTTGCGCAAAGGCACTTGCCAATATAGATGCTCTTTTGCGCAAATACTTTTAATATAAAAACTTTTCCATTAAAAGTATTTCTGCAAAATCATGCCAGTCTAGACGCAGCCAGGGGCTTTGGAAGAACTGTGTAAGGCCAGTGACTTGAAGAGCAGGAGGAAAAGAGAGGTGCATTAGGACAGATGCATGGCAATCAAGGACTAGAATAGTAGCAGGAGCTGTCAGCAGAGATGCATGGAAAGGACTGTTTAGGGTAAAAACACACCATGTAGAGCACTTATATATCAGTCTTTAGTAATTTTATGGTCATTATGCCATTACCATAGTATCTGAGAGCCTCATAATCTTTATTCTCACCTTGAGAGGTACCATTATCACATTTTACAGACAGGGAACTAGGGCACACAGAGACTAAGCAAATTGTCCAGGAACACACTGTGGCAGAGCAGGGACTAAGAACTTAGACCTCCCCAGTCCCCATTCTAGCACACTACACTTGACCCATCATTCCTCTCTGCGCTGTCTTTTCCTCTGTCACACCTGGCACACTATGCTGAGCTCTAGCTGGCTCTTTCTAATCCTCAGTTTCATTGGTACTACATTTACTTCGAATTTTTTAAATATAAAACCCAAGAAAAAAATACTGCTAACATTCTGTAGCTCTCCCCGGGTCAAGTCATTCTCTTGAGAGGCAATTTGCACTCTCCTAACAAACCCTGCTTAGACACAGGTAGCTCCAGTTTTAGGGCTTGACTGCACTGGCATGGTTTGTCACAAAAAACTGCCTTTTGGCAACAAAACAGTGAGAGGGTATGTCTACACTACCACCCTAGTTCGAACTAGGGTGGTAATGTAGGCAACCGGAGTTGCAAATGAAGCCTGGTATTTGAATTTCCCGGACTTCATTTGCATAAAGACGGGCGCCACCATTTTTAAATGTCCGCTAGTGCGGACTCCGTGCCGCGCGGCTACACGCGGCACGGACTAGGTAGTTCGGACTAGGCTTCCTAGTGAAACGAGGAGTAATGGTAGCTCGGACTAGGAAGCCTAGTCCAAACTACCTAGTCCGTGCCGCGTGTAGGCGCGCGGCACGGAGTCCGCACTAGCGGACATTTAAAAATGGCGGCACCCGGCTTTATGCAAAGGAAGCCCGGGAAATTCAAATCCCGGGCTTCATTTGCAACTTCGGTTCCCTACATTATCACCCTAGTTCGAACTAGGGTGGTAGAGTAGACATACCCAGAGTGTTTACACTGCAATGTGGCTTTTGTCAGGAAAAAAAACCAGTTTTGGGAACAAAAACCCTTCCACCCCTGTAAGAGACTTTTGTCTTTTTCCCTCCCTTTATTGTCAACAAAGAGTCAGTATGGACTCGGCTGTTTGTTTTCTTGAGAGACAAACAGCTGAAACTTCTGCCAGTGTCCCACAATGTCTGTCCTGATGGCTGTGCTCAGTGTTTTGTGATATCTGCTGCCCTTAAGGCATGCACCACTCCCCTTTAGAGTTCTGGGAAGTATTTGAGAGCTCAGCTGCTCCAGTTGGGGAACAAAGAACAAATCATTGGAATGCTCCTGTTCTGCCTTGCTGGGAACACAGCAGCAGGCAGACTGCTGCAGCAGGGGGAGGGCTGGAGAGACAGCTGTGCTGCTTTGACATTCCTCCGCATGAGAGCTCAAAGAGCTATGAGGGAATCCCAATAAGCACAGGGATCAGCTCTACCTTCCCGCAATCATAGAATCATAGAATCATAGAATAATAGGACTGGAAGGGACCTCGAGAGGTCATCGAGTCCAGCCCCCCGCCCTCAAGGCAGGATCAAGCTCCGTCTACACCATCCCTGACAGATGTCTATCTAACCTGTTCTTAAATATCTCCAGAGAGGGAGATTCCACCACCTCCCTTGGCAATTTATTCCAATATTTGGCCACCCTGACAGTTAGGAATTTTTTCCTAATGTCCAATCTAAACCTCCCCTGCTGCACTTTAAGCCCATTACTCCTTGTCCTGTCCTCAGAAACCAAGAGGAACACATTTTCGCCTTCCTCCTTGTGACACCCTTTTAGATATTTGAAAACCGCTATCATGTCCCCCCTTAATCTTCTTTTTTCCAAACTAAACAAGCCCAGTTCATGAAGCCTGGCTTCATAGGTCATGTTCTCTAAACCTTTAATCATTCTTGTCACTCTTCTCTGTACCCTTTCCAATTTCTCCACATCTTTCTTGAAATGTGGTGCCCAGAACTGCACTGTGGGATGCTTACCCACATTTCTTCCTTCTATCTGTTGTCAGGGTGCTAGCAATGTGGCCATGAAATGGTGACAATGGGAGGCAGAAGAACTGGTTTGACCATTTTTCACTTTTGGCAACTTTTGCATGTTGACAGCACTTTTGTTGCCAAAACTTCCCAGTGTAGACTTAGCTTAATATAATAAAGTAACCAGGCCTATGCATCCTGTAAAACTACTCATTCCCATGCTTGCAAATTCTGCAGTGTTCAAAATTTGTGCAGCCCTGGACATAAGCAGGGGGAGAATGGTGAAAAGAAACATACATATTCACAACAAGGAGGAGTCCTGTGGCACCTTAAAGACTAACAAATTTAAATTTATATTTCAGACTGGTAGCCATGTTAGTCTGTTTCAACAAAAACAACAAGGAGCCCAGTGGCACTTTAAAGCCTAACAAATGTATTAGGGTATTAGAGCATAGGCTTTCATTAGCGAAAAAGTTTCAGAGGGGTAGCCGTGTTAGTCTGTAACTGAAATTTTTTTAAAAAAAACAACAGTGAATAGTCCTGCAGCACCTTAGAGACTAACAAAAAATGTACATGGTATCATGAGCTTTTGTGGGCACAACCCACTTCTTCAGATGCTGGAGGGGAGGACAAGGATCCAGAGTGACCTAGACAAACTGGAGGATTTGTCCAAAAGAAGTCTGATGAGGTTCAACAAGGACAAGTGCAGAGTCCTGCACTTGGGATGGAAGAGTCCCAAACACTGTTAAAGCTGGGGACCGACTGGCTAAGCAGCTGTTTGGCAGAAAAAGAGCTGGGGATTACAGTGGATAAGAAGCTGGATGTGAGTCAACAGTGTGCCCTTGTAGCCAAGAAGGCTAATGGCATATTAGGGGGCATTAGGAGGAGCATTGTCAGCAGATCAAGAGAAGTGATAATTCTCCTTTATTCAGCACTGGTGAAGCCACATCTGGAGTATTGTATTCAATTTTGAGCCTCCCGTTACAGAAAGGATTGGAGAAAGTCAATGGCAACCAAAATGATTAGGTGGCTGGAGCACATGACATACAAGGAGAGGCTGAGGGATCTGGGCTTGTTTAGTTTACAGAAGAGAAGAGTGAGGGGGGATTTGATAACATCCTTCAACTACCTGAATGGGGGTTCCAATGAGGATGGAGAAAGGCTGTTCTCAGTAGTGACAGATGACAGAATAAGGAGCAATGGTCTCAAGTTGCAGTGGGGGAAGCCTAGGTTGGATATTTAGTAAAACTACCAATATCAATGGCAGAAATTCCTGTGAGCTGTGGATTCTGTGGTAAATCATGGAATCATAGATTCATCAAGCTGGAAGAGACCTTAGAAGGCCATCAAGTCCAGCCCCCTACCCAAGGCAGGACCAATCCCAATTAAATCAACCCAGCCAGGGCTTTGTCAAGCCAGGACTTAAACACCTCTAGGGATGGAGACTCCACTACTTCCCTAGGTAACCCATTCCAGTGCTTCACCACCCTCCTAGGGAAATAGTTTCCCTAATATCCAACCTGGACCTCTCCCATCGCAACTTGAGACCATTGCTCCTTGTTCTGCCATCCATCACTACTGTGAACAGCCTTTCTCCATCCTCTTTGGAACCTCCCTTCAGGAAGTTGAAGGCTGCTATCAAATCCCCCCTCACTCTTCACTTCTGCAGACTTAACAGACCCAACTCCCTCAGCCTCTCCTCGTAGGTCATATGCTCCAGCCCCCTAACCATTTTGGTTGCCCTCCGCTGGACCCTCTCCAATGCATCCACATCCTTTCTGTAACTGGGGCCCAAAACTGGACACAAAAATCCAAACAATGTCCCATCAATTTCCTGACTTGAGAATCTGCCCTATGAAAAATTCCTTTCCATCTTTCCCCAGGGCCAACCTTTTGTGTGGGTGACATAGGCAACAGTCCAGGGTACGGTCAAGGGGGTGCCAAGGTCAAGAGGCAAGAAGTGGGCAGGCCTGGGTGAAAGGCTGTGGAAGGGACCTTGGGGCAATGGGAGGAGGGGAAGAGGAGACAGCAGAGTCAGGGAGTGATGGTAGGTTGGGAGGTCAGGGAGGCAACGGGGACTGTAGGTGAAGGAAAGATGGGGGGTGGAGAAGGCAGTAGAGGCCTGGGGCAGTAAAATACAACTTTCACCAGGGTATTATTTTCACTATGGCTGGCTCTCTCTCCCTCTCTCCCTCTCTCTCTCATTCTCAAGCTAGAGAAGTGGTTGAAGTTGATTTGCCCATAAGAAGCCCTTCACAGAAACCAAAGGGATAGGTGAAAAGGACATGCCTTTGTGTTATATATCCTGTCTAGCAGCCTTTCTCTAGCAATTCTGTACCTGTAGCTAAATTCTTAACTTGCTCTGAAGTATCCAAAATGTAAGCAGTGGTCCCAGAAGGAATCCAGCACTTGTCTGGCATTCCATTCCAGTTTGAACACAGAGTTGGTCTGTAGTTTCCAGCTCTTTTCCAGTCTGAGAATGTGGAATCAGTTCTGTCCCTCCCCACCATGTGGGGTCATCAGATGGCTGACAGATGGCTCTTTCTTTCTCTCCTCAGGGAGAATGCACAGTAAACATATGCTGATAAAACACTTGTGACCACCCCTGTGATTCAGATGTCCTGTGATGGGTTAACACTGCTCCTCTGGGGTGCCACCTGATGTACCGGAGTTCCACTGAGCCTGCCCGTTGACATCAGCCTGGGCTCCTTCAACGTGTGCTGCAAAGCCAGGCCCTCAAGCCTTGGCTAGCGCACACACAGATTGGAACACATCCACTGCAGAAGGAGACAGGCATTTAAATCAGTGCTGCCTGGGAAGGCCTTAGAATTGCCAAGCCCCAGGGCAGTTGCTCCGTTTGCATTCCTCCCCCACCCCCACCCTCCAGTGGTGGGCCTGTAAAGTGGTAGAGGCCAGACTCAGGGTAAAAATGCTTTTGAGATGAAACAGGGAAAGGAAGAGCAAAAGGTCCCCCGTGGAGCAGAAGTTTTGGTTAATAAAAATGGCCATTTTTCATGATAAATGTCGTGTTGCAATGTGAACACTCACGGGCTACATCTACACTGGCAGCTTCTTGTGCAAGAACTGTTTTGTGGAAGAGTTCTTGCAGAAAAAGTTTTCCACAAGAGCGCATCTACACTGGCATGTGCTTTTGCGCAAGAGCATCTATGGCAGTGTGGACGCTCTCTTGCGCAAGAAAACTCTGATGGCCATTTTAGCCATAGGGATAGACATCTTTAGCCAAGAGCTCTTACACAAGAGGGCTTATTCCTCATGGGGAGAGGAATAACTCCTTTGGAAAAAGCCCTGTTTTCCGACGCTGTACTGTAAATTTACTTGCGCAAGAATGCGCATGCAGTGTAGTCTCCTGGCAAGTTTTTGCACAAGAACAGCTGTTCTTGCGCAAGGAGCCACCACTGTAGACATAGCCATACAGTTTTGTCAACAAAAGGCACTTTCCCCCAACAAAACATGCCAGTATAGACAAAGCCTGAGCTAGGCCTGTGTGAATCATTTGCTGCATGCTGAAGCAGCCATAAAAAGTGAAGGGCGGTTCAGAGACAAAAGGGGGAAAATCTGTTTAATTCAGTTCACCTAATTCTAGCCCTGACCTTAGATGTTGACATATCCTCATATAGCTCCCTCAAGTTCAGAGGATCAAAGGAGAAGAACTGTTATAGTGCTAATAAGTCACACATAAGCTTGTAACATAGGATGGGCTGTCTGCACAGATGGATTTTTTTTCCGCATTCTGTCCTTAAAACCTATCCACATTCTATCCTTACAAAATGAGCTGAACAGGAAACTACCTTGGCCAGGAACAAGATTGGGTCCATTGTTCACTGTTGTCAATTAAGAGTCCTTACAAAAAGCATCTAGCTTGTGAGACTGAAATATAACCAGAAACACAAGTTCTGGAGGCAGGTCAGTTGTCTACAGACAAAGAAACATGCAAAAGGAAATAAATGGGAGTAGGAGACATGACAGAGCTGCCAAAGGTGCAAAACCAACATTGGTGCAGCAAATGTGCCCTAGTGGAGCTAATTTGGAAAATGTTTAACTTCTGTTGAGCGCTCAGTCTGCGATGTGGCACTTATTGTGGGCTGGGCAGAAGCTACCTTTCTTGTCCTGGTGGAAAAGTATCTCCCATAGACACAGGCTAAAACAGAAGAGGAGCAGTGGGGTATGTATATGACATTCAGCCCCACCTGCACTACAGCCAGAGTGCTAGGTGGACTATGTGCTCACACAGAGCTGGCCTGTCCATAGGATGGTTCGGGATAGTTGCCCATATTGATGTGAGCCTAGGGGATTTTCTGGGGGGCCTGACGCAGGGCAGCAGCAGGAGTCGGGTCCCCCCCCTCAATCACCACAGCCGTGGGAAGCAGAGTGACGCAGCCTCCTGCATCACTCTGCTGCCACATCTCAGGCAGCAAGTGGAGTGACGCAGAGCTTGGGGGAGCGCAGTGGGCGGGGGCAGGGTCACTCCACTTCCTGCCGCCATGGTGAAGCAGAGAGACCCTCCTGGGGGATGTCAGTGGCGTGGAGCAGGCTGCTGGGTCGCTCTGCTTCCCATGGCTCCCGCTGCTATGGTGAGTTCAGGGAGACCCGACCCTTGCTGTCACCCTGCACCAACTCCCCTCACCCCAAGTAATTCCCTGGGTCACATAGTTTGGGGGAGGGGGCTTCAGATAACGGATACAATGGTAGTGGGGGGGGGGGGGCAAGGCTTGGGGAAGGGGTGGAATGGGGGCAGACCAGGAATGGGAAGAGGCAGGGTGGGGTGAAGGCAGAGCCTGGGGCAGAATCGGGGGTGGGGTAGGGGGATTGCTCCAGGTTCTGAACCTCCCTAGAGACAACCCTATAGCCATATCACAGTAGCAGGTTTGGAAGGGAGAAATGAAACCTTTGAGGGGTTTTCAGGCATTGATCCTTCTGTTGCTACTGCCGTTAACCTTGTATTTCTGCAAATCCCGTAGCTAGGAAACTGCTTGCCAACTGCACAGTTAACGCTTCTCAGCGTGGCTTCCCTTTTCTACCAGCCCCCGGCTGAAATGACAAGGAGATGATTTCCTTTCTCTGCAGCTTAGGCTCAAGCTGGGAGAATTAGAAAGAGAAAAAACTAACTGAACAGAGAGCGTGGAAAAAGGCTGGTCCAATGTATCTCTGACTAGGTGTGTGGATACTCAGAGCAAATTATATCACCTGCACTTTGCTTCTTTTATGACATCCCCGGTGTTGGAGCAATAGCTGCTGGGAAACTGCCCCACTTGTATTCCCACAGTGCTCCCACACTGTCACTCCTGAGAGCTCTGCATTCCTGGGGAGCCTCCAGCACCCTTTTCCCTCCAGTTTAAGACCACAGCACTCACTACACACTACGCCAGGACTACTCAATTTGGAAGCCCTGGGGGCCACAGTGATACTTACAGCACATGCCGAGGCTCACAACTTAAGTGTGGTTGCATGTACATGCAAATATATATGCGAATATATGCAAATAGCTTCTTTCACACTGACAGGTATGAATACAAGGCCTTAAGCCGTGGCACTGGACCCAAACATGGCCAATGTGAGCCAGTCAGCACCTCTCAGGCTCTGTCCACAAAGCTAAGCAGCCAGCACTTCCCACAATGCCCCGGCGCTCCCGGCACCTCCTCCCTGGGGGCTAGAAATGCTGACGCCTTGTACCTGTCTGTTCCAGCCAGCCCGTCTACTTCCATCTTCCAATGCTCACTCTGCCTGGGAGACGCCTCGCCGTCGTGGAGCGTGTTCCCAGTGAAGGCCATTTTCAAAGGGTCCCACTCGTGGGCCTCATGTTGCACCCTGCGTAAACCCAAACTGCAGCGCAGGCCGTAAACAAACGGGCAGCAGGCGCATGATGAGTAGCCCCGCACTAAGCCAAGGACATTCTTCTCACTTGAAAAGGACTGGACATAGGTGACTTCAACCTCAGAGGCCCCCCCGGTGCTTCTTCATTATTCAGATGGATTTTGTTCAGGAGATATGGGACATTCCCTTTGCCAGAGCAGGAGAGCCCAATGTTTACAGGGTCATAAAGGATGAACCTTTTCCTTAGCCATATCCAAAGCTAAAAACGGTATTCCCTACCTCAGCGTGTTCTACTTAAGGCTTAACAGTAAAGAACGTGCCTCCATTCCTATCGGCTGCTAAGATCTGACCAAGAACATGGCAAATAAAGGGATTTTCATGTATATAGGAGAATGATTTTGGATGCAGCATTCCCATGATGAGAGAACCAGCTTCTCTTCTGGTGGTCCTAGATGCTGTTCCCACCTCCACTTGCCACAGGCATTGGTAACCATGGTCACTATTCTGGAGTCCTCCAAGGCTTTCCTGGCTTAGGAAGAGAGCAATGGGACTCCTGGTTCCATGCTGAGCACAAGTCACAAAGGACACTGGGTCAGCCTTCATTATTACATATCTGTCACATGTCTTTTCTGGTTTTAAGGAGAACAGCGAGACATCATGGCACCTTGCCGACACACGATGGACATTTTACAAAGGCACTGCCAGAAAGCTATGGGTCTAGGTCAGCAGTGGATTATGGTTGTAGGCAGCATGGCAAGGGCCCCCGACAGGAGTGTGGTGGCAGTGGCAGGAGGCAGTGGGTAGGATGCTGTTCACAGTCCTGGAGGTGAATCACCTATAGCGCTTGCCTGGGAGCAGTGCACCTGACAAGGTACTGGGAACAATGTCCTATGACCCCCTTGTGTCCCCACAAGGAAGTGATAGCTACACTAGGTACACTGTAGACAGGTTAGCTACAGAGTTGTTCCAGGGTTAATTTGTGACTTCAGGCTACAGTGAACAGTACTAAAAAGTAAGTGCTCCCCACCAGGTACCCACACCACACCAACCCAGATGTTTCTACTGTAAGTTCTCATCTCCTGCTTGTAAATTGTAACTGAAGGCCTAGCACATCGGTCATAGCAGGAAAACTCTCCTGCGTTATCAATGAGCTCAGAGCGTCCCATAAGCATGTCCAGAACTCTCTGTGCATTCCCAGAATGCAGACACCTGCACCCTTCTGAAACACCTGTGAACTGCAAGAGCACTCTAGGTGCTAGAGCCATGCAGAGAAGTGCCCCGAGTACTTCACTTCAGAACCCAGTGCTGCTATTTACATGAAGCTGGTTCTGACTGATCAAATTTTCAGACCTTTAAAATGAGCAGTGAGACTATTCAAACAGTTCTCTTGGGACCATTGCAGGACATTTTCCTTTTCGGCATGGTCTTCTTTGTGTACTAATTTTATGAGATGGATAATCCTCTGCGAAGGGCAACAGGATCCTGAATTCAGGATCAGTTTGCTTTTTTGCTTAGGGATGAGGATGGATTCACTGTGGTCAGCCCCTTGTTTGTTTAGGTCAAATGATTCCCCTCCCTTCCCTTATTTATGCAAAGAAGGTGGAACCATATAATTTCAAACTAGATTACCCTCTGCTTACTATTTTAGCACATGCTTTGTCTCAGAGTCTACAGTATATGTAGCTGGGGAGCACCATAATTTTGCTTTATCGACACCATGCCTTTCAAGCTCTAGAAACTGCAGGAAACTGCCATGTGGTGTTCCAAATCAGACTCAGCCTATGATCGAGAAAACATGCACAGACTCTACCTATTCTCTTATGGAGACTTTACTTTTGTTCTCTCTTGCTCTCATTGAACCTAAAATAAAAGCAATTATTATAAAAGCAGAAAACATAGGGGCTGTGTCTAGACTGGCAAGTTTTTCTGGAAAATCATCTGCTTTTCCGGAAAAACTTGCCAGCTGTCTACACTTGCCGCTTGAATTTCCGGAAAAGCACTGACGATCTCATGTAAAATCATCAGTGCTTTTCCGGAAAAATTATGCTGCTCCCATTTGGGCAAAAGTCTTTTTCCGAAAGACTTTTGCACAAAAGGGCCAGTGTAGACAGCTTAGTACTGTTTTCCACAAAAAAGCCCCGATTGTGAAAAAGGCGATCGGGGCTTTTTTGAGGAAAACCGCGTCTAGATTGGCCACAGACGCTTTTCCGCAAAAAGTGCTTTTGCGGAAAAGTATCCTGCCAATCTAGATGCACTTTTCCGAAAATGCTTTTAACTGAAAACTTTTCCGTTAAAAGCATTTTCGGAAATTCATGCCAGTGTAGACGTAGCCCTGGTAACTCCTTATGTATATAAAACATAACAAGGAATCAGTGCAGGGGCCTCATTTAAGAAAAATTTTCAGGACGGGCAAAGTAGTATCAGCATATCGGATATTCTTTGTGATTGTTTTATATCGTTCAAAGTTGGGGTGTGTGAAGTTGAAGATTTAATGGAGCATATACATTACTAAAAGCTGCTGGGTTTGGGGAGGTGCACAAACTGCTCCCCTAAATTCACAGCAATTCACCCCTCTAGATCTAAAACAAAGAAAGGCTCTGAGAAAGTACAGTAGATAGAAAGAGGCCTTCTGGTGAAACAGAAAACCTTAACATTGTGATCCCACAGGTATCACTTCCAGTATTTAGTCCTCATCAAATGCCTGCAAGAGGCCACTTTTCACATGATCACTCACTGTAGGCAAAATTAGTCTGACACTACCAGTAAGAATTTCCTTTAGAAGCACTTTCATTGCCTGCTTTTTGCATAGTTGAAAGTTTCCACCCTGAGGTCTTGTTTTTCTATAAATAACCAATGATCATAATTGCCTGTCCAAGAGCCTGTTAGCATTCCTTTGTTGAATTCGATCAGAAATGGAGGATAATAATTGTGATACCTAGCTCCTAGATCAGCTTTTCATCATTGGATCACAAAGTGCTTTACAAAATCATTATCCCCTTTTTACAGATAGGGAAACTGAGGCACAGAGTGGGGCCAATGATTTGCCCAGGATGGCCAAGCAGGCCAGTGCCAGAGGCAAGAACAAAACCCAGATCTCCTGAGTGCTCTAGCCTCTAGAATCCACTGCCTCCATCATGCCAGGAATCTGTTGATCATTAGGTATTTTCAGACAAAACACATTTAGGCATAACTGAATACCAGCCATTGTCAGATTCTCTGTAGATTAAGGTCCTTCCTTCTGAAGAGGAGCTTCCTGCTGCTGTTTCAGTGAGCTTGGATACAACATCTGTGCATCACTGGGGAAAGGGCTCAGTCAATCTCAATGAGAAATCATCCCCTTCGTGATATCCCCCCATTCAGCAGGACACTAGTGGAGCCAGGACTAATTTAGGAAACAGAGGCCTCCTCTCCTGTCCTGTACACTGAGCTCGAACCTGTCAACAGGGGGCTGCTGCAGTAAGAGTCATGGGAAAGTTTGTTCTTAATGGAAATGTTGGGCGAAGAACTGGCTTACCAAGTTGCCTTGTGACACACAGCTTGGGTTACAGCTTTCTAGGTGTGTGATGGTTACAACAACACACCTCAGAGAGAAGCCTGCTAGTGGAATTTGGAACAAACTCCTCCTAGAGCATGGCCTATTCCTGGGATCTCAGGTTTGGCTTCAAAGGCACAATGGTTGGACTGAATCCCAGTTTATTACAAAGACGTGAGAGTTCAGCTCCAGTTCAGTCTCCCCTTGGGGAGTGTTTGTCCCACTGGTGTCTTGGAACCAGCTGGACATTCACAAATGCAATCCCAATCTAAATCCGTGAGCTGAGCTCCCCCTCTGCCTGCAGCCAGGGCGTGGCTCCAGTAACTCTTGGAGGGACTCTTATCCCTGGGTGACAGCCCAGATTTGCAGTGTGGATTGCAGACCAGCACAAGTAGGAGACTTATGGTTATTATGGAGGTAAGGATATTAGGAAGCTTTCCCTTGTCCTGGAGGGCAATCTGAATGCACAGCTCAGGGGCAGCATGCACATGCTCTTGTGTACCAGGAATATTATTAACTCTCTATCATCAATTATTTCTATGATCAGAGCACCTAGGAGTCACAGTCAGGAACCAAACATGTTGAAGAGCCAACCAACAATGAGGGGTTTTCTCACCTACCTCTGGAGTCAGCTGGAGGTCACATAATGACAAATAGGGGCACTGCACCCCACAGGAATGGCTCTAACAAGGTATCCGGGAAGCTGTTTTGCCTTCTCTTTGTACCAGCACAACCAGTGCAAATGGGCCCCAGAGCTGCTGTGGCTCAGGTCCCTGGAGCTTACAGGTTGAATGAGAATTAGGGGCTCTTCAATGCAATGAAACACATTGTACATTGGATAAACAGACATAGGCCTGAACCAGGACACTAGATCCCAGCAGACTTCCAGCAAGCAGGCTTTGAATCACCACTATTCTTACCACGAGAACAGGGGTGGGCAAATACCAGCCCATGGGCCAGATCTGATTTGCCAGGGTTAGCCCCTAGCAGACCGCCACCTCTACAGGTATGGGTGATTGCAGCTCTCAGCTGCAGATCGCCATTCTCAGCCAATGGGAGCTGTGGGAAGTGGTGTCGTGGTCTGCACTGTTTCTTGCAGCTCCCATTGGCCAGGAATGGTGATTCATGGCCAATAGGAGCTGCAATCACCCATACCTGTGGAGGCGCAGATAAATATAGCCATGGCAGCCTGCCAGGGACTAACCCTGGGGAATCACCACTGTTTTATTGCCCTCCCCTGGCCTAGAAACTCCAAGCAGCACAAGACCCCATCATGAGTGCCCTTCTAAATCCTGTAGGGGACTGATGAAGTTGGCAATACTCTGGGTGGGCTGGCTGCAGTAGCTTTGTTTCTCTGTAAGTATGAGCTTTGGAGCCACATTCAGTAGCACAGACTCTCTCCCTCCCTTACTATTTTAAGCCGTTTGCAGGTTTCCTGCTTCTGAATGGAGGAAGTTGGGTTGGCTCAAGCAGTTTACAGTACCACTGTGCAGGAGGGGTAGGTCTGGTTTCCAGTTACACCCATACAGCCTATAGACATCATGCACTTTACTTAGGGACAAAAATATCAGCAAGTGTTCTTTATGCAAACAGATGACGAATCCTTCCCACCAAGGACAGATCTTACTGTGATTTACATGCAGAATGGAGCATAAATGAGATAACACAGGTATACTATTTCTCATCACACTAGCTGATCTTGGCAGCCCAGTACACTTTTCAAGATTGTATTGCAATTAATTCAATTTAATGTCAGAGCTACTTTTGTTTTATTCCATTATCTTTTCCAAGGTTTTGTCAGACCTCAACTTTCTCTTTAGAATTACTGTCTTCTCAAGACAAGGGGAAGTTATTGCCTCTCACATTTAATTTCCATGGTAACAAACTCAGAAACCCAAACCCCAACACAGTGAGTCCATGAGATGCAAATGTGTATCAGGCATGAACAATCTATAACCCCAGGGGAAAAAAAGAGAACAAGCCATCCAAAACCAGAGGAACTCATTTTCCTTGAGCTGACTCTTCACATAGAAACATGTGCTGTGAAACCTGATCATACCATTGGACTGTCAAGTGCAGTGTCTTCCCACCAGCTCAAGCTACAGTCATGACAGATATAGCAGAAGATAAAAGAATCCTGTAAAGCAGAGCTGTGCAAAATATAGCCCGCAGGACAGGTCTGGCCCACCAAGCTACGGGATCTGGCCCACAGATACAGCAGGCTCCCTGATTGCTTCTCCCCACCCACACGCTGCTCAGAAAAGTGGCTGCTGGGCAGTTTCTCTTTCACCTCTGTGAGCCCAGAAGAGAGGAGGGGAAGGCTTCATGAGCTGCCCCAGCCCCAAGCACAATCCCATTTGCCAATTTCTGGCCAATGGGAGCTGCATGTTTGAAAAGCAGGCAGCACACAAAGAACCATGCCCCCCCTTCTCTCCAGCTCGTAGTTATTCACACATGCACGTGGCCTGTGCAAGGGCAGGGCAGGCAGGCAGGCTACCTCAGAAACGGCTGGGCTGCTGTCCGGGAGTCACCCAGATAAGTCTTCTGGCCACAGCCTGCCTCTGGCACTCCCTGATGGGTGGGCAGCAGAGGTGGCAGGTAACTGATCACGTTCTGCCTGCATTCATCAGCCACTGCAGCAAGCAGCTGCTGCTGGCTGAAAATAGGAGGTGGAGGCAAGCCTGCTGGGCCTGCATTGACAGACCAGAAAAGGGAGCAGCTGCATGCTGCAGCTTTGCTCTACCACCAGCCTTGCACACTCACCCCCATAGTTAGCCACTGGATCGCCCCACTCACTGCCGGTGGGTGTATGGCTGGTGAGCAAGAATCTGGTAAGCAATAGGCGAGGGGGAAGAGACAGAAAATACAGGATAATTTGCCCATTAAAAAACCAGGGACCCCCACAGAAGGGTTGAAATGTCTTTAGAAATGGGACATCTGGTCACCCACCTTAGGGGACCCGCTTTTCTGAAAGTGCTGAGAATGTCTCCTCTAAGCATCAGCCTACTTTATGGTACTGGAGTCTGAACACTACCAAACCACTAGTTCCTTATGGACATTGTAGCCAGAGTCCTTTACCCTCTTCAGTAAACACAGTGTCCTTCGTCATTTTTCTAGTTTACTGGGGTCCCAGGATCAAGGTGGCTCAAGTTTCCTTGCTGCACCCCTGTTTGCTATTAGTTTAGTGATGCTTTAAGAGCAGCCCTCTTGCTGGGGTGAGATACAGGAATTCCATCTCTCACCCCCAACAGCACTAGAACCTAGACTTCGAGTGATACTAAGGAGCCCTTAACTCCCAATTGATATCAGTGGCAGCAGCAAATACTCAAGCCTGGGTGTTCTCATTTAGTCTTTCTTCTTCTAAGCACCCCGGTATAGGCATGCTTGAATACGGGCAATACACAGCTTAAGGAAGTGGGTCTGGCCCACGAAAGCTCATCATCTAATAAACCATCTTGTTAGTCTTTAAAGTGCTACATAGTCCTGTATTTTGTCACAGCTTAAGAATGAGCCTTCTCTCTTGCTATCTTTTTCTTTAAAAGTCTGCAATGTTCCTTCTTTCTATCCTGTCCTCAGCACAGACTTCAAACTATCCCTTTCCCCTCTCCCATGGAAGTGGCTCCCTAGATAACTGTGGGTGCGTCTACACAGCAACGTTATTTTGGAATAACGCACATTATTCTGAAATAACTATGAGAGTGTCTACACATCAATTCCATTATTTCGAGATAATATTGAAATAACGGGTGGCTTATTTCAGCATTTGTAAACCTCATTCCACGAGGAATAATGCCTCTTCCAAAATAGCTATTTCAAAATATTGCCTGTGTAGACAGAGCAGCTGAAGTTATTTTAGAATAAGTGGCCTCCAGCCCTTCCCACGGTGCCCTGCTGGCCACTCTGTCTACATTTAGTCAAACTCTATAGTCTCCCCTTCCCCTGGAGCCCTTTAAGCTGCAGCCTCAGGGGAAAGAGCTTGTGGCAGACAGGAGGCCCTGAGAGCCCTGAGCCACCCAGCAGCTGCCACAGCTACCCATTTTGGCAAAATGAGTGACTCTGTTGCTCCCATCCAACCCTCCACTGCTCCTAGGGAGCAATTCAGACAGCTCCCAGGAGTTTACCTGGGGACGCAAGAGACATGCACCTTCCTGGTCTGTGCAGAGATCCTGGACCTTATTGAGGTTCAGGATGATGAGACCAACCTCCAGGATCTCCACACCAGATGCAGGAACGCCGACATCTATGGCCCCCATGGCTGGCCACCAAGGGGCACATCCACACTCAGGAGCAGGTGTGGATGAAAGTCAAAGAGCTCCACCTGGCCTATGCCACGGCTCAGGAGTGCAGCTCCCACTCTGGGGAAGAACCCTACACCTGCCCCTACTATGAGAACCTGGACATCCTGGAGGGCTGGGCAGTCTCTACCCGCTCCAGTACTGCCACCAGGGCTCAAGACACCTGTTATCATCCTCCCAGGGGACAGAGCTGGTGAGGAGGTAGAGGAGGAGCCAGACGAGGTGAGCACTGTCATCCTGCTGACCCTGGAGCCGGTACCCCATGCTCTGGGCATGTCTGAGGCATTGACTGAGGCTGGGAAAGGCACATCAGGTGAGTGCCAGCATGTTCCCTACACACATGGGGTGGAGTGGTGGGTGGCGAGAGGCTGGGGTGTGCTCCTCACTCGGCCTTTGCAGCCTGGGGATCGCGCAGCAACCTGTGCAAGTGGGTGCACATGGAACGCCACTCCAGGGCACACGGCCCCAGGAGCCTGTATCAAAGGACCCTTGTGCTATTGGCCACAATGTTTCTGGAGAGGTCTGCCATACTCCTGACACCAGGAGGGGACACCCTCCCACCACAAGCCACCACTAAAAGGAGGTTAGGGACATTGACACACACGCGCACACTCTGCAGTCCTGCACATGGCACATGGGCACTTGCCGCTCACACACACCTCCCCCCTCAACACCTTGACCCCCTCTTCTCCAGTGGGCAGGGATACAAGTTCTCTCCCTGCAGGACACTGCCACTGCCAGACCCGGTGTGTGCGTGGCAGGGAAGGAAGCCCAGCCGCCCCATGCTCCCCGCCCCCCACCAGCAGGCTCCCAGTCTGGCCAGTACCTTCACATGCCTGCTTGTCCCCAGGACATGGGGGTAGTAAGACTCCCCCCCTGGACATCTGGGCCCCTGTAGGAAAAGGCCCACTGGCTGGAGTGCACATGGTCTTACTCCAAGCACATTGCCTTTGTCTGAGCAAAGAACTGTCACTCTTGGCTCTGAGATGAGGGCAAGGCTTCAGGCACAGTGTCTCCTGGGATGACTGACCATCTCTCTGTCCTCCACAGCCAGACCAGCTGCAAGAGGGGTGCGGTCAACACCACCCTGGGCAGCCTCCTGACCCCAAGGGACCTGCTGGTGCAGGAGACTCATGGATGACTTCCAGAGGGAACACCTCACAGCACTCTGATCCCTGGAGCAGACCCTGGACCACTGATTGCAGGAAGACATCCACCTGCGGCAAGACATCTGGCAGGAGCTGCTGGAGCAGGCCCATACCATGTGTGCAGAGGTTCAGTCTCTGATTGCCAGCATGCTGCTTGCTCCTGCTCCTGCAACTGCTCCTGTTCCCGCTCCTCCCTACCTGCCCGCATGTGGCTGCCGAGGCCCCCGCTCCCGTGGCGGTGGGATCTCCAGAGCCAGGTGCCACTCCCAGCCCCAGACCTGAGTCTCTCCTCCCCCTTCTCTCCCTTCAGGCTCTGTCCCCCCTCTCCAAGATTCTCATCCTCCCTACTCCCCCTCTCTCCTCGCTTCTCCCAGGTTCTTTCTCCAGTCTCTCCCCAGTTACTTTGACCCCAAATAAAAAAGCAAAGAGTTTATTTTTTTCAAAACAAAAACTGTGGTTTATTGTCTCTGCTGGAGAGGATGGAGGGGGCGGAAGGGAGGGGTGTGGGAGGAAAGGCAAGGAGGGGCAATGCACAGGCCCCTAGTGAGAAGGCCCAGGGGAGAGCTGGCTTTAGGAATTGCAGGGCCCAATTCGAACAATTTCGATGGGGCCCCACAGCAATTTTGGTTGAGAAAAAAAAAAAAAAAAAAACCAGCACAAAAAAAATCCCCGTCAACACACACACACACACACCCTCCCGCGGCACAGGAAAACCCTGCGCTAAACTCACGCCTCCTGTGTATAATTTTTGGTGGTGCTCCATTAGCCACACCTCCTGACCCCCCTTAACCATGCCCTGACCCCCATTAGCTACACCCCCTGACCCCCATTAACCAGGCCTCTGGAGGTAACACACTTGGGACAAAATGGACACATGACCAGAAGTAAAAGGTGTCATGTGACCCTTCTCGAAGGACTTTTCCCACCATCCTCCTACCAACAGGGATTAGTCTGGCCCCACCAAATCCCCTCATGCAACTATCCTGCAGTTGCATTAACCCAATGTGTGTGACATTAACTCGGGGGCAGAGAGACTTGGGGAAGTGTTCCCTCTAAGGTTATGTCTACACTCACGGCTTCTTTTGCAAGTACAGCCGTTCTTGCGCAAGAACCCACAGAGCAGCCACACTGCCTGCCTGCTCTTGTGCAAGGAAATGTACAGTACGGTGTGGTAAGAGAGGGTATCTTGTGCAAGAGCTACGCTCTTTTCTAACAGTTGTAAATTCTCTTGCACAAGAGGGCAGTGTGGATGCTCAGCAGGGATTTCTTGCACAAGAAACCCCTATGGCTAAAATGGCCATTGGAGCTTTCTTGCTCAAGAGAGCGTCTACACACACGGATGCTCTTGCGCAAAAGCACAGCTCGCACATGGCAGTGTGGACGTGTTCTTGCGCAAGACAAGTACCCTTGCATAAGATGTTCTTGCACAAGAAGCCGCCAGTGTAGACATAGCCTAAGAGTTTCCTCCCATGAGCAGAATGGATTTTATGTTGCCTGTACTGAGTTCATGTGGCTTGTTTGGATGTGCCACTGTGGCACCCAAGGGTATGTCTACACTACCACCCTAGTTCGAACTAGGGTGGTAATGTAGGCAACCGGAGTTGCAAATGAAGCCCGGGATTTGAATTTCCTGGGCTTCATTTGCATAAAGCCGGGCGCCGCCATTTTTAAATGTCCGCTAGTGCGGACTCCGTGCCGTGCGGCTACACGCGGCACGGACTAGGTAGTTTGGACTAGGCTTACCGTTACCATCCCCCCTTTGCCCTCTTTTTCCCTGATGCCCACCCCGTCACCACTCTCTGCCCCATTCCCCTCCTGCCCCTCTGTGCCCTCACACATGACTTGCTCCATCCCCACTTTTCTCATGCCCACCCCTTCTTTCAAGCCTTCTCCCAGCACCTCCCGCTCCCCTCTCTAGCCCCCAATGCCCTTCCCCTTTCCTCTCCTCTCCCAGCATCACCCTGTCCCTCCTCCCACTGACACCTCCCCTCCTGCCCTTTTCCTCATTGTCTGCACTTGGCCCCCTGGCATTTGTCTCTCCTCCACCCTGTCTCTTGGTGTCTTCCTCTTTCTTCTCCTTCCCCCGCCCCCTCTGCACAAGTCCCTTCCTCTCCCCCCTCTGCACAAGCCCCTTTCCCCTAGTTTTTCCCCTCCCCTACCTTCTGCCTTCCACTTTGCGGGGCTGGAGTCTGCGCTCGGGCCCCGGGCTCTGAACCCGGAGCCAGGCTACATGATGCAACATGCCTCCGAGAAGTTTTAAAGTCCCGGGTCATGCCCGGGTGTCCTACCTGCTCATTTGCAAATGCTGCGCACGGCAGCAGCACGCACTGGTGAGGGGGAGCTGCACTGAGAGCCGCACACAGCAGAGATGGGACGGGGCTGAGGGGGACGCTCTGGGGTTGGGGTGGGAGGACGCATGGGGTGGCCGGGACCCGCTCCAGGCAGAGCCAGGGGAGAGACCAAGCTCCACATATTGCTGGAGCAGGGCCCCGGTTCTGAACATTAACTCACTGCCCATAGCGCCTGGCACACTTCCGGGTTCAGGGCAAGGGGACCCTTTAGGTGCAGGGCCCCATTTGGGGGAATCGGGTGAATTGGCCTAAGGCCAGCCCTGCTCAGGACCTCCCAGAGGTGCATGCCCCCCCCCCCCCGCCATGTGCTTGTTGGATGGCAGCCATGTGCGGCTGCTCAAAGGCCCTGCCAATCCAGTCAGCCTCTGCCCCCGACCTTGGTAGGAACACCTCCCCCTTCCACTCACAAATATTGTGAAGCACACAACATGTGGCCACCACATGTGGGATGTTCCACTCCCTGACATCCAGCTGGGTGAGGAGGCATCAGAACCACGCTTTCAGATGCCCAAAGGTGCCCTCCACAACCATGCAGCCTTGCTGAGCCTGGTGTTGAACCATTCCCTGGAGTGGTCAAGGTGGCCAGTTAGGGCCAGGGCAAGAGAGGGCAGGCTGCATCCCCTACTATGCACATCAGCATGTCCACCTCCCTGACCCCAATAGTGCTGTCGAGGAAAAAAAGTTCTGGCTCTCAGCTTCTCGAAGATGCTTGAATTGTGGAAGACATGGGTGTCGTGAGCCTTCCCTGCACACCCAACTTATATATCTGTGAACTGGCCCCAGTGGTCCGTGATGGCCTGCAGGACCATCAAGGGTGGGAGGGATCCAGCAGCATAAGCCACGTCCTCAGAGAGCCAATGCCGGTCTCCCAGAGAAGCTGGGAGTTGGGTTCCTGCGAGGCAGCCTGCAGAAACTGCTGCACGAGGTGCAATACAAACTGCAATAGCCATCAAGTGCCCAGAGGCAGCTCCAGCTCCATAGGTGGATCACTGAGGTGTCTGCAAGGGCAACCACAGCAGGCAAAGAAATGGGTTTGCTGTCCCTCGAGGAGGTAGGCAAAGAAAAAAGCCTGAGACACTGCTGTACAGTCCTTTAAGCAAGAGCTTCAGATAGCCTCAGGCAGCAGCCACGGGAAATGAGTGCTGTCCTGATGCCCTGCCTCAAGGGGTTCTGGGTGGCCTTAAATACGATTCCGTGTCCAATGCATGTGGACGCTCTATTCCGAAATAGCTCAGCATTATTTTGGTGCAAATTTGGTGTGTAGACACGCTACTTCAAAAAAAGCAATTTTGCAGTATTTCTTCCGGAATAACTTCTTCCGAAATAAGTGTGCAGTGTAGACGTAGCCTGAGTGATACAGCACGCAGGCAACTCAGCTAAGTTTTGGACTAGAATCACTTAGGCTGCGTCTAGACTGGCAAGTTTTTCCGCAAAAGCAGCCACTTTTGCAGAAAAATTTGCCAGCTGTTTACACTGGCCGCTTTGAATTTGTGCAAGAACACTGATGATCTAATGTAAGATTGTCAATGTTCTTTCGCAAATACAATGACTCTCCCGTTCGGGAAAAAGCCCTCTTGTGCAAATGTTTTTGCACAAGAGGGCCAGTGTAGACAGCTGAGAACCATTTTGCACAAAAAAACCCCGATGGCGAAAATAGCGATCGGGGCTTTCTTGTGCAAAACCGCGTCTAGATTGGCACGGACACTTTTCCACAAAAAGTGCTTCGGCGAAAAAGCGTCCTTGCCAATCTAGACACTCTTTTCCGCAAATGCTTTTAACGGAAAAACTTTTCCGTTAAAATCATTTGCGGAAAATCATGCCAGTCTAGAAGTAGCCTTAGGGTATGGCTAGACTGTGGAGGTTGGGGGGGGTTGGGATACTGGAGGTATCCTGAAAAAGCTCTGCTGTGTCCAAGGAACGAGTTTGCTCTTCCACTTTTTTTTGCAGAACAGCAAACTTGCTTTTTCAAAAGCCCCTGTATTCCTTGTTCTATGAGGAAGAAGGGGGGTTTTGAAAGAGGGGGTTTTGCCGACATTTGGCCCAGTCTAGACAGGCCAAATGTCGGAAAAGCCTCTTCCAACAAAAGTATTGGAAAAAGCTACGCAAAATGCGAAGTGCATTTTGCATAGCTTTTCCCAACAAACAGATGTTGTCTAGCTGTACCCTAAGGAAAATGGAAAATCTTTAGCTTAGCTCTATCCACATTATCACTAGGCTACAGTTAAGAGTTAAGGGTATGTCTACACTACAGCACTAATTCAAACTAACTTAGTTCGAATTAGTTAATTCGAACTAAGCTAATTCGAACTAACGCGTCTAGAACTAAAAACTAGTTCGAATTAGCATTTTGCTAATTTGAATTAGCATGTCCACATTAAGTGGACCCTGAACCGGGGTTACGGATGGCCGGAAGCAGTGCCGGCAGGGCATCAGAGGAGGACTTAAAGCGTAAAGATGCTGTCTCAGGCTAGCCGAGGGCTGTGCTTAAAGGGTCCCGACCCCCACCCTGGACAGACAGTTCTCAGGGGTGCCCCGCTTGCAAAGCAGTCCTGGCTTGGAGTGCCCGGAGTACCCACACTGGGCACATAACAGCACTCGGCCATCAGCCCGGCTGCACTTGCCGCAGGCTGCCATCTGGGGAGAGGGAGCAATTGGGGGGCTGCAGGAGAGCTTCCACCCCCAGAAACCCACAGAGCTAGCCCAGTCCTCCCCATCGGGGGCTCGTACCCCATTCCTCCCTCACCTCCTTCCACTTACCCTTCCCTAGCCCCTTTTCTTGATGTACAAAATAAAGGACAATTGTGTTCAAAAATGGAATCTGTCTTTATTGAACAAAACTGGGGGAGACTGGGAAAAGGAGGTGGGAGAGGGGAAGAGAGAGGCTGGGAGAGGGGAGGGCAACTAAAATGATCAGGGGTTGGGAACAGGTCCCATATGAAGAGAGGCTAAAGGAACTGGGACCTTTCAGCTTAGAAAAGAGGAGATGGAGGAGGGACAGGATAGAGGTCTCTAAAAGCAGGAGTTGGGTGGAGAGGGTGCATACAGAAAAGTTCTTCATTAGTTCCCATAAAGAAGGACTAGAGGACACCAAAGGAAAGGAATGGGTAGCAGGCTTCAAACTAGTAACAGAAAGTTGTTTTTCACAAAGCAAAGAGTCAACCTGTGGAACTCCTTGCTGCAGGAGGCTGTGAAGGCTAGAACTAGAACAGAGTTGAAAGGGAAGTGAGATCAAGTCATGGAGGTTGGGTCCATGGAGTGGTATTAGCCAGGGGGTAGGAGTGGTGTCCCTGCCCAAGGTTTGTGGAACGCTGGAGAGGGATGGCACGAGACAAATGGCTTGGTCACTGTCTTTGGTCCATCCCCTCCAGGGTCCCCAGGGTTGGCTGCTGTCGGCAGACAGGCTACTGGGCTAGATGGACCTTTGGTCTGAACCAGGACGGCCACTGTAAGCTCAGGGCTCAGGGTTGGGGGTCTCAGTGGACCCCCTTGATTTTCATGCTCACCTGCTCCTGGGTGGCCAGGCTGGCAGCTCTCCTGCCCAAGCTGGCCACTTTCCTGTGCCTAGTGCGGAGATTGTGGACGAGGTCCACGATGTCTGCACTAGCCCAGGCGGGTGCCCACCTCTTGCAGTCCCGGGCAAGCTCCCGGGAGCCGCCAGCCTGGTCCCGGGAAGAGGGGGAGGGCTGGGGGGCATCGGCTGGGTGGCTCGATCCGTGCCAGGTGCAGGGTCTGCTGGCTGGGTGCTGGCAGGCTTGCACCTGGAACGGGCACCGTAGCCAGCCCGTGCCCCTCTAAGGGCTCCGGGGCCGGGAGGGGGGCATATGAGTTGCCCTGGTGGTGCCCAGAGTGGCCACCAGGAAAAGCTGGGGAGGGCTAGCCTCCCACTAGTTCGAATTAAGGGGCTACACACCCCTTAATTCAAACTAGTAAGTTCGAACAAGGCTTAGTCCTCGTGGAATGAGGATTACCTAGTTCGATCTAAGCGCTCCGCTAGTTCGAATTAAGTTCGAACTAGCGGAGTGCTAGTGTAGCGCCCATGAAAGTTAGTTCGAACTAACGTCCATTAGTTCGAACTAACTTTGTAGTGTAGACATACCCTAGGAGAGGTTAGACACTGGCCTTTTCTGGGCAACGCAGGGCTGGTCCCTACTGAGCCTCAGAGTGTCCTGAACACAGTGGGCAGTATCAGCCCATATGCCAAGTTCCACTGAGGAAGGTCAGCAGTGCTTGTGAAGGAATTCCTGGCTGAGTGTCTCTTTTAGTTGGGCTAGAAAATGGGAGAGGAAAAAGACTAGTCCTGCAAAGCCACGTGAGGAGCCCTCTGGTAGCTGAGAGAAGAATGTTAAGGGCAGTTGTGAAGGGCACTTCTGTCATCAGGCAGACATCTGCACAGGGCAGGCCAGGGCCGCCGAGCCTCCACAGGCAAACAAGGCCCTGGAAAGCTAACCCCCAAAAAGGGATGGAAAAGTAGCAGAGTCATGAACTTTCATTCCCTGGTAGAGGGTCTGGAAGGCAGATCAGACACAGGTGCAGCGTAGGCGAAGATTCAGTGAGTCAAGTTCCTTTTTCCTCCCTCTAATAATAACCTGCGACATCCCTTCTGGAGAAGTGTTACAGGGAGTTGTGGTCTGGGTTACATTAGGTCACATGGAGTCAAGCACTGAGGGAATTTGAGCTGGTGAGGCTCTGGGGGAGAGGCAGCGATCCAGTAATTCCACCCGTGGGCATGATCCTCTTCTCAGTTGCACCCGGATTTACTTCAGTATAACTGATGAGATCAGGCCCAGTACGCCTGGCTGAAATCAGCATGGTTGATGCAGGTACAGGTTGTTGAAAACTCTAGCAGGGGATTCTCCCCTGGATGGTTTCAAGATAATGATATCAGGAGATGACTCTTCCTAAGAGAAGTGAAGTCCCAAAGAGAGCACTTTTCCCCTCTCCCAGCTCAACTCTACAGCACCCCAGGGAGCTTTTAGGGTACCCCAGGATTTGGAGCTGTGTGCTCCCCTGAAATAGAAACTATCAGCTCCTCTGGCAGAAGTGAGGGTGCCAAGTAGGGAGCTGTGTTAGTGGTAGATCATCTGCAATGATGTGAGTGGTTGGTACTATATAAATAATCCCTTTCAACAAATCCAAACTGACTCCTCACTGCAACCTCCCTCTCCAAACACCTGTATTAAGCCCAGCATGCGACTGTCAAATATGAATAGGGTTTGTTAAGCCCACACAGCAAACAAGCCTTCATCATCTCCTGTGCCTTGGCAGGGACAGGAATCCAGGCATGAAAAGGGAACAAACTCCCTACCCAACCCTTCCACGCCTAATACATGATCCTAACAGGGTGTAGGATTATAAATGCTTCGTCATACACCATCCTGTGGGATGCTGTGCCAAAGTTTCAGTGATAAACCTCCTATATTCAGGGCTACATAATGGATCAATAATAAAGATAAAGCTCAATTGAGTTGCCTTCTGTTGCCATAGAGCCAGCTGTGGGAACACTCAGAATTATAAAGCACATTTCCTATGGCCCAGCAGCTGAGCCCTCCCTGCCAGCGAGCTCGGTGCCAGAGTAAGAAGACGTAGAAATGTCTGTCTTTCTCCTTCCAAACAGCTCCAGAGGAACCCTCTCCGTAGGCCAAATCCCAGACCCATTTAATAGGAAGAGGCAAGATTTGGGTTTTGGGTCCTGAGAAGGTTAGCCTATTAAAGCTTCTCTAAGCAACAGCAGCCTCCCCAGGGCTGCATGTTGCTTGTACAGAATCCACACATCTCTCAAGGCGGCTATGAATTCTCTCACCTCCGGCTCTGATCCTGCTTGGTCCCCAGCACCGGGACTTGCAAGGAGCGTAGCATAAGGATACGTCCACCCTATCCTGCTCTTCACCCAAGCACGGCCTACTTTGGTACACTGAGGCTTTGGCCGCATTCAGCAGAAACCGTATAGGGAGGGGGCAGAGCTGGCACTCTGTATTTAGGTTGCCAAAGATGTTATGATTCTGCTGTGGACAATACAGTTTAGAACCCCTTCCATAACTTCCCCATGATCTCATGTCATATGCCCTCATCCTAGAGCTGCAGCAGGGAACAACACCTGGTCTTTGTTAATTCGGGCAAGACTCAAACCAGTGAGCAATGAGTCTGTACTACTGCCCATTCCCTAATGCTGTGACCATCAGCATTTGGCCTCTGCTTGTTTGCTACACGTTTGGGGCAGGACAAACCAGGATGTTCATTCATATTAATTTTTCTTCCGTGTTCCTGTGTGCTAGCGATCCACATCTGCTCTCACTCATCTTGCAACCCCAGACTCTTTGCCTTTTCATCTGGCTTCAGTGAGTCCAAAGCCTGTCTGGTGATTTTGGCTCATTTGATATTTATTGATAGTTATATTATTATAACATACTATTTGCTCAGTCAAGACCCTACCTGCTGCAAGTGACTCTGTGAGGCTGTCCCTCCCCTTGTAGGGTCATGTTCTTATAGGTTTAATTGCTCAGACATTGTGTGGGTTCATTACTCAAAAAACCAACTCAAAATGCTGTGTGGAACTTGCTTCTAGAGATGGACCTGGTAACTGATTCATTTTGCTCAGTTTGCTCATCCCTAACTAAATATTCAAAAGGTCAGAAAATATCAGAATGAATCAGATATGAGATGAATATTGAGCAAAAGGATTTTCATGTCAATTGGTGGTGGCGGCTATCATGCTTATAAAAGTTAGTTCAACTTTTCCTCTCTGAATAAGACTCTGCATGAATCCCTGCACCTTCTGAACTCCTGCTTCTAATCTACCTGGCTCTTTAAATGCCCCTAGACTGGCAAGAGGAAGATATATAGAAAAACAATTGGATTCTATTTCTTTTCCTCTCCTTTCATAGCTCTTCTGCTATGATAGCACTTCTTTTTTTATTGGTGTTGATTAAAGCATCTAGTTTCCTCAATGAAACTGACCACCCGGATCAGTGACAGCAAATCCCAGTGTGCCAGGTTTAATTAAGAATTTGAGAAATAAACCTTATTTTTCAGAGCAAAAACTGATCACCAGCAAAGCAATCAGAAAGATCCTTCATTTTGTTCCAACCTCTCCTTCCTGTCATGCTAAGTGATAAGGTATTACAGGCATTATGGTGGTTTATTTTTATACCTTTCTCTAAACACTGGCTGTTCTTGGAGCCAGAGCAGATCTAAGGTCTATCAGCAGGATGTCGGACTAGGTGGAACATTGTTTTCTTCCAGCTCGACAGGAGGAAGGACACCACTGATTTTTTAAGAATTATTTATCATTTGTATTATGGTAGCACCTAGAGACTCAAACTGAGATCAGGCTAAGCAAAGGATCAGTGGATGAGCTGGAAATAGGGCTTGGGTCTCCTGACTTTTTAGCTGGTGACCTATGCACTAGGCTGCACTGATGCCCAGGTAGACTATGCTGATATGGACCATGTGCACCAGATATGAAGTACCTGGCACAAAGGAAGAAGAGTACACTTTGCAGCAGTACAAATTCCTGTGGGAGCTACTATGAAACCCACATTAACACCCTATTAGTTCATTAGGATTCATGCTAGAGCCAGGAAGTCTTCACCAAAGGAATGAATAACAATGAGGCCATTATTTTACAGGGTTTACTGGAAACAATTATTTTGCTTCCATGCAGTATTAGCATAGCCAGAAGATGAAGTTCTAGGCAGAGCTGAGAGACGTTGCCAAAAAGCAGTGATCGCCTAATTCCTACCAGTTAGCAGCTGAGCCAGGACTCCAGGGCCATGCTTCCCTGCTTATTTTAGAGGCCATGTCTTCTTATCTGATTAGTGGGAAACCATTCCAGGGCCATGCAAAGCGTCAGCTGCGAGAATCCAAAATTGGTCTAGGGAGTGACAGTGGCTGACTTCTTTTGCCTACTTTTCTCCTCTTTCTCCACTGGTTTTAGGAACATAGGTCAGGACAGTGGAACAGTCGTCACCATTTTCTGTGGTCAAAAAGAAGCTGTGCCTGAGAAAGACCAGGTCAGATCTTACCTGCTCACTAAAGAAAGTGATTGGAAATAACCAGAATCATCATCCCTCCACTACATGCATCTGACGAAGTGGGTCTTTGCCCACGAACGCTTATGCTCCTACACTTCAGATAGGGTGTGTCTAGACTACATGCCTCCTTCGACGGAGGCATGTAGATTAGCCAGATCGGAAGAGGGAAATGAAGCCGTGATTAAAATAATCGCGGCTTCATTTAAATTTAAATAGCTGCCCCGATCTGCCGATCAGCTGTTTGTCGGCAGATCGGGGCAGTCTGGACGCGATGCGCCGACAAAGAAGCCTTTCTTCATCGGCACAGGTAAGCCTCGTGAAACCAGGTTTACCTGTGCCGATGAAGAAAGGCTTCTTTGTCGACGCATCGCGTCCAGACTGCCCCGATCTGCCGACAAACAGCTGATCGGCAGATCGGGGCAGCCATTTAAATTTAAATGAAGCCGCGATTATTTTAATCGCGGCTTCATTTCCCTCTTCCGATCTGGCTAATCTACATGCCTCCGTCGAAGGAGGCATGTAGTCTAGACACACCCTTAGTCTATAAGGTGCCACAGGACTCCTCGTCGCTTTTGCAGATTCAGACTAACACAGCTACCCCTCTGATACTTGCCACTCATGTTTGTGGATGTTTGCACTGTGAGATCTGTGTCTTTCCCATCTCTGCCCGTCTTGCTTCCCTTGTATTTTTCTCTCAGTAAGTCTGACTGTCTTTTCTCTCTCCCCCTTCTTTCTCTCTTTGTTCACTTTCCTCACTTCCAATTTTTCTAAGGCCTTGCCATTGAGGGATCCCTTTTGCATGGGGAGAAATGGTGCTTGGCTGTTACTGAGGCTCAGCTGCAGTGACATTTTGAAATCAGGGCTTCCTGTGAAAACAATCCCCTCTGAGGTGTTCTGTCCCTACCTGGCATTGGCTGTGTGCATGCACACAGGGCAGGGTATGATCTGGGACAGTGAGTGCAACGTCTTCATCTCCTGAACTCCCCCTTCCCCAGCCCAGTGAGATTAAACTCCTCATGCACAATTTAAAATGAAGAGGGGAACGGAGCAGGCAGAGGCAGGGTCCCCAGCCAGTGAGGAACAGCCTTGGGCAATACAAAATGCTGCCATCTCTCACAAGCTGCCATGTCTGAATATGGTTTGCTTTTGCCCATCTTGAGTGCCTGCACAGCCTGACACCACACAAAACCAGCTTCTTCTGCTGCTTGTTTTCTCACCGGGAGGGGAAAGCACAGCCATGCAAACTCAAAACTCTCCATGTGCTCTTCGGTGCAGGTGCAGATGAAAATTGTCTTTACTCATTTTTGAAAATCCTGCAGAGATTCCTTCAGCCTCTCTCTCATCTCCACCAGCACTGCTTTCCTTTTGGTCCTTCCATACAATCTGGCAGCTGTTGACAACAGTCTTCTTCTCTGCACTGTCTGAAATCTGGAACAGCTTCTCCTGTCTCTCCGCTTGACTGGCTGTCCATCTCATTTCAGATCTCAAATGAAAGCCATCCCTGTTTTCTCACATCCTTCCAAACCCCTCCCACATCCTTGGCTATTTTTCTCTGTAATTCTGTCACCCATTTGTACAGGATTGAAGGGTACCGTATGAGTTGTAGCAGACACACAAAGTTACAGTGGTCTGTGTGGAGTGCAGCTTTCATTATGTCTATGTATTTTTGCAACATCTGAATGTTACCTGCTGAGTAATTTCCCATGAGACAAAGAAGGTTTCGCTTGAGTTTGGCTTCTAACCTCAAACCAAGTAAAGAAATGCCTCTGAGATGAGTCTGGGTTTCCCCCTCCAGTTGATCCTAAGGCAGAGACAGTACATACTCCAGAGATACCATCATACTCTACTCAAAACAGCTCTTTGAATTTTGGTCCCGATAATCTCTCGTGCTATTAATGGTGGAGTAAGGGAGGCTTACGAAGAGACATGGTGGTGTTCAGAGCTTAACTGATAACTACAATTAAGAATCATATTTATATGTGTTTACTATAAATACCTGTTACAGCATGGATTTGTATTCCAGTAAGAGCAACGAAGACTTTCTTCTTCCACATTCAGAGACAGAAATAGCATCAAGCTGACATGCAGGGGGCACTAACTGGAAGAGGAGGAGACCCCAGGAAGTATCTGTTTCCTGATCTTAAAACCTCAACGTGCTTGTGCTGAATATTGCATTTTTGGTGTCAACATGACAATTATCAGAGGGGTAGCCGTGTTAGTCTAAATCTGCAAAAGCAGCAAGGAGTCCTGTGGCATCTTATAGACTAACTGAAGTGTTGGAGCATATGCTTTCGTGGGCAAAGACCCTCTTGGTCAGATGCATGTCATCTAATGTCTACATGACAATGATATCTAAATAAAGGTTTATACAAAATAATCTCAGTAGGGATTTAATATGTCCATCTCATTTCAGACTATGCTGTAAAATTTCAGGTGTTTCTTTAATGCAGTACACGGAGTTTATACCCTCTGAAATATCAGTGTAGGTTAAAATGACCAGAAGTACACAGTCAGACTTAAACTGTGCACAAAATTCCTTGTCACCGCAAAAGATTAATAGTTGTGGGAGAAAGAGGCACTTTGAATACCAGCTATTGCACCTGTGACTACTGCATGGCAGGCGTGGCATCTTCATTAAAATGGCAGGATTTGGGCAGACACCAGGCTATCACTGAGTTTGCCTTGAATACCCATGTTACAGTGCCCAGTAAAAAGGTCTTGCCAATGAAGGAGGGGACAGGTGTTCAGCTCAGTAGTTGATTTAATCATCTCCAGGTTTACTTTCCAAAATTCCTGAGTTCCTATGCTACGGCCAACCAGCATCTGTATCAGGGGTGGGCAATAATTTTCACAGCTACGTCTACACAGCAGTGTTATTTCGGGATACCAGAGGTATTCTGAAATAGCTATCCCGTGTCTTAACAGCAAACCCATTATGTTGAAAAATAATGGGATTGCTATTCCAATGTCCCTGTAAACCTCATTGTATGAAGAGTAAGGGACGCTTCATAATAGGGGGTAATTTCAAAATTTGGCACCATGTAGACAGTGCCAAATTACAAAATAAGCTATTTCAAAATTGACTAGAAATAAGCCACACAATTTGCATAGCTTAAATTGCATATCCTATTTCAAGCTACAGGTGCAGTGTAGACATACCCTTAGGGTAAGTCTGCACAGCACCATTATTTCCAAATAGCTGACATTATTTCTAAATAACAAAGTGCACGTCTCCACATGAGCAGTTAATTCGACATAATGTTGAAATAATATCCAACCGAAGGACTTCTTACTCTGACTCCTGTAACCCTCATTTTATGAGCTTAAGGGACGTTGGAGGAAGAGTGCTCTATTTCAAAATAAGTGCTGTGTAGACATGCTCAAATTCACAATAAGTGTAGTTCAAGTTGCGTAGCTTATTTCGATTTAGCCCTGCTGTGTAGACGTTCCCTTAATGAATTTTGGCACAAGGTCATGGGCTGGCTCCATCCCCACCGGAATGGATGGAGCTTGGGGTGAAAGGGGCAGGATTGAGGACTAGCCTTCCCTCATAATTGTCTGGGACCAGAGGCTGCCTGGGGTTGCTACAGCTATATAAAAGGCCAGTGACTCTGTCACCTGCTGGGGTGTTGCTGCCCTGGAGCCAGGAACATTTTTAAATGGGATCCTGCTGCCTGAACCACCACTTGGAAATTTGGTGTCACAGGCAGTGGGACATAAAGAGAAAGTGACCAGAAGCAGTCCATGGGCTAGATCACAGTGTTCGGTGGGCCACATCTAGCTCCCAGGTAGCATCTTGCCCAGCTCTGTCCTGTATGCTCAGAGAACACAAGATACCCACAGGATGGGTAGCTTGAAACATGATTGACTGTTATGTAAATAGAACACTAAAAAAAAATAACCAAAAATGAGATTTCACCAAAAAAAAAATTTTGTTCTAGGCAAAATGCCATTTGTGACTAAACTTTTCAATGGAAAATTATGAAGCATGGCCACATTTTTCATGTCATTATCAATGGACATTTTCACTTAGATTTAGCTTTTGAAGACAGACTTTTTTTTTCCAAAACTTTAAATTTTTGGTTTTGCCCTTTCTACACTTGGGTTTGTCTTGGTTTTTTAAAATTTATTTATTTATTTATTGCCACTAAATGCAATAGAAATAATGATATGTAAAGTATTTTTCTCACACTTTTTCCACTATTTTTTCTTTCCAATCCCTAAAATTTTTAAATGCGTGTATGCCAGGGCATCTGCACTGCACTGGCCTAGCAAGGGGTAAATTCAGCCCTGGGAGAGGACTGAGGGTATGTCTACACTACCCTCCTAGTTCGAACTAGCGGGGTAATGTAGGCATACCGCACTTGCAAATGAAGCCCGGGATTTGAATTTCCCGGGCTTCATTTGCATAAGCAGGGAGCCGCCATTTTTAAAACCCCACTGGTTCGAACCCCGTCCAGCGCGGCTACACGGGGCTCGAATTAGGTAGTTCGGACTAGGAAGCCTAGTCCGAACTACCTAGTTGGAGCCCCGTGTAGCCGAGCTGGACGGGGTTCGAACCAGCGGGGTTTTAAAAATGGCGGCACCCCGCTTATGCAAATGAAGCCCGGGAAATTCAAATCCCGGGCTTCATTTGCAAGTGCGGTATGCCTACATTACCCTCCTAGTTCGAACTAGGAGGGTAGTGTAGACATACCCTGAGATTGTGGAGCCCACAGCGGTGGCACAGATCAGCCAGTTAGGGCCCAGCTGGGAGCTATATAAATGAGTGCTCCTGAAGGGGAGGGGAGAGATACTTCTGCTCTAGCTGTGGAGTAGGGGGGACCTGTCTGCTAGGGAAGCTAGAGGCAGGGAAAGGCAGGCAGGCAGGCAGAGCTGGGGACCTCTAGCCTGACCTCACTTCCAGGCTCCAGGGCCTGAGGCAAGGCCTGAGGATACTAGGGCTGCAGGGAGGCAGCCAGGGCAGCAGGTCCACCCCTTTGCCTATGATGAGTGGCCATTTCAGACTGCCATTTGCCCTGGGGGCAGGGTTTAGATAATGACTGGCAGTAGGTCACTGAGACAAGATGAGTATAGGACACTGGGGGTTCGTTGAAGGGAAAAAATAGTCAACATGGATTCACAAAGGGAAAGTCGTGCCTGACTAATCTGATTAGCTTTTATGATGAGGTAACTGACTCTGTGGATATGGGGAAGTCAGTGGATGTGATGTACCTTGACTTTAGTAAAGCTTTTTTTTACGGTTTCCAACAATATTCATGCCAGCAAGTTAAGGAAGTATGGAATGTATAAATGGCCTGTCAGATGGATAGAATGCTGGCTAGATTGTCGGGCCCAATGGGTAGTGATCAATGGCTCAATGTCAGGTTGGCGGTTGGTTTCAAGTGGAGTCCCCTGAGGATCAGTTCTAGAGCCAGTTTTGTTCAATTAATGACTTGGATGAGGGGATGGATTGCACCCTCAGCAAGTCTGCAGATGACACTAAGCTAGGGGAAGAGGTTGGAGGTCAGGAATAGGGTCCAGAGTGACCTAGACAGATTAGAGGATTGGGCCACAAGAAATATGATGAGGTTCAACAAGGATAAGTGCAGAGTCTTGCCCTTGGGACAGAAGAATCCCAAACATTGTTACAAGCTGGGGACCGACTGGCTAAGTAGTAGTTCATCAGAAAAGGACCTGGACGAGAAGTGGATGAGAAGCTGGATATAAGTCAATAGTGTGCCCTTGTAGCCAAGAAGGATAATGGCATATTAGGATGCTTTTAAGAGGGGCATTGTCAGCAGATCTAGAGAAGTGATTATTCCTTTTTATTCGGCATTGGTGAGACCACATCTGGAGTATTGTGTCCAGTTCTGGGCCCCCCACTATAGAAAGGATGTGGATGCATTGGAGGGGGTCCAGCAGAAGGCAACCAAAATGATGAGGAGAGACTGAGGGATTTGGGTTTGTTTTGTCTGCAGAAGAGAAGTGTGAGGGGGGATTTGATAGCAGCCTTCAATTTCCTGCAGGAAGGTTCCAAAGAGGACGGAGAAAGGCTGTTCTCAGTAGTGACGGATGACAGAACAAGGAGCAATGGTCTCAAATTACAGTGGGGGAGGTCTAGGTTGGATATTAGGAAAAGCTATTTCACTAGCAGGGTGGTGAAATACTGGAATGGATTACAGGGGGTATGTCTACACTACAAAGTTAATTCGAACTAACGGACATTAGTTCGAATTAACTTTGATAGGCGCTACACTAGCGCTCCGCTAGTTCGAACTTAAATCGAACTAGCGGAGCGCTTAGTTCGAACTAGGTAAACCTCATTCCACAAGGACTAAGCCTAGTTCGAACTTACTAGTTCGAATTAAGGGCTGTGTAGCCCCTTAATTCGAACTAGTGGGAGGCTAGCCCTCCTCAGCTTTCCCTGGTGGCCATTCTGGGCACCACCAGGGAAACTCGTATGCCCCCCTCCCGGCCCCGGACCCCTTAAAGGGGCACGGGCTGGCTACGGTGCCCGTTACAGGTGCAAGCCTGCCAGCACCCAGCCAGCAGACCCTGCACCTGGCACGGCTTGAGCCAGCCACCCGATGCCCCCCAGCCCTCCGCCTCTTCCCGGGACCAGGCTGGCGGCTCTCGGGAGCCTGCCCAGGACCGCAAGAGGCGGGCACCCGCCTGGGCTAGTGCGGACATCGTGGACCTCGTCCACGACCTCCACACTAGGCACAGGAAAGTGGCCATCTAGGGCAGGAGAGCTGCCAGCCTGGCCACCCAGGAGCAGGTGTGCATGAAAATCAAAGTGGTCCACTGAGACCCCCTACCCTGAGCTTACAATGGCCATACTGGGTCAGACCAAAGGTCCATCTACTCCAGTAGCCTGTCTGCCGACAGCAGCCAACCCTAGGGACTCTGGAGGGGATGGACCAAAGACAGTGACCAAGCCATTTGTCTCGTGCCATCCCTCTCCAGCCTTCCACAAACTTTGGGCAGGGACACCACTCCTACCCCCTGGCTAATAGCACTCCATGGACCCAACCTCCATGAATTGATCTAACTTCTCTTTAAACTCTGTTCTAGTTCTAACCTTCACAGCCTCCTGCAGCAAGGAGTTCCACAGGTTGACTATTTGCTTTGTGAAGAATAACTTTCTGTTACTAGTTTGAAGCCTGCTACCCATTCCTTTCCTTTGGAGTCCTCTAGTCCTTCTATTATGGGAACTAATGGAGAACTTTTCTTTATGCACCCTCTCCACAGCACTCATACTTTTAGAGACCTCTATCATATCCTCCCTCCGTCTCCTCTTCTCTAAGCTGAAAAGTCCCAGTCTCTTTAGCCTCTCTTCATATGGGACCTGTTCCAAACCCCTGATCATTTTAGTTGCCCTCCCCTCTCCCAGCCTCTCTCTTCCCCTCTACTACCTCCTTTTCCCAGTCTCCCCCTGTTTTGTTCAATAAAGAGAGATTCTATTTTTTAACACAATTGTCCTTTATTTTGTACATCAGGAAGGGGGGCTAGGGAGGGGTAAGTGGAAGGAGGTGAGGGAGGAATGGGGTACAAGCCCCCGATGGGGAGGACTGGGCTGGCTCTGTGGGCTGCTCGGGGTGGAAGTTCTCCTGCAGCCCCCCAATGGTCCCCTCCCCCCGGATGGCAGCCTGCGGCAAGTGCAGTCGGTCTGATGGCCGAGTGCTGTGATGTTCTGAGTGTGGGTACTCAGGGCACTCCAAGCCAGGACTGCTTTGCAAGCGGGGCACCCCTGAGAACTGTCTGTCCGGGGTGGGGGTGGGGGTGGGGTCCCTTTAAGCACAGCCCTCGGCTAGCCTGAGACAGCAGCTCCACGCTTTAAGTCCTACTCTGATGCCCTGCCGGTACTGGTTCCGGCCATCCTTATCCTCTGTTCAGGGTCCACTCAATGTGGACATGTTAGTTCGAATTAGCAAAATGCTAATTCGAACTAGTTTTTAGGTCTAGATGCCCTAATTCGAATTAGCTTAGTTTGAATTAACTAATTCGAACTAAGTTAGTTTGAATTAGCGCTGTAGTGTAGACATACCCAGGGGGAGGTGGTGGAATCTCCATCCCTAGAGGTTTTGAAGTCTCGGCTTGACAAAACCGTGGCTGGGGTAATTTAGTTGGGATTGGTCCTGCTTTGGAGGCTGGACTCGGTGACCTCCTGAGTTCTCTTCCAGCCCTATGTTTCTATGACCTCAGAGTGTGGGGGCACTAGGTAGGGCAGTACCCTCAAGGAAGGGCTCCACAGCTGGGAGGGACACAGGTCCTGATACAAGGTGGAGAACAAACGAACAGGTAAAGAGCAGGCAAGACACCAGTCAGAAGCGGGTGCTTCAGGGCTGATGTGAGCTAATTCCGCAAGTATCCAGCAAGAGACATCATGGTAGTGAGTTGTGCCATGTGACAGCCTCCAGTAAAAGAAAAACTATATTATGCAAAGGAAAGTAAAGCAACCACAAATCTTGGCCAATATTTACTTTATTGACTTTTGTCGTTCAGTATCTCAATCTTCTTCCCCCAAATAAGCCAAAGACAGAATAATAAGAAAGCATCCAATTGCTCTCCTTGCTTTATTGTTCCATTCCTGAGTTTGGCCTTCTCAGATGTGCTGCCACTATTGGTTTCCCACTGATGAAGCACCAGCAGTGCTTTCAGTCCTATTCTAACAGCTTCTAATAATGCCAGACAGCTGTGCCCTGCCTGTCAGGCTGAGAAGAAGATCATAGAATCATAGAACACTAGAACTGGAAAGGACCTCCAAAGGTCATCGAGTCCAGTCGCCTGCCCTCCCGGGAGGACTGAGCACCGTCTAGACCATCCCTGATAGATGTCTATTTAACCTGCTCTTAAATATCTCTAGAGATGGAGATTCCACAACCTCCTTAGGCAATTTATTCCAGTGTTTAACCATCCTGACAGTTAGGAAGTTTTTCCTAATGTCCAACCTAAACCTCCCTTGCTGAAGTTTAAGCCCATTGCTTCTTGTCCCAATTTTTGCATCTCCTTATCACATCAGCCATCCAAGCTATTAGGCACAAACCTCCTGTCAGCAAACGTGGGGTTAAATAACTCATTGTGGTAATTTACCATAATTTTGACTATTATGAAAGAACTTTAAGACTCTGACACTCCACTTTGGTTTCCATGGAAATTGATAAAAAGGACATCTTTAAATTGCAGAATGCTGGTGTAGATGTGTCACTAGGAAGGATTTTGCATAATTTGCTCATAGAGCAGTTTAATTGTTATTTATGTTTTTTAAGAAATTCATAACGAAAATGTGGATCTATGCAGACCAGCCTCTGATCTGACAACATGAAGTGAAAAGTGAGGGAGAAAACAGTGTTACCAAACTGAAAATGTTGATAATTAAATCCCAGAAAATAAAAATAAAATGTATCCAGGTCTGACAAGAAAAACAGACCTGTTTATTGATGCTGCTTGCCTCATCAGACTTGTGGCTGTGACTTGGAATTGAAGACTCAGAAGGGTACCCAATTCTTCAGGGTGAACTGTTATACTGTTGTTTTCTGCTGAAGCTTTTATGGTGAATTGAGGTGCCAATGAAATCATAATGAATGTGACTGTGAACTATTCAGGTGGATGAAAGACTCCCATTGACTTGAAGGGCCTGATCCAAAACCAAACACAGCACAGGTAATATAACTGGCAAGTGGATCAGCAGTGGAGATATACTTTATTCACCTGCCATTAGAGTACAGCAAAGTGGTGAATGAATTAGATACTCAGCTGTGGAGCACTAAAATTCCAGTCTGATTTCCATCATCTGTTCTTGCTAGAATATTGCAAAAGCATACATAAAGGCACAGCCACCATAAAAACATACCACAACAAACAGCAGGCTCAACAGCTTCACTGGGTGTCAGGACTCTTCCTCACTCTGGCACTCTGAAAGCAGAAGATGGGAGCCCACAAGAGACCTTAAATAACTTGCCTCTATAGGCTCCACTTACAAAAACTCCCCAGAGTCACAGATTTACTGACTTTGGGGGGTAGCTGCCATGACCAAGTGAAACAAACCCCTTCTTGAACCCAGGAAGAAAGCACTTGGACTTCCTTCCCCAGGGGTACCCCAACCTTGTCTTCCACGAGAGAGCTTTTAAAAAGAAACAAAAGAAAACAAACTATCTCTGATAGCTGACCTCTCAGGCTAGGCACACACACACACAGGCCTTCTGTTTCTTTCCAGGACACAAATCAAATCATTGGCTTAAAAAGGTGATTTTATTAGCAAAACAAAAAGATATACCTGATAAAACATACTTGGTTTCTAGGTGTTGCAGACATATAGGTTAAATTCAGAATGAGTCAAAAAATGGAAGAACAATCTCACAAAAATGTTGACAGTTTAAAGTTATTTGCGTTTTGCAAGGATCAATATGATTTGACATCTTTTTCTGATGAGACTTGTTTGATACTGCTATTAATGCTAATGAAATAGATTTAGACATCTTTAAAACATTTGACTTGGTACAACATGATATTTTGTTGAAAAAACTAGAAGGAAAGAACAACAACATGGCACACATTAAGTAGCTTAGAAACTGGCTAACTGACAAGTCTTAAAGCTGGGAATCATCATTGAGCAGGTATGTTTCTCATGGGATTTCCTAGGGATCAATTCTTGGCCTTTTCCTATTGAATATTTTATCAATGACCTGCAAGAAAACATACAGTCCTCACAGATAAAGTTTGCAGACTACATACAGATTGGGAAAGTGGTAAATAACAAAGCAGTCACTGATATAGAACAATCTAGATTGCTTAGTAAACAGGTTTCAAGCAAACAACGTGCATTTAAATATGGCTAAATGTAAATGTGTGCCTGTAGGGACAAAGAATGCAGTCCTTGCTAACAGGATGGGGGATTCTATCCTGGGATATTATGAGACTGAAAAATGTGGGGGTCATGGTCAATAATCAGTTGAATATAAGCTCTCAGGGTATGTCTAAACTACATCCCTCTGTCACCAGAGGGATATAAATCAGACATACTGACATTGCAAATGAAGTGGGGATTTAAATCTCCCGTGCTTCATTTGAATAAAAATGGCTGCTGCGTTTTGCCGAGTCAGCAGTTTGTAGGCAAAAAGCGGCTGTCAAGATGGGGATCTGGCGACAAAGAAAGCCTTTGTTGGCCGATCCTGTAAACCTTCTTTTAGAAGGCATAAGGGATAGGGTGACAAAGGCTTTCTTTGTCACCCGATCCCCGTCTTGACAGCTACTTTTTGCCGACAAATTGCTGACTCAGCAAAATGCGGTGGCCATTTTTATTCAAATGAAGCACGGGAGATTTAAATCCCTGTTTCATTTGAAATGTCGGTATGTCTAATTTACATCCCTCTGGCGACATACCCTCTGTGATTCTATGGCCAAAACAGCCAATAAAATCCTTGGATATAAAAATGGGCATATTGAGCAGGAGTGGGGGAGGAAGGGTTACATTACCTCTGTAGATGGCTCTAGTGTGACAGCTAGTGCAGTGTTATGTCCAGTTCTGATGTCTGCAGTTCAAGAAGGATGTTGATAAACTGCGGTGTTCAAACCAGATCCACAAGAATGATCATAGGACTGGAAAACATGAGAGAGTGTCAAGGAGCTCAGCCTATGTATTTTATGAAAGAGAAGGTTAGGAGGCGACTTGATTACATTTTCTAAGTACCTATATGGGGAACTACAATTTGATATTGGACTAACAGAAAAAGGTGCAACAAGATGCAAAGGCTGGAAGTTGAAGCTAGACAAATTCAGATGGGAAATACGGTGTACATTTTTAACAGCGAGAATAATTCATTATTGGAGCAATTTACCAAAGCTTGTCATGGATTCTCCATCACTGGCACCATTAACATTGAGATTGGAGTTTTCTTCTCAAGGACGTGCTTTAGTTCAAATAGGAATTAATTCAGGGAAGGGCTGTGGAATGTTATATAAAGGAGGTCAGACTGGATGATCACAGTGGTCCCTTGTGGCTTATAATCTATGAGTCTATGAGCATGGCCATATTCAGCACTCATGTTAAGGTGGAAAATACCCAAGGGATAACAGTGGAAAATACCCAAGGGAAGGCTGCAGGAGTTCACAGTGTGGAAAAGAAATGACAGACAAGATAATACAGCTGCTATTGAAGCTGTATGTGTGTTGAGTTATAAACATCTTGTCTGACCTGTGCAGGCTTGCCATCATGTTCATCATTGTGGCTTCCTGTCTAGCACTGCTTTGATGGCACACCGAATCACTGCACACGGAAAATAAAAATGACATCCCATTAACTGAGACTCAGGGAGCTGCCTGGAAGTCAGGGGATGGCAACCTCTGTCTAGGAGGAAGGTGTTATTTCTTCAGACCACTGAAGTTGAGTAATGAGACTGTGAGCCAAGGAATTTAAACACCAGGGACCTCCAGTGACTAGCAAAGGACAATGCAAACTGAAAAAAAAAAGATCATACCTGAGACCAGTCCGTTCCCTGCTTCTTCTCTTCTTCCCGGGGGGGAAGAGCAACAGGATTAGAACACAAGAACAGCCATACTGGGTCAGACCACCGGTCCATCTAGCCCAGTATCCTGTCTGCTGACAGTGACCAATGCCAGATGCCCCAGAGGTAGGGGACACAACAGGTAATCCTCACGTGATCCCTCCCCTGTCACCCACCTCCAGAGAAACAGTGGCTAGGGACACCATTCCTACCCATCCTGGCCAATAGCTATTGATGCACCTAACCTCCATGAATCTGTCTAGCTCTTTTTTGAACCCTGTTAAAGTCCTAGTCTTCACCACATCCTCTGACAAGGAGTTCCACAGGTTCATTGTGTGCTGAGTGAAAAGAAACTTCCTTCTGTTTGTTTTAAATCTGCTGCCTCTTAATTTCATTTGGTGACCCCTTAGTTCTTATATTGTGGGAATATGTAAATAATTTTTCCTTATTCACTTTTTCCACACCAGTCATTATTTTACAGAGCTCTATCATATCCCTCCCTTAGATTCACAATACCATTAACATTCTTCTGGACAATTTGCTGCTTCCTGTGGCTAGCCAGGGTAGAGGAATTCTGGAAAGAAGCCAAGCTAATGTTTATTCTCCACCTCTACTAATGCTGCAGCTCTGTTGACAAATTTAAAGGCATGGGGCATGCTCAAGGGTGCTCTCCCTCCCATTGCCCTCCCATCATGAAATCAATCCCAGAGAGTTTTGAACTGCCCCTGGAAGGCTAGAGGTGGTGATCATAGAATCATAGAACCATAGAGCTGGAAGAGACCTCAGAAGGTCATCAAGTCCAGCCCCCTGCTCTAGGCAGGACCAATCCCAACTAAATCAACCCGGCCAGGACTTTGTCAAGCCGAGTCTTAAACACCTCTAAGGATGGAGACTCCACTACTTCCCTAGATAACCCATTTCAGTGCTTCACCACTCTCCTAGGCTACGTCTACATTGGCCCCTTTTCCGGAAGGGGCATGTTAATTTCAGCGATCGCAATAGGGAAATCCGCGGGGGATTTAAATATCCCCCGCGGCATTTAAATAAAAATGTCCGCCGCTTTTTTCCGGCTTTTAGAAAAGCCGGAAAAGAGCGTCTACACTGGCCCCGATCCTCCGGAAAAAGCGCCCTTTTCCGGAGGATCTTATTCCTACTTCAAAGTAGGAATAAGATCCTCTGGAAAAGGGCTTTTTTTCCGGAGGATCGGGGCCAGTGTAGACGGTCTTTTCCGGCTTTTCTAAAAGCCGGAAAAAAGCGGCGGACATTTTTATTTAAATGCCGCGGGGGATATTTAAATCCCCCGTGGATTTCCCTATTGCGATCGCTGAAATTAACATGCCCCTTCCGGAAAAGGGGCCAGTGTAGACGTAGCCCCTAGTGAAATAGTTTTTCCTAATATCCAACTTAGACTTCTCCCACCACAACTTGAGTCCATTGTTCCTTGTTCTGTCATCCGTCACTACTGAGAACAGCCTCTCTCCATCCTCTTTGGAACCTCCCTTCAGGAAGTTGAAGGCTGCTATCAAATCCCCCCCTCACTCTTTGCTTCTGCAGACTAAACAGACCCAACTCCCTCAGCCTCTCCTCGTAAGTCATATGCTCCAGCCCCCTAATCATTTTGGTTGCCCTCCGCTGGGCCCTCTCCAATGCGTCCACATCCTCTTTGTAGTGGGGGCCCAGAACTGGACACAATACTCCAGATGTGGCCACACCAGAGCCGAATAAAGGGGAATGATGCCAGGAAGATCTGAATTCATTAATCTATACAGGTCTTTGAAACAGGGGGCTGGAAGGTTCTAAAGAAGATTGAGCTATCATGGAGATCTCCTGATCTCACTATGTCATTCCCCTCTTTGAATCCTTTCATGACCTGCTGCCTCCTACTCACAGCAGCTCAAATTTCTCATCCCCCAGGTTCCTTACAAATAACTCCAATTTACACATTACAATAATGCCAGTCTTAGAATTATTATCCACATTTTACAAATGGAGAAACTGAAGCACAAGGAGAGGTGATTTGTCCAAGATCATCCCACAGAGCAGAAGCAGAGGAAGGAATTGAACTATCCTTTGTATCCCACTCATCCTGAAGCTTTCTTCCATGCTGTTATGGAACGCTAAACTGTGATATACGCTTTAGCCATTAGGTGGCACTGTGTGTAAAAATCCCTTATCTAAAAAAAACTTCAAAGATCTTATGATGAACATATCTCCTGTGTACAGTATAAGTAAGATCTGTTTGTCCAGTCCACATTTGGTGAGAAAGAACGTGACATGGTGTCAGGGGCGAATTAAGAACAAAAACCAAAGGAAAACTGCAATAAAGTTTTCAGAGAAAATGAACAAAGAAACAAAGGTTGCAAAGCCTAGAGAACTTCAGCTTTGACCAAACTGCAGAATACAAAGACTGAAAACAATATTTTGTAAGACTTAACATTCAAACCAAATTCCACCAAGAAACTACAAATATACAGATATCTTTAACTTATGCTATGGTGAAGCAGGCAGAGCATATCTTGAAATCCACTGACTTTACTGAAGACAGTCACAAAGATTACTATGAAAAGGTTCTGGCTATGTCTGAAGCATGCTTTCTTGTCTGAGAAATGTGGTTTATGAAGGAGCATGTTGTCGGAAAAGAATTTAACAACCAGGAAAAAATGTTGCATGTTTATAAAAGCTTTGCATATGTTGCCTGAAAGCTGTGGTTTAGGGAATGCAAAACATGAAAATGTCAGAGACAGGCTGGCTATCGGATTAACAAAAAACATCTTTTCACGGCAGCTACAGTTGAAGACAGATTTAACTCTAACCACAGATACATAGTAAAAAACAGTCAGAATTTGGCAAACAACAGAACAAAAGGCAGGAGTAACTTGAAAAACCTGAAAATAGCTTTGAAGCTATAAAAAGACACATGAATATTAAAAGTCATTATCAGATTCCAAAGTGGCCAGAGAGGAAGAGCAGCCAAATCTGATAAAAGGATAAAAGAGCTGGTGAACATGTTACACAACGGAAGTGGCTTAGAGAACTACTAGCTTTAGAACCTGGTGACTGTGTTGTTATCAAATCGGATGGAGAAAAAGGATGGACAACTCCAGCTGTTGTGAAGAAAACATGTTTAGTACTCAGATCCTATGAAATAGAACCCAGCAATGGAAAATTGCACAGAAACCACTGACACCTATAGTTTATTCTTTCCAAAGAACAATGCACATGCTACTGGACAGCCTGATGCCAGTGTTGTTATGCACAGGGCTGGCTCGAGCCATTCCTGCACCCCAGGCAGCGGGCACGCGACGCATGTGCGGCTCCGCCTCCGGGCATCTGGCACATGCGTGGCCCCATCCCCCGCCGCGCTGCACACCTTACAGCTGCAATCGGGCACGCGGCACCTGATGGCAGCTCTAAGGGGCACCGCGTGGCCCCCAGCCCCAGGCATGCAGCGCCTGATGGCAGCTCTAAGGGGCACCGCGTGGCCCCCAGTCCCAGGCATGCAGCGCCTGATGGCAGCTCTAAGGGGTGCCGCACAGCTGGGCACACAGCGCCCCTTACAGCTGCCATCAGGTGCCCCTTAATCTGACCCTGGTTATACATTTGGACCATGTAATTAGACAACTAGTATGATTCAGTGACACTCAATAGACTGATGCATACAGAACTTCAAAGATAGCACCATAGTGTACCTTTTGTAAATGATGGAAACGTAGAACTTAAAGGGGGAGATGTAATGGAATGCTAACCTGTATTATACAGTCCAGCCACAGTGATGAACCTCAACCATACCAGAGGTCATGTACAACAACTGCATCCAAATGCATAACAACTGCAGTGGTCCAAATGCATAACAACTATTTGCAGAGCATTAAAGGATTTTATGATGACCACAGCTTGTGTGTATAAGCAAGGTCTGTGACCAATCCTATCTGGTACAGAAGAACATGACATTTGCCATATCTAATGTCTATCTGTAAGAAGCAAAGACACAGCTCAGAGGAGCTGTACACCACATAGTTTACATCTGTTACAATGGATGCCCTGACCTCCCACAACATTAACATTGGGCTTGGCTAGGTCAAATAATCATGAGATTATCAGTGACAAACAAGATGCAGTTAGCCCAGGCGCAATGCAGTCTTTCCTGCTGCCTTGCTATAGAAGCAAACCATATGAGTGAAAGGTTTGTGATGCTTGTTGCATTCTGCACTCCCTGCTGTTTGCAGGGTAGGAACAAAAATGCACTAGGTGCGGTTTTAAAATTAATCAATGTACAACTGCAAAAATGGAATACCTGATCTGATGCAAAAATGACACAATGACAGGGAAATCTAGAGCACAGAATCAGCAAACTGTTATTGAAAGAAGTCCTTTTGCTGTGAGATGCAAGCAAGAACTGTTTGCCTTTTGGAGAGATTAAACAGATTAAACAGATTAATCAAATATCCTCACTTGGAAACCACTGTTTGTGAGTGTTGCTGGTTCAGTCATATTAACAAGCTTCTTTAACAACAGCCACATAAAGCAATTTTATGTTCTCCCATCAACACACTCTAAGCTACCATAATTCAATTTTGTACATCTAGCCATGAAAGGATGAAGTTGTGTTTTATTGCAGACACATGCTTAGGAAGATCTTCTTGCAGTTATTTTTGAGGATGGGGGAGAAGCTTTTGGCTCTATGAGGCTTTTTGGAACTTCAGAAAAATATTTAGATAACTTGTGGACATCTGAGTATTTAAAAAAGGCTTTTGGAAAGCGAGAGTCAATTCATTATTTTTTACCACATCCCTAAAAGCCCAAGGCGAGCCTCAGTGCTCATTCAGTTCTAAAAGCTCAAACATTCACAATGTTCAGTATGTGAGGAGTATAAAGACATGTTAAGTTGATAAATGGATTGTGGATTAGGAAAGCCCTGAAACCATGTGGGCTGGCAGGCTTGAATCTGGAACCAGAAAAAAGATACGAGGCATAATTTAGTTTTGTAATGTGTTTTGAGATTCTTCGATGGCAGTTGCCATGGGCATGCAAAGTACCACTCCTGTACCTTCAGCTGAGTTGTGCCCAGTGATGCCCTACAGCAGCGGTCTCCAACCTTTCTAAGCACAAGATCACTTTTTGAATTTTAGCGCAATCCAAGATCTACCTCATACCCAAATACCCTTGCCCCACCTCTTTCATGCCTCTTCTTCCAAGCCACATCCCTGCTCACTCCATCCTCCCTCCCTCCCCCATCCTCTCTCCCTTTCACCAGGCTGGGGCAGAGAGTTGGGACACAGGCTCTTCTTGTCTTGGGGATTTGGAGTGTGAGAAGGGCCCTAAGCTGAGCCTGGGACAGAGGTTCAGGTGCTGGGGGGGGGGGGGGGGGGAGAAATCAGTGTACAGGCTCTGTAAGGGAGTTTGGGTCCTGGGGGCTAACGGCTAGGACAGGAGCATGGGGTACAGGAGGGGGTTCATGACTGGGGAAGGGGATTGGAGCTGGCTCCAGCTGGACACTGCTTATCTCAGGTGGCTCCTGGGTGGTGGTACAGTGGGGTTAAGGCAAACTCACACCTGCCCTGGCCCTGCACTACTCTCAAAAGCAGCCAGCAAACTCCCTCCCAAATCCTGTTGTGCTCCCCTCTGTTCTGTGGAGATAGGATACAGGGTGGGAGGGAGGCACCCTGACATCAGCGCCCCCTCCTCTCCCTTTCCTGCCTTGAACAGCAAGCAGGAAGCTCCCAGGGAGGGGGAGCTCCAAGGCAAAGGGCAGGAAAAGCACAATAGTGTGGGGTGGGGCAGCTGAAGTGCTGGCACTTGATAGCCACTTGGACAAACCAGCCAGGATCACCTGTCAGAGGCTCCAAGATCTACCAGTAGATCCCGATCTACTGGTTGGTGACCACTGGCCTACAGTTTTCCAACCCCTGCTTCTAGGAGTCAGTGTGTCCGTGCACGTGTAGGAGACTAAGAGACTGATCAGCTCTGCAGAGCCATTATCTGTTCTCATGGTCTCCAGTCTGATGGGGAAAGGAAGGTAGGTGGAAAATGCTCCAGTGAGATGAATCGGCCAACAAAAATACTGATACTACCAGGCCTGGTTAATAGCCAGGTCAATGCGCTGGTTGAGCCATGGATTTTTTCCCAAAGGATTTGCCAGTCTCTTTCTGAGCAGTTGTCCTGCTGTTGCATCCTTTTCATGTTTGTCTGACCTGGGCAGGAGAGGGGAGGGAAACTGCTGCTCCTAAGGAGGAGCAGGGGAAAGGAGGCATACAGAGGAAGTCAGGAAGAGCACATCTACACAGCAGGGCTAAAGCTGAATTAAGCTATACAACTTCAGCTACGTCAATTGTGTAGCTGAAGTCGAAATAGCTGAAGTTAGCTTTTGGTGTTGTCTACACAGTAGGAAGTCGAAGGAAGAACACTCTTCCTTTTACTTCCCTTACTACTTGTGAAATGGAGGTTACCATGAGTCTGAATAAGAAGTCCTCCAGCTCGACATTATTTAGAAATAAAGGCCTGTAGTGTAGACGCACACTATGTTATTTCAGAATAACGTATATTATTTCAGAATATTCCAAAATAACGCTGCTGCGTAGACGTACCCAGACAAAATAATGCCAACCTACAGGAGAGGTTCATACCTCAGTGGAGAGTGAATATGCCAAACTATAGATATTGTCCCAATATTGACCATATAGTTCACAAAATGTATTGTGCGTAGAACATACTTGTAGTAATGTTTAATGACTGCCTCAAATACTGTGAAGTATGAAGGGTCTGGCTAATCTCTCTTTTATGTTTAAGATCCAGATGATGTTTCAATAGGCACGATGTAATAGTGAAATCTGTTTAAAACAGTGTGTCGTTTATAGTCTCTAATGATGTTGACATCAAGTGATTCCACTGACTGGTGCTTTTGGTAAAGCTATAGAGCTATCCCTGCTATCTACTCCACCACCCCACCACCATATAAGCTCCCTTGTGGCTGAAGCAGGCACTGGCTGGGTTTGATGAGAGAGGAAGTTATGGCATGTGCAATATTATGTTTTGAAATAATTCAAAGATGCCATACCTTGAAGAGGTTACATACCTTGAAGAGTTAACAGAAGTTCATCTCCTCCAAAAGTTTCTATCATGATACTCCAATTTAGTTCCACTTTGCTCTGGTTCTTGTTCTCCTCCTCACTCAAGATGAAAAGATGAGACTGATACAGTTCTCGCCTTCCAATCCCTGCTTCTAGAAGTCAGTGCATCAGTGCCTGTGTTGGAGGCTGTTATGCTAGTGAAGAAATGAATGACATTTCCTTATTCTATTTTTCCACAACTTTCATCATTTTTTAGATCTCTAAGAAAGGGGTGGCCAACTCGTGGCTCATGAGCCACACGTGGCTCTTCTCCCCCAAAAGTGCAGCTCACGAAGCCGCTCCTGTGCCCCCCCCATGGCTCCTGCCCCCCCATCCCGGATTCCTCCCAACCCCTGGCTCCCCTGTGCTCACTGGGGCGGCGATTCAAAATGGCACCCAAGATGGCGGCTGTCAATGGGAGCCTGATATGGCCAAAAAGCCTAAGCTTGTTTCTTAAAAGGGCAACCTCCTATTTTTTTTTTTATTTTTTTTTGCTTGAAAATTCTGCTGCGGCTCTTAACATTTTTTCCCCCGCTGTTTTGGCTCTCTCTGTTAAATGGGTTGGCCACCCCTGCTCTAAGATAATCCCACTCACCCTTTAGTAATTTCTTTTCCAAGATGAAAAGTCCTAGTCTTGTTAATCTTTCCTCATATGGAAGGTGTTCCTTGCCCTAATAATTTCTGTTGCCCATTCTGTACCTTTTCCAAATCCAATATATCTTTTTTTAGATGGTTTGACCAGATCTGCATGTAGTATTCAAGATGTGGGCATACAATGACTTTAGGTAGAGTGTATAAAAATATGATATTTTCTGTCTTATTATCTATTCCTTTCTTAATGATTCCCAATATTCAGTTGTGTGTGTGTGTGTGTGTTTAGACTGTCACTGCACACTGAGCAGATATTTTCAGAAAACTATCCACAATAATTCCAAGATCTCTTTTTTGAGTGGTAACAGCTAATTTGAACCATATCATTTTCTATGTATAGTTGGGATTATATTTTCCCATTACTTTGCATTTATCGACACTGAATTCCATCTGCTCTTGTATTGCCCAGTCACCCAGGGTATGTCTACACTACCCCACTAGTTCGAACTAGCGGGGGTAATGTAGTCATCCGCAATTGCAAATGAAGCCCGGGATTTGCATGAAGCCGGCCGGCGCCATTTTTAAATGCCGGCTAGTTCAAACCCCGTGCCGCGCGGCTACACGCGGCACGGAGTAGCTAGTTCGGATTAGGTTTCTAATCCGAACTAGCTGTACTCCTCGTGTAGCCGCGCGGCACGGGGTTTGAACTAGCCGGCATTTAAAAATGGCGCCGGCCGGCTTCATGCAAATGAAGCCCGGGAAATTCAAATCCCAGGCTTCATTTGCAATTGCGGATGACTACATTACCCCCGCTAGTTCGAACTAGCAGGGTAGTGTAGACATACCCCCAGTTCTGTGAGATCCCTTTTTCAAGAACATTTATGAGAAGTTTAACAGCAGTGATCCAAATGCAAATCCTAGCAGCACAACATTTATTCCCAGGACTCGACAAATAATGCAATCTACTCACCCATGGCGAGTAGATTGCAACCCAGAAGAGCCGGGTTCAGGCGATCTGTGCATGTGCAGATCGCCGGACAGCACAGCTCTTTCCCCCCTTATCTTTTAAGAGGAGTACCCAGAAATGTTTTCACAATGATCTAACAATCCTTCAGTTACTGGAATGCCCAGCCTTTTGTTATTCGTAATCACCTGTCTCCCTCTTTTTATAATACTCCCTGCCCAAAAGGCAAAGCTAGAAGCAGCTCAAACACTGCTGCATTTAAGAACTGCCTTTGGAATCAGAGCATGGGATTTAAGTAGACCTCAAGTATGAAATCCAGGGTTTCTAACTTTGGGGAGCTACTGCCCTCCTTCCCCCCATATATGGTGACTTTGCCCAAACCTCCCAGCACTGACCCCCTGTGACGGGATATATTAACCCTGCACTGGGGAACAGGGAGTGAGCTCTGCTCTACTGGGTGAAAAAGCCCCTCCTCCACTGCCCTGTTGGGCATGCTCACAGTGGAACCTGGCTATAAAAAGCCCTGGGGCAGTTCAGTAGGGGCTGACCGCTGACAGGGAAGTAGCCTCTGAGATGCCTCCAGAGAGAAGGAGTGACCAGAACTTCCAGCAGCAGTCCAGAGCTACTATTTGCAGGGCCAGTGGACAGCGGAGAGATGATGGGAGAGAGCTGGTAGGAAGTAGCTCAGGGTGTGGAGTAACCCCAGAGTGCTCAGCATGTTGTGGCGGGATTCCCTGCTGAGCGTGGCAGCTGCCTCAGACCCTGCCTACAGGGCGCTGGGCTGGGACCCGGAGGAGTGGGAGGGCCTGGGGCCTTCTACCCAACCCCCATAGCTGTCTTGAGAGGCCGACACCCCTGTGAATTAGGCCTAAGGGCCATATTAACCCTGGTATGAGGGACTGGGGTGACTGACTTTGGCCAATGGGCCATATTGTCTCTAGCGAGGGGCCTAAGCTCGAGGGGCCTTCCCGGGGATGGTTTTCCCTCTACACCCCACCCCCCATGCCCTCATCCCCCAACCTCCAACTCCCTGCCCTTATTCCTGAACCACCCAAACTATCCTGCCCTGAGCTCCCCCACACTCCACCCCACACTTATATTTCTTACAGGCACTGTCATAACACACACTCCCACCCCCCTTCCCTGAGCACCCTCCTCCCCGCCCTGCCCTCAAGAGGTGCGATATGACAGTACTTGTAAGAAACAGAAGTTACTTTCACCCCTACAAAATACTAGGCACAATTACAACTATGAAAACTTATTTAATCACTCTTCAATACACTGAGAAGAAGAAGTAAAATAACTAACATTAGCTAAGCAGTAGTGCTCAAGACGTGAGCAGTGAGGACAGGGAGACCCAAAGTTGTATCTTGCATACTTCCCCTCCCACTCCGAACAGCTAGTTGCACCTGTTATTTATCTTTGGTGCAGATATCATTCATCATCTACCAAGGAGTTCTTTCCTCTCTGACCTCAGTATAGATGCCACAGTGCTACTGGAACATTTCTTACCAGATGCATTTTACAGGCAACTTTTGAACTGGAGGTCTGGTGCCCACCTGAAAGGCAGACCCTGCTTGTTTCTTCTCTCCTCCTCCATCATGCTGCCACAAACTGCTGCTTTCTGCTCTCTTCAGTCTTTTCACTCTCCAGTCCCTTCTCTGAACCAGCACAGCTTTTGGTGTACAATGAAAATTCAGGACACAGGAACAGGGTATGTCTGACTTTATTTTTTGGATTCTCCAGGAAGAACAGAGGACTTCAGGTTCACAACAGCTCAGAACAAATGCAACATGTAAAGCAGTGGTGGGCAACCTGCCAGCCACGGGCCACATGCAGCCCGTAAGGGTTCTGTGTGTGGCCCGCCAGACATTTTGGTTTCTGTTGCTCATGTCCAGGGTTGCCAGATTCTGCGGGTTTCTGTCCTTGTTGGTTTTTTTCCTACCATTATGATTAAAGTGACACGCACATAAAGCAAGGGCACGTGAAGTGAGGCGCGTGCTGATTGCACACAACATTGCCCGTGAGAGCCGTGCGCTCCACCTGCACCCAGTCACAGCGCTGCTACGGTTCAATTGGCACACCCCACAAACTCTAGGTACACAAGCACAGTTAGCAAAACTGCCCCCTCCTGGGAGACTGTCTTGGTTACGATGATCTTGCAGCTCACTGAGATGGAGGGCTGCTCATTAGCCTAGGTTGCCCAGCACCGGTGTAAAGACTCCCTATGCAAGCTGGCAATGTGCATTCACTATGATTACATGCAGCTTCATTCTGCATGCCTACAAGGCGCTTGTGCTTCTGTGGAGTGAGCAGTGTACAATGGCGCTCTCAACATCACCCATGGCATTAGCTACTGGAAAAGACTCTGGGGCGGCACCAGAATAAACAGTGCCTGGATGCCCACAATTTGGCCTTTTAAAGCCCTATTTCCAAGAGCCATGGGTCAGTGCAGTCACACAAGTAGCTAAATAGTCCACAATCTAGTTTGAATTTGGTGGGAGCTAGTTTTGTTTGGGATGGAGCTCTTGGTGTTTTCCTGCCTTCATCAGGATTTAGTCCTGTCCTGGGTAAACTAACACTTGCTAATGAACTTGGTCTGGTTTCCCTCTGAAGCAGCTGGGTCACATGTCATGAGGACACTCTGACCTCTTCCTGCGATGGAGGACCAGTGGGGAGCTATCAATCCATGGCTAGCACTTCGGGCACTGTACAGGAACTACTTTGGAAAAGGTTCTGTCACAAACTACTCACAGCTAGAGTCAAGAGTGAATCAGCCTATTTGTATGTTGAATTAGAGAGAGGTTGGAGATTAACAACAATCAGGAAGCAGAGTGACTGATCTGGGAGGAGAGATGAAAGGAGCTAAAGAGGCAGAGCTTAGAAAAGAGACATCTTCCTCTAGACGTGATAATCAGCGGCATGGATTTGAAAGGTGTGGCCAGGGTAAGGGGATGATACTTTTAAAAGAGATGTGTAGATATTAGTACAAACATTCTGAGCTTGGCTGTGGAAAGGTCTCCCAAAGGAGATGGTGAAACTTGACAAACTACTTGCAAATGTAATATAGGGAACAAACCTGTAGGCCCTTGGCAGATGGACTGAATGGTGTCTAAGAGATTTCTTCAATCGCCTATGACTCTGTGAGGAAGCAATCAGTAGTGAACAGGTCACAGACAACTTTGGGGTTGTGTTTGTGAGGTACCAGTGAGACTGCAGCCATTTTAGTTACTGTCAAATACTCCCACACAAGAGAGTATTAGTAAGAAGACTAACTGAAAGTATCCTGTGTTGCTCTTCTGCCTGAAGAGAAATCTGTTGGGTACCATTTCTAAGGGAGACGCCATGGCTGATCAGTCATTGTAATGACTCCTAGGCTAAAAGGACAGTCCTCAAATATTAACAACCAGGACTAGAGTTCACTCTCCAGCACACAAGTTCATGGGAAAGTGAGTTAAGGGATAAGGAATGAGATTTGTAGTCCAATTCAGTAAAACAGGTCCTATGGCTGAATCTGGGGGCTGGCCTACACTACAGTGGGAGACTGATCTAAGTTACCCAACCTCAGCTACCTCAATACCATAACTCAAGTTGACATACTTAGATGTATTTACTGCAGTGTCTTCACTGCACTATGTCGACAGTAGACACTCTCCCATCGACTTCCCTTATGCTTCTCCTTAGGATGGAGTCAGGGGAGCTGACAGCCATCCTGGGCCCCTGGGCAAGGTGTGTGTGGGTATGGGCGGGCTGGCTTCCTGCCCCTGGAAGGGGCGTGGCTAAAGGCCGAAGGGGTGGGTCTGAGGGCCGTTGACCTTCAGCATTGCCCAGACTGTGCCCCCTCTTCCTTTCCCTCCCCAGCACTGCCTGGAGTGTGCTGCACGGTGCCCCCACCTCCTCAGGCAGCCCTAAGAGCTGCCTGGAGCATGCCATGTGGCACTCTAGCAGAGATTTAAAGGGCTTGAGGCTCTGGGTACCGCTGCTGCCACAGCAACAGTAGCAGTGGCTGGAGTCCCAGGCCCTTCTGAACCCCTGGGCCCTGAGCACCCTTTGCCCATTCTCCAACCCTGTCAGCAGGCCTGTGCGGAGTACTGGAGTCAATGGGAGAGTGATTGGCAGTAAATTTATCACTTCTATACAAGACACGATAACTTGACCCCCTCCGGATAAATCACAACCCTGTCAGTATGGCCCATAGTGAATACATTCCCTGTGAAGTCATGCCCTGAGTGTGAGCTGTTGATGATAAAAGAATGGCTACCCCATCTGCCTACAGAATCACTTCACAGCCTGCATCTAACTGGCTGCACTATTCTGTATGGTAGCGTGGGGCTCGTGGGAGACACTGAGCCAGATAATCGCATGGGCTACGTCTAGACTGGCATGATTTTCCGCAAATTCTTTTAATGGAAAAGTTTTCCGTTAAAAGCATTTGCGGAAAAGAACGTCTAGATTGGCACGGATGCTTTTCCGCAAAAGCACTTTTTGCGGAAAAGCGTCTGTGCCAATCTAGACGCGCTTTTGCGCAAAAAAGCCCCCATCGCCATTTTACCCATCGGGGCTTTTTTGCACAAAACAGTACTGTGCTGTCTACACTGGCCCTCTTGCACAAATCATTTGACCAAGAGGGCTTTTGCCCGAACGGGAGCAGCATAGTATTTCCGCAAGAAGCACTGATTTCTTACAGTAGAAAGTTGGTGTTCTTGTGGAAATTCAAGCGGCCAGTGTAGACAGCTGGCAAGTTTTTCTGCAAAAGCAGCTGATTTTGTGGAAAAACTTGCCAGTCTAGACACAGCCATGGTGTAAATTGGTGTAGCACCTCTTCTGTGGGACTATGACAGCTCCAGCAGCTGAGAACTTGGCCAACAGGCACATGCAAGGCAACTGTATATAAAACAAATGTGATTCTTCTGTAGATGGCTGTGCTGGGAAACAATATTAAGCATCTAAAGTACCCGTGAGAGTCTTATTCGCACATGCACACACACTCTGGCTATGTCTAGACTGGCCCCTTCTCCAGAATAGTCATGCAAAGCAGGCAAGTCAGAATAGGGAAATCCGCGGGGGATTTAAATATCCCCCGTGGGATTTAAATAAACATGGCCGCCGCTTTTTTTCCGGCTTGGGGAAAAGCCGGAAAAAAGCGTCTAGACTGGCGCGATCCTCCGGAATAAAGCCCTTTTCTGGAGGATCTCTTATTCCTACTTTCAGGTAGGAATAAGAGATCCTCTGGAAAAGGGCTTTATTCCAGAGGATCGCACCAGTCTAGACGCTTTTTTCCGGCTTTTCCCCAAGCCGGAAAAAAAGCGGCGGCCATGTTTATTTAAATCCCGCGGGGGATATTTAAATCCCCCGCGGATTTCCCTATTCTGACTTGCCTGCTTTGCATGACGATTCCGGAGAAGGGGCCAGTCTAGACGTAGCCTCTGTGTCTTTCACATCCTGCGCAGCAGGTAAAGAATATCAGACTGCAGCCTCTTTTGTTTCTAAACATCAGGCAACCCCAGTGAAATGGCTTGCTTTTATTTTACTAGAGCTCAAGGCCTGCTTATGGCATTACATGAGTTATCGGTGGCTTCCACATACAGACACAGGTTAGGAAGCTGCTCTACAATGCTCTGCAGTCTGGTTTTTGTGTCGCCTCAAGCAGCAAATAAATAAATAAATAAACCCAAATGTACATTCGTGAGGTTATTCAGGTGGGAGTCCAGCTTGTCCGCTCAGTTCCTGTCAAGATAGAGCTGCGTGCAAATCTCAGAATTTCCATTACTGGTGCTGGTGCTTCGAGATCAGGAGGCTGTTAAGCAGAATCCTGTGTTCGCTCAACTGGGCTGGGTGCTTTGCCTACAAAATACTCCTTTTGCCATCAGAAATTACAAGACCATCGCAGCTTTCCTGCTGTTTGAAAGCGTATTTCCAATGGTTCGCTGCAGGGGCCTCGAGCTCTCTACCTTTCCCTTTGCAATATGGGTAAAGAGATGAAGGGTCCTGTGACGTAGTGGGGGGTACCTTGCTGGTTGCTATGATGGGCAGTGGGTTGTGAGTGACCTCCACTGGCTGCTGTCTTCAGCACAGCCCAGCAGGACAGGGAATGAGTCATTATGCAAGGGGGCTTCGAACCTGTCCAACGAGTTATCTCCGAGGGAGTGGAACAATGGGAAGAAGGGGAGTGGAGCCCTGGCTGGGGGCAGGGCTGGAAGTGAGCGAGTTAGGTTTCTGGCTGGTTTCATGGAGGAAGCAGCCTAGGTAACAGGCTGGGATTTAGGGGCCCAGGCTCCCCCATCTCAAGGGGGGCTGAGGCATCCTAGGCCTGCCCTGTAACCAGATTACATCTGTGCTGTGCTGTATCCTGGAGAAGCAATAAACTCCCTCTATTCTACTGGCTGGTGGAGTCTGTCCATGCCATTACAGGGGTGCAGGAGACGGGAAAACCCCAATGCGCCATCACAGGTCCCCTGAGCTTTTGAGATGCTGAGCTCCTGGAAGTGCTGGTCAGCCAGCTCCCCTGGGTACCAGTGGGGGTTGAGCATCTTGTGGACAGTGCTAGGCATCCGGTCAACCTCACAGAACCAAGCCCTTATTAACCAAACCAGGGTTTTTCATTTTGAACCCATTAGAATGTTTTAAAAACCCAGGAAGCTGCGTTTTTTTAACAAGGCTTGACCTGCTTGTACACTGATTTCAATACTCAAACAAGGAATTTGAGCCTGGCAGGGCTTTGGGGCTCAGGTCTAAAAACTAGGCTCCAAGGGTGTGGCGGATGATGTTTGACCATCAGGGTTAAAAAGTGAAAAGTGAAGCTGATCTCCCTGCCCCCACCCAGCATGGTGCAAAAACATTCACACCTTACAATCATTGGAGTCAGTGCCTTGGGGTCTGTGGGAATGTCGTCTGAGTTAGGGTATTTGAGTTAGGGTAACGTCGTCTGAGTTAGGGTATTTGTCTACACAAAGGAAGAGACAGAGAAGACGCCCTGGGTAGAAACTAACACAGAGTGAATCAGAGCAAACTTCAATGCCTCTTGTCTGTCTAGTCTTTGAAGGGTTCCTGTTTCATTGCCAGTTTCATCCACTGCCAGGGCCATGTTCCTGGCAAACTCTTGGCCTAACCAGGAGGCAGTGAGCTTGGCTTCTTTTCCATGAATTGGCCACTGGAGAGGACAGTCCAGCCCTAGAGCTTTCTTGCCTTTCGAAGTGATGCTCTCCAGGCTGGTGAGACAGGGAAACCCTGAAATGTTTTCCTCCTGCTTGGAGATTGAGCTCATTCCAAGCTGAGATACCCCTGTGTAGTTGGGCCATGCTTCCGCTGTCTCAGAGTGGATCCAATTTGACTTGGCTGCTTCCTGGAATGTGGCTCTTTCAGTGCAGGTCAGATTCCCTTCTTATATCCCCCCAGATGTTTGACGCGCTGATGGCTCCTCGCCTGGTTCGCTGCCACGCCATCATCAGCTTCTCCTTCGGGTGACTTGCTGCAGGCGATAGGCTGGGACGAAGGCAGTTGCCAAAGCAGTAGATTCCCACAGATTCACCAGTCTCAGAGAAGCATGGCCATGCTCCTGCTTTCCCTTTCCAGAGCCCTTGTGAGCTCAGCATGGTAAAGACAACATTTCAGTCCATTCAACTTTCAACCATTCCAGGACACCCGGGGATCTCTGTGGAGCAGAGAGAAAAATGATCAGTTTTTTGCACAACAGCTTTATAGGCTAGAAAATACTAAAGACTCAATGCTGAGTCCCAGGATTACATTTCCCACACTGCAATTTATCAGCTAGTGGCGTGGGCTGTATGTATCTAGCAACCACAGACAATCCTGCTCCTGTTAGTGTCAGCGAGGAATGACTCCTTGGCTCCTTATGGCTTATAAGTGCATTTAACCAGCTAATGGAGCCCTTGCCCAGCAGGTCTACTCCCTGCATATGTGCGGCACACGTTACCACAGCTGAGACTAGAACTGGGAGACTCAGTGTGCACAGCTTGACATCCATGAATGGATAGACACTCATGAGGCACCGTATCCCAGGGGAATCCCTCTCTGGTGTTTCGGGTATTTACAGCGTCCATTTCCCTCCACTCTCCTCCATCCCATCATATGCAAAACCAACATCTGGCCACATTCTCTTCATGCAGCTTTAAACACTGTCACAAACAGTAGAAAGCTCAGAAAGCTTTTACTAATAGCACTTCCTGAGCTGCTTCCTAGAGAGGCTGGCTCACTGCACAAGAAGCATACAAACTCAACAAGAGCTGCTTGGGTCCTTTAGGGAGAGAAACTAGTTCCTGACATAGTTAAGGCGCCTCTCCCTCTTTCAATTCTCTGAACATAACTAGGCTCATTCACAGCTTCAAACAGCAGGCCTTGCTCTAGCTCCAGCTCCAGGAGCTTTACAGATGGCAAAATTGGTGAAGAACCATTCTAGGGGCATGAGCCCCTACCCCCATCACTTTCAGACACACCCAGGGGACACCATTGGCTATGAAGCACCAATGAAGCTGTACCCCTCTGTTCTCCTCAGTGGATGGTAGCTCTGCTAAGCCCCTTTTATCTGGAGATTGCTGAAGATGCTTCTCCTTCTGCAGGTAGGTGGAGCTCTGCTGTCACTGTCCCTACAAAAACAATTAGTAGTCCTGTGGCCCCCTAGACTGTATCTAGACTACATCTCTCTGTCAACAGAGAGATGTAGACTAGACATGTCGAAATTGCTAATGAAGCGGGGATTTAAATATCCCATGCTTCATTAGCATAAACATGGCCACCGCTTTTTTTCGAAATGGAGCTTTTTCTAAAAAAATGGCAGTCTAGATGTGGATCTTTCGAAAAAGGGTTTATTTTTCGAAAGATCCGTGTTTAGACTGCTTTTTTTTTTTAAAAAAAACCCTCCTTTTCAAAAAAAAGCGGCAGCCATGCTTGTGCTAATGAAGCATGGGATATTTAAATCCCCGCTTCATTAGCAATGTTGAAGTGCCTAATCTACATCTCTCTGTCGAAAGATAGGTATAGTCTAGATACACCTAGGCTTCGTCTAGGCTGGCATGATTTTCTGGAAATGCTTTTAACGGAAAAGTTTTCCGTTAAAAGCATTTTCGGAACAGAGCGTCTAGATTGGCACGGACGCTTTTCCACAAAAGCACTTTTTGTGGAAAAGCGTCCGTGCCAATCTAGATGCGCTTTTCCACAAAAAAGCCCTGATCGCTATTTTCGCGATTGGGGCTTTTTTGCGGAAAACAAATCGCAGCTGTCTACACTGGCCCTTTTGCGCAAAAGTTTTGCGCAAAAGGACTTTTGCCCGAACGGGAGCAGCATAGTATTTCCACAAGAACACTGACAATCTTACATGAGATCGTCCATGCTTTTGCGGAAATTCATGAGGCCAGTGTAGACAGCTGGCAAGTGTTTCTGCAAATGTAGCTGATTTTGCGGAAAAAATTGCCAGTTTAGACACAGCCCTACAGACTAACAAAAAGACATAGTATCATGAGCTTTTGTGAGTAAAATCAACTTCATCAGATGAGCTGGAGTGGAAATAACAGAGCCAAAAATAGTTGTTGTTTTTAAAATGGCAGACTAACATAGCTATCCCGCTGCGACTGTCCCTACAGGCATTTCCACACAACCACCTTGTGATTTCCATTCACTCTTTGCAATCTCACAAACTGCTGAGTTGAGGAAGCACAAGCAGTTCTGGCCATTTTAATGGCTAAACAATACTTCCCCTCCCCGACAACAAGCCCTCCTCTTAAAAATGGCTAACTGTCACTTCCCTAATCTAGATTAGACACAAGTATTTTAGCTTTTAGGAAACTCAGCTATCATAATGGCGGCTTCGGGCATTCAGATGAACTAGGGAAGAGCACAGGATGTTGGAGAGGTTTTTGCTTTTTTTGGTTAAATTTGTGATCATATACCCTAGTGACACTAATGACAGAAGAAAAGAAGAGCTCTCAATTTTGAGAGAGAGAGAGAGAGAGAGAGAGAAAGGAAAAAAATATGAATGAATATATTCTGGGTCTGATTTTGTTTTTTATTTTTCAGTGCTATTTTAGTGAATGAGGATGATGATCATTTTGGGCTACTTTTATGGATCTTGGAGGGATAAGGAAGGACTTTTCAGTTCTATGAAAACACAACGAAGACTCAAATAAAGCTAAATTTCTGTCTGGTGTGAATGGAAGTCAAACTTCCATAATCATAGAATCATAGAGCTGGAAGAGACCTCAGGAGGTCATCAAGTCCAGCCCCCTGCCCAACTAAATTAACCAATCCCAAATAAATCAAACCAGCCAGGGCTTTGTCAAGCTGAGACGTAAAAACCTCTAGGGATGGAGATTCCACCACCTCCCTAGGAAACTCCTAGTGAAATAGTTTCCCTAATGTCCAACCTAGACCTCCCCCACTGTAACTTGAGACCACTGCTCCTTGTTCTGCCATCCATCACTCTGAGAACAGCCTTTCTCCATCCTCTTTCAAACCTCCCTTCAGGAAGTTGAAGGCTTCTATCAAATCCCCCCTCACTCTTCTCTTCTGCAGACTAAATAAACCCAAATCCCTCTGTCTCTCCTTAAAGGTCATGTGCTCCAGCCCCCTAATCATTTTGGTCACCCTCTGTTGGACCCTCTCCAATGTGTCCACATCCTTTCTGCAGTGGGGGGCCCAGAACTGGTTGCAATACTCCAGATGTGGCCTCACCAGAGCTGAATAAAGGGGAATAATCACTTCTCTAGATCTGCCGGCAATGCTCCTCCTAATGCAACCTAATATGCCATTAGCCTTCTTGGCTACAAGGGCACACTATTGACTCATATCCAGCTTCTCATCCACTGTAATCCCCAGGTCCTTTTCTGCAGAACTGCTACTTAGCCAGTCAGTCCCCAGCCTGTAACAATGCTTGACATGATTTAAATAACGTTGGCTGCCAGTTCTGTTTGTTTTCAAAGCCACCTCTGCTGTGTTAAATACAGACCCTTCTCCACACTTCCTTCCTTCCAACTTACAGTATCTCTGGCCTTGTGATGTGAATCACTGATAGTTTCTGCGGGGCTTGAAGATTATTTTGTGCCCTGCCCGGCAAAGATGGGCACTGAAGTGAGTGCCACATTTTTCTGGATAACATTGCTCAGCGTGGATACAGAGAAATGGGGCTTCCCTGGGAAATCATAGCAGCATTAGAACTGCACTGCTGAAACATGGAATGAACCCAACAGCTGGAAAAAAGGTTTGCAATAAAGTGATCCCAGACACTCACTAGGGGCCTGATCCAAAGACTACCAAAGGCAATGAATAGTCTCCCGTAGACTTCAGTGGTGTTTAGATCAGGCCCCAATGTGAGTAATACAGTAGAAGAATTGGCATAAACTTTCTGCTTTGGTTTTCACATAGAGATTGATTCCTGAGCTCAGGGGAAGGCTATTGAGAGTTCTGGCTTGACTAAGTACTCTTCCTTCTTTTATTGTGATCAGGACTCACAGGCCTAGGGCCTTGTCTACACTATGTGATAAGGTTAAATTTATTAAGGTTGATTTTTTAGCACCCGATTCTGTAAAGTCAAAGGTACATGTCCCCACTGCATGCAAGAGTTTTATGTAGTTCAACGTAGCACATCCCTATTGGGGTAGCTACTATCGACTTCGATAGTGATGCACTAGGGGTAGCTAATCTACAGTTACTGCTGTTCCTTTGTATTCTGGGTCGGGCTCCCAGTGCCCAATGGGACCAAAACTGTGCAGCCGGTGGTTCTGGCTTCATGTAATCAGCACCCCATAATGCAGGGGTTTTCAGACTCTGGCTTGCAGATTGTAAGGGCAAGCCATGAGACACTTTATTTACCTGCACCTCCACAGGTATGGGCAATCGCAGCTGCCATTGGCTGCGGATCACCAGTCTGGCCAATGGGAGCTGTGGGAAGCAGTGCATAGTGGGACACCTCTTCCCACAGCTCCCATTGGTCAGGAATGGTGATTCACAGTCACCAGGTGCTGTGATTGACCATGCCTCTGGAGGCTCAGGTAAACAAAGCATCTTGCAGCCAGCTTCTGGCTTATCCTTACAAGTCATGACTCAGAGTCTGAAAACTCCTGCCATAATGCACTCACCTCCTCCCGCCCTTGCTGCTTGAAAGCAACAGCAATCAATCTTTTTGCACTCCCCCCCTCCTCCAGGTATCCTTGCAGATGCCATAGAATGGCAAACATACACCTGGTTCACCAGCAAAGTTCTGTGGCAATCATAGTAAATATCTCAAGCCATATGCTATAGTATGTCCAGAGCCTATCCAGGGCCCACCAGAGTGAACAGGCCATGAACAGATACTTGTGTGAAGCACTTGAATTGTGCATTTGGCAGATGCTGGCAACATTTGATCCTCTTGAGACAGTGGAATGCCAGTTCTGGTGCCGTGAGACAAGCACAGACTGAAGGGACAGCATAGTTATGAGATTATAGGGTGATCAGCAGTGTCTGTAAAACTTATGCATGCATAAGGCCAATTTTATGGAACTTTAGGAATTGCCTCCCTTGCTGAAGTGCAGCAATAGCAGAAGGAGACCTGCTCCGACAATTGAGAAGCAAGGGACAATAGCCCTGTGGAAGTTTGCATTCCCAGACAGCTACTGGTCAGCCGGGAATCAGTTTGGAGTGGGAAAATCTACAGTGGGGGCTGTTGTGATCCAAGTAGCCAAGGCAATCAATACCCTTCTGCTATGAAGGGTAGTGACTCTGGGAAATGTGCAGGACATAGTAGAGGGTTTTGCCGCAATGGGATTTCCTAACTGTGATGGGGCCAGTGGCGGCCCATCAATACAGGCGACCTAGGCGTTTGCCTAGGGTGCCAAGATAAATGGCTGTTGAGGGCTTTGGAGGCGGGGTCGCCGATTGCGTGCCAATTGCGCATGTCTCCTAGGACGCTAGTTGCCGGCAGCTCTTCTAGGGCTGCTCCTGGATGGGGCAATGGGACACACATCCCTATCTTGGTACCTGACCGCCTTGCCAATGAATACATAAACCATAGGGGGTGCCTCCTGATGGTGTTGCAGGTTCTGGTGAATCACAAAGGCTGTTTCACTAACAGAAATGGTGCATGACATGCACATCTTTAGGAACACTGATCTCTCCAAAAATCTGCAAGATGGAACTTTCTTCCCAGACTGGAATATTAACATTAGAGGCATTGAAATGCCAATAGTGATCCTTGGAGACTTAGCCTACCCCTTGCTCCTGTGGCTCATGAAGCCATATACAGGCGGCCTGGACCGAAGTAAAGAACAGTTCAACTACAGGTTGAGCAAGTGCAGAATGGTAGTAGAATGTGCTTTGGGATGTTTAAAGGGAAGGTTTTGCAGTTTATGGACTAGGTTAGACCTCAGTGAAAGCAACATTCCATTGTTGTGGCAGTCTGCTGTGTGCTCCATAATACCTGTGAAATCCAGGGGGAAAGTTTAATGCCATGGTGGGTGGGACTGAGACAGAGCACCTAGCCACTAATTATGAGCAGTCAGACACCAGGGCAAGAAGGAGAGCACATTGAGGGGCCCTGAAAATCAGAGAGGCTTTGAAAAACAGCTTTGTGAATGGCCAGACAGTGATATGACAGTCATACATGTTGCGCATAACAAAGTGTCCCCTTCATTAAGTGTACTTGCCTATGAACTCTCTAGTCCCCCCTCCACCATGCAACACAAGCCAAAAAGATATTGTTGTTGAGAAATCATGTGTTTTTTTATTTAGGGGATGCAAAGAAGCAGGGACAGAAATGGAGTTCAGAGTGGCAGCTTTGGGGTGGGGGATGATAGAAGAAGGGAAAGTGGGGTATTACAATCCCCCTGTTCAGCAATCACACAGGTGAGAGAAGGAGTCTTTTGTTCTGGGACACATCCCTGGGGATTGACTGTGAGGCAGCCTTTAACTTCCTCCCCCACTTTATAGGGTGCCTGAGAGAGGATGCTCTGGAACTTGGTGAAGTGGGAATGTGATTCAGCCTGGCCCATAGGGGGTCTGTGTGCATCTGACTCTCCTGTGAGTCTATCAGGTGCGTCATCAGCTCCACCATGATCTTCAAGACATTCTCCTGTGTCCCCACTTTGTGTTCCCTGCATGCTTTCCTCTCCTTGTGCTTGACTTGCATCTTCTGCGGCAGCTTCTCCACTGATTTAATTGTGCCCTGACCAAGTGACGGATTGCATTTGTTCATTGACCATATCATCCCAATGATGTTTTCACCTTTATACCAAACAACTGAAGGGGCTGAGGGAGCGGGCAGTAGTCTCACTGTTGCATCCACTGTAATGAAAAAAAGGGAAGGGCAGATTTTATAGGAGATGCATTGTGGAACGGAGAACCTAATATCTTAGAATAAAAAAAGTCTGTCCACAAGAATAGGCTCCTATTATGTACAAGGACAAAGTTATGCTTTTAAGCAACCGCTATGCAGCTGGACTCAGTTTGGTGGCTGGCAGGGTAAGGAAGAGATCAGGGCTTGCTCTTTTGCTTCTGCTTTGAAAGCATGTGCGAAAAAGTGCTTGCAAATAGCCACTTTATCCAGGTTGCTATGCATGATATCCGTCTTCTCCGAATCACGCAGAATGATCAGGAGCAGATGCTGATTGAATGTGGCCAGAAACCTGGATCCTGTGCTGCAATGCTTTGTACTGCAATGATGCCAGATCACTTACTGCTGGCCTGGCATGGGAAGATGTCCCACCGTGGAGGATGGAATAAGGCAGCCTCCCCAGAAACCTTGTGAGAAGGATCAAAGAGTTCTTCTATGACACCTTTATGGAGATGTGCAGGGAGGAGTCCCACTCTGTCTCCAGACACATTAACAAATTGTTCTAGGGAGCCCCTGCAGTGTAAGTAGAGTGGCTGTTACAGATCACATCCAATTACCTTAACCTACTTGTAACATGATTGAAAATGTGAACTCACCAGAAGTTCCCTCCCCAGGGTCAGTGCCTGGCTGTGAGTCATCCTGGGAGGAGGGGATTAGCTCCAAAGTTATAAAAAGGTCCTGGCGGTCAGTGAGATCCAATGCTCCACTTGCCTGCTGACCATTCTCCTCCTCCTCTTCTTCCTCATCCACAGTGTCCTCCCTGCTGGTGCCCAAGGATGTCTCCTGAAGATTCTCTTGGGAGGAATCCATGGATTAGGTTGGGGCACTGGTCAGGTCCCTGCCCCCAGAATCCCATGCAGCTGCTCATAGAAGTGGCATGTGTGCAGCAATGAGCCAGACCATGCATTTGCCTTCTTCGTCTTCCAGTACACCTGCCTGAGCTCCTTCATTTTCACGTGGCATTGCTGGGTGTCCTTGGCATATCCTTTCTCCACCATGCCCTATGCGACCTTGGCATAGATATCAACATTTCTTTTGCTGATTTGTAGTTCTGCTTGAACAGAGTCCTCTGCCCACAGAGCAATGAGCTCCCATATCTCTTGCATGCTTCATGCTGGAGTTCGTTTGGTCAGGCATGCTGCCTGCTCTGAGGTCTCCTTGCCACACTGGCCAAACAGGAAATGAAATTCAAATTTTCCTGGACCCTTTCCTGTGTACCTGGAGAGCATCAGAGTTGAAAGTGCTGGCCAGAGCGGTCACAGTGAGGCTCTGTGGGACACCTCTTGGAGGCCAAGACTGTTGATTTTCACAAAGCTGCATGTGCACTTTCCTAAAGCTGACCATGCAAGGTTGAATTTACCGTTACTCCTCATGAAAAGCAGGAGGCCCTTAAAGTTGACAAAATGGCCCTTAAGGTCAGCAAAACAGGCTTGGGGTGTGTACTTATTGTTTAGAAACTCCCACTAATGTAGCTAAATTTGACCTAAACTTCTAATGTAGACCAGACCCTAGGATACATCTACATTGCATAGCTATTTTGAGATACCTCTGGAATCCAAAAACAGCTACCCCACGTCTTAACAAGCTGCCCGTTACTTTGAAATATTTCTCAAAATAACGGGCATGCTATTTCGGCATCCCTGGAACCCTCGTTCCACAAGGGTTAAGGGATTTCTTGAAATAGGGCTAGAAATGTAGCCGTGTTAGTTAGTTAGTTAGTTAATTGTATCCTTTGGTATATATGGTTGTGATAATTTTCTTCTGCTATTTGATCTGAGGAAGTGGGTCTGGCCCACGAAAGCTCATCACCTAATAAACCATCTTGTGAGTCTTTAAAGTGCTACATAGTCCTGTTTTTTGTTGAAATAGGGCGTTATTTTTACATTTGACACTGTGTAGATGTGCCAAATTTCAAAATAAACTATTTCAAAACAGAATTGAAATAAGATATGCAATTTGCGTAGCGCAAATTGTGTATCTGATTTTGAGTTTAGGGTTCTGTGTCCAGGGCTCAGAATTCGCCAAAGAACCATTTCAACACATGCTTCATGTAGCAGCCCAATGGCACTGTTTTGGCAACATTGGCTAGTGGTTGGCAATATTTGGGGGAAAAGACGGGCAATGTAAATTTTAATTTTATTCCTCATGAAAATGAGGAGGATTGATAGTGCTGACTGACAAAAGCTAGATAATGTATGGAGGATAGGCCTATCAATAGTTAAGGGGATACACATGAGGCCACGTGCACCCCGTCCAGCATTGGCAGGACGGCCGGCACCAGAAGCAGGAGTCCACGCCCACCCACTCATTGGTAGCAGCAGCGAGGAAGATGCAGGCCAAAGTGGCTCCAGCCCATGCCATTCTACTCCCCATCCACACCACTCCAGGGAGTGCCAGGAAGTGGTGCGGGGAGGGGTAGAACAAGGAGCAGGGAGATGCAGGACCTGCCTACTCTCCTTTCCCTGTCACCAGTTGCCACTGGTCAGGATGAATAGGAATGGTGTCCCTAGCCTCTATTTGCCAGAAGCTGGGAATGAGCGACAGGGGATGGATCACTTGACGATTACCTGTTCTGTTCATTCCCTCTGGGGTACCTGGCATTCTGCTCTGGGGTACCACTGTTGGGAGACAGGATACTGGGCTAGATGGATCTTTGGTCTGACCCAGTATGACTGTTCTTATGTTTTTATATTGTGTTGCACCTTCTTCCTTGCCAGTTTTTCTCATAAAAAAGATGGATCTATGTAGTGGTGTTGTGGGGATCAGATAAAGATCTCCAAAGTCAGTATACCTCAACAACAATAGTAGCTACAAATCCTAATTTAATGAAACTTTAAAATAAATGTCAAAGACAAAAATAGAACATTTTAAGACACTTTAATTGCTATGAAGGCTTCTGTTAGCCACACAAAGGACAAGGAAGAAAATATGATCCTTGGTATTTCCTCCTCTAAAAAGGACTACGGACAGACAGTATTTCTGTCATTGCACCTATTAAAATAGACCAAGGGTTTGGTTTGATACACACTTACCACTAAGGTAGTAGGAAATTTACTCAATAAATAATCTTGGATTTTATTATTTTATTATATTGTGGTTAGCTTATTTCTCTCTGTCCACAGAGTTTCATAAACTATTAAAACATATAAGAAATCATAGCCCCCTTGCTCCAAAAAGCTTGTGATCTAGCAGCTCACTAAACTTGAAATTCCCCATTGGTTTCAATGGACAATGGCACCACATTAGGTGCAGTGAAGGACCTGGAGCTAAAGGTTTAACAGCAAAAAATAACAATATAATAAAGTCTGAAGTAATGTTGTAAGGGTGAAACAAATCAACATCTTGACAATGATATGTAAAAGCCACCCCCTGAGTGACAGAAAACTGGAGTCAACAAGTAAAGCTTCTCTTCCTATAGGACTAAATTGGAGCCTGAAGGGTTCATTTTCAGTTTCCCTATAGATGGAGCTCTTGAGCTGACCTTGATGAGGAAATTAACTTAAAAGTTGAGAGTTGAGGAAGTGCCACAATGCAACCACTGAGAGAAGATCCTCTGGTTTACAAGAGATTCACTTTAAAATAAGGAAAATAATGTATTGGGCAAACAATACATACAAAATTCAAAACAGGAAGTCCACAAGGCAGAATAGAATCGGATTTGATAGGACATAGCAACAGCAACATAACAACCTACTTCTCTAACTTTGCAAGAGCCATGTTTTAGCCCCGCTACATGCTCAGTCTTGTAGGTATTTACTGCCCACAACTCTTAAGTCTAAGCCCGAGGTCCTTACATAGTACTTATTCAGGCAAACGCACACCAAAGTAATTCTTTATCTGTAGGTAGATTATGAGGAATTTATTCTGAATTCAAATTATGTTGGTTAGTTTGGACAAATCAGTTTTGTTGCCTATTTCTGCTTCCTGATTGGACAAAATGAACATATAGACTCAAATTCCCAATGCCAACAATCACCATTTCATTCAATGTTTGTGACTCTTCAACAAATTCATACTGATTCCTGCCAGTGGACTCTGCTAGCATAATCACAGAAAGCAAACTCAAGAGAGGCAGGAAAAGTGCAACTCTAACCATCCCCAACTCTAATCATTCCCATTTCAGTAACACTGAGCCCTGGTCTACACTAGGGAGTTATCATATATACTAGCCAATTAGTCCGTCATAAGACGGGATTTTCAGGTCTTCTCTCTGAGCTCTCTCGCTCTGTCTCTCTCTCTCCCCTCCTACTGCCTCCCCCTCTCTCTCTCAGCTCTCCTCTGCCTTCTGCCTCTCTCTCCGTCTCTTTCTTTCTCTTCTCTCCCTCCTGCCTCTCATTCTCCTTTTCTCTTCTCCTCCTCGTCCTGCCTCTCACTCTCTCTCCACTCGGTCTCTCTCTTTCTCTTCCCCCCCTCCTGCCTCTCACTCTCTCTCCGCTCTCCTCTGTCTCTGTCGGGGATGCATGAGCGGGGCGGGCAGCACTCTGGGATCTGCACACACCCGGGTGAGTCCGGCTCCCCACCGGCCGATTCCCTCTCTCCATCCCCTGCCAGCCAGTTCCTCCTCCTAATTTCCCATGGCCAGCCTCGCTGCCCCCGACTCCCACCCGCGATGAGCTTTGCTTCCCGCTGGCTGCTCCTTCCCCCATTCTCCCTTGGGCAGCTACTGCTGCCTCTGACCACCCCCACCAGTTCTGCTTCCCCCACAGCCAGCCCCGCTCTTCTCCTGGCCAGTCCCTCCCTCCTCCTGCCCCCGATCAAGGGTGTCCAGTTTTTTTTTACACCCTACCCCAGGGACGTACACAGCCAGGGGGTGGGGCCATGTATGTCACCGCCCCGCCCCCTCCCGCCGTGGCACTCAACTGAGTGCTGCACACTCAACCGGGCCGCCGCGGGGGAGGGGAGGCGGGGCAGTGACGTACATGGCCAGGGGGTGGGCCCAGCCATGTACGTCACCGCCCAACCCTCTTCCCTTCCCCTCCCGCCGTGGTGCTTGGCTGAGTGCTGCGTGCTCAGCTGGGCCACTACGGGGAAGCCTAAATGGCCGCTTGCTCCCCCGCAGCAGCCCAGCTGAGCGCCACGGTGGGTGGGGAAGGCAGGTGGGACAGTGACATACACTGCCTCACCCCCTGGCCGTGTACGTCACCGCCCCGCCCCCTTCCCCTCCTGCTGTGGCGCTCGGCTGAGTTCTGCGCCGTTCAGCTGGGCCGCGGTGAGAGAGCAAGTGGCGGCAAGCTGCTGTTTGGGGTCCGCAGTCCCCCACAGCACCTCTGTGCTGTGTGGGGAGTGCGGACCCCAATCGGCTGCTTGCTGCGGCTTGCTCCCCCACCGCAGCCCAGCTGAGGGGTGCAGAACTCAGCCGAGTGCCACCGCGGGAGGCAAGAGTGCTAGCCAGAGGTGAGTCTGTAATGCTACTATCATATATATGAGAGTAGCCCAATGTCTGTGACTCTGTAACGCTGAAACGCTGGCGGTTCCCTCTGGGCGGCGCTGTTGCCTCCCGCCGTGGTGTTCGGCTGACTTCTGCATGGGAAGCGGGGGGCCCAAACGGCCGCTTGCACCACTTGCTCCTGGGTGGCGGCCTGGCTGAGCGGCGCAGAAGTCAGCCGAACACCACGGAGGGAGGTAACAGTGCCGCCTAGAGGGAACAGCCAGGGCACAGGGCCTGGACGAGCGTGTGTCTCTGATGTCAGGAAAGGACGCCAGATTCAAAAGAAGGAAAGCAGAGCAGACACAGAGGATGCAGAGGAGACAGAGAGGAGAATGGAGGCGGCGGAGGACAGCGAGAGAAAGAGTGAGAGAGATGCAATAGGAGGAGAAGAGAAACACAGAGTGAGAGGCAAGAGGGGGAGAAAGAGCGAGAGAAGGAGAGGCAGGAGGCGGACGAGAGCTGAGAGAGAGAGAGGGCGAGGCAGTAGGAGAAGAGAGAGAGAGGCCATTTGCACTGCTTGCTCCTGCGCAGCGACCCAGCTGAGCTGCACAGAAGTCAGACGAATGCCATGGCGGGAGGCGAAGGGGGGCGGGGTGGTGATGTACATGCCCATGAGGTAGGGCCTAGATGAGCGAGCATCCCCAACAGAGACAGAGAAGAGAGGAGAGCGAGTGAGAGGCAGTAGGAGGAGGAGGAGAGAGAGAAAGAGAGAGACAGGGAAGGAGGCAGAAGGCAGAGGAGAGCTGAGAGAGAGAGGGAGAGGTAGGAGGAGGAGGAGGAGAGAGAGAAGGAGATGAGGAGTGAGAAACCAGAGGCTCGGGAGAGAAGACCGATGTGGAGGAGAGACCTGAAAATCCCGTCTTATGATGGGCTAATTAGCTAGTTTCAAAATAACTCCCCTTATTTTGAAATAACAAGTGAAGCGTCCACACAACCAAGCCCGTTATTTTGAAATAATAACTCCTGCTTTCCATGAGGAATAATGCTTATTTCAAAATAGTTATTTCAAAATAGTGGTCGTGTGGATACTCCACTGCTGCTATTTTGAAATAACTACTCCCCAGAGTATTTTAAAGTAATTACTTCCCAGGGCTTTGTGGAACTCTAAGTTGAGGTAGCACATTCACATTAATGAAGCCTACCTCAGACTAATTTTGAAGCTTCCGTGTAGTGTGGACATGCTATTTCAAAATAGTCATTTTGGGTATGTCTACACTAGCCCCCTAGTTCGAACTAGGGAGGCTAATGTAGACATTCGAAGTTGCAAATCAAGCCCGGGATTGAAATATCCCGCGCTTGATTTGCATCTTCCTGGCCAGTCGCCATTTTTGAAATTTACAAGTCTGGACTAACTGCCGGGACCCGGTATTTCGAATTAAAGCCCTAAATCGAACTACCTGTTATTCCTTCTGCAAAGAGGTTTAGACACAGGCAGTTAGTCTGGACTTGTAAATTTCAAAAATGGCGACTGGCCGGGAAGTTGCAAATCAAGCGTGGGATATTTCAATCCCGGGCTTGATTTGCAACTTCGAATGCCTACATTAGCCTCCCTAGTTCGAACTAGGGGGCTAGTGTAGACATACCCTAAGGGAGTTATTACTTCAAAATAAGTTATTTCAAAATAATTTCCTAGTGTAGACAGGCCAGGAGTGGTGATTTTCATCTTCTATTCATGCTTTGATCCAGGAGTGCTGGGAGGGTTTTTTTTTTCACTTTGATGGGACGAGTGTGAATGAAGAGCAATGTTTTATTCTTACACTAATGTACACGTCCATCCTGTCCAATCCCCTTGAGCCACAAGTATCTCAGGTCACAGAAACTTAAAGGGCTGACTGTATTTCTTTTTGAGTTTGTCATGATCCCTCTATGTCTGGGACACTGGTCACTGCTGTTCTGTAAACAGTGGAGCCTCTAGAATAACCTCACAACTGAGCATTCCAGGAAGTCTCCTTTGTTAACTTTTCTGGGTTGATTCATGACCCTCTTCCTCTCTCCTGGTGCTTCATCCTCAGAGACTTTAAAGGAGTTGTAGCAGGTATGGAATCTCTTCACTGTATGAACTCTGCTGATGACACTACTCTCTTAGCATACACACACACTATTTTAAAGTCCCCAGTCATTTAAAAACAATTAACAAACTAGCTGCAAGCCAATCAAGGACACCTGGCCAGAGAGGGCAAATAGGCATAACTCCACTGACTAATGGAGCCACGAGATTTATATCTACTGCAGGTCTGGCCCTCCTCTTTCCTGCAGTTAGAGCCGTAAAATCCCCAGACATTTGCCAGTATTTTGTCAGGCAAAAGCCTCTTTAAATCCCTGAAGGTCAACAAGCTCAGGCTCTCACGAACCCTCTAGGAAACTGAGTTCCTCAGCCAAGGGCCCTTTCCTGAAAATTCCTTTCCCCCCTCCCCCTTCTGCTTAAAGCTAGGAGCTGTAACAGAAGGAGAGAGGCAGCCCTGATGTAACCAGGACCAAGTGGTACAGGGTCAGATGCTCCCGCTTTAACTTCCTTACTCTTCAAACAGTGCCCATTAGGAGTAAGGGGGCTGGAAATCTGGTCCACAGAATATACAGATTAAAGTCAATGCCCTGACTGATGCCCAGTAACGAAGTTGAGGCCAGTGTAGAATATCTAGAGGAGGCATCCCAGGCTTCCTACAAGGAGCACCACAAAGCCAGCATCTCACTGCATTTTGTTCTAGAGATAGTTTCAGGTGCACCTGCAGATGCTGGGGTCATCTACATTTCGGACCAGTATGTACTATTCCCAGTTAATTAATGACTATTCCAAGAAGGTAAACAAAAGCACAACAGAGGGAGGCTGACTACTGCCTAGGGAATATAACTTGGTAAGCACAAGTATTTGCAAAGGTGCCGGCTGTGGAAGGTAACAACCTACCCTTACACTTTCTCTCTCTCTCTCTCTCTCACACACACACACACACACACAATCATAATATGTCTAATGAAGTAAACTAGACACACACACACACACACACAATCATAATATGGCTAATGAAGTAAACTAGATGGCTCCAGTGTAACTCTGCTGAAGGTGGTAGACTACCCCAGGGATCAAACTAGCCCAACAAGCTGAAATTAGGCATGTCTGTTTAGTGCTTTGCTGAAGAAAAAAATAATCTACATTTTTACCCCTGGTTCTTAAGACCTCACACTTGCTGTTGACAGGCCAGATTTTGAGCTCTGTTACACCAGGGTAAATCAGGAGTAACTTTTAATGGCATTATAGTAGATTTACATTAGTGTAACTGAGATCAGAATCTGGCCTGCTTTTATATTATCCTGGTTCGGAATGTCCAGTGGTCATCCATTTTCTTATTTTTGAACATTTTGGGCCCAATTCTCCTCTCATTAGCACTGAAGTAAATTAGGAGTAACACCATCAGAATCAAGTTTGCTGGTTTTCTTCTCGTTTACACCAGTGTAAAACCACTGTAGCTCCCCTGACGTCAGTGGAACAATTCCTATTGTCCACTGGCGTCAATGAGTGGAGACTCAGATCCAGCAGATTAACACCGCTGTAAAACTGGTGTGAGAGGAATATCAGTTCAGCATTATACAGTATATACAGGCAGTGATGGAAGACAGGGCTAGCTGTTCTAAGAACTGCATTGCCTAAAGAATTCTTATTTATGGTTCCTGAATGTGTGTGTGCACGTAGGAAGGAGCCTTGGAAGATGACAATTAAAATAAACTTCAGGTCATTTTTCCAAAACATCCGTCATATAAATGCAAAAATCAGATGTTGTTCTGGAATGTGAGCTATCTGCCGCTCAGCATAACCCAGCGGGAACTGCAGCTTGCCTGACCTCTCATGATCTCACCTCTGATCTGGGAACTAAATTCCTCAGGGTTCACAAACTAAAACATGAGTTTCAAAACAGAAGCTTGCTGAAGAAATCTGCCAGTCCCTCTTCATGACTCCCAGTCTCTGCTTGCCTATGAGAAGTCCAGATTCCTTCCAGGAACTGATGAGATGGGATGACAAACCACCTCCATACCACAGTGCGATGTTGGACATGACCAGGAAACCGGGCTGTGTGCCAGAACATGGAGGAATGGCACAGCCTGCATATGTGTGTATCTTATTATCTTGCTAGCTACTAGGCCAGGCTGAACTCATTAACCATATTTGCTGTCTGTATATCTACATACCCATGAAGAGGGAATGTTTCTGTTCTGTTGCGATAGGTAAAGTACTCGGTGAGGAAAATGAAAATGACACTTGCACAAATGAGCCATCCACATTTATGACTGAGTGACAAAGGGCACTCTGAGTAACCAGGTGAGGGGACTGGAGGGGGACAAATTGTCTTCAGGTTATGGACTGGCAGCAGAAGGCTTCAATAGCCTCTACTATATCCGTGCACAAGGAGGGCGGGGGAGGAAGGGGAGCTGCAGGAGCCCTGTAATGAGCATGGCCTTTGAGAGAATTTGGTGGATCAGCACAGTCATGGACCACTGGTCCCACCCCTCATCAAGCTCATTCCCAGCTCCCCACCCTGTACTGAGGAGCAGAGAACTACTGCACAGCAGGGAGGAATGGATAACTTGGAGATCTCCAAACCCCTGCTGTCCCAGTGCAGTGGAACCACACACTGTGTCCTGGATGCCTGGTGTCCACTGGATTTGGGGTGAAGTGGTGGCTGAGGCCAGGGGCGGATGAGGATTTTGCGGGGCTCAGGGTAGTTCAATTTCGCGGGGGCCCCCCTTTGACCCGGCACATGCACCGTGGCACCACGGTGCATGCGCGGGGATTCTTAAAGCGCGGGGCTCGGGGCGGCCGCCCCTCTCGCCCTGCCTTATATCCGCCACTGGCTGAGGCAAAACTGGGATTTACCCACCACACTCAGCAAAGCTGAAGAGCTAATCATTGCAGTGGCCACATCTTTGCCTCGCTGTTCTTTCTGTCTCACCCGAATTACTCACATATGAAAGAACAAATCATGAATTCTTATTGTTCTAGTTTATGCCCAAACCCCTGTCATCTGTAGTTTGCATCTTGTCACCTGGCTCGAAGAATGCGTGCTAATGGCCAGCACTCTGTCCCACGAAGAAGAATGCAAAATAACTCTAGGGCAGGGCTACTCGACACACTGCCTGCAGGCTACATGCAGCCTGCAGTCTGTTTGTTTATGGCCTGCGGTGCAGATTGGGTTTATGCGGGGCTCAAAACACGGCCCGCGGGTGGGATCCTCTGAACGTAACCTTGGCTGGGAACACTCTCCACAATGGCGAGATGTTTCCCAGGCAGGGTGAGCACTGAAAGACACAAGCGGACGGGCTGGCTGGAACAGATGGATACAGGGTGTCAGTGTTGCTAGCCCCCAGGGAGGAGAAGCTGGGAGCTTCAGGCATTGTGGAAAGTACTGGTTGCTTAGCCTTGTGGGGCAGAGCCTGAGAGGTGCTGACAGGCTCATACTGGCCACATTTGGGTCCGGAGCTGCAGCTTAAGGTTTAATCATGCCCATCAGTGTGAAATAAGCTATCTGCATATACAGGGCTTGACAAATAATACAATCTACTCGCCACGGGCGAGTAGATTGTAACCCGGAAGAGCCGGGTTCGGGCGATCTGCGCATGCGCAGATCGCCGGACATCGTGGCTGGCGAGCAGGGCTCGCCACGGTTCGGCGAGCCCTGTACATATTTATTTGCATGTATATGCAACCACACTTAAGTTGCGGCCCTCGGCATGTGCTGTGAGTATCATTGTGGCCCCTGGGGCTTCCAAAGTTGAGCAGCCCTGTTCTAGGGTAACTGACTATCAGGGTACGTCTACACTAGCTCGTTAGTTCGAGTTAGGCAGGGTAATGAGGGCAAGTGGAGCTGAAAATGAAGCCTGGGATTTAAATATCCTGGGCTTCATTTGTATGTTCCCGGGTGCCACCATTTTAAAATCCCCCTTAGTCCGAACTCTGTGCCCGTGGCTACACGTGGCATGGAGTAGGTAGTTCGAAATAAAGATCCTAATTCAAACTACCATTACTCTCCATGGAATAACCGCCTTGGCTTAACCATGAGATCTTGCAAGATCTAAAAATAAAAAAGGAGTCATATAAAAAATGGAAAGTAGGACAAATTACAAAGGATGAATATAGGCAAACAGCACAGGAATGCAGGGGCAAGATTAGAAAAGCAAAGGCACAGAATGGGCTCAAACTAGCTACGGGAATAAAGGAAAACAAGACTACTTTTTATAAATACATTAGAAGCAAGAGGAAGACCAAGGAGAGGGTAGGCCCACTGGTCAGTGAGGAGGGAGAAACTTTAACAGGAAACTTGGAAATGGCAGAGATGCTCAACGACTTCTTTGTTTTGGTCTTCACTGAGAAGTCTGTAGGAATGCCTAACATAGTGAATGCTAGTGGGAAGGGGGTAGTTTTAGAAGGTAAAATAAAAAAAGAACAAGTCAAAAATCACCTAGAAAAGTTAGATGCCTGCAAGTCACCAGGGCCTGGTGAAATGCATCCTAGAATACAGGCAGTCCCCGAGTTATGCGGATCCGACTTATGTCGGATCCGCAGTTACGAACGGGGTTTGCTGCCCGTCTCCCTGGTCTGCTGGAGACCAGCAGACCAGGGAGACGGAAAGCAAAGCCTCTGAGGACGCCGGCAGCGGGACAGCCGCGGCATGTCTGGGCTGTCCGCTGCCCGCGTGCTCCACGGCTTTGCTCCACGTCTCCCCAGACCAGGGAGACGGGGAGCAAAGCCGGGCAGCGGACAGCCCAGACGCGCTGCGGCTGTCCCGCTGCCGGCTTGTTCCGCGGCTTTGCTCCGCTTTGCTCCCCGTCTCCCTGGTCTGCTGGAGACCAGCAGACCAGGGAGACGGGGAGCAAAGCTGCGGAGCACGCGGGCAGCAGGACAGCCGCGGCACGTCTGGGCTGTCCCGCTGCCCCCGTGCTCCGCGGCTTTGCTCCGGACGCCTGAGGTACAGCAGCTGGGGCGCTGCCAGTTGGTCCCGTAGCGCTGCTCTGGGCGCTCTGGGTGCCGAGGAGCTGCGCTACTGGAGCAACCCAGCAGCACCCAAGCTGCTCTGCCCCAGGCGTCCCCAAGTCAGCCGCTACTGAAACTGATCAGCGCTGACTACCGGAAGCCCGAGGCAGAGTTGCTCTGCCCCGAGCTTCCTGGAATCAGCCACTGATCAGTTTCAGCAGCAGCTGACTTGGGGACGCCTGGGGTTCTTAAGTTGAATCTGTATGTAAGAACTGACGTCCAGATTCAGCCTGTTGAAACTGATCAGCGGCTGATTCCAAGAAGCCCGGGGCAGAGCAACTCTGCCTCGGGCTTCCTGTAGTCAGCCGCTGGTCAGTTTCAGCAGCTGCTGAATCTGGATGCCAGTTCCGACTTACATACAGATTCAACTTAAGAACAAACCTACAGTCCCTATCTTGTACGTAACCCGGGGACTGACTGTACTTAAGGAGCTGATAGAGGAGGTATTTGAGCGTCTAACTATCATCTTTGGAAAATCATGGGAGACAGGAGAGATTCCAGAGGACTGGAAAAGGGCAAATATAGTGCCCATATATAAAAAGGGAAATAAGAACAATTCAGGAAACTACAGACCAGTTAATTTAACTTCTGTGCCAGGGAAGATAATGGAGCAAGTAATTAAGGAAATCATCTGTAAACACTTGGAAAGTGGCAAGGTGATAGGGACAGCCAGCATGGATTTGTAAAGAACAAATCATGTCAAACCAATCTGATAGCTTTCTTTAATAGGATAACAAGTCTTGTGGATAAGGGAGAAGTGGTGGATGTGGTACACCTAGACTTTAGTAAGGTGTTTGATACAGTCTTGCATGATATTCTTATCAATAAACTAGGTAAATACAACTTAGATGGGGCTATTATAAGGTGGGTGCATAACTGGCTGGATAACCATACTTAGAGAGTAGTTATTAACGGTTCACAATCCTGCTGGAAAGGCATAACAAGTGGGTTTCCGCAGGGGTCTGTTTTGGGACCGGCTCTGTTCAATATCTTCATCAACGATTTAGATATTGGCATAGAAAGTACGCTTATTAAGTTTGCAGATGATACCAAGCTGGGAGGGGTTGCGACTAATCTGGAGGATAGGGTCATAATTCAAAATGACCTGGACAAATTAGAGAAATGGTCTGAGGTAAATAGGATGAAGTTTAATAAAGACAAATGCAAAGTGCTCCACTTAGGAAGGAACAATCAGTTTCATACATACAGAATGGGAAGCGACTGTCTGAGAAGGAGTATGACAGAAAGAGATCTAGGGGTTATAGAGGACCACAAGTTGAATATGAGTCAGCAGTGTGATGCTGTTGCAAAGAAAGCAAACATGATTTTGGGATGCATTAACAGGTGTGTTGTGAGCAAGACACAAGAAGTCATTCTTCCGCTCTACTCTGCGCTGGTTAGGCCTCAACTGGAGTATTGTGTTCAGTTCTGGGCACCGCATTTCAAGAAAGATGTGGAGAAATTGGAGAGGGTTCAGAGAAGAGAAACGAGAATGATTAAAGGTCTAGAGAACATGACCTATGAGGGAAGGCTGAAGGAATTGGGTTTCTTTAGTTTAGAAAAGAGAAGATTGAGGGGGGACATGATAGCGGTTTTCAGATATCTAAAAGGGTGTCATAAGGAGGAGGGAGAAAACTTGTTCATCTTGGCCTCTGGGGATAGAACAAGAAACAATGGGCTTAAACTGCAGCAAAGGAGGTTTAGGTTGGACATTAGGAAAAACTTCCTAACTGTGAGGGTAGTCAAACATTGGAATAAATTGCCCAGGGAGGTTGTGGAATCTCCATCTCTGGAGATATTTAAGAGTAGGTTAGATAAATGTCTGTCAGGGATGGTCTAGACAGTATTTGGTCCTTCCATGAGGTCAGGGAACTGGATTCGATGATCTCTCGAGGTCCCTTCCAGTCTTAGTATTCTATGATTCTATGAAGATGGGCCAAATTTTAGAAAAGCCTGTTCTCACAAAACTATTGGAAAAAGGCATACAAATTGCGAAGTGCAATTTGCGTACCTTTTGCTGAAAAAAAGCAACAGTCTAGACATAGCCTCAGTGACTGCTTCTTGCTGACACCATACCAGCCTGGCCCGGTATCCAACCTGGAGTTCTAGCTTCTGCAATGCATTATGGGGCCCCAAGTCCAAACACGCAATATCCCAGATTTCTTAGCATGCTTCCAAAATATGGCCAGTGTAGCTGTTAGTTCATGGTGCACTGTGGGAAAAAGTCACTGTCTAGAGGACAAAGAAAGTCAGCCTGTGGAACATTTTAGGTGGACTTGTAGAGCATGAGTCCATTGAATCTACATCTACATTGCAAATAGGTTTGAACCTTGTGTTCTGGCTTGAGTTAGGTTCAGACTTTTCATACTCGTGGAGTCCGGAGACACTACATCTGTGCCCTGAGTTAGCACAATATGTGTGTAGACAGAAAGTTAGGTTTGAGCTTGATTTTGAGCCCTGGGGTTATGTTGCAATGTAGACACACTCAGGGTGACTCTGGGTGGAGTCAGCCTGGGAGTCATCTGTGGAGAAGCAGAGGGAACATGGTCTGCCTGTGTCCATTAATCGTCATCATCAACAACAACAAAATAATTCAGTACGCCAGATTCCTGGCTCTTAACCATCTCAAAGGACAACACATAATGGTCCAGATCCTCAGCAGCTGTAAACTGGCAAAGCTCTTGAAACCAGCCTACCTGTACAGAAATGGAGCAGGTGAGGATCTGTTTATTGCCATTTCTAGACTTTTTAAATATCCTGAGACCATGTCTTGATGGATATGGGCTAGTCCAGTGGGACACTGCAGAGGGAGGGGGAGTTGGAGGGCTCCTCAGTCTCTCTAATTATTTTGAAGTTTACAAAACTAGTTTGAATTCAAAATCCTTTTGTCCCTGTAATTTAAATGGGTGAGCATTTCCCAAGGGCTATTCAGCTTTGTGTATACTAGAATTCTTGTGCCTGCCCTTCTCAGCTTTTTTTAAACATCCTGTCTGAATTGGAGGGTGTCTATCAGTGTTCCCTGTAAGCTGAGTGCTTGGGTAGCCAGCAGGAGCTTCAAGTGCTGCTCAACTAAATAGCAGAGTGCCCACAGCTGCCAGCATGTGTTTCTACTGGTGGTGCACATCTGCACATGCCTTGGTGCACATAACAAAATTTATTCTGCCATGGATGGAAAAAAATTAGAGGGAACACTGGTGCCTATTCCTGTCTGCACCAATTTTTTCTTTGCACCAGTCTCTCCCAAGTGGATCTGATAATCATAGAATACTAGACTGGAAGGAACCTCGAGAGATCAGTCCCCTGACCTCATGGCAGGCCAAACTCTATCTATATCATCCCTGATAGCTGTCTGTCCAACCTGCTCTTAATTATCTCCAGTGATAGAGATACCACCACCTCCCCAGTCACTTTATTCCCATGTTTAACCACCCTGACAGTTAGGAAGTTTTTCCTAATGTCCAACCTAAACCTCCTTTGCTGCAATTTAAGCCCATTGCTTCTTGTCCTACCATCAAAAATCAAGGAGAACAATTTCCCCCTCCTCCCTGTGACACCCTTTTAGATACCTGAAAACCGCTATCATGTCCCCTCTCGGTCTTCCCTTTGCCAAAGTAAATACGCCCAATTCCTTCAGCCTGGACACAATATTCCAATTAAGGCCTAATCAGCGCAGAGTAGAGCGGAAGAATGACTTCTCATGTCATGCTCACAATACTCCTGTGAATGCATCCCAGAATCATGTTTGCTTTTTTTGCAACAGCGTCACACTGTTGACTCATATTTAGCTTGTGGTCCACTATGACCCCTAAATCCCTTTCTGCAGTACCCCTTCCTAGACAGCAGCTTCCCATTCTGTATGCATGACATGGATTGTTCCTTCCTAAGTGGAATACTTTGCATTTGTCCTTATTAAACTTCATCCTATTTACCTAAGACCATTTCTCCGGTTTGTCCAGATCATTTTGAATTATCACCCTATCCTCCAAAGCACGTGCAACCCCTCCCAGCTTGGTATCATTTGCAAAGTTAATAATCGTTCTCTATATTTCATCATCTAAATCGTTGATGAAGATATTGAACAGAACCGGTCCCAAAACAGATAACGGTTGAATTTGAACCAGATTTTCTAACCCAAGTTTCATCAAGTGAATACACGAAGGCCTATGCACTCTCATGACCATAGTACAGAAGTGGAGAATCTTTTTTGGATCAGGGGCTGCTGATCCACAGAAAAATCAGCCAGGATGAGGGGAGATACCCCCCACACACGTGAGAAACAAACAAAAAAAACAACCTCCGGGCCTGATGTCACCGACTCCGCCGCAATAGTGTCTGAGTCTCTCACGGTCATCTGTGTATTTATCCTCGTAGTTCTCCAGTGAGGTCAGGCAGAGCTACTATGCCCATTGTACGATGTGGGACCTGAGACAGAGAGACCAAGTGATTTGCCTAAGATTACATAGTCTGCAGCAGGGCAGGAGTTGAATCCAAGGCTTCCCAGTTACAGGCTAGAGTCCTTACCGCATCCTTTGTCTTTGCTAATCTACCACTTGTTACCCGTTCCCAGATTTAATTGTACAGCACTCCTACTTGCTGGCAACGTTACCCTGCAAGTGTGAAGGCCTAATTTCTCACTTTCATTTACCATTGATGAGACAGCACAGACTTCACATCAGAATGCCACTCCTTGGTGTCACCGGGATACAAGTGACAATCACTGGCCCGTAAAGTGGTATAACCGACAGTGCAGCTGCTTAGTTCCCAAATGGGTTCTCATTCACTTCACGGAGAAATTACATCCAAATACCATTTTAGATTTCAGGGATATTTTCTCATCCTGGCAGTGGATAATTTGAGTAACTCTGAAGTTTAGTTAGAATGTGGAAAAGCTGAAAGGCAGCATGAGCTGAAAGCCAGTGTTATTCTATTCCTCTTGTTTGCCTGGCCTGGCTTTTCTGATTTTATTTATTAGTCCCTGAACAATTTGGACTTTGGTCCCAGAAGCGCTGTAAGTCCCTTTACACTTTGTAAAATCTATCCATAAAATCTTCATCCTGGCAGGAGTTTTTCATTATATGAGAGTCAGGAGGGCTTTTGGTGTTTTTGCCAGCAATCATTTTTTCCTCCCTGTATTTCCCTGACCAAAAGGCTACGTGTGTGTTAGTGCATTCATGCGGAAATATTTTCATGTGTTGCTTTGTGCATTCAAATCAGTAAAGCTGGTTTTCTCCATCCAACAGAGCTACTGTGATGTGATGTGGGGAAAAGAATGAGAGAGGATGGGCTATGAAGATGGAAGCCAGTCCTTCCTCTCCCTCCCCACACTCTTGATCCAAAGGAGAACTAACTAGCTCACTAACAAACCTGACATATTGGCAGCAGTTTCATTTCCACCCAGGAAACATTTGGTTACTGTCAAGGAGAAGGAGAAAAGAGTTGAGATTTTATAGAAACCAGACTGTTGAGTTACTGTCCTTTGTGAGATTCAGGCAGAAACATGCAACCAAGATAAAGAAACCACAGCCTTAAAGTATATGTTCCCTATATTCAAGGTCCTGACAGCATGTAACAGCAACATTGAGGTGACAGGCGCCTGGTTACAGATGTGCACACACTCAACCTGGTTACATGTAAATCACAATTTGCAGTATAGATGGCTCTTGAGCAGGGCTGGGCAGTACTTGCAGATGTGCAGGTAAAAAAAACATCTGGTGGCCCAGTAAGGCAAACCGCGTCCAGGCCACAGACTGCTTATTGCGCACCTCTGCTCTTCAGCCAGGCTTGACTTCTGGAGAGTTGCAGCACAGTTTGCAAACTCTGAAATCATGCTTCAATCTTGTCTGCCCTGCAAGTCCGAAGCCCAGGTTTTAACTATGAGGGAGACAAGAATGTTTGTATTCAGATCCCTGACACTATAGTTATAATGTAAGCTGGATTCTAATCAACCCAGTGCACATTCTACTTTCTTGTGGATGATATGGTTTTAGTGTAGTATGGACAGGCTTCACGCTGGGGTTGAAATGCTATTATCAAAAGGGCATGTTCAACTGCTCCAGATGGAAAAAATAAAGAGCAACGTAACACGGAGTAGAAATTCTCACTTTTCCTCTAGGGATAATGGAACATTCCAACTGCTCCCTCGCTTCTCCATCTAGCTGTGTTTTTGTATGGCATGGTGGTACCTGACAGCCGAAGCGATGTCACACAGCTTCCAACCCCCCGTCTACCCAAATCAAAGCAGAAAACTTCCCTTTACAGTAGTCAATGACTGCAGATTCCAGTTGCCCTCTCTAAACACGTGGATCCAGACACTGCCTTCCCTCTCCCCACAGTCTTTTGCTGACAACAGAAACAGAGTTCAGAGGAGTGGTAATTGACAGAATCAGTAATGGCAGAGACAGGATTAAACACAGCTGTTCAGATCACTGATGTCTGTTTCTCTCAGAAGGTTGCACAACATGGCTGTGGCTCATCTACAGCATCCCTCCCTTCCTTGCCAGGCTTACCCATGCAGCCACGTGTCAGCTGCAACATCATTTTCCTGCACATTGCTACTGTCACATAAGATGCCCTCACTCTCTCTCTTCCCCAGTCAGACCTTACACTGTGCAGCAGGCCCCGTGCACAATGAGATCACAGTGCTGTTGTCAAGACCGGTCAGGTGTGATCACTGCTGCACTGTCACAAGGAAAAGCGTCCCAGCTGCAGTCTCAATCCAGAGTTCCTTTGCTACTAGTAAATCTCTTCAGCCAGAGCCCTTCCCCAAAGAGATGCTCTGGTATGCGAGCAGAGGGAAATAGTATATGTGAAATCAGAGGGGTCTGCCAACTTGAGTCCAATCTAAACCTGACCTCTTTCAGTCTTGCTTCTTTGAGTCTGAACCTCTGAAATCCTCTCCAACAATTCATGTTTTAATTAATAGTGATAGAAATGTAGCCGTGTTAGTCTGGTGTAGCTGAAACAAAATACAGGACTATGTAGCACTTTAAAGACTAACAAGATGGTTTATTAGATGATGAGCTTTCATGGGCCAGACCCACTTCCTCTGATCTGAGGAAGTGGGTCTGGCCCACGAAAGCTCATCATCTAATAAACCATCTTGTTTTAATTAATGATATTAATATCACATAGTTTAGTTATTTTAAAAAACTGTGTCTAACCTTGATGAAAGCTACCAAACCGAACACCTCCAGAGCTGGAAACCCTGCATGCACTAAAGAGGCCCAGCAACAGTGCTTGAAATCTTCCCCTTGTCATCCCCCCAGGCCTGTGAGCCTCAGTCTTGATCGGGGTGGGGAGTTCCCAGTGGGGATGGGAGTTGTCTCCATGGCTCATTCAGTCCTTTGGCACTCCGCAAGGCCTGCCATTGATAGGGGTCCTTAGTGTCAGTTATGGGGCTGGTTTTGCCACCTACCCACAAGGAAAGGAACAGAGACACATCAGCAGGCCTGGATTACGAAAGGGGCTTTAGGGGCTGTACCTGAGCAAAGGGGAGGCTCCCTTAGACTAGGGCTCTGGGATACAGCCCGTAAAGCCCCGGAATGCTGTGGCTCTGCCTGGTGGGATGAGGGGAAAGTGGCACTGTGCACTGATGTTCCTCCACTTCCCCCTCAGCTGAAGCCATGTGCATTGCCATGAGCCGCACTCGCCTGCAGGCCCCACGCCCACCGCTCCCATTGACCGGGACTCATGGCCAATGAGAGTGGCAGGGGCGATGCCTGCAAGTGCAGGGTTGTGTGGAGCCTCCTGTTCTCTCCTGGGAGCTGCAACCGGTAAACGCCCCAATTCCCTGTCCCTTCTCACAACCCCACCTCCCAGACCCCACAACCCCACCCCTAACCCCAGCCTGCTCCTACACCCTATCTTCTGCTCAGACCTCCCACACCTATTTCCAGTCTGCTCTTATGCCCTACCTTCTGCCCAGACCCCACCCCGCTCCCCAGCAGTCCCCTCCTGCTCACTGAACCCCTAATTTTGGCTCCACCCCAGAGCCTATAGGACCCACAAAATCTACTAGCCCTGGACTGGCAAAAGAGTTAATCTGTCCCTGCCCATCAGCCTCCCCAAAGTTGTTATCTTTCATTTCCATTTCCAATGGAAATACATGCACTGGGAGCTGCTTAGCCTTGTAATTGCTAGATAAGCTTGGACAAGATTTTCAGTCCTGACTCATGATGCCAGTTTCTCAGTGCCCAGAGGGCAGGTGCTCAGAACTCTTTGAGTATAAGGCTCCTTTATGGTGTCTTAGAACTGAGACAACCAAATTCCCAGGTCACTTTGGATAGTTTAAGCCAAGGGCCATGCATTGTCTAATTTTAGATGCAACCTAATGAGTGAGAGTAACAAATAAAAGGGCCATGGGCTGAGGAAGGACAGGATTACAGTTACAGGATGGTAGGATTACTCAGTACTGGCATTGAAACATGTTGAGGAAGCAAACAAACATTACTTTCAAATATACAACATTAAAATTGGTCCTGAGTCTGAAGGAGGAAAACTTTGTGGACACTTGGCTTCAAGTGATGGAAATACTTCCCCAGCTGTAAGACAATTGTTTGTGAAACTTGAGTATGAATTGCAATTCCCTCCTGACTGCTGAGCTGTTACAACAATTCCTGGGAAACTTCAAGTGGGATTTTGGTTGCTTGTTTGATTATGTTACATCTTTACTGTTGTACTATCTGAAATAATTGGGATGGGAAGAAAGCAATAACATTTCTTATTTTTAAAAGTCCAAGTTTGTGACCATCCAATCTATAGATAAAGATGTACACACAAGTGGAGTCTACTGGTTGTTTTCAAAGCAAATGAAGGTAGCTTTTGTTGTTACCATCAATAAGCACAGGGGTGATTTCTTGTTGGGCTGTGCATTTCTGGCAAGAAGACCTGGAGACTGACAACTACAAAAGAAAATCCCTTTTCAGAACTGTTGAGGGCTTAATCCTATTGACAGCTCCCATTTAAATGCCGGTAAAACCCATCCTTCCTATGCTCAAACATTGTTGAGGGTTTGATGTGTGTAGATCCCTTACTAAAGGGGCCTCTGATTTTTACTTGGAGTATCCTTTGTGCTGCAATCTAGCCCTAAGACTACAACTCGCACGAGCTCTTGGGAAAAAGGAGGAACAGTGTCTCTTCCAGCGTATATGGACAGAGAGTTAGGAGGCTCCATTTTGGAGAGAGGAGCCAGGCTACTGGTGTGGAGCCTTTTCCAGGCCAGGAGCTGTTGTGTTGCAGCTAGAGAGCCTGTTACTGAGAGCCTGCTAGGGCTTGGATCTAGCAGGCTGCTTCAGGGGCTATTGATTGTCTCTGAAGGGGACAGATCCTGGATGTGCCTGTGGCTGGGAAGAGCCTACATAATCCTGCACGGGAGGTAACTGTGGCTGTTTGGAAAATTTCTGCCTAGAGCAGAGTACAGAAGACAAACTGACTGTACATCCAGTGAGAGCCAGAGTGATCTGCCCAGGGAACCAGAGGTGCTGGCATTTGGTGGGGCCTGCTCCTGTGGCAGAGGGATTTTGCAGCTGGCTGCTCAGCTTGGACTAACATAAACACAACCTGTGCATTGCTGTCTTCACTACAGCTTCAGGCCTTCAAGTATGTCCACACAAGCAATAGCATTTGGGACTCTGAATCCAGAGGAGTGCACCCTCTGGGGTGGGATAAACGATGGCAGTGTAAATGCAGATAGCTAAGATTCCTTTCTTTCTGTGTACTTTGTTAAATCATTTTATTCACTTTTAATCTGTTAATCCCTGGTTCTTTAAATTGTTAAGTAAAGGTGTTAATTCTAATTTACTCAATTAGATTTGTATTATTTATAATTGTTGTCTTGGAGTTAGATCCAGATTATTGTTGGAATAATTTTATTCCTGGAGGCTCCCAAGGCACACCATTAAGGGCATAAAGGGCCAGCCAGGTGGAGACACTTCCATTATATATTCTTTAGCAGCAAGAGGGTGGCTAGGCAATCCCCAACTAAACAACATCACCATTGGGGTACTCAGAATCTCCTTTTACATTCAAAACATCAGGTGCCTAGGCACACATGTGAGTGTGATCTGCTCCCAAGTAACCCAGGTAGGAAAACAAAATACACTGCAGTAAAAAAACCCAGCATTCTTGGCAGAAACCCTACAAAAAGCAGCCAGTGGCTCACATACAGTCCACTTCACCAGCACAAAACCCACAAGAAACCCTACATTTATAGTCTATCATGTGTAGCCAAGTGGTTATGAGTGGGACTCTACCAAATGCACAGCCTTAAAAAAAGTGTGTCACAGACCACAAAATCTGGTGTCCCCCATGAAATCTAGTCTCGTGTGCTTTTACCGTATACTAGACAGATTTTATAGGAGAGATCAGCATTGCTCAATGTGGGAGTCCTGAGCCAAAAGAGAGTTACAGGGGGGCACAAAGTTATTTTGGGAGAGTTGCAGTATTGCCACCTGTACTTCTGTGATGCCTTCAGAGCCGGGCATCTGGGGTACATCTAGACTACAGGCTTTTGTTGACAGAAGTTTTGTCCACAGATACTGACGACAAAGCTTCTGTCGACAAAGAGCATCTAGACGATATCCAGTTCTGTCGACAAAGCAAGCCGCTTTGTCGACATGACAGTGTAGACGCAAAGGACAGTGTAGATGCAACAACGCCTTCTGTCAACAGAATGAGGTTTACAGCCGTCAACAAAACTGCTGAGTTCTGTCAACATTATGTTGACAGAACTCAGCAGCAGTGTAGACGCAGGTATAGTTTTGTCGACAAAAGTCCACTTTTGTTGACAAAACCCTGTAGTCTAGACACGCCCCTGGAGAGCAACAGTGGTTGGCTGGGTGCCCAGCTTTGAAGGCAGCACCCTGCCAACAGGCGTGCAGAAATAAGGGTGGCAATACCATGCCATGCCACTCTTACTTCTGCGCTGCTGCTTTGAGAGCTTGGTGGTTGGACTGTAGAGGATGCTGGCCAAAGGCCCAGTTCTGCAAGTAGCCATGGAGAAAAAAGAGTGGCAATGCCATCCTTACTTCTGTGCTGCTGCTGGAGGTGGCTTTGCCTGCAGAGCTGGGCTACCAGCTAGCAGCTGCCACTCTTCAGCCTCTCAACTATGAAAGCAGACCCACCACCAGCATCAGTGCAGGAGTAAGGGTAACAGTACCACAACCCTCCCACATATGCTTTCATATGCTTTATGAAAATTGGCTTCTGAAATCATAGAATCACAGAACATTAGAACTGGAAGGGACCCTTGAGAGGTCATCGAGTCCAGTCGTGCATATCTCTCTCTCATTGATAAAAAGGGTGAATATCCTCATGAGCTTTTTGTGTGTTTGAGAGAAATTTTATTTGTGGGTTTGATCCCTTTTGAAGGTTGGTTTCCTGGGTGCTGTGCCCTAGAACTGTATTCTCCCAGAGCTGAAGTGATTCAGTGTCTGCACTGCTCTTCAAGGGGATGGTAACCCCAACTCTGTGCCTTGTCTGGGGGAGACCAGAGAATCACGTCCAGCAGGACAGGATGGTGAGCAGTATTCCCTCTAAGCCCTGTGGCAGCACAGCTTCACATGTGATTAATCAGCCCCAGTCAACTGGGCAGGGCTGATTAAGCACCTGAAAAGCAGTGCTGCTGTGCAGCTTAGAGGGAACACTGGTGGTGGGGAGCCCCAGAAACCAAGAAGGTGGGTGTCAGTGATATAATCAGCACACTGGGGAACAATCCCAATAGGTCTTCCATGACTGCACCCCATCACAGCCCCCATTCCTTTTTGGGTCAGAACCTCTACTATTACAGCAATTTGAAATTTCAGATTTAAATTGTTGAAATCATGAAATGTATCATTTTAAAATTCCTATGATGGTGAAATTGACCAAAATAGACCATGAATTTGGTAGGGCCCTATTTATGAACAACCCTAATATGATGCATTTTCCTCCTATATATGATGGAAACAACAAAACAGACAAGGAAATACACTTTGGCTACGTCTACATTGGCAAGATTTTGCGCAACTATTTTAATGCAAAAACTCTTGCGTTAAATGTATTTGTGCAAGAGAGCGTCTACGCTGGCATGTGCTTTTGCGCAAGAGATGTGCTTTTGCACAAAAGCATCTGTGCCAGTGAAGACGCTCTCTTGTGCAAGAAAGCTCCTATGGCCATTTTAGCCAGCGGGCTTTCTTGCTCAAGAAATTCATGTTGCCTGTCTACACTGGCCTCTTGCACAAGAGGGCTTATTCCTGAGCGGGAGCATCATAGTTCTTGCGCAAGAAGCACTGATTTCATACATTAGAACGACAGTGTTCTTGCTCAAGAACTCCCTGCCAGTGTAGGCAGGCAGCATGTTTTTGCACAAAAGCGACCACTTTTACGCAAAATCTTGCCAATGTAGACACAGTCTTCCATTCTGAGTACCACTCACTGTGTGACATTTGCTGCTATCCCCACAAAGTAAACACAAGCTTGGTCCTCTACTGATTGTCCAAAGAGAACGCAAAGGCTCCATTATGGTTTCACCATGAACTCTACCTCACCAAGTTTACTTGCTGGAAGAATCTATTTGAATGGTTGTTACTTTACTCCCCTTCCTCTTTTGTTCCCATTTTTTCAATCTCTAGTGTAATTGATATTAGCCTTGTTACAGTAATGGTCAGAGTGTTTGAATTATCAATGCATGTATATAGATAAGAAAATTCCAGTAGCATCCCTGTTTTAACCTGCTGTCTTTATTGCAGAGGTGCTTTTCATATGCCTCTGATGCTGCAGGCATCCCACAGAGAGGATTTCTTGAATAGAAATACCCTAACAGGCCTGATGAAGAGGAAATTGTCTGTTTGTCATGTGCATTTCCTGCTCTGTAGCAGAGTCCCTGCCGTGCACTGTTCCCATGTGAGCCCACTATGTGGGGAGTCAGCAGCTCCAAGTAGAACAGAACTGAAATGTGGGAAATGATTTACAACACTGGAGTTAAATCCCAGGCAGCTATTATCCCAGCAGGTGCATGGGGGAATAGATGCAGCAATGAGGGGGTTGGAGCTGAACACTTTTACCCTTCTTTTTCTAAGCATCTTGCCTCCTACTGCACCACAGCTGGCAGCTTTATACAGCAGGAATTCACTACTGGTTCATGCTTCGTCTGCAGCTGAAATGGGACAATTAAGCTAAGTAGAACTGAGCTGGGAATGGGTGCCTGCTGCTGTGACAGATGACTGCTTCCTGTCTGCTCCTTTCTTAGGAGCAAACTTTGATCAACATAGCTAATTTCTGAGAAAGGATCCCCACCTCTGGGTGTTATTGGCTATGCCAATCTAATCCCAGACTGCGTCCATCAATTTAGCTGCCATCACTTGGGAAGGTGGAGTTAGAGAAACACCTGCATCACTGCCCTCTGTCTGCACTATGGACTTGTGCAGCCATAGCTCCAGTGCTGTAGCTATTCTGCTGTAGTGTTTGTAGGGTAGATATGCCCTCAGTCTTCTCAGTGACACTTTCCTCCTTTGACAGCACACACGTGATTGTAGAGTGAGATGCAAAAGCTTCACGTTCCTGCAAAGCCAGCTACTCTGCACAAGAGTAGTAGGAACTGGTAAAAGTAGCTACACAAAGGAGATAGCTCCCAAGTATACTCCTGTATGCTTTATGCCAGTCAAACTCCTGGTGAAGTCCATGTTGTTTTAGGAGTACAAGCAATGCAAGATCCCATCCATTGTTTTTAATGTAATAACACCTCACTCATACAGTACCTTTCATCTGTTGCTCTTCAACCTTTGCCCAAGATCACAAAGCAAGCCACTGGCAGTCAGTAATAAAACCCTTGTTACCCGAGTTCCAGTCCATAATGTTTGTCCTCTGGACCAGTGATCAAGTGGCTCCCTAATGTGTCTCCTGTGGCTCTTTGCAGAATATGACATTCAAACACTGAATTAATTATAAACCAGGTTAAGAAAGTTATTAACCAATCAGGTTTTTTCCCTATTAACCAATTGTAAATTGATACTACTACTAGCTGGGCAATCATTTTGGTGTATTACTTGCCTCAGAGGCTCATAGCAGCCTTCAGTTTAGACACCAGCTTGCTATTTGTTGACCTACTCTCATCATTGGCCAGCATGGGGAAAAGAAGGGAAACCAAATTTCAAAGTCTCTGTGCCTCCTCCAAGTGATACAGGCTAGGACAAACCCCTGTACCAAGGCCAGTCTCTTTCTACTACTGGAATGGGGAATTGGTGGTGGGGAGGGGGGAACCTGGGCCCACCCTCTCCTTTGGGTTCCAGTCCAGGGACCCTGTGATAGCAGCTGTCTGCAATGTCTCCAGCAATAGCTGCATGACAGCTGCAAATCCCTGGGCAATTCCCCCACAGCTTTCCCCAATACCTTCCTTACTACAAATTCTTCCTCCTGCTTTCACTTTCTCCTCTCAGACGCTCCACAGCTCCTTATATCCTCAAACTCCTCACACAGGTTGAGCTACCAAAAAGGGAGCTCTTTTTAATCAGTCTCAGGTGTTCTGATTAGTCTAACTCACTTGACTTTGAAAACCTAATTAGCTCCAGGTGACTTAATTGCCCTGATAGTTTTTGGCAAGTTCCTGCTGATTCTGAATTAGCACTTGTTAGTTTGCCCTGGGAACAGAGATTAACTCAATCTAGGGCCAATATACCAGAGAGAGAGAGATACATACACAGGAAATAAATCTTTTCCATGACGCACAGTTTATACAATCCAATGGTAAATGAAACAAGGTATTCACACGACTGTAACTCTCGTGGGTAATGCTGATCACTAATTTGGCTCCTGAACCCACTGGCTGTGCCTAGACTGGCCACTTTTTCCGGAAAAGCTACTGCTTTTCCGGAAAAACTTGCCAGCTGTCTACACTGGCCGCTTGAATTTCTGCAAAAGCACTGATGCTCTCATGTAAGATTGTCAGTGTTTTTGCGAAAATACTATGCTGCTCCCGTTCGGGCAAAAGTCTTTTTCCGAAAAACTTTTGCACAAAAGGGCCAGTGTAGACAGCAGAGATTTGTTTTCCGCAAAAAAAACCCCGATTGCAAAAATGGCGATCAGGGCTTTTTTGCGGAAAAGCGCGTCTAGATTGGCCACGGATGCTTTTCCGCAAAAAGTGCTTTTGCGGAAAAGCGTCCTGCCAATCTAGACGCGCTTTTCCGAAAATGCTTTTAACGGAAAACTTTTCCGTTAAAAGCTTTTACGGAAAATCACGCCAGTCTAGACGTAGCCACTGAGTTCTGAACATCACTGCTCTGGATTATCCTGCTGCCACACAATATTAATTACTCATATTAACATATACAATGACACAGATGTACATTTCACTTCACAACAAATCTTTCCTCAACAATGAGCTATGCCAATCTAAATTCAAAGTGTAGACCAGGTGGGGGAAATGGGAAGACAAGGAGGTGGGAGGAACAGAGTGCACTGGACATTGGGAGGGAGAAAAGGAGCAAAAGGGAGGCAGTTTCTGTCACAGCAGCTCAGAACTCAGCTCTGGTTAGCTTAATTGTCCCATTTCACCTACAGAAAAGAAGCATGTGCCAGCAATGACTTCCTCCTTTGGGAATTTATGATCTCCATTTGTTTCTTATTTATCTAATTTCTTTTGACTTAGAAACTGAATCTGACCCAGCTACAGTTGATGGGGGAAGAGTACAAGAGAACCAAGGAAAGTCCTGAGATGTGCTTTATTAGAAAGTGCACATCTTGCTCCTTCCTGGGTTTTAAAAATATGAATTAATTATATTTTCATATTGATATTTGAAACCAATGTCAACCAGAAAGAACTCGGGGTCACAGGTTAGGTAAATGATGTAAGACACAGTGGATTATGAAGATGTTTGGAGGATCTATTCTTTAAGAATTCTGCTTTAGAGTTGCACAGGCAAAATTTCACATTCTATCCTGTTCAGTTTGTTATATGGGGCCCATCGCTGTAGTGTCTCAAAGCTCTATATTAATACAGGCAGTCCCCGACTTACGCGGATCCGACTTATGTCGGATCCACACTTAAGAACGGGGCTTTCTCGCCCCGGAGCTCGCAGGCAGCGATCCGCCACCTCGACCTCCGGGGCGAGAAAAGCTGCTTCCGGTGCCCCTGGTCTGCTGGAGACCATCTCCAGCAGACCAGGGACACCGGGAGCAAAGCCGCAGCGGCAGTGGGGTGCTCTGGCAAAGCCTCAGAGGCGCGGGACCGCGCCGCGGCTGCGGCTTTGCTCCCGGTGTCTCTGGTCTGCTGGGGACCGTCTCCAGCAGACCAGGGACACCGGGAGCGAAGCCGCAGCCGCAGCAGCTTTGCTCCTGGTGTCTCTGGTCTGCTGGGGGGGGGGGCGCAGCTAGTGTGCCCCCCCCAGCAGACCAGGCTTCTAGACCCTGGGGCAGAGCAGCTGGGGCGCTGCCGGTTGGTCCTGCAGCGCCGCTCTGGGCACTACTGGACCAACCCGGCAGCACCCCAGCTGCTCTACCCCAGGCGTCCTGATTCAGCCGCTGCTGGTCAGTTTCAGCAGCGGTTGAATCAGGATGCCTGGGGCAGAGCAGCCGGGGTGCTGCTGGGTTGGTCCAGTAGCGCCCAGGAGCGGTGCTACTGGAGCAACCCAGCAGCACCCCAGCTGCTCTGCCCCAGGCGTCCCCAAGTCAGCCGCTGCTGAAACTGACCAGCGCTGACTACAGGAAGCCCGAGGCAGAGTTGCTCTGCCCCAGGCTTCCTGGAATCAGCCGCTGATCAGTTTCAGCAGCAGCTGACTTGGGGACGCCTGGGGTTCTTAAGTTGAATCTGTATGTAAGTCAGAACTGGCGGTCAGTTTCAGCAGCGGCTGAATCTGGACGCCAGTTCCGACTTACATACAGATTCAACTTAAGAACAAACCTACAGTCCCTATCTTGTACGTAACCCGGGGACTGCCTGTAGATAGTTTTGGGGCACAGAAGGATACGTATTAGTCAATCTTGTTTCAAAGGGATCCTTGAGGATTTCTGTGGGAGTTCCTTGAGGATCTCTGTGGGAGGCACAAAGTGTCTGTCTGGTCAAGGACTCACTATCCCTAAGGTAAAGCTTTGTGGAGAGCTAAAACTAAAGGGGAACTATCAATGCATTTTAGCTCTGACAAGGGCAGGGAATGTTGTCAACTCTTATGATTTTAACATGAATCTTGTGATATTTGGCAGTTTCTCTAAAGTCTAGTGCCTGGAGGCAAGTGATTAGGTAGGGATCTCAGCTTTCACTATAAAGTAAAAACTAAAAGAGCATCTAGCCCTCATGTTTGCAGAGGACAGCTTAAAACTTGACATAGCTGCACCCTAATACTGCATTAAGCAGAAGGCAGAGAGAACAGACCCAATCGTTCTTTTCTAAAAATAGCCAAACACGTGATTTTTTTTTTGCATGTTTGGGGTGGATGCTGTTGGGGAAGAGGTTGCATGACAGTGGGTGGAATGATTCAGCAAATAAAAACCAGTTGCAGTCAGCAAGACCTCTTCCTCAAGAACGAGCATCTACAATGAGAAAGTAACATAAGGATCAGAATGTAGACTAGCTGGGCATCGTTCCAACTTGCCCACCCTTGGTTCTTCCCTCCCAGTAGCCACTCTTATAGCTCTTCTCTGACACCATTCATGGAAAGGGAGAAAGAAGGACTGAAATTAACCCTTTGTTTGGCAGGGTCCAGATAGTTTCCCGGACTCTGCCATAAAACCCAAACCTGAACTATTTGTAGTGCACACGTCTGTAATTTCCACAGAAACGTATGTGCAAAAGGTTGGTTTTGTCTGTGTGTTTATTTTTTATTTGAAACTTCACTTCCCTCTACTGATAGAATCAGAACTCAGCAACCTGGTGTGAGCACAGGAGCTTGAATAGCCTCTCTGACCTTGACCTAGTGATGCTGATGAACCTACCTCTGCTCTCTCTTCCTGAGTGGAGTATGCAAGTGAAAGCAGCAGTGTGTACATGTTGCACCGACACTGGGTCATTTACAGTTCTCTCAGCTGCAATTAAGAATACCGCAAAGAACTGCCTCCAGAGCCAGCCCCAGGGATCTGTGCTGAGCACTGCATAGCAGGTGCAGACTCCGGCTCAGTTTCTATTCTCTTGCTCCCTGACTTAGCAAAGGCTGCCAACAAGGTATCTCGCTTTGCAGTGGCTCTTCTAGCCAATCTGAGTATAATGCTGGTCGGTCCCTTCGTGCCCTTTGTGTCTCATGGCAGGTAGCAATGGCACCAAGCCTCCACAAGTCATCAGGTCTCCTCTGTAGCACAACACAGTCCTAATGGAGCCTGTATGCTGCAGAGTGAGGTACAAGTGCCTGTTGATAATAAAGATTCATCTCCCTGTAATGACTCCTGGGTGGCTGCTAAAGCTGTTGCTTTTAAGCCATTTTATTTTTCCTTTACAGACTATTTGACCCATACATGAAGGGCCCAACCCTGCTCCCTTGGAAATCAGTAGGAAAGCTCCCAATCATTTCAGCACGACTGTGCCCTGCATCCTAGCTCAGCAATGCCTGCGTATTAATGGATACAGCGGAGCTGTGGGGAAAGAGCCCAAGAGACCGACGATTGAGTCTGCTAGTTCAGAATTTAAGTGCTGCATTAGTTTTAGGTGCCCTGTCTCAGGACCCCGCAGCTATGTGAAAGGAACAGGATCTGCAACTACTGCAGAGGAGCTCAGAATTCTTGAGCACTTTCTTGAGTCTTGCTTCTCCACTCCAGCAAAAAGCTCTGCTACCACTGTGGCAGCAGCCCCAGCCACTGAAACCACACTGAGCTGATAGCCCTTGACAACAGGCTTCTAAGTATATCTCCCTATCAGGTGTCAAACCAGCAAACAAAGACCATAATCCTACAGGCAGTGGCTACCCTCTGATCCTGCTCATTGGTCTCCTGTGTCCTTCTCCCCAGACAAAAACTATTTGCAACCAAAACAAAGAAGAGAGCAGAATAAAATCCCATTTCACTCTCCAGAACAAGCTCTTCCTGTGATGACAAATCTCTCTCCTTCCCTCACCCACTGTGCTGGGGCGTTATGGAGAAGAGTCACTCTCACTGGGCAATATCCATTTCCCAGGGCAATGAGGATGGGACTGGAGTCCCTTCAAGGCTGATTGATTGTCATTGATCCTTAATGGAGGATACTGCAGCAGCACAAGACATCTCATTGCCTTTGCAGTGGTATTTTTTGTCTGTGTTGTCCATGGTAAATTAAAGTATAACAGAGTTTTAGGAACCCACAGCTAAGCCGGCACTTTGGTCAGTTAAACTTCAAATAATTCCCCTCAGAGTGGACTTAATGGGTGTAATAGTGGATCAGAATGGGCTGGCTGAGGAAGGACAAATGAGCAGATTGGCCCATTAACACAGGAGGTGTATGAAGGCACTGGAGAGAGAGGCAGGCTTGCAGAGCTAGAACCAGAATGAATTTCTGGGAAGATCTCTTCCTTCTTCTCAGCAGAGAACTGAGGAGAAATGGAAACTATCAATAATTATGTGGCATAGAGAAATTGGAGAAGGTCCAGAGAAGAGCAACAAGAATGATTAAAGGTCTAGAGAACATGACCTGTGAGGGAAGACTGAAAGAACTGAACTTGTTTAGTTTGGAAAGGAGAAGACTGAGGGCGACATGATAGCTGTTTTCACGTATTTAAAGGTGTCACAAGGAGGAGGGAGAAACATTGTTCTCCTTGGCCTCTGACGATAGGACAAGAAGCAATGGGCTTTTAACTGCAGCAAGGGAGGTTTAGGTTGGACATTAGGAAAAAAACTTCCTAATTGTCAGGGTGGTTAAACACTGGAATAAATTGAATAGGGAGGTTGTGGAATCTCCATCTCTGGAGATATTTAAGAGCAGCATAGGTAGATATATCTAGATCAGGGCTACTCAGCTTTGGAAGCCCTGGGGGCCACAATGATACTCACAACACATGCCAAGGGCTGCAACTTAAGTGTGATTGCATATACATGCAACTATATATGCAAATAGCTTCTTCCACACTGACGAGTAATACAAAGATTAAGGCAAGATTATACAACACACAGGCCCCATTTAAGTCAGTTCTGCTGATATTAATAAAATGCAATATTTACCCGATTTTCCACCAATATGACAGCACTTTTAATGAGCAATGCCAGTCCAGGAATTTAACGACTAAAACACATACCAACAGAAGACCATTATATTGACTACTTTTTTGTTTTGGCTCCCACCCACGGGCCGTGCATTGAGTCCCACGTAAATCCAAACCGCACAGAGGGCTGCATGCAGTCCATGGGCTGCGTCTTGAGTAGCCCTGGTCTAGGCGGTACTGGGTCCGGCCATGAGGGCAGGGGACTAGACTCGATAACCTCTCGAGGTCCCTTCCAGTTCTAGCGTTCTATGGGTCAGTAACATACTAGGAAGAGCCAATATAAATAAACAGCACTGGGATATAAAGGTGTTGGAATCTACATAGATGGAGCAAAGCAGGAGCAGGATGCCACTCGGTCACAGAGAGAGGGGGACAGGAATCATATCCAAGTCTCCTGCACGGCAGTTGCAGACAACTCTGGCTTTGCCATCCCAGGGCAAATCAGAAAGCAGGCATGGAAACTAAAAGTGGAGCTCTCTTTTGGCAGTGCAGTGCCCAGAGACAAAGCCTGCAGGCTGGCTGGCATACGTTCTATAATAAGGCATAGGCGGGGGGGGGGGGGAAGGAGGTTCAGCATTGTTGCAAGCCCTTGGTGAAGGAGAAATGGAAGGTCTTATTCCAGACTCTTCTTCTGAGTCTTATTCCAAACTCTTCTCCGCTTGTTACTTTCACCCTTATGCTTGTTTGATGCTTCTCAAGTGGAAAGTCTGCCCGGCACCGTACATTTGTGCAGTGTCCCTCCTTAAATGTATGGCATCTGACTGCCCTCCTCTCTCCTGGCTATTGTCAGTGATATGAGATCTAAATAGAAAGAACTTAACAGGCCAGATTCTTTTATCAGTTACACCTCTGAAAATGAGAGTGAATCCATTTATTTTGAGACAGGCATGCTGCATTTACACCCAGGTAACTTGGCTGAAAACAATCAAAGTGACTCTTTTTCTACTCTGGGCTGTGCCGTTTGGAGTTCTGAGCATGTTATCGTTTATGGGAAACCCATGGAACCCACTGCCTTGTCACTTCAGGGTTGGTCAGACTAAAATTGTGCAGCTGGATGGATAGAGGGGATAAGGAGGATAAACTAGCTGGTCGTTAATTCTTTGCTGCAAGATAAATCTGGGATAAAAATTTCAGTGGCACCCAAGTGACTTAGGAGTCCAAATTCCACTTTCAAAATTGGGCAGTCATTCACTCAGCCTTTGGAAGAAAAAAGGGTGAGTCATTTTTACTTGACAATAACTGGAACAAAAGTGATTTTCACCTAACCAGAACCGTGAAGGGTGGGGTAGGTAGATTTTATGCCTAAGTAGATAAATGTTCCTGAGTTTTGCACAGCTGCAACTGGTGAGCAGAAGAGCCTGTGAAAAGGATGGTGAGGCCACAGGTGACCAAGTTACAGTACTTTCTGTTTGGCCTCATCTAATCAACCAACATTACAGCCAGCTGAGCAAGTGGTGGCCCCCAGTGATCTAGCAGACAGGCACTACACAACCCCACAGGTGGGGAGTGACCTAGTTCTGACATATAAGCAGAATAAAAGTAATGACCTAGAATACATGGGTGGAGCACACGTAACACCCAGTTAAATAATGTCCCAGCAGTGGGGCCTGTTTTTCCAGGCCCCAGCTCTGCAAGGTGATTACACCATTCAGCCCTTGGGGACTTTTCCGCAAGATCTCTGGCAATCACTGTCTTAAATGAGCAAGGTGTTGGCATCTGCCACTGGGATATAAAAAGATTTCCACGTGAGGTGTAACTCTGCTTGCTGATCATATCATGGTTTCAGTCATGGTGATCTTCCATGTTTGGTTTGAGCACCCACTCCAACATCCTGCTTGCTCCCTGCTTTGCTAGCAAGATATATATATATATATATATATATATATATATATATATATATATATTGCCTTTGCTTTGAGCCAGGAAACCCAGGCACTTGTAACCTGCTGATCTCCAGTTCAGATCTCATCCTGACGTACAGCTCGACGTAAGGACACATCCTCCCTATCCCCAGAAGGAATGGTAGAGATCACACAAGGCTTGGGAAAGTTCCAAGAGGGACAAATAAAATCGAGACATTGCCAGCAAGATGTGCAAACAGTTGTTGCAGGGTTTTAAGGGATGCTGCAAGCTAATGACCATCAAATCTTTACCTCACAGTATCGTTACTCTGCAGCACAATTTCACATTGCATTGTGAAGGCAAAAGGTAACATGGTCTAAATTTAAAATGTAGATGGTCCCAAGATATTTGTCAGTGACAGTTTTGTACCATATGACTACCTGGACCTTCTTCACTACTGTGACAATCTCCTAGGGAAAGTCCTCTGGATTCCTGGCTTTTTTACTTAAGGTAAATTTCATAGTAACAAAAGACACACCACTGAGAGACTTAGAGACTGGAGTCCTCCATTTACCCACAAGAGAGGTACAGCACAGGGAGTGGTAGCTGATGTTTCTTTGTCACTGGCCTCCAACATATCTTAACCCTGACCCAGAGGGAACCCAGGAGAGATCAATTATCATGACTCTCTGTTGAGATTGCCAGTAAAGATACTATCATTTGTGGTGCTGGTTTCAGTGACATAGAAACCTATCCACTGGGACTTAGAATGAGGACATCAGAATTCATTTCACATGAGCTACTGAACAGCCATCACATGCTAACTCCTTCTAAAAACAGTCCTGGTATAAAGATATTCTGGCAAGTTACATTTCTTCATCTTCTTCTTTGCCATCCCCTTGCTCAGTCAGGGTCAGTGGCTCTCATTCTTCATCTCCAACAGTTCCATGGAGTGTGTCTTTCAAGAAGACAACGGTGTTTTTCATGTCTTTTTTCAGCAGCTTGAACCACAATTTCCTCAGTTTTCTGTGACCACTATTTCTTATATTTTCTGGCCAACATATTCCACGCTTCCTCCTCTCCCATGACCCAGCCATCTCAGCTGAAACTGCCTTGGCTTTTCTGTGATGAAGTCTACCCACCTCATGGCATGTAAGATTGTACTGTATAGGCTATCAACTATCTTACCCAACATCCACCTGAGCAGTCTTATTTCAAAATATGTATGTATATACTTAACTCTATCCATCTCGCCTCACAAACCAGTCCTTCCAACCCTTCAGTTGGTTTGGCTTCTCTTCTCTGAATTCTCTCATATTCATTATTAAGAAGAAGAATGTATTGACTATTTGTATTGCAGTAGCCCTGATGAATCCCAGCCAGGATGCCATTGTGCTAGGCACCGAACAAACTCAGACTAAAGAAATGGTCTTGGTGTCAAAGAGTTTATAATCTCAGTGGACTACATTGTGTTGGTATCTTTGTTGCTATTAAAGCAACCAAAACTACAGAACAGGGGTCACAAACTCCCAGCCTGCGGGCCATCCCCAGCCACAGCAATTGTGCAATTTGACCCAGGATTGCCAGTGGGCTGGAGGTGGGGGGGGGGGGGGGGACGACAACTATCCATTACCATTCCCTAAGCCCCTCCCCTTCTTGCCATTGGTCTGCCCTCTCCCTCTATGACAACCCATTCCCCAAGGATGCAACTTAGGGGATCACCAGGGGGTGTGCCCGGTACAGCAGTAGCAGTCCCCACACACATGCTCTGTGGTGACCATAGGGGGGTGGGGGGAAGGGCATTGGCAGGAAGAGACAGGGCTTGGGGAATAGTAATGACCCCCATGCTCACCAACACTCCTGGGCTGAATTGTGCAATTGCTCCAGGTGGAGATGGCCGGTGGGCCATGAATTTGAGACCCCTGCTATAGAAAGTGTCCAAAGGACTTTTCACAGTGAGGATAATTAACAATTTGAACAACTTAATGAAGATTGCAGTGGATTCACCGTCTCTGGCAATTTTTAAATCAAGACTGGAGGTCTTAAAAAAGATCTGCAGAATTTCAAAGAGGAATGAATTCAGGGAAGTTCTGCAGCCTTGTTATACAGGAGGCCAGACTAGATCAGAGGTTTCATACGTTGGGTCGTGGCTTGTAAGGGTAAGCCACTAGCTGGCTGCGAGATGCTTTGTTTACTGAAGTGCTTTGTTTACTCATGCATCTGACGAAGTGGGTCTTTGCCCACGAAAGCTTATGCTCCTACACTTCAGTTAGTCTATAAGGTGCCACAGGACTCCTCATCGCTTCTGCAGATTCAGACTAACACGGCTACCCCTCTGATATTTGTTTACTGAGCGTCCACAGGCATGGGCGCTTGCAGCTCCCAGTGGCCATGGTACATTGTTCCCAGGCGATGGGAGCTGCGAAAAGTGGTGCGGGTTGGATCACCACTTCCTGCAGCTCCCAGTGGCCAGGAATGGTGAACCACAACCACTAGGAGCTATGAATGGCTGTACCCGTGGATGCTCACTGCTAACAGTCTTCAAGCATGTACACAGGTGCTGGCTTCCTTCAAGACCCAGGAGTGCTCAATCCCCCACCCCTGGCCAGGCTGAACTCTTTGACGGTAAATGCTTCAGTGCAGTGACTGGTTCTTCCTACGTGTTCCTCCTGCACCTAGCACAATGGGGCTGTGACCCAGACATAGACCACTGTGAGCCACTACAAACCAACTAATATGAATGAAAAGTAAACTACGATGAGGGAGCATGGAGAGACACACAGTGGGGTTGGGGAGCCCTGAACATAAAAGCTAAGCAGAGTCCCAGTCTGTGAAAGTCCCAGGTTTGCTCTCCTTTCTCTCCACTCTTCCTGGGCTTCTTTCTTTAGAGGGAGATAAACAACTTTGGCTGCTGGAAGGAAAATGCCACATTACTCACACATTCACTGGCTTTCAACAGGTGGCCCTGCTTAGAACCCAGCCCTGTACCAGGCAAAGCATTACGACAGAGAGAGAGAGAGAGAGAGAGAGAGAGAGAGAGAGCAAAGACCATGCTAATTTACCTCTGTACCTGTCGGATGCACTCACTGAAAGGGATAATGACTGCTCCAACTCAGAGTGACAGACACACGCCCATTGCAATAATGGCCTGAGGAATTAAAGCAGCCATGGAGAAGGCAGATGGCTTGCTATTAGTCTTAAGGAAACACATCCAAAAACCAAGCTGCAGCAATGAGGCAAAGCTTGGGGAAGGAGGGGAACAGTGCAAGAACTTAATTGCCACAAGTAGCCTGGCCTCGGTGTCAGGTCTTCGGTGAAGACATTCTCCAGACACGCAGCCTGGCTCTAAATCCCCAGGCGGAAGGAAAAGAAGAAGCTATGTTAGAAAAATACTTGGTTTGAGTTTGAGCAACTCAAGAAGAGGAAGTAAGGAACAAGAAGGAAGAGGAAGATGTGATAAGAACCCCAGGCAAATTCCTGGCAAAGATCAGCAGGCTGTCCCCACCCACCTGAGATGGGCAGCTGGGTCCCTTTCATCCAGTCCCTACCTCCAAAGACATGGCTGGAGATGTGGAGGGGGAACTGCTAATGGGAGAGACCTTTTCTTAGTGAAGCTTCAGTTCATGCCAGCCATAGAGGAGACATTCACTGCACTGATACTGCCAGCCCCAAACTCCAAAAATCATGAGTTGGACTCCTCCCCCCAAATAATGGAATCATAGAAATATATGGCTGGCAGGGACCTCAAGAAGCAGAACCACATTAACCTAGATCGGGGTGGGCACTCCAAGAGTTTGGTAAGTGGTCGAGGGCCGCACTCTTCCATGATATTAATGGAGGAGGTGCGGGGTCTGGGATGGAGGTTGAGTCAGAAGGAAGTTCAGGGTAGGGACCCGGGGGTGCAGGAGCGGGATGGGGGTCTTGGGTGGGAGTATGGGTGAAGGAGGGGGTTGTGAGCTAGGGCAAGAGATTGGGATTTAGGAGGGGGTGCTGGCTCCACAAAAGATAGAGGGGTTGCAGCAGAAGAGGATTCTGACCTGGAAGAGAGAGGTGCAGGAGGAGGTTGTGACCTAGAGAAGGTCAAGGATTTGGGTGTGACCTGGTGGTGTAGGGTCTGGGAGGAGGTATGGGTGCAGGAGCAAGAGTGCAGAGGTATGTGGGGTAGGGATGAAGGAGGTGGGGCAGAAGATGGAGGGGATGCCAGATGCAGGCTGTGACCATGAGATGATTGCCTAGGTGGCTGTTATCCAGAAGCCCAGTGGGCAGGCTCCCTGCCTGCCCGTCCCCCACATGCTGCTCAGAGCAGCGAGCTGCGGGGACCATGTGCTGCTCTGATTGCTGCAAGCCCAGGATGTGTGTGACATGCAAATAGTTTCCAGCCAATGAGAACTGCCAGATTTTGCTGGGCGGAGGACAGGATAGCAAACAACCTCCCCCGCTCCTCCTGGCTCACGGCACTTAGAGCAACACATGGTCCCCACAGCTGGCCACTTTGAGCAGTGGGGGTGGGGAGGAGCAGGGCAGGCAGGGATCTCGACTGATGCTCTCACTGGCCCGCGGGCCACATATGGCACAGCACACTCGGAACAGAACTGAGGGTGTCTGGGGGAGGCACAGCACACTCGGAGCAGAATTGAGGGCTGTCTGGGGGAGGCACAGCACACTCGGAGCAGAATTGAGGGCTGTCTGGGGGAGGCACAGCACACTCGGAGCAGAATTGAGGGCTGTCTGGGGGAGGCACAGCACACTCGGAACAGAATTGAGGGCTGTCTGGGGGAGGCACAGCACACTCGGAGCAGAATTGAGGGCTGTCTGGGGGAGGCACAGCACACTCGGAGCAGCATTGAGGGCTGCCTGGGGGTGGCACAGCACACTCGGAGCAGCATTAAGGGCTGTCTGAGGGAGGCACAGCACACTCGGAGCAGCATTGAGGGGTATCTGGGGGAGGCACAGCACACTTGGAGCAGCATTGAGGGGTGTCTGGGGGAGGCACAGCACACTCGGAGCAGCATTGAGGGGTGTCTGGGGGAGGCACAGCACACTCGGAGCAGCATTGAGGGGTGTCTGGGGGTGGCACAGCACACTCGGAGCAGCATTGAGGGCTGCCTGGGGGTGGCACAGCACACTCGGAGCAGCATTAAGGGCTGTCTGAGGGAGGCACAGCACACTCAGAGCATCATTGAGGGCTGTCTGGGGGAGGCACAGCACACTCGGAGCAGCATTGAGGGTTGTCTGGGGGAGTCACAGCACACTCGGAGCAGCATTGAAGGGTGTCTGGGGGAGGCACAGCACACTTGGAGCAGCATTGAGGGGTGTCTGGGGGAGGAACAGCACACTCGGAGCAGCATTGAAGTGTGTCTGGGGGAGGCACAGCACACTAGGAGCAGCATTGAGGGGTGTCTAGGGGAGGAACAGCACACTCAGAGCAGCATTGAGGGCTGTCTGGGGGAGGCACAGCACACTCTGAGCAGCATTGAGGGGTGTCTGGGGGAGGCACAGCACACTCGGAGTAGCATTGAGGGCTGTCTGGGGGAGAAACAGCACACTTGGAGCAGCATTGAGGGGTGTCCGGGGGAGGCACAGCACACTTGGAGCAGCATTGAGGGGTGTCTGGGGGAGGAACAGCACACTGAGCAGCATTGAGGGATGTCTGGGGGAGGAACAGCACACTCGGAGCAGCATTGAGGGGTGTCTAGGGGAGGCACAGCACACTCTGAGCAGCATTGAGGGGTGTCTGGGGGAGGCACAGCACACTCGGAGTAGCATTGAGGGCTGTCTGGGGGAGAAACAGCACACTTGGAGCAGCATTGAGGGGTGTCCGGGGGAGGCACAGCACACTCGGAGCAGCATTGAGGGCTGTCTGGGGGAGGCACAGCACACTCAGAGCAGCATTGAAGGGTGTCTGGGGGAGGAACAGTACACTCTGAGCAGCATTGAGGGCTGTCTGGGGGAGGAACAGCACACTCGGAGCAGCATTGAGGGGTGTCTAGGGGAGGAACAGCACACTCGGAGCAGCATTGAGGGCTGTCTGGGGGAGGCACAGCACACTCTGAGCAGCATTGAGGGGTGTCTGGGGGAGGCACAGCACACTCTGAGCAGCATTGAGGGCTGTCTGGGGGAGGAACAGCACACTCGGAGCAGCATTGAGGGGTGTCCGGGGGAGGCACAGCACACTCGGAGCAGCATTGAAGGGTGTCTGGGGGAGGAACAGCACACTCGGAGCAGCATTGAGGGTTGTCTGGGGGAGGCACAGCACACTCTGAGCAGCATTGAGGGCTGTCTGGGGGAGGAACAGCACACTCGAAGCAGCATTGAGGGGTGTCTGGGGGAGGCACAGCACACTCGGAGCAGCATTGAGGGCTGTCTGGGGGAGGCTAGCCTTGGCCCCATCTCTTCTGCCTGAGACCCCGCTCCTTCTGGAGGCATGGAGCCAGCCCAACCCCACTTTGCCCGGGGCCTGGCACTGTTTCGCTGCAACCACGTGGGCAAGAAACTTACATTTTTAGAATGAAGGCTGAGATTCTTATATTGTCACATGACTCCAGAAGCTGGGGTTTTAAAGAAAAACATCATAAAGCTCACAAAAACACATGAGAGTTGGCAACACTGCTGTGCTGTCCCGCCAACCTCCTGCACGGCTTTGCCAGGGCATCTCAAGCCTGGCGTGCAGCACCCTCTGCTACCCAGTCACCTGGCACCCGGACCTCTCCGATAAGGCCTCTCAATCCTACACTGAAGCACCTCCCATTGTTTCAAAGGAAAGCGGGAAGGCAGCTGTACGTGAGTAAGGATTTCAGTTCTATCCTGGATTCCTGGTGGGACCTTTGCAATGCTGTCTCCTCAGTGGGGGTAAGAGCATGCCCCTGTCTGATAGGGAATGTGTGAGGCTTCATTCATTAATATTTATAACTTAGTTTTGTGACAGCCGCCATCTTGGCCAGAGCCAGACTAAGCTGGTGATCTGCTGAGCTGAAAGCAGAAGTTTTCACAGCTTGAACTAACGAACCAGCCCTGCTAGCTGGACCTCAGACTCACATCCTCTTTAGTATGAGCACAGAGAGGGGCCCATCTCACACATTCACCAGGGGATGGTTGTTGTTTGTCTCATCCTGGCACTTCCAACAGCTCTGTCAAAGCCTGGAAGCTGCATCCTGGCACCCTCCTGCGAAGGGACTGGCAGCTGGGAGGTGTGTTATGTAAACAACAGATTCCTAGAAGCATTCTCCCTTCATGTAGCGTGCATCGTTCTCCGAATCTGGCCTGGACTCAGGCGTCCACTGGTGCCTTCCGAGCTCACACTTGTGAGGTGGGGGAGGGGTAGAATGTTCATATGATTGAAGTTCTTACACTTCCTTTTATAAATAGATAAGCTTGTTGTCTCTTCCAGTTTTAATCATGCCCACTTCCTGATTGGTGGTTTCTGCTGCACCTATATTTAACCAAGCCCCAAACAGCATCACTCCCTTTGTCAGCACCTAAAAGCTACCAGTGCTGCTCACAGGACATCAGCATAAGAACATAAGAACGGCCATACGACCATACTGGGTCAGACCAAAGATTGATCTAGCCCAGTACCTTTTCCTCCAACTGTGGCCAATGCCAGGTGCTTCAGAGAGAAAGAACAGAATAGATAATCATCAAGTGATCACTCCCCTAGAACTACAGAATCATAGAATCCTAAGGTTGGAAGAGACCTCAGGAGGTCGTCAAGTCCAGCCCTCTGCCCAAAGCAGGTCCAACCCCAACTAAATCATCCCAGCCAGGGTTTTGTCAAGCTGGGACTTTGTCAAGCCTGTTACCCATTCCCAGTTTCCAACAATCAGTGGCTAGGGACTTCATTTCTACCTATCCTTGCTAATAAACATTTATGGACCTATCATCCATGAATTTATCTAGTTCTTTTTTGAACCCTGTTAACGTCCTGGTCTTCACAACAACTTCTGGCAAACAGTTCCACAGGCTGACTGTGTGTTGCATGAAGAAATACTTGATTTGTTTGTTTTAAACCTGCTACCTATTAATTTCATTTGGTGACCCCCTAGTTTTTGTGTTATGGGAACTAGTAAGCAACTTTTCCTTATTCACTTTCTCCACACCAGTCATGATTTTATAGACGTTTTATCATATCCCCCCTTAATCTCCTCTTTTCTAAGCTGAAAAGCCCCTATTTTATTAATCTCTCCTCATATGGCAGTCATTCCAAACCCCTCATCATTTTGTTGCCCCTTTCTGAACTTTTTCCATTGCTAAGATATCTTTTTTGAGATGAGATGACTACATCTGCACAAAGTATTCAAGATTTGGATGTACCATGGATTTATACAGAGGCAGTAAAATATTCTGTTTTACTCTCTATCTCTTTCTTAATGATTCCTAACATTCTGGGGCTGTGTCTACACTGGCACCCTTTTCCGTAAAAGGGATGCTAATGAGACACTTCGGAATTGCAAATGCCGCGGGGGATTTAAATATCCCCCGCGGCATTTGCATGAACATGGCTGCCGCTTTTTTCCGGCTTGGGGTTTTGCTGGAGAAAAGCGCCAGTCTAGACGGGATCTTGTGGAAAATAAGCCCTTTTCCAGAAGATCCCTTATTCCTACTTGATCTTCCGGAAAAGGGCTTATTTTCTGCAAGATCCCGTCTAGACTGGCGCTTTTCTCTGGCAAAACCCAGAGCCGGAAAAAAGCGGCAGCCATGTTCATGCAAATGCCGCGGGGGATATTTCAATCCCCCGCGGCATTTGCAATTCCAAAGTGTCTCATTAGCATCCCTTTTTTGGAATAAGCAGCTGCTCATTAGCAGCTGCTTTTCCGGAATAAGCTGCGAGCTGTCTACACTGGCCCCTTGAATTTCCGGAAAAGCAGTGACGATTTACTGTAAGAAATCAGCTGCTTTTCCGGAAAAACTATGCTGCTCCCGCTCGGGCAAAAGTCCTTTTTCCGGAAAACTGTTCCGGAAAAGGGCCAGTGTAGACAGCACAGTAGTCTTTTCCGGAAAAAAGCCCCGATCGCGAAAATGACGATCGGGGCTTTTTTCTGGAAAAGCGCATCTACATTGGCCACGGACGCTTTTCCGGAAAAAGGGCTTTTCCGGAAAAGCATCCTGCCAATGTAGACGCTCTTTTTCCAGAAATACTTATAATGGAAAACTGTTCCGTTTTAAGCATTTCCGGAAAAAGGTGCCAGTGTAGACACAGCCCTCCTGTTTGTTTTATTGACTGTCGCTCTACATTGAGTGGATGATTGCAGAGAACTAGCCACAATGACTCCAAGATCTTTCTCTTGAGTGGTAACAGCTAATTTAGTCTCCATCATTTTGTACTTACAGCTGGGATTGTGTTTTCCAATATGCATTACTTTGCATTTATCAGCATGAAAATACATTTACTGTTTTGTTGCCTAGTCACCTAGTTTTGTGCTGCTCTTCTCTCTGTGTAATCTGCACTGAGCAGAGCTCTGCAATGGGATTAGGTCACTGGAAAATAGAAACCAATCCCTTAGACCACAGAAGGGCACTTGCAGGAGGAAACCTCTTCAGTAGAGCTTGGAGACCTCTCAGAAGGATTCAATTAATGCCCTTGACCGGTAGTGCTGTGAGGACCCTTGCTGTGGGATCTCCTCCTTGGCTGAGTGAGCATGCTGAGGTCACAGTGCTTTCTGCAGAAGAGATAATATATACAGGCAGTCCCCGGGTTACGTACAAGATAGGGACTGTAGGTTTGTTCTTAAGTTGAATTTGTATGCAAGTCGGAACTGGTACATATTGTAGGGGGAACTCTAGCCAAACATTTCTCCAGAGCTCAGTTTTATTCTCCCACACCTCACTTCCCTCAGTCCTTTATTCTCAAGATGAAGTGTCTGCTGAGAAAAGCCGCTCCGCGTCTCCCTGGTCTGCTGTGGGAGCGCTAGCTTGGCGTGTCCCTGGTCTGCTGGGGGGAAGCAGCTAGTGCGGGGTTGCCTCACCCCGTTTGTAAGTAGGGATCTGATGTAAGTCGGATCCATGTAACCCGGGGACTGCCTGTACTTATACCTCAGTCACACAGGGTCCCATATACACAGCCTGCTGGAAAACAAGGCACCTTTTGCCAAGATTTCTCTATGAGGTCACTGTTTGGACCAACAGCTGCTGCTGGACTGTTGGCTCCTGACTTCCAGTAAAACCCTTTGACAAAATGCAAACTTCCGTGTTTATCATAGTGGAGTAAGTGTGAAAAGAGGCTTGGGGCTCATGTGGAAATGCTACAGGCAGCTCAGGCTGGAAGAGATGAACAAGGCTGCTGTTCATCTATGTTCCCAGAACCAAATCAAGGGAAGGCCCCACTTGACAATACTCCCAGCTAGTGGCAGCTCTCACAGGATTAACATGTCAGTGATGCGTGTCACAGCCTCCGAGTGGAAGGAAGGAATGTTTTGAAATGGTTTCTGTGGGGCTGGCAGCTGAGACTGAAGGAGAGGCAGAGGGTAAAGATGAATCTAGCTTGAAAGAATGTTCCTCCCTGTGCAACAGATAGTGGGGCAGGCATAGGAGAGAGAACAGGGAGAGGTGTCCATGCAGAATTCAGATGAGGAGCCAGGTGCAATGAATGCTGGAGGGGGCAGAAGGGTTCAAACAAGGGTGCAACATGCAAATCTAGCTGTGACTGGTGATGGTGCCGACCACACACAGTACTCAGGCTCCACATCATGAATTAGCTAAGTAGACCTGCAAATTCCCCTCACCCTAGTTGCCAGTAATGCTTTCTGATGGGAAAGTAAAATAGTCATTTTTTCCATTGTCATCATCATCATCTTTAGTGCAAAGGGCAGGAAAGTAGATTTTTATGATTGGGCTAGTACGTTTCATGTCAATTTAACAAGGCTGAGCCCCAGGGTTTCGAGAGATTTAAATATTGCAATAACATCCCCTCACTGCAAAAATAACAAGGAGCACTGTGGCACTTTAGAGACTAATAGATTTATTAGGGCATAAGCTTTCGTACGTAAAACCCACTTTATCAGATGAACTGGAGTGAGGTTACAGAAGCAGGGGTATATATAAGGAAAAAATTGCTTGTATTAATGAAGCTAATTGACTCATTCACAGCATTTGGTGTGGAGATGTGAATATCCAGAGAGGAGAAATTGCCTTTGTAAGGTGTTAACCACCTGAGATCCTTATTCAGTCCTAAGTTGATAGTGTTGAATTTGCAAATCTTTCTTTCTTTCTACATTACCTCAAAATAAGCTCAAAATAAGCTATGCAATTTGAATAGTTCAAACTGTGTAGCTTATTTCGAGCTAGCACCACAGTGTAGGCACACCCTGAGGCTACGTCTACACTGGCCCCTCTTCCGGAAGGGGCATGTAAATTTCAGCAGTCGTCGTAGGGAAATCCGCGGGGGATTTAAATATCCCCCGCGGCATTTAAATAAAAATGTCCGCCGCTTTTTTTCCGGCTTTTAAAAAAGCCGGAAAAGAGCGTCTAGACTGGCCCCGATCCTCCGGAAAAAGTGCCCTTTTCCGGAGGCTCTTATTCCTACTTTGAAGTAGGAATAAGAGCCTCCGGAAAAGGGCACTTTTTCCGGAGGATCGGGGCCAGTCTAGACGCTCTTTTCCGGCTTTTTTAAAAGCCGGAAAAAAAGCGGCGGACATTTTTATTTAAATGCCGCGGGGGATATTTAAATCCCCCGCGGATTTCCCTACGACGACTGCTGAAATTTACATGCCCCTTCCGGAAGAGGGGCCAGTGTAGACGTAGCCTGAATGTATAAATGTCCCTCCTTGGTCTGTTTCTCCTTCCGCCAGCTGCAGCTTCTGGCTGGATCCTCTCTGTAGCTTTTCCCCAAGGTCACATAAGGGGGGGACCCACCTGCATCCTAGTGTCCCCAATGTTGAGGGGGAGGTATGACAGTTCCCCCATCCCATGCTGTTTGAGATTGTCTCACAGACACAAAAAAGTACAACCCAAAGCCATGAAGCCATGAGCTTTTCCATTTTTGTGGATTCATTCAGGGCCTCCCTGAGAACCTGCGGAATTCCATGGCGGAGCAGTGTAACTGGAGAGACATGGCCTCAATCATCCCTATTTTAACTCCATTTATGATACACGAGAGGTGAATTTCACCCACGATGGTAACTTGCAGTATAGGATCTTAAAGATGTGTTTGCATCTTGGATCTCACACCATTTTTTAAATTGATGAACCTTGAAGATTATGGCCTATGGAACTAACAGGCTGTCTATTCTATTATTAGACACCCATAGCTAGCTTGTGCCAGCTGACTCAGAATTGCAGGGCCTGGATTAAGTGGTTGTTTCAGTGCAATGTAGATGTTTGGGTTGGGTTGGGTTGGGTTGGGTTGGGTTGGGGTTGGGGTTGGGGTTGGGGTTGGGACCCTCCCACCTTGCAGCATCTGAACCCAAACATTTATACCACAGCTAAACAGTCCCTTAGCTTGAGTTCTGCTGTCCTGGACCAGGAGCAGGCTTGTAATTGTACTGCAGACACACCCAAAAAACCCAATTGCAGAGGCATATGTGACACCACAGTTTAGTGCCTTTGTCTTTCAGCTCTGGAGATGTGAGTTCAAATCCTGTTGCATGGTCACAGTGAATGCAAAGAGTGGAAATTTCCTCCTATGACTAGTTAGTGGCCAATGCGAGTCCTTTTTGCCTGCTCCAGGAATGAATTTGGCACATATATTGTAGCCAACGCTTGCAATTCTTAACAGAAGTCTTATGGGTTTTAGTGTTTTTATTACAGCTTGTACCTCTCTTGTCCAGCACTCTGTGGTCTGGCAACATTTGTGGTCCGTCATGATTTTAGTTAGCTGGATGTCCACTTATCATGGGTGTCGCCAAGTTTTCCCCAATCCCATAAAGTTTGTTTACAGCCCCCAGTCCTGTATCTCAGTGTTCTGGGCTTTTATTTAGCTCTAATTTATCCCTATGGGCACGTCTACACAGCAGAGCTCGACTCAAAATAAGCTATGCAACTTGAGCTACATGAATTGCTGCTCTCTACACAGAAGTTATTTCAAAATAGAGCACACTTCCCCTGACTTCCCTTACTCCGCATGAAATGAGGTTTACAGAAGTCAGAGTAAGTAGCCCATTATTTTGAATTTATTTCAAAATAACAAGCTTGCTGTATAGACACGCACTATGGTATTTCAGAATAACTCACGTTATTCTGAAATAACGCTGCTGTTTAGACATAGCCTAAATTTCTTCTAAGAGGCTAGTAAGCAGTAGAAATGTTGGCAGTGCTGGTAGACAATATTGACTTCCTGTGGTTAGGCAAATTTTCTTGTTTGGCACCGGTCACATCAGGTCCTGAGGGTGCTGGACTGGAGAGGTTCAACCTGATTATATAAAAATTGCTGCTTTTTTTCTTTCTTCTTTTTTTTAGTTTATAACTTTCCTGGCTAGAAAGCAAAGCTTGAAAATGTGAACTCAAAACCAAGAAGGAAAATAAACAGAATCCAAAATGTATTCTTTGAAATAAGAGCCCCTCCAGGTTTTTATATTAATCTCATGATTTGGGGAGGCCTAGGGGTCCTGGATTTTGAAACCTTGGGGTTGGCAATACTGCCATTATTTATTATTATTGTTAAATATTATCTGTGTTATTTGTTATGCTACCATTGTATATAACAAAATGATGCTCCTGCCTTGAAGAGTTAAGTGCTGTTGTTTTTCCAACGTTTTCAGCTTTAGAGAGAACTCTTATGCCCCCGACAGATATTCAGCTCTGGCATAGAGGAAAACATAACATTAGAAAAATACTCGCACCTCTGGAACAGCCACCAGAGTTTTGCAGTATCACTGTGGCACAGGTACTCGGTCCATTCCCACAGAATGCTGTAGTACTGTCTTACATAGGGAGACACCTTGTGCTGTCTGCCTTGGGTCAGAGGGCAGAATGAGCCAGGTAACTGCCTGCACTGGGAGGGGAGCTATGAAAATGATGCCATGTCTCTGAACCTCCCTAAGCCTGGAGCAGGCGGAACATCCAAACGTGCGTGTGTGATCAGAGATCAGCAGAGAAGAAGGTTGCTCCTGCCAGCAGTTATGAAAGCCAAAGAAATGGAGGCTTTGTGGTTTGTTTTTTTCCCTACCCAAGCCTCCTACTTTGTTTTTATCTTCACCGGCCAAAGTCAACGCGTCACACCTAAAAACAACAACTGTGCCTGTCTTGTCCCTCCTGCCGCTGCCTTTGCTTCTGAGACCAGCGACACTTTATTTGCATGCTGTGCTCCTGACCTTTCCTTACTGGGAATGGCCTGGGCCCTTTGCCATGGATCACTTGACTCCTTTACCTCTCATTCTGCTAGATACAGTGCAGCTGGATAAGTCACACCCCCACCCAGAGCTGGCGACATACAGTATGTCATCACCTTTTATTGCTCGTGAGAACTGACCACAACTGTCACTTACAGTCTGCTAGCAAATGTCAGCCCATAGGCTGCACTAGGCACTGGGAGGGATGGGGGGGGGGGGGACGGGTACAGAAGGAACAGCATGTGCATTACTCTCCTTTTGGGAGACTGAAAGATGTTCATTCAGGGCTGGACAGTTCAGGGCTACCTCTTTGCAGGGTGCTGGACTGAAAATAAACACTTCCAGGATCCTCTGAGAGCAGCGTTTCCCAACCTATGGGTCACGACCCAAACATGGGTCGCCACACATTTCAAAAGGGTCACCAAGTGTCTCCCCAGGTCGTTCTGCCCTTCCTCCTCCCCCTGTTTTTGAATTATCTTGGGTTGCCAAGTCTTCCTGAATTGTCAAAATGGGTTCCCATCTGGAAAAGGTTGGGAACTGCTGTCTTAGAGCATAGGTGATGGGTGTAATTGGCCAGGGCAGACTAAGCCTCCCCTGGCACAGCTATGGTCACTAGACACAGATTGTGAGATTTGCAAGGGGACGTTTTTGCTTATTATTATGCCCTGTGCAGGTTCCAGGGTGGCTGAGGAGGCAGGATGTGCTGCTCAGCCTCCCAGGTTCATCAGCCAGCTAACTGGAGAGACAGCCAACTCTTTGGAGAAAGACAGGAGATTTTTCCACAGGACGGACTGGGGTCTCAGGAGGGGAGGGTGGGCAGCTATGGGGGCTCTGGCTGACTATCAGGTCCTCCTGCTTTTGGGGGGGGCACCTTAGGTGGATGGGATAGAGTTAGGGTGCTTGCCTCCACGAAGAGAGGCACCACCCACCACCCCTACCTCACAGAGGGAATTATCTTCCTACAGATCCATGCAGGAGCGTGGACAGCCTGCCAGTTTTTCACAGTTAATGAAATAAACCCAATGGCACATTTAGAGCATGCTGTGTGTGAGCTGTTCTTTGTTAAGTCATACAATGCCTTTGGCATGGTTCTGCTCTCGCTCTCTCTTTCTCTCACACACACATTCCTGCCCTTTCTGCCAGGTCCCCTCTCTCATCTCCCTCTGTCATTCTCCAGGTGCACTGAACACATATTCATTAGTTAAATGGTCTCTGACCTTGCCAGCTTCCCTTCCATTCTCCTGTTCTTGGGGTGGGTGCTGTGGCTTCTTATTGTCTTACAGCCGTCAGGGTCTACACTCTGCAGGTGCCTAGGACACCAAGATCTTCTCAGATCTTCATTGATACTTGAAAATGTTCCCCCATGGTGAGTGTGGGCTACATGAACCCCGCTGTGCTGGTCCACAGAAGCTCTTGAACAGAGAAGTGATGATTCAGCTGATGCTGTAGCCTCTCATACGTTTATCTCTGGAAGCCCCCAGTTTGATCCCTGCTACGATGAAACAAATGGCCTCCCTGGGCAGGAGCAGAACTTGGGAAGGAGGCTCAGCCTGGCCTCACCAGGTGTTTTTGGCTCTCAGGCTCCTAAGCCAGTTCTGTGGTCTCTATTATAATCAGGTTTGTCTCCTCCAGAGCCAGGCTGCTGGAATTGTCCTAATTACAGGCAGAAGCCCATTTTCTGTTTTTAAACTGGCTGTTGCCTTGGAGTGAGAGATAGTGCTCTAGTGCAGCCTTTTTCAAACTTGGGTCGTGGGGCTGCTGGGGAAAGCTGCTGGTGGGCCCACGCCACTGTATTTACCTAACGTGTCCCATTGGCTGCAGGGAGCCCTTGGCTGGAAACGGCAAACTGCAGCCAATGGGAGCTGCAAAGCTCTGTAGTCACAGACACGTTAAGTAAACAAAGTGGCACGGGCCCACCAGTGGCTTAGCTGGAAGCCCCATGACCCACGTTTGAAAAGCACTGCTCTAGTGTGAAGAGCGAAAGGGGAAGGAAAGGTGTCATGTGGGAGAGCCAATGAAGGGCTGGTTCTGATCTCGCCCTGGCTTTGCTCTGCTGTAGCTACTGATACAATGGAGAAGACCCTCCTAATTTACATCCCCGGGAGAGGGGAAACTATCACCTGGACTCTGACTTGGACTACAGGTCTGCACATGGGCACTGGGAGGAGTAAGTGCCCTCTCACACTCTTACACACACAACCTGCACCACAAAACTGTGACTTGGCACTACATGCCTCTTTCTTTCCCTGGCACCGGCCAAAGCAGCCAGGGCCTTGGCACTGTGCCCCAACTCACCAGCTGGCACAGCAGTTCCAGTGTCAGGAGGGTAGTAACCTGATGCTAATATAGACCCACAAATTACTGCTCCCCTTGAGTAGGAGGGAAGCAGGAAAGGGACTGTACCTCCCTGTGTACTTTGCATGACACCTCCTTGTTCAGGACAGTAGCTAACGCCTCACAATCAAGCCCGGAGCAAAATACAAAATGAAGACACCAGAACCTGTTCTACACTAGGGAACTGTACCACATTCCATATAATTTCTTCCACCAGCACTGTTGTGAAATCATTCCTTAACCAGGCTGGCAAACACTGTGCTTTTTCAGAGTTTAATATCAGCTGTTAGATCTGATGTAAGTGGAGTGATCACATTTTCACCAGCATAGCAGAGAGCAGAAACTGAAAGGACAAATAGGCTAAATAATAAGCAAGACTCCTAAACTCTGTGCCCTTGAAGGTCACCACACAGACAACCCGCCTGAGGAATGCCCAAGATCTGGAGATATTTGGGTTTAATTAGGATGAGTCACGCAGGCCCTTTGCTTTGAAATTTAGTTCCTGAAAGGCCAGAGTCCTGACTAATTATGACTGCAGAAGTACAGAGGATGACATCAATAAGGGAGGCATGGGAATGGTAAAATGGGGGCTTGTATATAAAAAGGTGTGGTGGGGAAGATCAAACCTTCCAGTGAGCATGACCTAAACCTAGCTTCTGAGATCCAGCATTCAGTTACCAACCAGCCCCGGCAGTGATCACTGTGATGTGTCTCACTCGAAATATCTTTCTTTCCTCCCATCATTTCTTTTTCTGTCTATTTTGGTTGCTAGGCTGATCACACAAACCTTATACCCAGGAGATTTCTGCATCTAGAACAAAAGGGATATTTTAAATCTAGAACATGCATGGAAAGAAAGAGGGCCAGGTTTTGAATCCAATTGTACTAGTGTAACTGTGCAATACTATGATTATTTGTTCACATTACGGTCGCATGCCGGGACTCCAGTCACGGTCAAGGCTCCATTGGGCTAGGCATGGCACAAACATGCTCTAGGAGACGGCCTCCCTTCCCCAGAGAGACTGCTGACTGAAAGCCAAGGATGCCAGGTTCATTTACACTGGTGTCACAGAGCCCTGACTCATGGGGCCTAGTTTCAAGCAGGAGCTTATTGGCTGTGGAACGACAACCTATATTTAACAGACACGGATACCTGCCATCTATTCCCAGAACAAATAAATCAGGTGGAGACCACAAAGGGTCAGGGGGTGGTTCCTGAGCCAGGAATGAGAAAACATTTGGATACTGAATGGTGCAGGAGTGGGGTCCAATATTAATATATTGAGAAATGAATTAACAAATATTTAAAGGTGTTTCTTCTCCCCCTCCCCCATCTGCAGGCACTGTAACTCTCTGGAGCTCTGTTACACAAAGCAAAATCTCCTTTTAAAACATGTGATCCAGAAGATACATCTCATTGAGCCATCTGCTATTTACTCAGGTTTTATTCAGTGCTTACACAGGCAAAACTGCTAGTAAAATCAGTGAGTAAAGGCTGAGTAAATACCTTCAGGATTTGGTCCCTGGATCATGTAACATTATGAGCACAGTTGTACCAGTGGGTTTGAGAAGCAAGCGTTCAAGTTGCAGTGGTTCAGCTGTGGGGAAAGTCAGGCAGGGTGAGTAATGTTCCCAGCTGGGTGTGTATGTGTGATGGAAGTAACGACTGAAGGCTTAGGGCAAAAGACCCTCCGCACCCAAGGTTGCTTGAAGGATTCTTTGTGGCCCTAAAACCTCAAGGAGGGAATCTTGCACTAGCAAGCACACGAGAGAAGAAATATTTACCTAGGGAGAAAGGACTTGGAGGGGATCCCCCTGAGGCACCTTTTGCTATACACCCATTTCACAGGACTGGGTTGAAGCGGCAGCTCTGGAATCTGAACACCTTAGAGCTCAGCAAGGGGTGATTGGAAATGGGGGTTGGGACAATCCTTAGTAAGGATGCTGGCGCCTCCTTCCAAACCAGGTTTCCCAGCTGCTTGAGCCTACAGTGAAGTCAGATGGTTGTGAGACTGCAGAGAGTTTTCATACTAATCACTGTGCTGTCAGATTGTGCTTACTACAGTGACATCACTGCAGGAACAAACCTGAGGGCTGTGTCTACACTGGCATGAATTTCCGGAAATGCTTAAAACGGAATACTATTCCGTTTTCAGTTTTTCCGGAAAAGGAGCATCTTCATTGGCAGGCTGCTTTTCCGGAAAAGCCCTTTTTCCGGAAAAGCGTCTGTGGCCAATGTAGATGCGCTTTTCCGGAAAAGAGCCCCGATCGCCATTTTTGCGATCGGGGCTTTTTTCCGGAAAAGACTACTGGGCTGTCTACACTGGCCCTTTTCCGGAACAGTGTTCCGGAATAAGGACTTATGCCCGAGCGGGAGCAGAATAGTTTTTCTGGAATAGCGGCTGATTTTGTACAGTAGAGGGTCGTTGCTTTTCCGGAAATTCAAGGGCCAGTGTAGACAGCTCGCAGCTTATTCCGGAAAAGCGGCTGATTTTCCGGAATAAGTGGCCCAGTGTAGACACAGCCGAGGAGAACTCCCAGCCCCAACTCTGAAGCAGTGAGAAGGCAGGTTGGGAAAGGAGGGAAGCCCTGGTTCACACCCAAGGGATTAGGTGGGGCATGTCCCAGAGGGTAAAATGCTGTTTTATGCAGTGTGATATGCTGGAAATCGACTCCAAGATGAGGTCCCACTTGGAAGAGGGGACTTGCTCCAAGGAAAGGGCTGATTCTGTGTGGTGCTGAGCAGAGCTCAGAACATTTTGGCACCTGAGGCGGGGCGCTCAAATGATACCCCCATGCTCCCTCACTGCACCAGCAGCAGACACAATTTTCTACTCTCTGGGTGGCTGCCTCAATTCGCCTCATGGTAAGGCCAACCCTGGTGCTGAGTGCTCTCAAATCCCATTGAAAGTGTGGCTCCAATTCAGGGCCTGCTCTGTCAGGAAAGTCAGGATTTCTCTCTAGTGTTCTCAGTCCTTTTAAATGCAAATGAAAAAATTATTACAACCTGGAGAGTTGTGGTGGCTTTGGCAATGGGTAGATTTAACCACTTCCCTGCTCAAGCTACACTATGCTCTGCAATGCCCTGCTATAATTTTTGGGAAGGGGAAGTGCTGAACTACGCATGGTATATGTAACCCACACACCTGAGTGTGGTGCACTGTCCCACCTAATGGCACTAAGACCACTGACAGAGAGAATAATGAGTCTGTGCTACAGGTTTAGCTGCCAGCCAGCTGGCTTTTGGCTCAAGCTGTAGTGGCTCATGCATGAAGCTCCAGAGGTCCTAGATTTGGTTCTGCATGTTGCATTTCATGTACATGGGGCCTTTGCAGAAGCCCTTATGGCCCGAAGTAGCATGAAGAATGCAAAATACTCTTCACTGCAACACTCTAGGCCAGTGTTTCTCAATCAGTGGTACGAGTACCCTTAGGAGTACTTGAGAGACGTCTTTGGGGGTACATCAACACAACTGAAATTTGGAGAAAACTGAATTTTTGTTTTACGTTTTACAGCGCTTTATTTAATTTATTTATTTATTTATTTATTTATGTATTTCATTGCCTGCCGGGCTACAATGAAGTTGTTTAAACAAATGTGATGCAATGGTAGAAAAAAATGTTGTGCGTCTGAAAACTGTAGGTACTGGGGGTATTTATAATTTTTTTAAAAGGAGTACTTTATAAAAAAAAATAGAGAAGCACTGCGGTAGACTGTGTTTCTGGCTGACTAATGTCATTCTGTTTCCTCCTGGTCATGTGCAGTGATGAGTCTCTTGGAGCAACCAGAGGAATGAGGTTCTGAAACAGCCTTCCACTAGGAGCACTAAGGGAAAGATCCTAACTGGTTTTTAGGATTGAGCTTGATAAATATACTGATGTGGGGTTGCCTGTGATAGCAGGGGAGTGGATGATCCAGGAAGTCTCTTACAGTACAGTGTTCTTATATGCATGGTGAAATGAGCCATACAATTATAATACTTTTCAAACACCCCTCCTAGCTGCTCCAGCTCTGACTTAGATCTACCTTCAAGGAGCTAAAGAAGGAACAAATGGAAAGGACCTATTGAGGTATGCTGTTGCCATCCCCTGCCAATGTAAGAATGGCAAATCAGACCTCAATAGGAACATTTTCTAGTGCTTGGTCCTTTCTCCTTTTTAATGAGCTAATCTAGCAGGAGAATGAGCTCGGTATTTTGCGTCTAGTTCTGTGAATACCTGCTGGAATACTGGCACTGGGGAAAAGCAAAAGTTTAATGGTTTAACAGTGCATGACAGCATCTCCTAAGCAGGCCTGTTCTGTGGCAAAAGTACATTATTCATTCAGCATACGAGGGAGTGAAGTAATATCTTTTATTGGCCCAATTCCTGGGCTACGTCTTCACTGCGGTGCTATTTCGGGATACCGGAAGTATCCAGAAATAGCTATTCCGTGTCTTTTGAGCACACCCGTTATTTCAAAATAGATTTCAAAATAACAGGTGTGCTATTCCGGCATCCCTCTAACCCTCGTTTCCACCTACCTTATCTCTCTAATATTTGGAGATAAACACAGCTATAATGATGCGGTAAACAGTATTCATTCAGGGCAGAGAGATGTTGTTTGCAAAGTGATCAGACAGAAAAGCAGACAGGTTGTTTGAAAACTATTAGAACGATAGGCCTGGGTGGTGAGACGAAACACAGAAGGGGCCCTATCCTGGAAGGTGCTAAACCTGCAGGATTCAGGATATGAAGATGCTTCCTCATGGGATCAGGCCCCAAGAGAGGAAAACCAAATGCAGACTCAAGAAGATTTTGGATCTTGCATGGCTGGTGGCTTTTGCTTTGTTTTGTTTCCGTATCTTAGAGAATTCAACAGAAGTGTGAGACTTACAGCCATACAAAATGACAGCAAAACAAGGATACAAGCACAGACAGTACCATAAATACTCTTTATTTAAAACACATATCAAACAGTGGGGCCTGTAATAAATACTCAAAATTTGTACATGCATATTTTCATCTCTCTCTCTCTAGCTAGCTTTGAGAACAAAAATATCTTTACATTCATTTACTATTTTACTTTATATTTTGATATATACAGTTGTGCAAAAATGACCTTACCAAGGAGAGTAAACAAGAACTATTTCCCCATGTACTCTCACTGACACCAGTAATATTGCACAGAAAAATTCACAGAACCTTTCCAGCGATTGGGAAGCTGAGAAAATAGGAGGAGAGAAGAGCTGTTATTCTATTCATGGAGGACCTGCGAGCCCATTAAAAAGTTTTCTTTCAAGGTCTGACACCTTGTAAAATATTGGGCCTGATTCTTCACACCTTTACACTGTGATTCCTGTGTAAAATTGGTGTCAGAGTGATGTGTCATGGCTATTAGGGTACAATCTTACGACTAGCCCCTGGCAGCAATTTTCAGGCAAGATAGCCCAAGGTATTCTACAGTGCAGTCTTTAGCTGCCTTTATCTGTAATACAGATGTGCAGCCCATAGATCCTAGAGCTTCCACCATGCTCTGCCCTGATCCACAAGCATTGCTGAGATGCTCTGGGGGTGGTTAAAGATAAGGCTAGTTATAGTCTGCTCCATATTATGCAAACATGAGCCCACACTCAAAAGCTGATAGGTGCATGGACTGCTGTGCCCACCAGAGTCTGCTGGAGCTTCAATGTGGCACCCGGTGGGTGAAACAGTCTGCCTTGTGCTATCAGCTGTAGCATCAGGGCCTTAAAATGCAGTCATAAGGCTCCTGCAAGCTGCAGAGCTGGGCAAAGTTTTAGTTCCCTACTTTGTAGTATCACAAGAAGTGGCTGGTCTCATGTATTCCCTTTAGTACCCATTGGGTATTTTTGCACTGCAATTAAAAGCTGGCAGTTGGCTCATGACAGCTGATTTTGGCTTACAGAGCTTGAGCTGTTTAAATGCTGTAGACATTTGGGCTGCACCTGGAGCCCTGGGACTCCCTCTCTCCTGGTAGGGTCCTAGAACCCGAGCCCCAGCATGACTGTCTGTCACAGTGACACAGCCCCTCAGCCCAAGTAAGCTGGCATGGGCCAGCCACAGGCCCATGCAATGGAGACATACCCATGATGATCTCTCTTCTTACTCCTAGAAAGAGAGATGTGGTGAGACTAGAGTATAGCAAACCCCTGTGGAACATGGCTGTGTTTTGCAGCATGCGTTTCTGTCTGAGGTGGACAAGATGATTAAAGCTAAAGTCACTACCAAAAAAAAAAAAAAAACAAATGAAATACCAGTGCTGCTGGGTGCAGTATCATGAAGTGCAAAGATCTTCACATAGAAAGAGCCTTTGCTACCCCGATACTAACTGGTGTCTAGGGTCCTCCATGGGAACCAGATAAATCAAAGACAATGTAAAGCAAGTCTTGTAAAATCCTAACGCCCAAGCAATTCGTAAATGAGCACATAGAAGCAGATGTAAGTTACTAGTAGGATTGTGATCCCAGGGCTAGGTTTTCGAATGAGCTCAGCACTCAATAGCTCCCATTTAGGCACCCAAATAAGAACTGTAGGTACCAAGTACTTTTGAAAATATAGCCTGAGTGTGTGCATTGAAACATCACTAATTTTAGCTAAGGAGATGGGCTGGGACATAGAACATTTTGCCCAATACGTGTCAGTTACTGATAACCTTGTGGTCATGCAGGAACCATGTTCCATCCTACTTTATAGGGGAGGGCAATTTCCATTACGCAGGTGGGGATCAGAGATCCCAGACAGCAGAAAGTGAACCTAACAAAGGGAGAGTAAACAATGGAGTGAGCCTGCAGCCAGGGGAAATGAGCCATTCCATAAACTGATCTCACTGGGAAATGGATTTGCCATGCTCATGAAAAAAAGTCAGCAAAACAAGTTGGAAGAGAAAGTAGCAATAGAACAACTCTTTCCTGTTTATCAGCCTAGGTGTTTCTGGCTCTTGGAGACAAGAAGGCAGGGAGATGCTGGAAAGGGTCTCAGCATTTTGTTTACTCTTGCCTGGCACTGTCAAAACTGGAGGCCTTGCACACCAGCTAAAATACGTCCCTTAAAGTTAGTATGTAAAGAAATAAATGAAAGGTTTGAAAAAAGTAGGGTGGCATGACATGGCCAAGCTGGAGAACACAGCATGTGCTCACTCATCCTTTCATTCCCTCTACACAGAGGCAGGGGCTCTTTCTTGTTTTATCACATCTACGCTTTCTTTACATTTCAGGCTGCTAATATTTCTAGATATTTGGTAATGAATCCTCCTCATCCTTTCCCCTGCCTCCACTCACTGTCTCAGCACAGCTCTCACTCGCACCTTTAACATACCTAGCACAGACCTATTGAAAGTTTAGCCATTTTGGAGCTAAATAGTGAAACACGTGGACCAGAGTGCATGGGAGAGGGATGGGGATAGATTTACATGTACAGTCAGTGAAACCCTCAACTCTTTGCATTTGATCCTTCAGCTTGCAACCTTAGCTCCTCTTTACACAGCTGTACACGCCCTTTTGATATCACACTACAGTATAATATGCGATGACCTGCAGAGCGTTTCACTAATTTCCTATCGCAATCGGCTATTTGCTGAGTTGGAGGATATGAATTAGCTAGGTTCTATAGCATATGCCATACGTCTGGACCAAGGCACACACACAGCTGAGGGGGAGAGAGATTTCACTGTAACTAGAGATGGCACAGACCAAAACCCTGCTTCCAAAATTCATCATAGGCAGAATAAAAGCACAGGGCCCTGAACTTACAGGTTTGGAATCTAGGTGTAAATCTGGATTTCTCCAGAGCTTGGGATATTTGGAAAGAGGTTTACGGTGTAAGAATTCCACATACAGTACATAGTATCTAGATCAGCATATTTCTCATAGTACACCCATCACTAATTCTCTGATATTGACATTTCATCTTCTGGGGCCTAGGGTTCTCACAAAACAAAAGCTCTCCACAAATTGTCTCCAAGGAGGGAAAAGATGGTCACAGAGGAGGAACAGTACATAATATGTCTGCTTTGGAGGATGGAGTGACAACAGCTCCTGAAGTAGAAAATGCAGCTACCAGCATAAAAATGACTCAGGGATCTGCAGCTACTACGCTATTTTGCAACGATGCAAAAACAGGAATTACAGCATTGAGATTTACCAGAATCAAAAGAATTACATAACTGAACATGACATGATGCAAAACTCTGTTCAGTCAAACTGCAATAAGCAATAGATGTGGAGGGCACTTTTGCCCCACTACAAAATATATTCACAGGGACTGTACCTATAGCGACACAAAAGGTTCAAAATAGTCTACTTACATCCAGTGTAATCTCACTGACATTGCAGGGGTTGTGGAAGAAACAGACCAGCAGCACAGAGTGCAAGCCAATGTGTTTTCAGTGCAGTGGATTGTTTTAGGTGAGGTCATGGAATTTCATTTCAGAGAGAGGGGAATTCTCTCGGTTTTTTTGTCCATGAGTGAAAGCAGCATTGAGCCAGAGTCTCTGCTGGATAAACAGACATAGCTGGACAGGAGTCACTTTGCACCAGCTGTGGGCCTGGCCCATACTCCAGCTGTACATACCGATTTCGGCTGGTTTCTAGGATATTTTCTTCATTACAAAATAAATGATCGGACAAGAGGTTTTCCTTTCTGCATTTTTTTAAATTTCCACTTGGCAGTTTCTAGAGGCCCCAGTTTATTGTGTATGTCATATTGTAACTGCTTGGGTCCATGACAGTTTTGTTCTTGCACTTGTCACATTTCTATGAAAAGCCACCAGTTTTCACTGATCCAAATCCAATGAGAGTTTTGGCTGAGTAAGACTTACGGTATGTCTACATTATGCAGCTTTTAGTGACAAGGCTGTGTCGACAGCCCTGTTGCTCGAAGTCAGAGTGTGTGCACGCTGTACTTCTACCGCAACAAGAAGGCTTTGTTTTTTCAGCGATAATAGGTGCACTTGCCACAGTAGAACTCTGTTGTTCACGGGGGCGGTGGGAGGGGAGAGGGAAGAGTTAAGCACAAATGGACGACAAAAGTTTTGTGGAGCAAGTACAAGTGTAGACACCATCTGGGTAACACATAACTAAGCACCTGAGAATTTGACCTGAGAATTTGTGGATTTCCAAAGAAGTTGCTGATCCTTTCCTTCAACTTCAGATGGACTGAGACCTCCACAGCTCAACCTGCATCTGTGCTGACTTCAGAGAGAAAAGTAAAATCTGCAGCAATTCTCACATGATTTGCATACAGATCCTAAGACTGATAATGCCTCCTTTGCCCATTCTATCTGTGTTGTTCAGAACCACCTTATCCAGGTTGTCTTCCCAGCCTTGGCACACAGTGAATAATCTATTGCTTCCTGACCCTTCCACCTTCCAATGCTTTGAACAGCAATGTGGTTCTGAAATAAACCACATCCCAGATCAGTCCTCTTCTTCAGATACTCATTGCAACAGCATTTGAAGCTATAATATCACATAGCCAAAGAAACATGGTCATGGATAAAATATGCACAGTGCTTGCAATGAGGATGCAGAATTTGTTTGCATTCAGGGCCTGTGCCTGTTTGAATTCAAGGCAATGGAAGTTTGGCTAGTAATGTCAATGACACCAGTAATGGGCCCTTGCTAAAGAGAATGTAATCCTGTTACTTGTGAAAGGATGACAGTCTCCCGCCCCTCCCCCCATTTGGCTCAATCAGTCTTATAAAGCCACCCTGTCTTGGTGTAGATCCTTTATGTCACATATATATGTAATCCCATTCATGAGGATATGTTCATATTCATTTTACAAACACTGCAAGCGACTGGTGGTTATTGGTTGTTCAGACTGACAAACACGGGAGAGGAAATTGAGAACCACAACTTGTAACTAATTTTGTACTTCCTCTGGATTGCTATATAATAATAATGAATAGATACACTGATGCAGAATATGGACATATAGATCATGAAAGTGTGTGTTTGCATGCACCTACTGTACTGTACAACTGTACTTCTGCATCTAAATCCTTGCATTGTACAAAACAAGCTTCATTAACAAACAGCACTTCATTTTCTGAGTTCCTAAATGTTGCACTGTGTCAGGTTTCATTCTGCCAGGACAGCCTGTTAATGTTTATTTGCAAAGAGATTGTTTTTGTAGACCCTGTGACTTCCCGTATCAGCAATTGCATGTACCCTGTAATGTCATCACTCTGCGTGTTTGTTTCAGTGGAACTGGCTGTATTTTAAAGGCTTAATATGGGAATTAAACTGCGCATGGGATCTGCTTACAGCCTGACATCAACAGCAGGGAGAGATGCACCAATCAACCTCCCCATAGCAAACCTGTTCTCTCTTTGGTGCTAGGGGGCAGTCAAATGGTAAACAAGCAGGGACTTCCTGGAACTCACCTCACATAGCAGTCAATTACTGAAAGAGGCAAAAGCCTTCTCAGGCCACATTCACTTTGGGTTCAGCTCTGAAGTCCTGATCTAATCCAGGCAAAACTCTCTTTGTAATGGCAACCATACCTGCTGGCCTTTGAAGGAGGATTGAAGGATCGGGCTCTCTCAGTCCAAAAAAGTGAGTGCACAAAGTGAGTGAGTGCACAGTGGGCGTGAAAAGAAAGCAGAAATGGTGGGGTTTACACCTGCTTTGAACTTATTTTACAATAGAGTAAATTATTTCAGGTTTTTACTGCCTTTATAACCACCTGCTTGATGTAAATGATAATCCCAAGCATGACTGTGCACAAAAGGAAAGGTTTATGAATGTGGTTTGGGCTACAAATGCTCACTTGCTGCTTAACAAAGTGCTTTTTCCCTGGGAGGTAGGTGAGCAAGTTGGGAAACAGAAAGAAACACTGCACATTATGCAAAGAGCACCTTCCATGTGGGACAACTCCACAGATCTTTTACCAGTCTGGCTGAGGAGAAGTTCTTGTGTGCACAAGGGGGGGACTCCATGAATTAGTTACATCTCTGGCATCTGCTGTTAACAGACACAACAAAAATCTCCCCTGAAAGAGAGTAGACTACAGATTTCTGATCAAGACGCAGAGACTTTAGCTTGTAAGAAATCAGCAAGCAAATCCTCACCACTTTATGCTCACTTGACAGTCTCTGCAGCAGGCCTCACTTGGCAGGATAATGCTTATGAGATCTGAGCTTCCTGAGGCCTCAACAGCTCCTAGGAACTACAGGAAACTTTCCCAACCAAGTGCAGAAAGTATTTTCAATACAGAAAGAGCCAAAGGCAAAGACAATCTATGCTTTACATGAACAGGCTCACTCAGAAATGCATTGGAAACACCAATTACAATGACAATATTCTTTTTGCGGCAAAGCTTTGGGTGTGTGGTTGAACAAATGCTGCATTTGGGAGCAGCCCATCATCTGAAATCATTACTACTAAATTTGCAATTTTGTTTTGTTTTCCCTCGTATTTTTTTCTCATTAAGGTTCTATTCCAGGTCACCCCTTATGCGAATCCTAGGACACGAGTCAAAACGTTTTTAGATGGAGTTGCCTGACCTTTGCATGACTCCAAGATTGACTAAAAGCTATTTCAAGCAAATTAGTCAAAGCGCAAAGCAGTTTCCTAAGACAGCAGTTCTGTATTAACAGATTGTAATAACAAAGCAGGAAAACAGAAAGAGCCCAACATCCCAAGATATGAAGCGTTCAGATACTGTGATGAGGGATTTGGCATGTAAGTACACAGAACAGATTGGAATGGAAAATGTAACTGCCTGGTAAAGGACCCCGTGGGTGATTTCCCCCCACCTCAATATGTTTTGAAAGGACCCTTCTTTTTCACATCCCCTTTGCAGTTGAGCCGCACCCTTTTAAAAAAATGCCCATGTGAGCCTAAAGAAAGAGCCCTGTTCTCTAATCAATTCCTGCATTGAGAGAGGCAGAAGAGCAACAGTTCCTTCTCAGTTCCTCACCCCTGACTATACTCCTTCCCGCCTGCACCTGTCCTCTTATGTCTAAGTATTAGCTTCCCGTCTGACAGCCCAGGGGAGCTTGCAGCCAACGGGAAGCAAGTTTTGCAAACCAGGAACAACATGAAAAATTAAATTAAATTAAAACAGTGCCACAAAAACACACAGTAATATTGGAAACTGACCCAGCCTTCCATATCCATTGTCTCTTGACATCAGACACTCTCTGAATTAAATAAACCAAGTTATTTTATTTTAAATAACAAACCTTTAGCTAGAAGTTTGACTAAAATGATTTTCTGTGACTTAACAACAGAGACAACTTTCCAGCTACCATCTCAGTGACATTTTCAATCAGTCTTCTTCATTCTCCCAAATTCCCCGTTTTTTTCTATTTTTATGACACAATCCTATAGAATGTAATAGAGAACACTCTTTTATTTGTTTCTATAAATCATCCTACCAAATTTAACAGACCTATATCTTGTATATATTTCTATAGAGCAGTTCTAAATCCCTATAGAAATGAACTCATTTCCTTTAAACATATAAAAGTTTTATGGAAATTCTAAACGAACCTTTTCAGAGCCCTGCAGAACTCTGCTGGTTCTGTAGAGTTCCAGAGGATTATTCCATAAGCAGGACTTCGCACCATACTTTCCATCAGAAAATTTCTGACCATGTGATTCATTTCATTGTTTTCTTTTGTACAACAAGAAAATTCAGGTTCAAGTGCTGGTTTATTGGCTGTGTGTGGGAGCAGGAGGAGGGGAGATTTCACTTTATAACAGCATGGGGTGATCTGGATCATCGTATGGTGGTTCCTGGCCATCATGAGATGAGGGACACTTATTCAGAGGTGACACAAAATGCTGTAGGACAGACTGCCAGTTGCATGACACCAGTAGCACTGGGGTTAGCGGGTATAACCACTTCTGAAAGATGGGAAGAGCAAAAGAGGGAAATTTTAGGAGTGGGGAAAATACTGCCCAGCAGATTTCCATTAAAATGTCATTAGAGTCCCTCTGTAAACTGAACCAATGATGGAGGGCTGTAACTGGGAACAGCTCGAGGGCTACTTGCTGAGCTGAAACCTGCTGGACCCTGTTCTGACTGACGGATCCACCTTTCTTAGCTATGCTTGTCACCTCCAGGGCAGAAGAGCTAGGAGTGGTGGCCTGGGAATCAGGCTCACTGTGGTCAGAAGGGAAGGGCTAACTCATGTTACAGCTCTCGCTGAACAGTCCAGTTGCCCCTGCCCCCTGTGTTTGGGTGATGTAAACTACAGAAACCCAGCACCAACAATGATGGGCTTAATCCTTGTTAATTCTCTAGTATTTATGCTCAGATCCTTCTAGATGCCAACATTTACCTATGTCCCAAGTACAGGACATAAACCCACTTTTAGCGTATGTCTACACTGCAACACTATTTTGAAATAACTAGCTCTATTCTGAAATAACTTAGTCCGCATCTACACAGCAGGCAGTTATTTCAAAATAGTATCAAAATATTGTCAAGCTGGAGGACTTCTTACTTGGATGCGTGTAACCTTCATTGTATGAGGAGGAAGGGAAGTTGGAGAAAGAGTGCTATATTTGGAAATAAGTGCTGTGTAGACCCTCCCTATTTCAAAATAAGCTATGTCAAAATAAGATACATCATTGATGTAGCTCAATTTGCATAGCTTATTTCAAGTTAAACCCTGCAGTGTAGACACATCCTTAACCAAGGAAACTTCTAGAAAGGAGAAGTGGGGTTAGTTTCTTTAGCATAAGCTGACATTACCCATTACTCTCACAGCTAAATCACTGGGATTTCAATAATACACAGTAATGAAAATGTGTGGGTGAGAATTAAATGTAGATCTCAAGTGGAGGGCAATTGAAAATCATTTCTGGACTACTGTGAAGCGTGACCATCTGAACTGGGATTAATAGGGATGGAGGGAGGGAGGGAAGGGAGATGAGCCATTCCTAGCAGAATTTAGTATGAAGCCATTAGAGCTTCATCCCACTGTTAGACAGTGGAGAGGACTTTGCACTGACAGGTGCAGGGAGGTCAAACCAATAGACACTGCACAAAGAAGTAAACTTTAGCCTCCATTCCTCAGAGGAGGGGAAATTGAACCCTGAGTGGTCCCGAAGTAAAGGCTCCACAGACAGCCCTCTGACGTGAGACACCCACACGTCACCAAGGGACTTGAGTCCAGCTGGAGTCTGAGGGCAGCGGTCACCTGCTTATTATTACTAGAGCTATGAGGTAGATAAACAGGAACAAGAACACCGCAGCAGTCACGCATTCCTCAGGGGACGAACCTCATCCACAGTCTTAAAATAACCCTCAGTCGGGGAGGAACTAAACATGTCCTTGCCCGAGGATTCTGTACATCCTGCAAATAAACAAGCCCTCCCCCCGCGAACGGGGCACACCCACATATGTATAGCGAGCTTGCTAGGTTTAGTCCCTTGGCCCTACCAAAGAACCGTTACATTGTTGGTGCCTTTTTAATTGGACTCGGGGGCGGGGAGGAGGGTGTAAAAGCGCGTCTCTAGAACACGGACTCGGTTGTGCTATGCCTGACGCCCTGGGACTCCACGCCACCGTTCCGCACAGTACCTTTACAGTGCGCTAAGTCCTCGCTGGCAGGCAGCCCAGCTTCTTCACACAGCAGTTCACACGTTTTGCCCTGTCCCAGGGGACAGCCATTGTCCTCCTCCTCCTCCTGGAAGTCACTTTTCCCGTAGCTGTTGGAGTACCCATTGGCATGCAACTTCAGCGCAGCTCGCCGGAGGCACAGCAGTTCCTGAAAAGCGTACCTGAAGTCCGGGCTTCTGCAGTAAATCAGGGGGTTGAAGGCGGAATTGACATAGCCCACCCAGTTCAAGAGGATGTAGAGGTAAGTGGGGATGATGTTGTCCCGTATCACGTGCACGATGTTGACGATGAAGAAGGGCAGCCAGCATAGAGTGAAGGTACCCATGATGATCCCCAAAGTTTTCAGGGCTTTGTGCTCCTTCAAGCAAAACTTGGAAGTTCTCCGGTGACTCGCTCTCCCGTTCGGCTCCTGCTGGTTGTTGTTCTGGTTATGAAACCTCCCTTCGCTTTTGTCTATCTTCTTCAGCTGCTTCTTGGCTACCTGGAAGACCTTGGCGTAGACGAAGACCATGACCACCAGAGGCAGGTAGAAGGAGATGATGGAAGAAGTGATGGCATAGGCTTGGTTAGTGAAGAAGTGGCAGCAGCTGGCGTTATTGTAACACTCGAGGGCTTCCGGGCTCTCCGCTCTGTACCAGTGCATCTGGATAGGCAAGAAGGAGGTCAGAACAGACACCACCCAGACCACGAGGATGACAACCCTGGCTTTGCTTTTGGTCAAGAGACTCTGGTACTTGAACGGGGAGGTGATGGCAAAATACCGGTCCACCGCGATGACGCACAGGGTCTCGATGCTGGCTGTGACACACAGCACGTCTACGGCGGTCCAGAACTCGCACAAGAAGTTCCCGAACTTCCACTGGTTCAACATGATGTGGCTGGCGCCGAAGGGCACCACGGCCAGCCCCATCACCAGGTCGGCGCAGGCCAGGGAAGTGATGAAGTAGTTGGTGACGGTCTGCAGCCGCTGGAACTTGGCGATGGCCGTGATCACCAGGACATTGCCAAAGACGATGGCCAGCACGATCACAGACATCAGGATGCCCATGCCCACCATCCAGACGTCTTGGTGCAGGCTGGGGGAGTCTGTCCCCGCCTGGCTGCTCCCGTTGCCCGCGTGGCTGGGACTCACGGTCCCCATGGCTTCCTCCCCGCAGCGGCGACAGCTCTGCGCCCTGCGGCGGCCCCGCGTCCCACCCCCGCCGAGCTGCGCTGGCGCTTTGCAGGCAAGTCCGGGACTGTCCCAACCGGCGTCCGCTGCTCGCTGCACAGCCCCACACGCGCTAGCTGTCTCCGGCGGCTGGTGCTCGGCTGGTGCCTGCAGCAGTCACACGATGCGTCTTCGAGGTGCTTCCAGCACCGCAGCTCCCAAGAGAGGCCGGCGGCGGCTTGGCCGGGCTGGGGGACTCCTGCAGTTGGACTCACTGGTAGGTTGTTTGGAGGTTGGGGATTTGCATTGGCTGGTTCCCCTTGGCCCCCTCCCCGCCCTGCCCTGCCGCAGCTCCAGCCTGGGCAGCCGCTGCCCGGCCCGGGCTCCTGGCTACAAGTGTCCTGAGCCCGTTATGTGGCAGGGCGCTTATAGGAACAGCCCGTCGTGACATCAGGCAGCCCCAGCCAATGGGCTGCCAGCAGGACACACGCGCGCGCGGCTGCCGGGGCTCCTGCTAGTCTGGCCCGGGGAACGGGTCTTGCTGCCCGGTCCGGGTGCCTCGCGCTGGCCTGGTTCACGGGGGAGCCCGCACTTCGGTCCGCGCTGCCCGCACCGCCCCCTCCTCTGGCCGCGCGCAGCCCAGGACTCGGCCGCTCGCTCCAGGCGCTTTGGTGGACAGAGGCAGACGCGCCCCCCCGGGCGCTGTGCGTTCCGCGCTGCCCCTTCGGCCCCTTCGCTGGATTCCGCGGCCGAGCAGGGTTTCGCACCGTTTCCCTCATCACCCTCGCTCGGGGGCGGGGGGTCGTTTTGCGTGCGCCACGCCCTGTCCCCACGCCTGTCGCTGCTTCGCGAGCGAGGTGCTCGGCGCGCCCTAGCCAGGGCTGCTGCGCCTTGTGTGCTTGCACCGCGCTGCGGCCGCGGGGCTCTGAAGTGGACCCGCAGAGCCCCCCATGCGTGGGAGAAGCCGCACGGGCAGATCTAGGTGCTGCGTGTCAGAGGGAGGAAGGAGGCGGGATACTCTCTGCCCGCCCCCCGCCGACACCGCCCGATGCCCCAGGGACTGCTGGTGTACAGCTCCCAAGGGCACTTTGCCAACAGCCTGCTACTACTTAGCCTTTGTTCTTCAGCTTTAATTAAAATCACGTCGGGGCGCTGGAGACGGTGCATTTGTACAGTTTCCCTGCCAATCGCTGAGACGCAGGTAGTTACAATCAAGGAGCCCGCTACGTATCTGCCTAACTACTTTCAACGTTTAGCCAAGTTACTGCGGGTACGGATCCGTGAGTGCAGATAGTATCGAGATTCCATATTTAGAGCAGTAGGTGCAACTACTTTGTTTGCCAGATTAAGCTTCCAAAGAGACTTCGTTTCTCTAATTACAGCATTTATCTTGCAACACCCTCCTTTTAAGTGCATGTCTAAACGTAGCACATGATCCCTGGAACCAGATCATTTAGCTCCTGTAAGGAAAACTTCCTTCCTGATGGAAGAAAATACAGGGCAACATTTAACTGCGATGTCTAGGGATAGGAAAGAGAAGCCGAAAAAGCAGTGTTATGTTGACTATGTACACATACTTTTGGTACTCTACACAGCAGCGTTATTTTGCAATAACTGATGTTATTCCGAAATTACATAGTGTGCATCTACACTACAAGCCTTTCTTTCAAAATAATGTCAACTTCTTTCTCTGACTCATGGTAACCTTCATTTTAAAAGGAGGAAGGGAAGATGAAGGAAGAGTACTCTTCCTTTGACTTCTTGCTGTGCAGACAGCACCAAAAGCCAAATTAAGCTATTTTGACTTGAGCTATGCAATTGACATAGCTGAAAGTGGGTAGTTTAATTCAACTTTAGTCCTGCTGTGTAGATGTACCCTTTGAGACAAGGACCCAAATCTGCCTCCTCTTGCAAATTTTCCTGCTGGACCCATTCATTGGGATTGCCAGCACAGTAATGTAGTGGTCAACAGGAGTAAAGATGTCAGGATCTGGCTCTTTAATATTTTGCAGTTTTTATTTTGAAAGCAGACACATTTTGTCATTGCATAGGGAAGTCATGGAAACCCATAGGAACAACTGACAGGGTATAACTGGAATGGAGGGCAGCTTCCCCAAGTCTGAGCCTGTTAGTGTTGGGGATACAACAGTACAGATTTCTCATTGTCGGTTTCCATTCTGATCCTATCTGCTTGCTTGTAGCTATCAGTGGGATAAATCCAAGAGAAAAAAAGGAGGCTGGAGAGCAATGGGTTAAATTGCAGCAAGGGGGATTTAAGCTGGACATTAGGGGTATGTCTAGACTACATGCGTCTGCCGACAGAGGCATGTAAATTAGACATACCAACATAGTCAATGAAGCAGGGATTTAAATATCCACCGCTTCACTAGAATAAAAATGACTGCCACGTTGTGCTGGCTCAGCTGTTTGTCAGCATGAACCAGCAGTCAAGATGGGGATCAGTCGACAAGGAAAGCCTTTGTCGACCAATCCTGTAAATCTCATTTTATGAGGCGTAAGGGATTAGTCAGCAAAGGCTTTCCTTGTCGACCGATCCCTGTCTTGACTGCCGGTTTGTGCCGACAAACAGCTAAGCCGGCACAACGCGGTGGCCATTTTTATTCTAATGAAGCGGGGAATATTTAAATCCCCACTTCATTGACTATGTCAGTATGTCTAATTTACATGCCTCTGTCGGCAGAGGCATGTAGTCTAGACATACCCTAGGAAAAACTTCTGAACTGTCAGGGTAGTTAAACACTGGAATAAATTGCCTAGGGAGGTTGTGGAATCTCCATCAGTGGAAATACTTAAGAGCGGGTTAGACAGACATCTATCAGTAATGATCTAGATGGTGCTTGGTCCAGCTCTGAGGACAGGGGACTGGACCTCTTGAGGTCCCTTCCAATTCTAGTATTCTGTCCATATGTGGAATAATTTTATGTGCACTGAAGCATGTGCAAATGTGCACCAACAGTAGAAACATAAAAGCATAACTGAGCAGCATTGGAATCTCTCCTGAACAGCCACAGAAGTGCACAGCTTTCAGGGAAGAGTGATGGAGGGAGACCATGTGTTTTGGACTGAGTTGGAAGAAGGCAGGGGAAGTGGATCAAAGATTCAAGAAATTTGAACCAGCTGAGGACCAATCTCAGACACATTGTTTGAACTACATCTGTGTTCTCAGAGGTCATATACAATTAAAGACCGATATAGTCTTTTTAATCTGTTATAGGACAGTTCAGCTATTCCAGAGGTCCTGAACACTAGGAGAAAGACCTTTTTCTTCCTCTGGTTGTGCTGCAATTTACAGTTTACTAATTTCTTGGTAAGTAGCGAGAGACCTTTTGACTTGAGAAAAGCAATATAGAAGGAGAAGGAGGAAATGTTATGTGCCTTTGTTACATGATAGCTTTGTCTTTTCATCCTCCCCCCCTTCTCCCCATGCCAGTTTATATTGGAATTGTTAATACACTGTAACAATTTTATCTGGCTGTACACTTAAAAAGATAATCTTTTCAAATTAAAGGTTAATAACTTTTAATTTATTTGTGGCAAATGCATGGGGCAAATGTCATTTCTCTCAACAGCTTCAAAGATTTCTCCTTAATGCACGTCTGGTCTATAATCAGAGAGTTGTGACCCATCTTCAGTAAAACCATGGTACTGAACAAATGTATTCAGTGATTTCCCAAAACACTTGAGAAATGCTGTTAGAAATATGCCTGACCTGACCATATATATTCCTAACATGGTTAACCTGCTGGTCTGAGTTTAAATGGATTTTCCCCAAAAGCAAACAGTTTGTTATGTTAGGGAATAATGATTACCATATGCTCCTTTTTATCTAAAAGGAGATAATTTTGCCTTTTATGTTTAGTATCTGCTTATTTATTTATAATGAAACCATATCAACTCAACGCTTCTTTTTTCTGAGATAAAGTACATTCCATGTAGCATGTGAATTCTTTTGGACATGACTTTAAAATCTGAGGTCCTTTGGGCTGTGATGTACACGGACTTTAAGATCTCCTAGCATTTAAAATTAAAGATTGCAGCGGTGTCATGTCTAAAATACACCTCTTGTCTATAGTTGTGCATTATGCTGTGCACTTGGTAACTGCTGCCTTCCACACCAGAGGTAGCTGCATTTCTCACACACACTCTCTCTGAACTACCATGTAAGGACTGCTAATGTATGCGTACATTTGAAGAATGGGGCCCACAATTTGCAAAGCTCTTTGGAATAAAAGGTGCTATAGAAATGCAAATATTATTCATAATTAAATGGGTTTGAGGTAGAGGGCTGATTATTAATCTTCTTTAGATTTCTGAAGGATTAGTAATGTTGAATCACATTTTAAAGTTATCAAGACATTAAACATTCATAGGGTTACAGGATTCTGTCTCATTTTCCCATTGCTAATAGAAAATTAAATGTAAAAGTAATAAAGCCCTGGATGTTACATTCTGCAACATAAGTCTGCCTACAATTGCTCTGCTTCTTTCACTATCCATCATTTCTAAGACTTTGGGGTGTGAGCAAACTTCTCAGAACCTGTTGCTTCAAAGCTACTAGGTGTCCCATGTCACGCAAATTCTGCTCTTGAGGTTGCATTGTTTAAGCCCAGACCTGCTATAGTTAGAGTGCTACATTGTACACGTTCTGTGGTTTTATGAAAGAAGGGTTAGTAAGGTGCTAGAAACTAGAAATAAACAGTGAGGTTTTTGCTTAGTGTTGCAGAGGTTTCTCTTAGGATGTCTCAACCACATTACTGGAAATATTTTCAGACCTTACCCCCATGTTTTGTAGTTAAAAGCCACCCCTAAACACAGGATCTTTAACATTACTAAAATAAATAGTATTTAAAAAAAATAAAAATTGATGATGTGTACAAAAACTGTTTCCCCTGGAAATATCCAAGACCTTTGGAAAGAATGGGGGTTGGATAATCAAAGCATGCACATATTACAGAATGAAACATAAGTGACCTTTGATAAAATAGTCCTTTCACTTCACTGGAGATGGGGTAAATACAGGCAGTCCCCGGGTTACGTACAAGATAGGGACTGTAGGTTTGTTCTTAAGTTGAATCTGTATGTAAGTCGGAACTGGCGTCCAGATACAGCCGCTGCTGAAACTGACCGCCAGTTCTGACTTACATACAGATTCAACTTAAGAACCCCAAGCTTCCCCAAGTCAGCTGCTGCTGAAACTGATGAGCACTGATTCCAGGAAGCCTGGGGCAGAGCAACTCTGCCTCAGGCTTCCTGTAGTCAGCGCTGGTCAGTTTCAGCAGCGGCTGACTTGGGGATGCCTGGGGCAGAGCAGCTGGGGTGCAGCTGGGTTGCTCCAGTAGCACCGCTCCTCGGCGCTACTGGACCAACCCAGCAGCACCCCAGCTGCTCTGCCCCAGGCGTCCTGATTCAGCCACTGCTGAAACTGACCAGCAGCGGCTGAATCAGGACCTGGGGCAGAGCAGCTGGGGTGCTGCCGGGTTGGTCCAGTAGTGCCCAGAGCGGGTGCTGCAGGACCAATCCGCAGCGCCCCAGCTGCTCTGCTCCAGGGTCCAAAACAAAAGCCTGGTCTGCTGGGGGGGGCACACTATCCGCCCCCCCCAGCAGACCAGGGACACGGGGAGCAGAGCAGCAGCGGCAGCGGGGTGCCGCGCCTCTGAGGCTTTGCTCTGGCAAAGTCTCAGAGGCGCGGGACCCCCCCCCCCCGCGGCTGCGGCTTCAGTCCCGGTGCCTGTGGTCTGCTGGGGACCGTCCCCAGCAGACCACAGGCACTGGGACTCAAGCGGCAGCAGCGGGCAGGTTCCAGCGCTTCTGAGGCTTTGCTCTGGCAAAGCCTCAGAAGCGCGGGAACCCGCCCGGTGCCCCTGGTCTGCTGGAGACGGTCTCCAGCAGACCAGGGGCACCGGAGCAGCTTACGAACGGGGCTTTCTCGCCCCGGAGCTCGCAGGTAGCAATCCGCCACCTCGACCTCCAGGGCGAGAAAGCCCTGTTCGTAAGTGCGGATCCGACATAAGTCGGATCCGCGTAAGTTGGGGACTGCCTGTACTCTAAATACATCTCTATTCATTGAGAATAGATCCCCAGCAGGAGTGAATCAAGATAATTCCATGACTTACAATGATTTATACCGATTGATACCAGCTGAAGATCTATCTAGTCCATAATTGTTTAATGCAGCCCACTTGCTTTGAGACAATTTAATAGCTTGCTCTTTCCATTCCTTCTTTACACATGGGCTACGTCTACGTTGGCATGATCTTGCGCAAATATTCTTTAACGCCAGAGTTTTTACGTTAGAGTATTTGCGCAAGAGAGTGTCTATATTGGTCCGGGACTCATTGTAAGAATGATGCACTTTTGCACAAAAGCGCGTCTACATTGGCAGGATGCTTTTGCGCAAAAGCAGAAGCCCGGAACCATTTTGCAGAGGGCAAAAGGGCACCAGCCCTTTCCAGGGGCGGGGGCTGGAGCTCCTTTGAGACATGTGCTTAAAGGGATCTCACCGGACAGCCGTTTCTCTCCTGCTGTGAGCTTTAGGACCTCTTGCAGGGACTGACAGCCGTAGCAGTTCTACTTGTGGTTGCCCTCTGTCTTGTTGGACACCACTGCCTTGTGCCTTAGTGCCATTAGCTGATTTTTGGACCTCGGCTCCCTTTTTGTGCCTTGGAGCCAGGGGTGGCCTTGTGCTGTTCTGGCCCCTTCCAGCCATTTTGGAGTGCCTGCAGCTGCTGCTCCATGCTGCTGCACTCATCGTCCAGGACCTCGAGGCGCAGGTCGCTCTGGACTCCCTCACCAGGGAGGCCATGGCATCCCTGTGGCATCCCCACCCCACCATGGAGAAGCTCTTGTGGAGACTGGACACCAGTACCGACTGGTGGGACTGGCTGGTCCTGGGACAATGGGACGACCAGCAATGGCTCCGAAACTTTTGGATGCGAAAGCAGATGTTTCTGGAGCTATGTGCCTAGCTCACCCCTGCGCTCCAGAGAACCACCACCCAGCTGCGAGCACCCATCCCCATCGACAAGAGGGTCGCCATCGCAGTATGGAAGCTGGCCACCCCGGACAGCTACCGATCGGTGGCACACCAGTTCGGGGTGGGCAGATTGACTGTTGGTGCCGTCATCATGCACCTGGGGGGGGGGGGGGGGGTGCTGCACTCCAAGCCCAGGGGCAGGCAAGACTCTAGGCTGGGCCAATGGGGAATGCCCCATCACCCAGAGGTTTGGGCCATCCCTCCCTTGCACAGGCCTGCTGGTGGGGGGGGGAGGGACCGTGGGGTGAGGGAGCCTTGGGTGTGTGTGAGTGTGAGGGCAGAGGGCATCACGGGGGGGGTGGGAAGCCCCCAAGGGAGCATGCACTCACCCTGCCTTATGTGATGCGTTCCCCTGTGTTTCTGTGCACCCTTCTGCAGGTCGTCCATGCCATCAACGACGTCTTGCTTCAGCGAGTCATTCACCTGCGGGATGTGGAGGCTATGGTGGCCGGCTTCGCTGCCCTGGGGTTCCCCAACTGCAGGGGAGCCCTGGATGCAACCCACATCCCCATCCGTGCCCCGGAGCATCGAGCAGCCCATTTTATAAACAGAAAGGGGTATTTCGCAATCATACTCCAGGCCCTCGTGGACCACTGGGGCCACTTCCTGGACATTTATGCAGGCTGGTCCGGCAGGGCACATGACACCCGCGTCCTACGCAACTCCGGCCTGTTTGGCAGGCTGGAGGTGGGCACTTACTTCCCCCAGCGGGAATTTACTGTCGGGGATGTGCCCATGCCCACATGTGTTGTGGGGGATGTGGTCTACCCCCTGCTGCCCAGGTTAATGCGGCCCTACACAGGACGGACAGACCACAACCGGGCACGGTTCAACGACCACCTCAACTGGGCCCGCAACCAGGTCGAGTGCACCTTCAGCCGTCTGAAAGCCTGGTTTCGGTGTTTGCTCACCCGTCTGGAGATGGGTGAGTGGAATGTCCCCGAGGTAGTGGCCGCGTGCTCTGTGCTCCACAACATCGTGGAGTGGAAGGGGGAGGCCTTTCTCCCAGCATGGATGGCAGGCGAGGGCCAGGCCTTTCAACAGCCCCGCACAGCTGTCATCCACCAGGCGCACCGTGATGGGGTGCACATCCGGGAGGCCCTGACGGAGATGTTCTCCCAGGCCCCACAGTAGGGGTTGCCTCTGTCTCCCTTTATATCTCCCTCCCATCCTCAATCCTTCCCTCCCCTTACCTCCCAATAAACAACCAACACAGTTTTTTTTGGAACACAACATAACATTTGGAACTTTTTATTTACAATTTTGGATGGGGGAGATAAAGGGGGAGGAGGCTTTTAACTGGGATGGGGGAGCTACTGCTGGGAAGGGTGGCCCAGTGACTGCTTCTGCGGGGGCGGACCTGCACATGGGGGTCGGGCCGTGTCGGGGCAGGCAGCACGGGGAGGTGGGCAGGAGGGGCAGGAGCAGGAGGAGGCATTGCAAGAGCAGGAGGGGCAGGAGCAGGAGGGGGCATTGTGGGAGCAGAAGCGGCAGGAGCAGGAGGGGGTACGGGCATTGCTATGGGAGGGATGGCGGGTGCATGGGGCAATGCCATGCCATAATGAATGGCTTGGCCAATGTGCGTGGTGAGGGTGGAGATGGCATCTGCCATTCGCACACACTGGGCCTGGAAGGGGCCCCAGGCCTCCTGGCACCACTCCAGGTCCACCTCCACCCAGCGCGTGATGGCTGCCTCCACGGCCTGTATGTGCCGCCGAAGCAATTGGTCCCACTGCCGGACCTGCCGGCTTGGTGCTTGGGCGGCTGGGGGTGCTGCTGCCGCCGCAGGGCTAGAAGGTCCCCTGCTCCTGCTTGGTCCCGCTGCAGGGAAGAGAAGAAAGGATGGGTCAGTCAGGTAGCCCAGCCACTGTCCCCACACCCCATGTCCTCCACCCCTCAGCCCAGGTGACACCACAGTAGTGTGGCTTGGGCCCACTCGGTTACCCCCCTCTTCCCGTGTTGTATGTTTACAAGGAGGACCGCCCTGGGGTAGGGTCCTCCTCCATGTATTGTAACCATTGGTCTGAGTCCTGGCCCCTTGGGGGGTGGGAGGGCTCTTGTGTTGTGTTAACCTGTAAACCCCCTGCCGGTGGAAGCTGTGAGGCTTTGGGCTAATCACTGGTGTTTGACAGGGAGCAAGATGAATCCCCACACAGTGCCTGGGAGCACGTCTGGCAGACGTGGTCTGAGCTCTCAGATCCCCATCACGTGGGATGTGTCCTAGACGGAACCAGGAGAGTGACTGGGGAGTGTCCCATCCTTGCAGCAAAACTCAGGTGGCCTTAGGGCTGGCCCGAGCGTTTTCCCCCTCCCCGTCCCATTGTCCTCACACACAGTGGGGACTTCCTTCGAGGGGCCAGCCAAGGCACCAGGAGTAGGCGAGGGGCTCAGTGGGGGCCACGCTCACAGGGCTGTGACGCTGTGGTTTTCCCAGGAGCCAGGCATGGGACAGTGTTGCCGTTCTGCGTGCTGCACCCTTGCAGAGGTGCGGGCTCTGGCCTGAGCCCCTGGGGCCCTGGATGGTTCCAGCTGGCATCCACCCTTCCCCACTGGTCCCGCCAGATGTGTGTGAGCACCACGGTCCCAGGAGTGCCCTGGAGCTGCCTGCTGCGGCCATGTGCCGCTCGGTCACCAGGCTGCACGTGATTGCACGTGCTGCTTCCTGCCTAATGCTACGCAGCGTGCAGCTCACTGAGTGATGCTCTCTCCCCCTCCCCACTCCAGGTGCCTGGCTCCCCCCCGCCCTTGTGAGTGCAAAGAGCAACACTCACCAGTGGATCCTTCCCCGGCCTCCGAGGATACCCGGGAGACACGGGGGCTGCTGGAGAGGGCCCCCGCCTGGAGGGTCCCGCTGCTCCCCTGGTCCACCTCGTCCTCTGACCCACTGGGCAGCTGTGCTTCCTCCTCCACCTCACTGGGCCTGGTGACGGGGGGGCACCTGCTGGTGTCCACCGGCACCAAGGGTCCGTGGAGTGGTGGTGCCTGGCCCAGAATGGTGTGGAGCCGTAAGTAGTGGAGGCAGGTGTCGGCTTCTGCCCCCTGGCCCTCACTGGCCCGGACATAGCCCAGGCGCAGCTCTTTGACCTTAGCTCGGACCTATTCCAGGGTCCAGGCTGGATGACCCTGGTCAGAGAGTGCCTGGGCCATGCGGCGGAAAATGTCTGCATTGCGCTGACAGGACCGTGGGTCGTAGAGGGCCTCTTCCTCAGCCAGAGGTCCAGGAGGGCCTCGATCTCCCCTGCGGACCAGGAAGGGGTGCAGCGCTTTGTGCCCCTTGAGGCCTCCTGCGCTGGAGGTGCGGGTTGTTCCCTCCCGGAGCGGCCATCCTTGGTGGTCTGGTGGCTGTTGCAGGGAGCAGAGCCGCGTGGCAGAGCTCTGGGCAGAGGTGGCAAAGCTGCTTCTGCCTCATGGCCTCTGCAGGCTGCATTTGCCTTTAAGGGGGCTCAGGTTACCAGGCAGTCCGGAGCTGCCTGCAGGTATGGAGTGTCCAAGCGGCCACAACGGCTTTTTTCCATTTAGACTGCTTTTGCACAAAATGTCTTGGCTGCCTGTCTACACTGGCCGCTTGCGCAAGAACAGTTGCACAAGACGGCTTCTTCCTGAGCGGGAGTGTCAGAGTATTTGTGCAAGAAGCACTGATTTCATGCATTAGAACGTCAGTGTTCTTGCGCAAGAACTCGCGGTCAGTGTAGACAGGCAGGAAGTTTTTGCGCAAAATCTTGCCAATGTAGACACAGCCATGCATTCACCCTTCCCTACCTGAGAGCCAGCAGTACATGCTTCACCACAGGTACACCGAGAAAATAATGGGGGGGGGGGCTTATTAGGAAAGCAATATCTCAGAGGAGCTAATGGGCAAGAGGAAAGGGGAAGGGGATGCATTTGGGAATTTAGGCACCTAACTACCTTTGAGGATCTGGGTTTGTCATAACACTGAACTTGCAGGCTCTTGCTCCTGTCTTAACACCTGGTCAAATAAACCAGAAAATGATCAGCAAATGTTTTTGTGAATAAAGTAGGAATTTCACTTCACTGTACTTTGGGGGGAATAATATTTGTTAATTGTATTTAATTATCATCTCCAAGAGTTCAAAAAAGCATATGACAATCTCATGACACTTCTAACCTGCAATATACAAAATCTCCATATCTGTAAACATTTGGGGGTATGTCTACACTACCCCGCTAGTTCGAACTAGCGGGGTAATGTAGGCATACCACACTTGCAAATGAAGCCCGGGATTTGAATTTCCCGGGCTTCATTTGCATAAGCGGGGAGCCGCCATTTTTAAAACCCCGCTGGTTCGAACCCCGTGCAGCGTGGCTACATGGGGCACGAACTAGGTAGTTCGAACTAGGTAGCCTAATTCGAACTACCTAGTTCGTGCCCCGTGTAGCCGCACTGCACGGGGGTCGAACCAGCGGGGTTTTAAAAATGGCAGCTCCCCGCTTATGCAAATGAAGTCCGGGAAATTCAAATCCCGGGCTTCATTTGCAAGTGCGGTATGCCTACATTACCCTGCTAGTTCGAACTAGGAGGGTAGTGTAGACATACCCTTGGAGAGAGAGAGACTTTGCTTCTTTGCATTATTTGCATCATTGCCCCCCAAAAGCATATCTTTAAAAGAGGAGTAAACTTACTATTTGAAAGTCCAAAAGTGTTCATGAGGTCTCACATGTCACACACACACACAACTGGCCCACTTGCTCTCCCCTCAATTGATCTCAGAACTCTAAAGCTCTCTATCATTGTGGATGGAAAGAGCCATTCGGCCCACTTTAAGTCTTTGCTGATTTATACAAATTCCATGAGCCTTTGCCTGGTTAGCTGGGTAAAGTGGGAAAGTCAGGAAAGGAAGATTTCCACTGACTTGGCTGCCAATAGCATTTTTTAAAGGGTGAGATTTGCATCTTTACTGCCATGCCATTGAGTAAAGGTCCTTTGGCTGACTTACCTGGACCTTGCCCAGCTTCATTAATTCAATATAATCTGCTCTGTTGATCTGAAAATGAAGATTTCATTTGTTATTTCCAGCAATGTTTTCAAGAATTTATTGCATTGTTAAGTAATGGGGTAGATTCTTTGGTCCACTATGACCATTATATCAGCCAAAGATTCACACCAAAGAATTCTCCCTACCAAGATGTGAGGGGGAGGAGGTGACAAGCTGAGCAGATGATGGTGATGAGGTCCAATCCTCTGCTACCTGAAGGACCCTTATGCTAGCAGTGCCAGTATCCTGAGTTAGTTAACATACATTAAGGTCAGGCAGCTCTGACAGACATAGTGAAGAACCAGGGCTATTATATGCATAACATGAGCTCAGGGGATATGGGAAATAGTTGGTGTGAAATGCTGGCTCTTGTGAAGACAATTACCAAACTCCTATTGACTTGAATGGTGACCGGATTGCATCACTGGGATCCTGTTCCAATGAAACCTGTAGAGGTCTCTGGGGCTTCAAACTATAAAACTGGAGCACCAGTAACACAGTAAAACATCCACAAGACACCATATGCATGGCACAATGTCTGCTGCAAGCTCCAGGATGTGTTTCTCTAACCCTTTCTATATAGAGAAGATTGTAAAGAGGTACCACTATTTAAATAACACTGACCCATTCTAGTTTTTGTGGTCACTGAATAAAATCAAACTCCTTGCTTTGGATGGGCAATTAGTGTGAATTTCTGATCAGCTCTGGGTTTAGCTACAAGGGACATAAGTAATGTTGTCCTATAATCAGAACAATTTTTCTACCTTCTTCTTATAACTACCTTTTATGTACTTGAACATTCTTAACATGCTCCCCTCCCCCCTCGCCCTCCAGACTAAACAAATCCAGTTTCTTCAATCTTTTCTCATAGGTCATGTTTTGTAGAACTTTAATAATTTTTGTTGCTCTCTGGACTTTCTCTAATTTATTTGTCCACATCTTTCTTGAAACATGGCACCCAAAATTGGATATAATGCTCCAGTTGAGGCCATATCCATTTGGAGTAGAACAGAAGAATTATTTGTCATGTCTTGCTATCAACATCTCTGCTAATATGTTCCAAGATGATGTTTGCTTTTTCTGCAATAATGATACACTGTTGAGACATATTTAATTTATGATCCACTGTGACCCCTTGATCGCTCTTTGTGAAACTCCTTAGGCAGTCATTTCCCACTTTGTATGTGTGTAATTGATTGTTTCATGAGTATGCTGAGATAACCTGATTCAAATCCTTCTCCAATCTCACGCCTCTACTTACCACCTGCCACCCCTTACTGGAACCCATAAAGGTATCATCAAATAATTACAAACCACAATAAATGGGGACCCCTCCTGAAGTAAATCTTTTCTGAACCCCTTGTTCTGGTCTTCAAACAAGGCCAGAACCTCATCAGGCTAATCATCAGAAGCAAGATACCCCACAGACCAGAACACACAAACTTAATGTGGCACTAAACCCTGCCAGAACAACAGATACAAAACTTGTAGACTCATCTCCACTGCTACCATGATCCATACTCACCACAACACACCTTTCAAGATCCAAGGGTCCTACATGTATCTATAACAACATACAGAGACATATTAACCGGCCACTTAATCTTCAGTGTCCCTTGAAATATGCTTTAACTATTTATGCTCAACAATCTATTCCATCTTATATATAGCTGTTGAGTCTCTGAGTACACACACTTCTAAGAACTGAAGAAGAGCTCCATGTAAGTTTGAAAGGTTGTGTCTTTCGCCAGCAGAAGTTAGCTCAATTCAAGATCTTCCTTCACTCACTTTGTCTCTCCTGGTACATATTACATTTAAAAGAGCACAGTTACACTGCTGTAGACACTCTCTATGCTGATGGGAGGGATTCTCCCAACTGTGTACGTAATCTATCTCTTTAAGAGGCAATAGCTCTTCCTTTGACCTAGTGCTGTCTACACAGGGATTTAGGCCATCTTAACCAAGCTGCTCAGAGTGTGCAGATTTGTTTATACTCAGACCAACATAGTTAACCAATTACATTTTTTATAGTAGACCAAGCCTAAATGGGACCCTGGAAAGGCAGAATCCACTTAAATCACTGCTGTGTGGATACTGCTCTGGAATTCAGCAACGGAGATTGAATGGAGTCCCCACGGCAACATCTGTGATATGGATGACTTTTGTGGTGGAGAATTAAAAATACTAATGAAAGGGAAACTTCAGTGGGTCATTCTTCCTGTCAAGCATGGGTGGGTTCCCAGCTCCCGGGGGGAGGGGGGGGGGGGCAGAATTGTCTCAACTTCAAACAAAAGAGCTATTCAGGAAGCATGTAGCTTTTATGAGGAGACTGTTGTGGTAACAAAATAATCCAGCTTGGTTGGTTGTTATTTCTCTTTCTCTTTTTGAATTGTGAGGTGGGGCAATTTTGAGATTAACCTGGCACCATAAATCACTGGAGGAGGAAATGTTTATATTTGTTTTGAGCCACAGCCTGCCTTCCTTTGTCTGATTTGAAATGAACACTGAAGTGACAAATGAGCCTGAGTTTTTCCTCTCAGGGCTCCCTGCGTTTCCTTGTGACAGTCCTGTGGACCCTCTTTCCTATCTTTTACGCCCTCGCTCTTGAGGCCCGCTCTGTCACTGCCATTCCCACAACCAAAAAGGAACTAAGTAGGAGCTCAGAATCTGTCAACACTTCTGCCAGAGGGTTTGGTTTTGTGAAGCGCTCACTCCATTTCTTTATCTTTCCCACAGGAGGAGAATGTGCTACCTCTGAGCTCCAAGAAAACATGCCTCATGGAGAAGATACTTGGATTGGATTTAGGTTAAAGACCTGGGCTTAATCATCAAGATGGCAAGGGCTGTAGGATATCTTAGATGGCTGATGAAAAAGAATAACTTCTCGCTTCATTCAGTGATGAGCCTTCCTTTTGTTTAAGGAGTGATGTTGGGCAACTGGTTGACTCAGCAGATTGGCCATGGAATTCTTTAGTCTGAATTCAGGTCTGTAGTGTAACTGTGTTGCAATTACAGCCTGGCCAAGTTCTCTCTTCTGGACCTAAATCCTGGGCTCCACAGACTTCCAAGTTTGGATAGTGACTGACAACTCTTCCTGGCTCTGGGTCTTTCAGCCACACTCCCAGATGCAGATCCTTGGACACCATTCTTGGGCAGTAGGACCCAGGAATCTAGCTGCCTTACCCCCCTGAAACCAGTGCCGCAGCCTTTCCAAGCTGACATATTCTTAAAATATATGCTTAAAACATATTCCCCAAGACTCCACTTGGCAGTGGGAGCTGTAGTTTCTAGATAAGCCCTGCTGGGAATGTGGCAGGAAAGCAGGGAACACAGGCTTAGCAAAGGAATTTCTTAACCATAGATACTTTATTTTTAATAAAGCATACTAGAGAGTTATGAGTCTCAGAGGGGTAACAGTGTTAGTCTATCTGCAAAAACGAGGAGTCCTGTGGCACCTTAAAGACTAACAGGACCTAACCATGTCAGTTATACGATCAAGGGCTCATATTCCTGTACGTCCAGCAATGTGATATATGCCTTCATATGCCAACAATGTCCCTCTGTGATGTATATTGGACAAACTGTTCAGTCGCTTGCCAGAGAATTAATGCTCACAAATCAGACATCAGACATCTCCACACAGAAAAACCTGTTAGCCTACATTTTCATCAAACTGGCCATTCCCTTAAAGATCTAACAACACGTGGCTTACTACAAAGAGACTTTAACACCAGATTACAGAGAGAGACTTCAGAACTCTTTTTTATGCTAAAATTTGATGCGTTGAGAATGGGCCTTTATTTAGATGATAATTACCTTACACGAGGTGTATGGGGTGTTCAGGGAGGGGTAGCACCTCTGATGTACAGGCATGTCGTGTCCTTTTAGGGCAGCTTGTCCACCTTTGGTCCTCACTTGTCACTCAGCTCTCACCTGTGGCTCCTAGTAGCTGTAGCATGTGCAGCAGCCACACCCCAGGCAACAGCTTCGACAGGCTGGCTAAACCAGGTTGAGAGTAGCCGTCGGGTCATCGACCTTCGGTGAGATAGGGACTTGTCTATCCCGAGCATGTGAAGACAGACTCCGGCGGATCGAGCAGATGAGACATATTAGAATAGGACCAACGGTCATGAAGGTGGTTTCTGCAAGCGATGTGGTACGCTAAGAGCACGGCAAAACATGAAAGATGCCCTGGTCAACCACTGCGCCCAGCCCATCTCCAACCATCTTGACATTAGTCCTGCCATTGGAGCAAGATGGAATCTGGGAAGAGAGAGTGAGGCTGATTATGTGCACCTCTCCCTCACTTTAATCCAATTCACGCGCAAGTCTTGACATCTCGACATCCCTTAATTCCCGTAAACCTTAAAGTCCTGTGGCAACGGGCGAGCGACGAAGCAGCAGGTGTGGATACATGGGGAGCTGTAGCCGCGGACCTGCACGCAAGCGGCTCAGGTCTAATGGTCATCTTCTTGCTGGCCGAAGCAACAGCTGGATTCAGCGTCTACCTGAGTGACTGAGCAGCCCTCTTTAGGATTGCACTGCTCACCTCCATAGTAAGAGGAAGGGGCTAGAAAAGGTGCCCTAAACATTGTTTGCTTCATAGAACCCTGGCCAGCTTACCGCGGCTGGAGGGGATCCCATCTCATGTGGTCGAACAATAAAATTTCAAACAAAATGCAAGGTGACACCACTCACTATTGGCACATGGAATGTACGCACGCTTCAAGACAACCCTTCAGCAGATCGACCAGAAAGAAGAACAGCTCTGGTCGCCAGAGAGCTCACAAGATTTAACATCGATATTGCGGCACTGTGTGAAACTCGTCTAGCAAATGAAGGTCAGCTCATGGAAACAGGAGGTGGTTACACATTCTTCTGGCGTGGACGCAGTGGTGACGAATGTCGTGAATCAACGTCAGTAGACTGAGGAACCCCAACACAGCAGCTTCACTAGCAGAAGATCTTGGCAACCGACTTTTAGAGCTGCAATTAGAGGAAAATGCTGAGAAGGACTGGGAACGCTTCTGGGATATTGTGCACTCTTCTGCACTAAAGGTTCTTGGACCCTCACACAGGAAACAGAAGGACTGGTTTGATGAAAACAATGAAGAGATCAAGGCCATACTTGCTGAAAAGCATCGCCTTCACCGTGCTCATCAGAATGAACCGTCGTCAACAGCTAAGAAAAATGCCTTCAACAACATTCGCAGGATCGTACAGAGCAAGCTTCGCAAGATGCAGGACTCCTGGTTGAGTGCCAAAGCAGATGAAATCCAGAAGTTTGCTGATAGAAACGATGCCAAACAGTTCTACGAAGCCCTTAGATCCTTGTACGGACCTCAGCCCTCAGGGAGTTCCCCTCTACTGGACTCAGATGGTGCAACTCTCATTACTGAGAAGACTCTGATTTTACAGCATTGGGCTGAGCACTTCCAATCCGTACTGAACCGCCCATCTTCCATCAATAACGAGGCGATTGATAGAATGCCCCAGGCGGATATCAACCGCAGCCTGGATGTCTCACCATCAGAGACTGAAACCTTACAGGCCATCAGCCAGCTGTCCAGAGGCAAGGCCCCAGGATCTGATGCGATCCCAGCGGAAGTCTATAAGGGTGGTGGTGCAGTGCTTGTCGACAAACTCACTCAGCTGTTCCAGTCCTTCTGGAATCAAGAATCTATTCCTCAGGAACTGAAAGACGCGTCCATCGTACACCTCTACAAGAGGAAAGGAAATCGACAAGTTTGCGATAATCATAGAGGAATATCACTGCTTTCCATCGCAGGTAAGATCCTTGCACGAGAGTTGCTGAATTGCCTGATTGACCACCTGGAACAGGGTTTACTACCCGAGACACAGTGCGGCTTCCACAAAGAGCGTGGCATGGTGGATATGATCTTCGCAGCCCGACAGCTCCAAGAGAAGTGTCAAGAGCAGAATCGTGAACTGTACACCATCTTCGTGGAGCTCACCAAGGCTTTTGACACTGTCAGTCGCGAAAGTCTGTGGCGCATCATGTCGAAGTTTGGGTGCCCTGACAGATTCATCCTGATGGTACGTCAGTTCCAAGACGGCATGATGGCTCGTGTTCTGGATGATGGAGAAGCTTCAGAGGCCTTTCCCGTCACAAACGGCGTCAAGCGAGGGTGTGTGCTGGCACCGACCCTGTTCAGCATAATGTTTTCAGCCATGCTGTCAGACGCCTTTCAGAACAGTTCCTTGGGAATCAGACTGAGATACAGGACCGATGGGAAACTGTTTAACCTGCGAAGACTCCAGGCTGTCACCAAGATAAAGGAGACTGTGCTACGAGACCTCCTTTTTGCTGACGACTGCGCCCTGAATGTTGGATCAGAGCAGGAAATGCAAGCCAGCATGGACAAATTCCCAGCAGCATGCGACAACTTCGGCCTTCTCATCAACACAAAGAAAACCGAAGTGATGCACCAGCCAGCTCCGAAAGCTCAACATCAAGAGCCCACCATCACAGTGAAGGGACAAAAGCTGCAAGCAGTGGACCAATTTACATATCTTGGCAGCACCCTCTCCCGTGCAGTGACAATTGACATCGAGGTCAACTGCAGAGTCGCCAAGGCAAGCTCTGCATTCGGCAGACTGCTGACCAAAGTGTGGGACCGCCATGGAATAAGCCTTGCTACAAAGCTTAAAGTCTATTGAGCAGTAGTGTTAACTACCCTGATGTATGCCAGTGAGACTTGGACTGTATACAGGAGGCACGCTAGGCAACTGAACCACTTCCACACGATTTGCCTCCTCAGACTTCTGAGGATCCGGTGGCAGGATAAGGTGCCAGACACAGAAGTCCTTTCTAGAGCAGGCCTGCCATCAGTTTACACCCTGCTGATGAAAGCCCAGACACGCTGGGCAGGCCATGTTGCAAGGATGCCAGATCATCGCATCCCTAAACAGCTCTTCTATGGTGAGCTGTTTCAAGGGAAGAGATCTCACGGGGGACAAAAGAAGCGATACAAAGATACGCTTAAAGCCTCTCTCAAGTCCCTGGATATTGACACCACCTCCTGGGAGACCCTGGCACAAGACCGATCGACATGGCACATGCTGATCTACCAAGGCTATCAAACATCTGAAGCCAGAAGGACAACCATAGCACAAGAGAAGCGAGCACTCCGTAAAGCCAGAGTTGCAAAAGCTGCAACAGTGGTGCCCACACATGTCTGCCCGACGTGGCAGAACATTCTGTGCCCGTATCGGCCTTATCAGCCATTTGCAGACACACCGTGGACAGTCCACAACCTGTTAGATGTCAAGGTCCTCTTCGAATACGATGGACGAACAACAGCAACAACAACAACAACAACAACAATTACCTTACACATTACAAAGACAGCCTCCCCACCTTTTGATATCCATAGTAACTCCAGATAAGCCACTTAACTGACGCTTACAATAAGCAATTTCCTCCTTCCTTGTAACTTCCCCCTCCAGCTCCCATCTTCTATGCTATGTATCTGCCTCCTGCTGCTCCAGCCCCTGCTGTCTCCCCAGCTATCACTCCTCCTTCCACTCCTTCTCCCACTCCTGCTTATTCCTCCACACCCTCCCCACCCTCCCGGGGATGCCGAGGCCCCTGCACTCGCAGTGCTGGGAGACAGTTGGGCCAGCGAGACCTCCAACCCTGAGCCCTGAGCTTCTCCTCCCCCTTGATCCCCTTGCCTCCCCTGCCATCTCCCTCCTCCCAGGTTTCCCCCTCCCCTCTCCCACCCTCCCTCTTCCCTTCTCCCACCTTCTTTCCCCAGTCTCACCTCAGTTTCATTCCCCCCCTATATTGTTTTGTTCAATAAAGAGACTTTGTTGTAATGAACACGTCTTTTATTGTACAGCAGGAAAGGGGGTTAGGGAGGAGTAAGTGGAAGGACATGAAGGAGGAATGAGGCACAAACCCCTGTAGGGCATACCAGACAGACTGATACTGCCTGTAGAACGTGCTGCCAGGCTCACAGCAACACGTCCAGGAGAAGCACTAGAGTGCCCAGGGGTGGCTCCATCTCTATGCTGTAGAGTACTGTTGTGTCCTGAGTGAGGGCAACCAGAGCACGCAGAGAATAAAATGCTTTGCTGTCCCTCAGTGAGGTAGGCTAGCAAGCAGGGAAACCTGAGAACTGGCGCTCCGGGAGGGTCCCTTTAAGCACAGGCCTCAGATACCTTGTGTGGCTGCTGCCTGAGGCTAACTCCTGACCTGATGCCCTTCCAGAACCAGTTCTGGCTGGCATTAATGTGATTCAGCATCAAACCAATGTGGATGCGCTATTTTGAAATAGCAAAACGTTATTTCGAAATGCATTTTGTGTCTAAACGCATTATTTCGAAATAACGCTGTAGTGTAGACATACCCTTTCAGAATATGATCTGAAGAAGTGGGTCTGTCCCACAAAAGCTCATCACCTAATAAACCATCTTATTAGTTTTTAACGTGCTACATGAGTTTTTGTTTGTTTGTTTTAGATTTATTTGGGTGTAAGCTATCCTGGGTAAAGACCACATAAACTAAAAAAGCGTTTTTTTCTCATGATAGCTTACACCCAAACAAATCTGTTAGGATATGTCTACACTACAAAGTTAGTTCGAACTAACTTTCATAGGCGCTACACTAGCGCTCCGTTAGTTCGAATTTAATTTGAACTAACGGAGCACTTAGTTCGAACTAGGTAATCCTCATTCCACGAGGATTAAGCCTAGTTCGAACTTACTAGTTCGAATTAAGGGCTGTGTAGACCCTTAATTCGAACTAGTGGGAGGCTAGCCCTCCCCAGCTTTCCCTGGTGGCCACTCTGGCCAACACCAGGAAAACTCTACTGCCCCCCTCCCGGCCCCAGACCCCTTAAAGGGGCACGGGCTGGCTACGGTGCCCGTGCCAGGTGCAAGCCTGCCAGCACCCAGCCAGCAGACCCTGCACCTGGCACGGATCGAGCCAGCCACCCTATGCCCCCCAGCCCTCCCCCTCTTCCCGGGACCAGGCTGGCGGCTCCCGGGAGCTTGCCCGGGACCGCAAGAGGCGGGCACCCGCCTGGGCTAGTGCGGGCATCGTGGACCTCGTCCACGACCTCTGCACTAGGCACAGGAAAGTGGCCATCTAGGGCAGGAGAGCTGCCAGCCTGGCCACCCAGGAGCAGGTGTGCATGAAAATCAAGGTGGTCCACTGAGACTCCCGACCCTGAGCCCTGAGCTTACAATGGCCGTCCTGGGTCAGACGAAAGGTCCATCTAGCCCAGTAGCCTGTCTGCCGACAGTAGTCAACCCTAGAGGGGATGGACCGAAGACAGTGACCAAGCCATTTGTCTCGTGCTATCCCTCTCCAGCCTTCCACAAACCTTGGGCAGGGACACCACTCCTACCCCCTGGCTAAGACTACTCCATGGACCCAACCTCCATGACTTGATCTCACGTCCCTTTAAACTCTGTTCTAGTTGTAGCCTTCACAGCCTCCTGCAGCAAGGAGTTCCACAGGTTGACTCTTTGCTTTGTGAAGAACAACTTTCTGTTATTAGTTTGAAGCCTGCTACCCATTCATTTCCTTTGGTGTCCTCTAGTCCTTCTTTATGGGAACTAATGAAGAACTTTTCTGTATGCACCCTCTCCACCCAACTCCTGCTTTTAGAGACCTCTATCCTGTCCCCCCTCTGTCTCCTCTTTTCTAAGCTGAAAAGTCCCAGTCTCTTTAGCCTCTCTTCATATGGGACCTGTTCCCAACCCCTCATCATTGTAGTTGCCCTCCCCTCTCCCAGCCTCTCTCTTCCCCTCTCCCACCTCCTTTTCCCAGTCTCCCCGAGTTTTGTTCAATAAAGACAGATTCCATTTTTGAACACAATTGTCCTTTATTTTGTACATCAAGAAGAGGGGCTAGGGAAGGGTAAGTGGAAGGAGGTGAGGGAGGAATGGGGTACGCGCCCCCGATGGGGAGGACTGGGCTGGCTCTGCGGGCTTCTGGGGGTGGAAGCTCTCCTGCAGCCCCCCAATTGCCCCCTCTCCCCAGATGGCAGCCTGCGGTAAGGGCAGCCGGTCTGATGGCCGAGTGCTGTGATGTGCCCAGTGTGGGTACTCCAGGCAATCCAAGCCAGGACTGCTTTGCAAGCGGGGCACCCCTGAGAACTGTCTGTCCGGGGTGGGGGTCGGGACCCTTTAAGCACAGCCCTTGGCTAGCCTGAGACAGCATCTTCACACTCTAAGTCCTCCTCTGATGCCCTGCCAGCACTGCTTCCGGCCATCCTTAAGCCTGGTTCATGGTCCACCTAGTGTGGACATGCTAGTTCGAATTAGCAAAACGCTAATTCGAACTAGTTTTTTAGTCTGGATCCGTTAGTTCGAATTAGCTTAGTTCGAATTAACTAATTTGAACTAAGTTAGTTCGAATTAACATTGTAGTGTAGACGTACCCTTATTCTTTAAGGAGCCACAGGACTCCTCCTTGTTTTTAGAGAGCTATAGGCAACAAAATCCTGAATGTGCACCCATAAGTGTGCACCCAAAGAATTTTTTTTAAATACACTTTGATCCCCCATTAGCCACACCCCTGACCTCTGTTAACCACGCCTCTGACCTCCATTAGCCATGCCTCTAGAGGTAACCCTCTCTGGGCAAGATGGGCACATGACCAAAAGTAAAAAGTGTTATGTGACCCCGGACCCAAGGACTTTTCCCACCATCCTCCTACCAATAGGGATTAGTTTGGTCCCCACCAATGCCCCCCCACGCAACTATCCTGCAATTGCATTAATCCAATGTGTGTGACATTAATGTGGGGGTGGAGAGGCTGGGGGGGAAGTGTTCCCTTTAAGAGTTTCCTCCCATGAGCAGAATGAATTTTGTGTTGTGCACCAGTACTGAATTCATGTGGCTTGTCTGGATGTGCCATTGTGGCATCCAAGTTATTAATAAATATCTACCTTTCCCCTCTGCTGCCATGTCTCCTCCCCTTGCTCCATCAACTCCTCTGGTGCCTGCTGACCCTCAGCCCCTCACCCTCCTCTGCTGTCCTGACTCCTGCCCTTCTCACTGCCCTCAGCCTTCCTGAGACCTGCCCCTCCTCCACCAGCTCTTCTCTCTCCCCTGTGCCCACTCCTCCAGTAGCCCCACTCTGATCATGTGCGCTACCCCTCCTCATTCCTTCATCTAACACCTCCCTCGCCTCTCTCCTCTGGTGCTGGTCCCTCCCCTGCAGGTGTCTGCCCTTCTGCTTCACCCCCAGAATCCCCTGGCACCTGCACCTTCCCTTACCCCTGCACCCTCCTCGTGCCTCCCCCTTCCCTCACTGCCCCTGCCTCCTTTGCCCTTTTTTCCCTGATGTCCATCCCATCACCACCCTCTGCCCCCGTTCCCCTCATGCCCCTGTGCCCTCACACATGACTTGCTCCAACCCCACCTTCCTCATGCCCACCCCTTCTGTGAAGCCTTCTCCCAGCACCTCCCCCTCCAATCCCCAATGCCCTTACCCTCTCCTCTTCCAGCATCACCCTGTCCCCCCTCCCACAGACATCTCTCCTCCTGCCCTTTTCCTCATTGTCTCCACTTCCCCGCTAGCATTTGTGTCTTCTCTACCCTGTCCCTTTGGTGCCTTCACCTTTCTTCCCCCTCTCCCCTCCCCTTCTGTACAAGCCCCTTCCTCTCCCACCCCTTCCTCTTATCCCCCCCCCCCGCCCCTTACCTTCAGCTTCTGCCTTACAGCTTGCAGGGCTGGAGTCAGAGCCAGCCCAAGATGCAGGGCCAGGCAGGGGCACCCCTGGGGCGATGTGCGGTGCTGCAGGGCCAGGCAGGGGCGCCCTCAGGGTGCCATGCGGTGCTGCCGGGACTTGCAGGGGCGCCCCCAGGGCGCCGCATGGTGCTGCAGGGCCGGGCGCTGCGCGATGCTACCGGGCCGGGTGGGGGTGCCCCCGGGCAGCTCAACAGTGCCACCCCGTGCGCTCCGTAGTGCCAGGCCGGGCAGGAGCACTCCTGGGCGCCTTAAGAGTGCCATGCCGTGCTGCCGGGGGTGCTCAAGGGCGCCACGCTGTACTGTTGTGCTGGGTGGGGGCACTCCCAGGTTCCACAAGGGCACTGCGCCATGCTGCCATGCTGGGCGGCGGCATTCCCGGGCGCCTCAGGGGCGCCGCGCGGTACTGCTGGGCTGCGCGGTGCTGCTGGGCCGGGTGGGGCCCAGGGCACAAAAATGGCTCAGGCTAGCTGGCCCGAGACATTAGGGTGTGCCTGGGTACATCCGGCACACGCCGTGTGCACGCCAATGTGTGCACCTCATAGTCTGATCTTATTCTTTCTGTGAGTCTTGGGGTCAGTGTGCTTTCTGTTTTCTTTCTCCTCTCCCTGACATCCCTACCCGTGGTGCTTTGAAAAGCACCCTTCTTCTAAGACAGGCTCTCCCATTTCCCTGGGGGTACGTCTACTCTACAGGACAAAGTCGAATTAAGATACCCAACTTCAATTATGTTTATTGCGTAGCTGAAGTCAAAGTAGTTTCTCTCTGCTTTGATGCTATCTATACTGAAGGAAGAGCACTCTTCCTTTGACTTCCCTTACTCCTTGTGAAAGTAGGGTTACTAATATTCACAGGAATGATCCTCTCACTTTGAATTAGCTCTCTTAATTAGACCGCTAATTCGAACCCTGGAAGATTGACAGCGGCAGCTTCGATATTCCTCTGAGTGCTTCAGCCAGGAGACTTCCATGTTCTAACTCCTCTGTCAGCTTCTGTGCAGACAAATATGCAAAGTCAGTATCCCTACCAGTAGAAACCCCATTGTTCCAGTACAGGAGAAACATTTAACATTAGTGGCTCTTGATGGTGCTCTCACTGCTTCTCAGATACACTCTTCCCTTGAGGTGTCAAGTCCCCACTACAAAATGGATGCTCTAAACAGTGGTTTTCTCTGGGGGTCCACAGACTATGTCTAAGGGATCCATGAAAGGTGCTCAGATCCCCCAAAAAGGCATTCTGTTTTTCTGATCAAGCCACAGTATAAGACCTACACGTCCAAACCCAGAACTATTGTCATTACCATAGCAACCCACAGTTTTGCCCCCTTTCTTGTGCTGTGTCAACTGCCATGCACAAACGGGAGAGCAAAGAGGCCTGAAAAAGGCTTCACTCCGAATTGAAGCAGACAGCACAAAACCAGTTCACCATTTGGGGAGATTTCTGAATCAATCTGCCATAGTTATCACCTGCGTGAAATGAGCCTGCAGCATCCCATTCCAGTGGACAGGTCTCTTCATCACAGTGGCATAGTCTGTGTTTAGGGCTTTTGAGGGCCAAAAGCTGAATGAATTGTGGAGACTTTTTTTTTCCAGGGAAGTGTTTCCACGGACCCAGCCCACAGTCACTGAATATGCTCTCAACTCCTTGCACAAACAGAGGTGGGAATGGTATAGATGATCTGCAGCAGCACTGTGGCAGGGGTATTTTAATTTACAGCAAGCTAAACAACAACTCCTCTGGGCTTCCTGCTTTCTGTAGAGCGGGCTAAAGATTATGATCATCAGAACTGCCTTTCAGACAGGACCAAGGGAAAAGGAAGCTGGTCAAGATGAGTAATCACCCCAGTATATTTGATTTGCTTAATATGAAATATGATATTGGATACAACAGCTGAACACTGGGAATTTATAGTCTTCAGAATAAGTGCTGAATTGTTCCAGTATCAATCAATAACAATGGTGAATAGAGGTTATAAAATGACACAATGTGAAGGCAAAAGAGGAAATAAAGAAAACTCCAAAATAACCATTAAAGATAAATGTGTTTTTGAAAAAGCTTCTATTATTACTAGGGCCAGTGAGTGAATTTTGTGCTCATAACTGTGTGTGACTGATAACAGGAGCTATCACCAACCTTAATTCAGGCTGTGCCTGCACCCCAAAATTCTGGCAATGGCTTTCGATCCTGTCTTGCAAGCGCCCCTGCTATTGTAATGCTAATGCCTCCCTGTTCTCCCCCAAAGCTCTAGGATGGCACCTCAGTCCTGCTCTGCAGATCCTAGACTGCCCTTTGGAGTTACAGGCTCTTATGGTGAATAATGTACATTTTTTATGATGTGGGCAGACTGGGTTGAAACACCCATAACAGATTTTCACTTGTAACCTAATTCTGAGACAAATTTTCATAGGGTATGTCTACACAGCAAAGTTATTTTGAAATAACAGCCGTTATTTCAAAATAACTTTCCTAGCATCTACACAAGCCAACTGCTATTTCGAAATTAATTCAAAATAGTAGAGGGCTTATTTTGAACTTGGTAAATCTCATTCCATGAGGAATAGTGCCAATTTCAAAATTGCTATTTCGAAATAAGCGCTGTGTAGACACTAACTTCAAAATAGGGGGCCTCCAGCCCTTCCCAGGGTGCCCTGCTGGCTGCCCTGGCCACAAGGTAACTTCCGACCTGATGCCCTGCCGGGACCAATTCTAGCTGGTCTTAAATGCGATTCAGTGCCAATTAGTGTGGATGCACTATTTTGAAATAGCAAAAAGCTATTTTGAAATGCATTTTGTGTGTAGACGTGTTATTTCAAAATAAGATATTTTGAAATAACGCTGTAGTGGAGACATACCCATGCAGAATAGCACCCCCACTGAAATCAGCAGGAATTGTGTATGCAAAGCTAAGGGTGATACCCAGGGCCGTGTCCAGACTCAGGGGTTTTTTCGGGAAAAGTAGCCTTTTCCCGAAAAAACTTCCCCTGCGTCCAGACTCAAGCCGCGTTCTTTCGAAATTATTTCGAAAGAACGCGGCTTTTCTTTCGATGGCGGTAAACCTCGTTTCACGAGGAAGAACGCCTTCTTTCGAAAGTTCCTCTTTCGAAAGAAGGCGTTCTTCAATGTAAAGAGGCCGTCTTCGACAGAGAGCATCCAGACTCGCTGGGTGCTCTCTTTCGAAAAAGCGGATTTCTCTTTCGAAAGATCCGCCTGCAGTCTAGACGCGATCTTTTGAAAGAGGCTCTTTCGAAAGATGCTTTCGAAAGAGCCTCTTTCGAAAGAAGCCTGCAGTCTAGACATAGCCCAGATGTCCAGAGGTGAAAGATGATATAGTTTCTTATTTGTCATTCCATGGCTTTGCAGATGCCGGTAATACATAATGTTATTTGTAATTTTCCTTTCTAGAGCAAGCCCCTTGCCTGTCAAACACAATGTCCCTAAATCAGCTCCTGCATGCAGAAAGTACATGCATAACCACAACTGAACCATAAGGGTACGTCTACACTACAGCGCTAGTTCGAACTAACTTAGTTCGAATTAGTTAATTCGAACTAAGCTAGTTCGAACTAGCGCATCTAGAACTAAAAACTAGTTCGAACTAGCGTTTTGCTAGTTCGAACTAGCGCGTCCACACTGATTGGACGCAGGGGGGCATTTAAGGGCAGCTGAAACCGGTTCTGGCAGGGCATCAGGTCAGCAGTTGCTTTGTGTGGCTGCTGTCTGAGGCTATCTGAGGCTCGTGCTTAAAGGGACCCCCCTGGACAGCCGGTTCTCAGCTTTCCCTGCTTGCTTGCCAACCTCGCCGAGGGACAGCAAAGCATCGGTCTCTGTGCCCGTCTGTGTCGGTGCTTCCCTTCGGGGGGGACCGCCGCAGGTGGCAACATGGAGCCACGGCTCGCCCTGCACCTTCTGGTGCACGTTCTGGACTTGCTGCTGCAAGCCTGCCACCAATGGCTCGAGGCTGCCTGGCACCACCTGGGGAACGTCAGCCCCCTGCCTCTCCACCTGGCCGTCCTGGGGGCCGTGGAGGAGCCGCGGCGGCGCCCCGGCACCGGCGTGCCCCGCCGCATCTGGCGTCTGGACACCAGCAGCGACTGGTGGGACCGCATCGTCCTGGAGCACTGGGACGACCGACAGTGGACCCAGAACTTTAGGATGAGGAGGGACACCTTCCTGGAGCTCTGCGAGTGGCTCGCCCCTGCCCTGCAAAGAAGGGACACTCGCATGAGGCCCGCCATCCCCCTCCAGAAGCGGGTGGCCATCGCCCTCTGGAAGCTCTCCACGCCGGACAGCTACCGATCCGTCGGGAACCAGTTCGGCGTGGGGAGATCCACTGTCGGAGCAGTGCTCATGCAGGTACGGCGCTCGTCGGCCACCGAGCCGGGGGGGAGGGGGGCTGCGAGGAGGGGATGGGCCACCCCAGGGACAAAGGGGGGGGCGGGAGGAGGCGAAGGCGCCCCGCACCGGAGAGGTCGGGCTGTCCCGGCCGTACTACACGCCGCCAGGGGGGTTGCTTCCGGGAGTGGGGCGCGGGGCACTGCCAGGGCACGCACGCTCCCAGCCACCCGGGCGCCCCACTGATTGACGCTTTGCTGTGTCTCTCTCCGCAGGTGGTCAAGGCCATCAACCGGGTGCTGCTCCGCAGGGTGGTCCGCCTCGCCGACCCGGACGCCGTCATCCGGGGATTCGGCGCCCTCGGCTTCCCCAACTGCGGGGGGGCCATCGACGGGACGCACATCCCCATCCGTGCCCCGGAACACCAGGCGTCCCGGTACGTCAACAGAAAGGGGTACTTCTCCGTCATCCTGCAGGCCGTGTGTGACCACCGGGGACAGTTCACGGACATCAATGTGGGCTGGTCCGGCAAAGCACACGACGCACGGGTGTACCGGAACTCCTCCGTGTGCCAGCGGCTGCAGGACGGGACCTTCTTCCCCGACCGCCACATCAGGGTCGGGGACGTGGACATGCCCGTCTGCCTGGTGGGGGATGCCGCCTACCCACTGCAGCCGTGGCTCATGAAGCCCTACACGGGGCACCTCAATCCCTCCCGCCAGGCCTTCAATAACAGGCTGAGCAGGGCCCGCATCGTGGTGGAGGGGGCCTTCGGGCGACTGAAAGCCCGCTTTCGATGCCTCCTCACCCGTCTGGACCTGGCCGAGCACAACATCCCTCCCGTGGTGGCGGCATGTTGTGTGCTCCACAATTTGTGTGAGCGGAAGGGGGAGGCTTTCTTGCCAGCCTGGATGGCTGAGGCTGACCGCATGGCTGGACACTACGGTCAGCCCCGCACCGCCGCCGTCCGGGAAGCCCAGCGGGGGGCCATCCGGATTCGGGAAGCCCTGCGGGAGAGCTTCCAGGTGGAGGAGGAGGAGGACTGACCTCTCCCTGCATGCCCCACCGGGGCCTTCTTCCACCCTACCCCCCCCTTCCCCTTTCCCCTCCCTATCTACTGTACAATAAAGACACCTGGTTTTCAAACAAAAACGTCTGTTTATTTCAGAGAACTGGGGTGGGGGAGGGAGGAATGAAGGTGGGAGAAGGGAGGGGGAAACCTGGGACAAGGGAGCTGGAAGGGGAGGGGAGGGAAGGGAGGAAGGGAAAGGAAAGCTCAGGGGTGGGAGTCCGGCTGCCTCTCCCGTCTCGCCACACTGCGGGTCCGGGGGCGTCGGTGGGGAATGGTTGTGGAGGGGGGGGCAGAGAGGACAGGGGGTGTGGAGGAAGCAGGAGCGGAAGCAGGAGGAGCAGGGGGAGCAGGGGGAGCAAGAGGGGGAGAAAGAGGGGGAGCAGGGGGAGCAAGAGGGGGAGCAAGAGGGGGAGCAGGGGGAGGAGGAAATGGAAAGCGGTCCAGCAGGCTCTGGAGGTGGCCTCGCAGGGCACGGCCCTGCTCCTCCAGGGCCTCCAGACTCCTCTGGCGCAGCCTGAGGTCCTCCTGGACCCAGTGGTCCTGGAGACGGAGCTGTCGGTCCAGGAACCGGAGATGCCGCCTCTGGTAGTCCTCCTGGTTCCTGGCTGTCCTGCTTGCCCGGGCGCGGGCGGCTGCTGCAGGCGGTGTGGTGCGCCCTGCAGGCCCCGGTGCTGCAGCTGTGGTGCAAGAAGACCAGCGGTCAATTACCCCAGGGGCCCAGGTGTGTGAAACCCAGCTCCCCTCTGCAAGGCCAGGGCCCCTGCAGGATCCCCAGCTGCTGCTCCGTGGTGGGCAAGGCCCAGGCGCACGGTCCCGGGGCTCCCTCTCGCCTCAGCCCCCCGTACACATAAGGGGAACACGAGGGTACTCACAGGTGGACGCCTCCCCGGCCTCTGATGATGCAGGCGAGCGGCTCTGTGGGGTGCCTCGGGGGTCCCGGGTCCTGGGAAGGCTGGCGGCAGGCTCCTGGCTCTCAGAGCCCTCCTCCTCCTCCTCCGTCTCCAGGAGCGGTCCCTCTGCCCCGGGGTCAATCACGTCCCGGGGGGCAGGGACGGCATGAGGCCCCAGGATGCGGTCCAGGGCATGGAAGTGGGGGCAGGCCTCCGGGTCAGCCCCTGGCAGGCAGGCCCGGGAGTAGGACTGCCGCAAGTCCTTAATTTTGCAGCGCACCTGCTCCCGGCTGCGCTGGTGGCCCCTGGCGGCCAGACTGGCAGCCATGCGTCCATAGACGGCCGCGTTCCGGTGGCTAGTGCGGAGATCGTGGACATTGGAGGCTTCCCCCCAAACCTCGATGAGGTCCACGATCTCCGCACTTGACCAGGCGGGCGCCCGCCTTTTGCGCCCCCGGGCAGGCTCCCGGGAGCCGCCAGGCTGGTCGTGGGGAGCAGTGGAGGGCTGGGAACCCTCGGATGGCTGGCTCATTGTGTGGCAGGTGCAGGCTGTGCAGGCACGGGTGCTTGCAGCCTTGCAACTGGCACAAAGTGAGTAGCCAGCCCGTGGCCCTTTAAGGGCTCCGGGGCCGGGAGGGGGGCAATAGAGTTTCCCTGGTGTTGGCCAGAGTGGCCACCAGGGAAACCTGGGAAGCCTTAGCCTCCCACTAGTTCGAACTAAAGGGCTACACAGCCCTTAGTTCGAACTAGCTAGTTCGAACTAGGCGTTAGTCCTCGTAAAATGAGGTTTACCTAGTTCGAACTAAGCGCTCCGTTAGTTCGAATTAAGTTCGAACTAACGGAGCGCTAGTGTAGCGCCTAGGAAAGTTAGTTCGAACTAACATCCGTTAGTTCGAACTAACTTTGTAGTGTAGACATACCCTAACTGTCCACCATATTTTCCTCAAGCAAAAGCATTGGCATTGCTTGGCATAGTAACATGCTCTGAAATTCAGGCTCTTATGGACCAGCTTAAGGAATGGTCTCCCAAGTCAAGGATCCTTCGGATAAAACATCCTGACCCAAGACTTTTACACATGGTAGTGTCAGCATGGCCACTTCAGCTGATTTCAGCCTATCTTACACAATATAAGAGAGGTGTTTTTTTAGGGCATGTCTGCACTGGAGAGTTATTTCAAAATAACTGCCCTTATTTCAAAATAACAAGGTGAGTGTCCACACTACCAAGCCCATTATTTTGAAATAAGAAGTTTCTTATTTAGAAATAATAACTCCTGCTTGTGAAGAGGAATGGCTTATTTCGAAATAGTTATTTCAGGAGTTATTATTTTGAAATAATTTATTTTAAAATAATTTCCCAGTGTAGACATAGCCTTAATACATCAAGAAAGAGCCAGGATTCCCACATGGATGTGTAGTCTGATGGCTAGAACAGGAGCTGGCAGTCAGGAGAGATAGGTGCTGCTATTCATGACTCTGCTATTGAATTGTGGGGTGGTCATTGGCAAATAATTCCCCCTGCACATGCCTCAATTTCCCCCATTTGTAAGAAAATTACAATTAGGCTGTGTCTAGACTGCAGGTTTTTTTAGAAAAAAGTAGCCTTTTTTCGAAAAAACTTCACCTGCACCTAGACTACAGCCGCGTTCTTTCGAAATTAAATTGAAAGAATGCGGCTTTTCTTTCGACTGTGGTACTCCTCATTTCACGAGGAATAACGCCTTTTTTTGAAAGTGCTCTTTCGAAAAAAGGCGCTATGTAATGCAAACTGTGCTTTTTCGAAAGTACTGGTTGCAGTCTAGACGTAGCCTTGTTGATGCTGTTAAATCTGTGGGGACTTGAACAACAAGAAGGAGCAACATGGTGGAAAGCATAAAGAATGCACAGGGTCATTCAATCTTCTTCCATTTCAACCACCAATGTAGGGTAGCAATGGGCTGAGAGTAAAATAATGGCCCCTCTGAAATGAATGGTAGTTTTGTCATTAATTTCTGTGAGTCCAGAATTTCACTCCAGCTTCCAATTTTAGAAAGGCTACTTTATGAGATTATAGGAAAGGGAACTCTGTGTGCTACAGTATGTGCCCTGTTCTATTTAGTTCAAGAGGAAATTCGTTTTTTCCTGAGAGCTTTCTTATCAAATCTGCTGCATATCAAACCGAAAATAGCTTTTGTGGCTGTCGGTCAGAGAGATTTTTCTTTCAGTTGTATGGGATCATTCCAAGAGTTGATGGAAGGAAAGATAGAGCCAATTAGAGTGGCGTCATGGGGGTGAAAGAGGGGCTCTGGTAATGAAGCAAGCAAGGGCCAAGCAAGTGTGACTAAGTGAAGGTGAAGGATTGCCCTTCCACTCTTGATATAAAAATCACCGTCACATCCTGCCTTTCTCCATAGGGAAGGGTCAGCAATTGTTCTCTTTTAGTCAAGAGGCTCAGCTGTGAAGGAGGATGAGAAGAACGGCTTTCAGCTTCTCACTCAAGCTACTAAGAATCCAGTCTCCTCACTGACTGATGCAGTAGAACGTAATGAGGAATCACAGTCCAGCCACTGACAAAGTGGAAAAGAAGGAAAGTGTAAGGAAAGGATGAGGAGGGAAGTAGGATAGTTTTGGACTTTATGCACTGGCTTGGGTCTCAGGAGGGCTGTGTTCAGTTCCTGCATCTGCCACAGGTGTCTGGTGTGTCCTTGGGCAAGTCACCAAGGCTAACATTTTCAAAAGCGATGTAAGACACTTAAGAATCTAATTACCATAGGAAGTTATAAAGAAGAGCAGTTGTCAGTAGGTCACAGTCACTAAGGTGCTGTAGAAAATGTTTTAAATCTCTGTGTGCCTCAGATCAAATAGTGGAAGAAAATTGTCACAACCATATATACCAAAGGATACAAATAAAAAAAAGTGAACATATATGAAAAGGACAAATCAAATTTCAGAACAGAAGGGGGATAGCGGGGGGGGGGGGGGAGGGAGAAAGTAAATGTCTGTGAGCTACTGATATTAGAGGTGATAATTGGGGAATCTATCTTTGTATTGGTTAAGATAATTAGCATCTTTATTCAAATTTGAGTATAAAGTGTTGAATTTAAGCATGAATGACAGTTCAGAGGATTCTCTTTGAAGTGAAGTTTTAAAAGGTCTTTGAAGCAGGATGTAGGTAATCAAGTTGTTGAGACAATGTCCTTTCTGGTTGAAATTGCAAGAAACTGTTTTTTCTTTGTGATCCTGTCTGATATCTGTTTTGTGGGCATTGATCCTTTGGCGAAGTGTCTGAGACGTTTGACAATGTACATAGCAGACGGACACTTTCGGCACATGATTGCATAAATTATATTTCTGGATGCGCAGGAATATGTGTTCTTGATCTTATAACTCACTTGGTTGGGTCCAATAATGGTATCAGCAGAGTGAATATGTGGACAAAGCTGGCAACGGGGTTTGTTGCAAGGGAAGGTACCAGGGTTGGTATTAGTGTGGTATGTCCTGTGGTTGTTGGTAAGAATCATCTTGAGGTTAGGTGGTTGTCTATAGGAGACTATGGGTCTGTCTCCCAGAGCCTCTTGGAGTTTAGTATCCTGTTCCAGTATAGGCTGTAGTTTATTGATAATGTGTTGGACAGGTTTAAGTTGGGGGTTGTAGGTGATGACAAGTGGTGTTCTATTGTTGGTTTTCTTGGCCTATACTGGAACAAACTGTCCACCTGTTGGATACTGTCAACTTTTTCTGCTTATTAACAACCCGAGCCAAATTCAAGCTGGTCACCTGGAAGAGAAAGGTGCCCTACCTCAAGACCATCCAATCCCCTTTTCCATCCAGGTCACCTGTGTCAAGTCAAAACAAATATTGTGTGAATTTCTTATACAAAGCATGTAATTGCTTTTAGATTTACTATTGTGTGTGACATTCATCTGTGTGATGAGATTATGAGCTGTGTTTTGCACTGTTATTGTATGCTAACAGTCCATGCAATTAAATCTCTCACTGGTGTTTTTTCTATGCTATTGTGTGGTAATGGACTGATCTTTCTGTTTAAGTCAGGGTAGGCAATAATTTTTGATGAGGGAGCAACTCCAAGAATTTGGTAGGTGGTCAAGGGCTGCACTCTTCCATATTAATGGAAGAGGTGCAGGGGTCTGGGATGGAGGTTAGGTACAGAACGGAGCTTGGAGTAGGGAACTAGGATGCAGGAGATGGGGTGGGAAATGGTGAATTGGTCACTCTCCAGCCAGTCACTTCCCGCTCATAAGATCAAGGTCATTTGGTTTCACAATAGTTGATGGAATCACTTAACAGGAGTGAAAGCGGGATTCATAAGAGTTGGTTGGAACCCGGAAAGACAGGTGACACAGAGAGAATGGATCAACATTTCCAAAATAGCATCAAGAACCCCGATATGCCACCGATGAGGGCTAAGAGTGTTGAGAAATTGGGAGATTGGATAGCTCAGCAAACCACCATGTTAGTTTTATAACCAGACCCTATAAACAGTCCCAAAGACTGTTTGGGAAGTGGAGACTGAGTTCTTCTCTCACCTCTAATGCTGAAGCAAAAAACAGGACTATGTAGCACTTTAAAGACTAACAAGATGGTTTATTAGGTGATGAGCTTTCGTGGGCCAGACCCACTTCCTCAGATCAAATAGTGGAAGAAATCCCCGCTTCTTTGCCTATGCCAATTAAACTATTTTACATGGCTCCGTTGACAGAGCCATGTAATCTAGACATAGCCATATAGTCTCACAAGCATACAATTCACACATAAACTTGGATGAGAAACTACAAACATGGCTTACATCAAAGGCATCAAGTACATAAGCCAGCTAAAGCATCTCTGTGACTAAGTAGCCAGAGGGCTCTCTGCATTGGTTCCTCTGCGCAGCACACGTTTAGGGGAGGGTGACTACGTTAGCCTGGCATGTCTACTCAGCACATGAAGGTGTGACTATACACAGGTGGGCATATCCAGGCTAGTTTTAATCGAGCTAGTGCAAATAAGGGATGTGGCAGCATAGACTTCAGCATATGCTAGCAACCTGCATATATACCCTAGTGGTGTTGTAGTCAGGTTGCTAGCATGTGCTGAAGTTCAGCCTAGCATGTCTTCCCTATGACTGCTACCCAAATTAACTAGATTAAAGCTAGATCAGGTATTCCTACCTGTGCTACGATCTCATCTTCATTTGCTGTGCAGATTTATCTTATTCCTATCCCCACTGTTTGGCAAGACTTATAGGGAAAGGGATATATATGACTGTGTATTGACCTGAAGGGCAGCTACATTTTTATTTCCATGACTCACACACATATACGCACCCTTCATTCCCCTGCTGCCATTCGCAAGTTACTTAGTCATCCTCATTACCTCATTCATAAAGTAACCCCAAATGACCTGCTGGATGTAATATGTACACTATAGATACATGTACGTACATTATATATGTTTGCTTGGACTGGCATTCTCAGCCCAGGATTAGCAAGAAATGTAGCAGGTCAGGACTAACTCTGGTAACCACAGCATTATGTGTTTGCATCTAGGCATATGTGAAAGGGGTGGGAGCTTATGACTGGCATGGCAGTTGTTGCTTGTCAGGACTGGCAGAATTGTGCCAGGGTTCAGAAACTGTTCACACAAGGAATCCACAGATCAGGACAGAATCACAGAACACTAGAACTGGAAGGGACCTTGAGAGGTCATCAAGTCCAGTCTCCTGACCTTACAGCAGGCCAAGCACCATCTATATCATCCCTGATAGATGTCTATCCAATCTCCTCTTAAATATCTCCTGTGATGGAGATTCCACAACCTCCCTAAGTGTTTTATTCCCATGTTTAACTACCCTGACAGGAAGTTTTTCCTAATGCCCAACCTAAACCTCCCTTGCTGCAGTTTAAGCCCATTGTGTCTTGTCCTATCATCAGAGGCCAAGAAGAACAATTCCCCCCCCCCCTCCTTTCTGTGACACCCTTTTAGATACCTGAAAACCACTGTTATGTCCCCTCTCAGTCTTCTCTTTTCCAAACTAACCAAGCCCAGTTCCTTCAACGTTGCCTCATAGCTCATGTTCTCTAGACCTTTAATCATTTTTGTTGCTCTTCTCTGGACCTTCTCCAGTTTCTCCACATCTTTCTTGAAACGTGGTGCCCAAAACTGGACACAATACTCCAATTGAGACCTAATCAGTGCAGAGTGGAGTGGAAGAATGACTTCTCATGTCTTGCTCACAACACTCCTGTTAATGCATTCCAGAATCATTTTAGCCTTTTTTTGCAACTGTGTTACACTGTTGACTCATATTTAGCTTGTGGTCCACTATGACCCCTAGATCGCTTTCTACAGTACTCCTTCCTAGTCACTTCCCATTCTGTATGTGTGAAATTGATTGTTCCTTCCTAAGTGGAGTACTTTGCATTTGTCCTTTATTAAACTTCATCCTATTTACCTCAGACCATTTCTCCAGTTTGTCCAGACCATTTTGAATTATGACCATATCCTCCAAAGCAGTTGCAACCTCTCCCAGCTTGGTATCATCTGAAAATTCAATAAGCATGCTCCCTATGCCATCATCTAAATCATTGATGAAGATATTGAACAGAACCTATCCTAAAACAGACCTCTGTGGAACCCCACCTATTATACCTTTCCAGCATGATTGTGAGCCATTAATAACTACTCTCTGAGAATGGTTATCCAGCCGTTATGCACCCACCTTATAGTACCCCCATCTAGGTTGTATTTCCCTAGTTTATTGATAAGAAGGTCATGCAAGACTGTATCAGATGCCTTACTAAAGTCTTGGTATACCATGGCCACCACTTCTCCCTTATTCACAGGACTTGTTATCCTGTCAAAAAAAGCTGCCAGATTGGTTTGATGATTGGTTCTTTATAAATCCATGCTGGCCTTTACATATCACCTTATTTTCTTCCAGATGTTTGCAGATGAATCTTTCCTGCAACAAAAGTTAAACTGACAGGTCTGTAGTTTCCTGAGTTGTTCTTATTTCACATTTTATAGATGGACACCATATTTGCCCTTTTACAGTCTTCTGGAATTTCTTCTGACTTACATGATTTTTCAAAGATGATAGCTAAAGGCTCAGATACCTCCTCTATCAGCTCCTTGGGTATTCTAGGATGCATTTTATCAGGCCCTGGCTACTTGCAGACACCTAACTTTTCTAAGTAATGTTTAACTTGTTCTTTTTTTATTTTATCTTCTAAACCTACCCCATTTGCACTAGCATTCACTATCATCCCTTCATCATCAAACTTCTTGGTGAAAACCCAAACAAAGAAGTTATTAAGCACCTCTGCAATTTCCTGTTATTGTTTCTCCCTCTTCACTGAACAATTGGGCCTACCCTCTTCTTGGACTACGTCTTGCTTCTAATATAATTATATAATGTCTTCTTGTTACCCTGTATGTCTCTAGCTAGATTGAGCTCGTTTTGTGACTTTGCCTTTCTGATCTTGCCCCTGCATAACTGTGTTGTTTGCTTATATTCATCCTTTGTAATTTGACCTAGTTTCTACTTTTTATATGACTCCTTTTTGATTTTTAGATAATACAAGATCTCCAGGTGAAGGCAAGGCAGTCTTTTGCCATATTTTCTAGTTTTCCTACACAGCAGAATAGTTTGCTCTTGGGCCCTTAATAATGTCCCTTTGAAAAACTGCCAACTGTCTTCAGTTGTTTTTCCTCTTAGTCTTGCTTCCCATGGGACTTTACTACCATCTCTCTGAGCTTACTAAAATCTGCCCTCCTGAAATCCATTGTCTTTATTTTGTTGTTCTCCCTTCTACCATTCCTTAGAATCATGAACTCTATGATTTCATGATCACTTTCACCCAAAGTGCCTTCTACTTTCATGTTTTCAACCAGTTCCTCACTATTTGTTTAAAATCAAATGAAGAAAAGCTTTCCCCTTAATAATTTCCTCCTCAAAGCTCTGAAAAACAAGGAGGGATAGCTCAGTGGTTTGAGTATTGGCCTGCTACCCTGAGAGTTGTGAACTCAATCCTTGAGGGGTCTATTTAGGGATCTGGGGCAAATTTATCAGGGATGGTACTTGGTACTACTGTCTGGGCAGGGGACTGGACTCAATGACCTCTTAAGGTCCCCTCCAGCTCTATGAGATAGGTATAATTCCATTTGTTGTTGTTGTTGTTATTAAATAAAAAATTGTTTCCAGTGCAGTCCAAGGAGTCATTGGATAATCTGTGCCCCACTGTATTAGTTTCACAAGATTTAAGGTGCAATGACCCAGTCATGCATGATGGTAATTTTGCACAATTCCTACCCATATACGGTATGTCTATACTGCAAATTGAAAAACATTGGCTGACCCATGTCAGCTGACTCAGGCTCATGAGGCCTAGGTTATGTAGCTGTTTGAATGGGGTGCATCTGTCCAAGCTTGGGTTGGAGAATGGGCCCTGAGACCCAAATACTCCCCTCTTTAGGAGTCCCCAGAGCATGGGTTCCAACCCAAGCCTAGACATCTACACCACAATTAAACAGCCTCATAACCTGGGCCCCATGGACCTGAAGTCAACTGGCTTGGGCCCACCATGGGTATTGAATTTCAGTGGCAGTGCTTAACTGTGACCAGAACTACTGTAAAGATCCTTAGTTTCATGAGCATTACATTTATACCACACTATTTTCATATAGCCTAAAGGAATGAGCTGATGCTTTCAATGGTGCCTACAGAACTTGCACACCCAGTTCCCTTTAGAATTGTCTAGATCTCTTAGATGGCTTGAAATTCTCAGCATGTGTGGTTGTTTCATAGGGTAGGTGCATGTGTAACTTAGTTCGACGTGGACATGATCTATGGTTTAGATGGAGGACAAGAGTCATCTTTCAAATGCGACTCAATCCTTTAAGCAGTCACCATGGCTACTTGGATATATTTCCTACTAGGCTGTCTACACTTAAAATAGCCTAGAGAATTTCACAGGATGTGATGTAGTGGGGTTTGTATTCACTCTTATAGTCACTGTATTCACTCTGTTTGCTTTGTTGCGTTGTATGTGATTCTACTGTCCTGTGCTGTTCTGGAGTAACTCTGTGTATGTGTGTGCCTAAGTTTCCCTGGGCACTGCAACACTGTCTGGACGTGAAGGGGAAGGCTGGACATGACTCATTGTGGAAGTATGCTCAGTCTCTCCCATCCTGAGGGACCAGGTGACAGCAGATAACACCATGCCAGGGAATCTGGACAAAGCAGGGGGAGGGGCTGCCTAGAGGGCTTGGACCAGTTGCTGGGCATGGGAGTTAGTTTTTCATCTGGCTGGGGGGAAGGAAGTCTAGATGGCTTGGGGGGACTGGGCAGGGGCCCAGAGCCAGGGCTCTGGGCTCCCATATCTCCAAGATGAATTGGACTAAATGCTCCTGGTTCCTGTAACAAGCCTGTGCTACGCTGTGTCCCCATGAACCAGTAAACCTTGGCTATGTCTACACTGGCAGATTCTTGTGCAAGTATGGCCGTTTTTGCACAAGAATGCACAGAGCGTCCACACTGCCCACCTTCTCTTGCGGAAGAAGATTTACAGTACATCATGGTAAGAGACGGCTTTTTGTGCAAGAGCTATGCTCTTTTTTAACAGGTGTAAGCCCTCTTGCGCAGGGGCTCTTGCAGAAGAGGGCAATGTGGACACTCGGCAGGGATTTCTTGTGCAAGAAAGCCCTATGGCTAAAATGGCCATCAGAGCTTTCTTGTGCAGGAGAGCGTCCACACTGCCATGGGCGCTCTTGCGCAAAAGCACAGCTCACACATGGCAGTGTGGATGTTTTCTTGCGCAAGAACCCTTGCACAAGATGTTCTTGCGCAAGAAGCTGCCAATGTAGACATAGCCCTTCTGTTTTACTTGCTGGCTGAGAGTCATATCTGGCTGTAGATTGGGGGTTGCAGGGTTCAATAGCTTCCCCACACTCCATGACACAGGCAAAACAGGGATGTGGAGGAGACCACATAGCTATGTCTGCTATTACAGGCACTATACAAAAGACACAGCTCCCTATCACCAGATACCAAAAAGCCAACAATCTTGTTCCTTTCAATATTTAGGACATAAGGCTTTTTCTGGTCTATAAACCCTAATATGAGATAAACATTTTAGGAAGGCATTTATTCCCTTTCCCTGTAAATCCATAGTTCATTCCTATTGCATTAGTAAAGGGGAACAATAAAGCCTCAGTGTGCATTTTTTAAATTAAAATCTTAAGATCCAAAATAAATAATACAACAAATTTGGCATTGAGAATTATTCAATTGCCTTTTGATACATGTTTTTAAAAAAATCAGCACTTCCATCATTTAGCTGCCAGAAGCTGAGTTCAGAGGCTTATGCTTCTCCTAGGATGGTTTATACAAGAAGCTAAAGTAGCCCAAGGAATACAGAAAGTAGATTCCACTGCTTATTATGACAAGGGAGGCAACATTGTTCACTGAACTTGAGACCAGGAAGCACTCAGTTGTAGTCCTGGCTCAGCTGCTGATTTACTTAAGTCATCATCTAACCCTTCTTTTCCCCCTTAAGCAAGAGTCTCTGAAGATCAATTAGTTAACTTGTGTAAATTGCATTAGTAAGTATTATTGTCCGGTCATCCACTTTTGTGGGAGAAACAAAGAACCCTGTTCCTTTGGCTCCAAAGTAAGTACAGGATGAAATGTATTTGAGCCCAGCCCTGGAAGGCACTAAGTGCTCTCATTAACTCTTACTGTAGTTAATGGGCTTGGCAGCATTCAAGAGGTACTCACCACCTGTAATGGATAGGAGGTATGCTGACTAGCACCTGGTGACTAAGCTACTCAGGCACCTAGCAAAGGTGTTGGCCAGGAGAACCAATCGAGATAGAGAATTGAAATTTGAATTGGATATAGATGCCTTGCCTGCTTTCTTTGTGTGGGAGAGAGAAAAATTAGAGGTTAAAAGATACAGAATGATTTAAACTTAGGGAGGATGACTATGCCTTCAAGGAATTTGGGGGTATGGAATTGGATTGAATAAAGAGAAGATTGGAAGGAAGTAAAAGGGTTAAGTGAATCTAGTTACATTCAGAGTATTTTTTTTATTTATTTTGTGCTTTGGTTTGAACTGCTCTGTATGAATCTGTGCTTCCCCTCCCCGTTTACCACTGAGCATTGTGTCCAGAGACTTTTCTCAGTGTCTTGATTTGTTTTCCTTAGTTGCTCTGTAACATCTAGCAACCAAGTTTGCTTTATCAAGTTTATCTTTTGTTTTGTAATAAAAATCACTTTTTTAAGGTGGCGATTGGATTCTTGAGTCCTGGAAGGTCTGTCTATCTGCATGCCTCAGACTGAGAGGTCAGCTACTAGAGCCTGTAGCTTGTTTTCTTCTTCTTTTTTCAAAGCTCTTTTAGGGCAAAAGAGCTTGGGGTACCCCTGGGGGTGAGTTCAAGTGTTCAACCCCTGGGTTTTTTTGGGATAAAAATCACTTGATGGTGACAGTGATTCCCAAAAATCTGTGTAGTGTGATTCTAGTGGGAAAGTTTTTGTAACCAATGTCTGTTGAGGCAAGGTTTTGAAGCTCTCTTGCAGGCCCTCACCTTCTGTACTTGGAGTGCTAGAGTGGGGAACAGCCCTAACAGCATCACACAAGAGCAGGCCTTGCTTTCTATTCCGAATTTTCTATTTTCTCCCACCCCCACACCATGGTCTTATAACCAGTGTGCCAGTAAGGACCCAGATAATGCAAGAGGAGAACAGAGGGTTTAACATCCAAAATGAGGAGTTAAATCAACTGACTGCATGGTCTTTTACTATCAAAATATATTGAGTAAGGTCTTTGATGAAAGCTTGTAATATTCAGGACTTGATGCATCTCCCAAGCCAGTTGTTTCATGAAACCACCTTCAAGTACCCATCCATTGTCCATCCCAGGAAAAGACAAAGATAGACAACCAAATATTGAAACAACTTGAAACTGAAAAGCAAACCCTAATCTTCAGAAAACAAGAAATAAATGAGTTTCCTATAGTGACTGAATTAAAAAACCCAGCAAACTCTTTTAAAATGGAAGAGGTTTGAACTGAGGACCATCCAGAAACTGAAAGACAATCTCTGTGGGAAGCTGTCTGGGAATAGCTGGTTCTCTTCCATGGTTGTGATACTCTGGGAAACTTTGCGAAGACAATAGGTATTTGTCTTAGAGAAATCAGGGCTTATCTAGTATGAAAGCATAAAGCCTAAAGTTGCTCTTGATGACTTTTCCCCCTATGTAACTTGTCTGTTTGCTTTTCCTCACTATTACACCTTTGAATCTGTGGGTTTTTTCTACTGAATAAACATTTTGTTTATTTTTACCCCAAGCAGGTCTCAGGTGTGCAATCTATTGGACAGTGTAGCAAAATGAACTGATAATAGGGAGGCTGGTTCCATGACATTGGGAGTGACAAACCAAAGGGGAATGGTCCAAGTGTCTAATATTTAAGAACTTGGGAAGAATGGATTTGGAATGGAGGCGTTTATTGGTGTTTCTCTGCAAACAGTACCTAATCTGGTGAGAGCCAGGATGAACCTCATGGTTATGGAGTGGCTACCGGTGTCAGGGATCTGAACCATAGCTGCATGGCACCAAGGCCCCCCTAAGTTAAAGGACAGGCAGTGACTGAACCTTACTGGTTTGAATGGTCCCTAAAACATCATGCGCAGATCTTGCAGCCCTTACACAGGCAGAATTGCCTGTGATATCAATGATATCAGTCCTTACTTGACTAGGATCTTTGCAGCAGAATTTGGTTAGTTAGGTTGGCTACTTAGCTGTCTAATGATTAGCTTTGATAGTTCAAGGATTTTTTAAAAAATTAAGCTTTATTGCTCCCCTGAATCTGATGAGACAATTCTCAAAGTTGGCTGCTAAAGCCACAAAATGCTGCATTAGTGGGCTGTGGTTAGACAGTGATTCCCAACCTTTTTCCCATGGAGGAACCCCTAAAATAATTTTTCATATCCCGAGGAACCCCTATCTATGAAAACGTTTGCTTGGCCAGAAAAAGTTGACAGTGGGGAGCGCAATTCAATTACTGCTAAATTATTGTCAAGAAAATGTATTTGTAAAGAGATGTTATATATATGTCAGCTTACATTGTAAGAATTTTTTTAAAAATTTACGGTATTTATTCCATGATTTCTTGCAGAACCCCTGATGATGGTCTGCGGAACCCCAGCATTCCGTGGAACCCTGGTTGGGAAACATTGGGTTAGACCATCGATGCCTCAACTCTGAGGCCCTGAATAGCCATGTAAAAGCCTACACATGAGTTTGGGGGGTAAAGTTTGAAAACTGAGCCTACCATCTGTTTCTCTTTCTAGACTTTTCTCACTTCTCCTTTTGTCATTACACTGAACTGGAACACAGTGTTTGTGATCACTTTTGTGATACTACCCTCTAGTGAGACTTGATTTTCTTAGCTCCAGAACCCACTACCATTGCTTCAATTTGTGCTTTCTACAAGTGTCGTTAGAGTTCTGCCATTCAAGCTATGTAATCCAACCTTTGAATCACAGCACCTTCAAAAGAGTGTGGCGCTATAAGAAATGTCTTCTGTATTCTGAATCCTCATTTTTACTGACCGGCTTACTATGGAAATATTTGCCCAACAAAATAAAAAAATACACACTATGGGTATGTCTACACTACAAAGCTATTTTGGGATACAGGAGTATCCCAAAATAGCTATCGTGTGTCTTCACAGCAAGTCCATTGTTGCAGGCTCACTATTCTGACGTCCCTGTAAATCTCATTCTACGAGGACTAATGGATGTTTTGGAATAGCACTTTATTTTGAAATTTGGCACTGTGTAGATAGTTTATTTTGTCATTTGGCACTATTTCAAAATAGCTTCAAAATAAGATACGTAATTTGAGCTACACAAATTGTGTATCTTATTTCAAGTTACAGTGCTGTGTGAATGCACCCCATGGCTGTGTCTAGACTGGCCAGTTTTTCCGGAAAATCAGCCGCTTTTCCGGAAAAACTTGCCAGCTGTCTTCACTGGCCGCTTGAATTTCTGCAAAAGCACTGACTTCCTACTGTAAGAAATCAGTGCTTTTTGCGGAAATACTATGCTGCTCCCGTTCGGGCAAAAGTCCCTTTTGCGCAAAACTTTTGCGCAAAAAGGCCAGTGTAGACAGCTGAGATTTGTTTTCCGCAAAAAAGCCCCGATCGTGAAAATGGCGATCGGAGCTTTTATGCGGAAAAGCACATCTAGATTGACCATGGACGCTTTTCCGCAAAAAGTGCTTTTGCGGAAAAGCGTCCGTGCCAATCTTGACACTCTGTTCCGAAAATGCTTTTAACGGAAAACTTTTCCGTTAAAAGCATTTCCAGAAAATCATGCCAGTTTAGACGTAGCCTATGTGTTTAGGGCTGGCCTCATTTCTACGTGTGAAAGCCAAAACTATGCTGGATGCTTGGTTATTCATTAATGCGTGTTTGAAATCAAATAACTCAACCCATCAAAGAATGGACTAGCCCTTATGTATCAACATGGGTTGATAAAATGGAGTTGGACATGCACATTACAGGAAGACTAGTACATGAGTTTTGTGCTATGTTAAAATCAGGAGACTGAAGGGTGGTTGCCACACTGATCTGTGGGGAAAGGGTAGTGCAATGCCTTTTTGTACTCAGGAGACATGAGTATAAAGGCTGCTTAGACTGGAGGCAAAACAAGGCTTTTAGATTTTATCATAGTTCACATTTTTGCCGATCATTGCACAATTTTGCAAAGTTTGCGGGTGCAGCCACAGCTAGTCCCTGAACAGGAAAGACCAAGAGTGCGGCAGTCAAAAATGAAGTGTATTAACAAAGCTGGTGAGGGACCCACGAACAGAACAGCTGGGGATACTGCAGGTCTCCATGAGATGCACTGAAAGAAGTGTGTGCGTCACAGGACTGAAATAACAGGGCTTGGGACAGGTAAAAACCGAGGTGTGTTAACAACATTGTATGAGGCTGTGATTCAGGATTCTGCCAGGCAATAATGAGTGTGTGGTTAAAGCAGTCTGGGATATGCAGGACTGAGATGTAGTTGCAGTGTTTGTATGGGCGAGCCACAGATTGGAAAAGAAAGTGATGTGGGTGGATGCCCATAAAACTAACTCTGCTTCTGATACCACCTCTACCAATCTCTAGTAACCTTGCAATCCTTACAGCTCAGGCAGTGAATACACAGTGGTGCTGAGGGGGCAGGAAAGGGCCATATGTTCCCACAAGTGTAAGTTCATAGCTCAAAACTCACCCTCTTCTCTGGCCCAATAACTAACCTCCATACACAGACCACCCCATTTTTTATGAATTCTTGAAAAAGTCAGAGTATGGTAATAGCACTGAGAGTCATTTCTGTTACAACTCATCAGCAGTTCTGGGCTTTGCCTGCAGTGACTTCTGCTGTACTGGAGAGACCTCAGATCGGTTTTGAAACAGATAAGTGTTCCAAATTATCCCCTTTACAAGGTATGTTTTCAGCTAATCCCCAACTTCCCGCTGGTGTGATATGAGATGATGATTTCAAAGCAAATATTATCTGATATTCTAACAGCTGAAATATAGAAATAGCTATGTAGCAGGTGCAGAAATTCAGAGGGAAGTAGAAAATCATGAGTATAACCAGTTATGCAGCACGGAGGAATCCTGTGGCACCTTAGAGACTAACAAAATATATAGTATCATGAGCTTTCGTGGGTAAAACCCACTTCATCAGATGAGTTGGAGTGGAAATAATTATGCAGCAGAGGAACAAGTAAAATCTTGATAATCTTATGAGATGACTTCTCAGAAAGAGGTTTGGCAGGGTACCTTCTACTTTCTCTGACCTTGTGGAGAGTGCTGGGTTTTGGATTGAGTGAGAAGGAAGATGAAAATCAGCTAGACGCTAGACAAACTTGGATGGCGAGAGTGATGACACCAATCAGGGCAAGAGCCGTTCACCTGTTGGGTATGTGGGGTCAAAGCGTAATAAGTTTTGTATTCTATGTCACATTTGTGTCTGCACCATAATATTGACCATGAGAAGGAGTCTCTGGGAGAGGATGGGGACATGAACGGGGGTTCGGAGGTGAGTAATGTGGTACTTTGCAGGTAGCTGGGGGCTCAGGACTGGAACAGCCAGCAATGTTGCAGGTCAAGACTAAACTGGAAGGGGCCCTAGGTTGTAGCATCAAGATGTCTTGTAAGTTGATTTAATTAAAAATAAAAACCCCTCTTCCCGTAACCCTGGTAAAAATCAATGCACAGGCCATGGTCTTTGGAGTTACACCATGATGTTTTCTGCTCCAGCGAGGTTAGAATCAGGACCCTAGATCCTGGAGAGGAAGCCAGAAAGATACATAAAAAATCCCCTCCCTGCTCACAGCACCCAAGGCCCCATTTAACTGCTGCATGCTCCATCGGGTATCTCCTGTGTGAGTTGCTGATCTCTGAGCTATGAATGTCGATAAAGAGCTTTACGTGTTACTGGGGATGGGAGAGTTTGTCTCACTCTGTAGCATCAGCTGCTGCCAGAGGCAGGGTGCCAGGTCAGCTGAAACAGCCCTTTGATCTGGTATGAAATGTCCTATGTTACTGTGAGCCTCTCCCCTCTGTGGCTTGGCAGTGCACTCACCGTGTTCTGTGGACACAGGAGAGCAGTTCCCTTTGCACACATGTGACTTGGCAACCAGCAGGGATAGCAGAGGAAGAGCATATCAAGCGATAAAAAATCATCTATATTTCAATACGGTTTTGAGTCGAAAAGGCCAGGCAACACCAGGGTCCACTCCATGGAAAGAATTGAGCCAGTCCTGCAGGGGGCCAAGTACCTTTATCTCCCATCCGAGTCAATCCTTCTCCCATTGAAACCAGCAGGACATTTCCCATTGGTTTCAATAGGATCAGGATCCGATCTGAAGGGGAATGAGAGTGCACCTCACCATGCAGGACTGGGCCCCAGGTTGGTGGCATTGCCTCGTTTCCATGCAGTTTTTGATATGCTATCAGAATCCCTCCTGAGCTACTCTAATCTCTGTCTAGGACGATCAGAGCTGGGATGCCTCTTGGCACATCAGATGTTCATGTACTCCCTCAACTGGACTCCCCAAGGGTACTATCCTCAAGCACAGGCCCCTGCCTTTGGAACTTACTCTTCTTAGCAATCACTGGGACCCGGAGTTTTGCTGCATTCAGAGCATAAGGTGGATTTATTTGGCTTAGGCTTGGGCTCAGGTTTGTTTTTAGTTCTAGGGGCTACCTACTGTGTCTAGTCTGTATAGGTTCTTATACCGCCCTTATCGCTGTAGTATCCACGCAACTCCCAGTAGGGCACTAAGGCTATGTCTAGACTGCAAGCCTCTTTCGAAAGAGAGCGTCTAGACTGCACGTTGAACTTTCGAAAAAGCGGCTTGCTTTTTCGAAAGAAAGCACCCAGTGAGTCTGGATGCTCTCTTTCGAAGAAGCCCTATTTACATTGAAGAACGCCTTCTTTCGAAAGAGGAACTTCCGAAAGAAGGCGTTCTTCCTCGTGAAATGAGGTTTACCGCCATCGAAAGAAAAGCCGCGTTCTTTCGATTTAATTTCGAAAGAACGCGGCTTGAGTCTGGACGCAGGTGAGGTTTTTTCGAAAAAAGGCTACTTTTTTCGAAAAAACCCCTGAGTCTGGACACAGCCTCAGTGGCATGTGACTGAACATCTGTTACATCTAGTTCATTCCTTGACAAGTTGGAGATATAGGTGTGCAGCAAAGTGGTTTGCTTTGGTAATTATTGGGGTTGTATGTATAAGCTGCTCCGGGCTTATGTTAGAGAAGGCAGGTCAAAGCAGTCTCCTGGGCACTTGGAATGCAAGGGGGTGACGTTTGGGATGGTCCATAGTTCCTGGAGGACTTTGTTCCTAACAAAGAACTGTCTTTTGCACACACAAGCTTTGTAGTAAAGGTGCATTGTCTGTGAAAATTGGAGCCGGTTCCCATCCTGGGGCTTTAGGAAATCCTGGCCCATTGATCACTTGGAAGAGAAGCAATGAGAACCTGACCTTGACATTCTAAGGGAAGTCACTGTAGAGCATAGAGAACAGATTAGATGTACATGGGAGTTAAGAAACTCCATTGAAATCAATGGCATTATGCAGCTTTACAAGAGAATCCAGCCATCCATGTTTTGAGGGGCTGAATGTTCTAACTATTATTAATGATGAATTATTATTGTCCTCATCAACAATTTGAATGCAAACAGAGAAAGAGATTTGTACCTGCCCCAGAGAGCTTACAATGTCGCTCAGATGTAATCAAAAGTTTGGAAGGTGAAGGGGTAGACAAGAGGTGGCATCTGTAGGAATTTATAGTGGTGACTGGTGAAAGGACCTTCGAAGAAGAAAATTTGGTTGAGGAGGGACCTTAAGTAGAGATAGATGTTTGGGGCATAAAAGACAGATACATTTCCAAGCACGGAAAATGTCACAATAATGAGAAGTCTACACATGAGCATTAACAAATAGGGCTTGGATGAAACAAAGGGAGAGAGCACAGACTAGGAGAAAACATGAGCAGATACACAGCTGTTCAGGGTACTTAGAAATGAAAATTAATAGCTTGAATCTAACATAGAAGGCAAGGGAAAGCTAGTGTAGAAATTCAAACACGGGAGTGACACGATTGGAGCCATAGGAAAGGAAGACTGTCTTGGCAGAACACTCCTAGACAGATGTTCTAGGAAAAGGTATCTCCAGATACTCAGTGGGAATGGAGAGAGGCTGTTCTCAGTAGTAACAGATGGCAGAACAAGGAGCAATGGTCTCAAGTTGTGGTGGGAGAGGTCCAGATTGGATATTAGGAAAAATTATTTTACTAGGAGGGTAGTGAAGCATTGGAATGGGTTACCTAGGGAAGTAGTAGAGTCTCCATCCCTAGAGGTGTTTAAGTCTCGGCTTGACAAAGCCCTGGCCGGGTTGATTTAGATGGGATTGGTCCTGCCTAGAGTGGAGGGCTGGACTTGACGACCTTCTGAGGTCTCTTCCAGTTCAATGATTCTATGATAAGGGGATGGTTGGATGAAATAACATGATCTTGGTAACTAATTGACCATTCATTATAGGGAACTTTCTGGGTGTCTGGCTGGTGAAACTTGCCCACATGCTCAGGGTTTAGCTGATCGCCATATTTGGGGTCAGGAAGGAATTTTCCTCCAGGGTAGATTGGCAGAGGCCCTGGAGGTTTTTCGCCTTCCTCTGTAGCATTGGGCACAGATCACAGCTGAAGGACTCTCTGCATGTTGGGGCCTTCAAAGTATTTGAAGGCTTCAATATCTGAGACATAGGTGAGAGGATTATTCTAAGAGGGGTGGGCGAGATTCTGTGGCCTGCACTGTGCAGGGGGTCAGACTAGATGATCATAATGGTCCCTTCTGACCTTAAAGTCTATGAGTCTATGAGTGGGAATAAGAGTCTCTTCACTGTCCCAGGAGTGTGGATAAGAATGCTGACTGTGCTAGACTGAGCATAACAACAATCCAGAGGTGTTGGATAATTTACAATTAAAGAAAATGAAAACACCCCATCTTTCAGCCTCTTGATTTCAGTCTCCCCCACCCCTTCATACTGGTGTGAGAGACAATAAAGAGAGTACTGACTCTTCAAGGAAAAGAACCAGTGAAAAGTGTTGGCCTGTGTTTGGAATCAAAGGGCCTTCTCCACTGATCCTAAGGGTACTACTCCTTAGTCATTGAATAGTAAACCTAAATAAATGTCACTGGAAGGAAAATAAACTTTCAGAAGGCCAATGCTTTCAATGGTAATGATTACAAGATAGAAATAAAAGACTAGGAGGAACCTCAAGAGGTCATCAGGCCCGTCCTCCTGCACTGAAGCAGGACCAAATAAACTTAAATCAACCTTGACTGGCATTTTTACAAACCTCCAAAGAGGGAGATTCCACAACTCTGTAAACACCTCTTAGGGTATGGTTAGACTGCGGGATTTTGGGAATACCTGTGGTGTCCAAAAAAACCTCTACTGTGTCCAGAGAATGCGTTTGCTCTTCCGCCTTTTTTTTTTGTGTGGAAGAGCAAACGTGCACTTTCAGAAACCCCTGTATTTCTCATTCTATGAGGAAGAAGGGGGCTTCCGAAAAAGGGTTTTTTTTTTCCAACATTTGACCCAGTCTAGATGGGCCAAATGTCGGAAAAGTCTCTTTTGACAAAAGAATCGGAAAACGGTACGCAAAATGAGAAGGTGGTCGTGGCATGTTTTCCTCTCCACAATGTTGTGGAGGACACGGGGGAGGCCTTTCTCCTGGGGTGGGAGGCAGATGCCGGCAGCAAGGGGCAAGCCTTCCAGTAGCTGTGGACAGCCACCATCTGCCAGTCCCATCAGGCAAGGGTGCATATCCGGTACACCAGTAACTCTCCCCAGGGCTTCCCCAACAGGGGCCTCTGGCTTGCTGCCCTATCCCCCTTTTCTGAGGGTTCCTCTTTAACAGGACTCCCTCCCCCTTTCCCCCCATGCAGGGACTGCGGCCCAAGAATGTCTTACCTCCATGAGGAGGGTCCTGACGTGGACTTCCCCATGACAAACTGGTTGCCCACCAAATGGTAGCTGTCGGGGGTGCCAGCTTCCAGAGGGCAATTGTGATCCGCTTCTCCAGGGGGATGGCGGGCCGCAGGTGGGTGTCGCATCTCTGGAGGGTGGGGGTGAGTCAGGCACATAGCTCCAAAAAGGTGGCCTTCTGCATGTGGAAGTTTTGGAGCCACTGTTGGTCATCCCACCACCCCATGACCAGCCGGTCCCACCAGTCCGAACTGATTCCAGCCTCCAGAAATGCTTTTCCACTGTGGGGTCAGTTGCCAGAGTGTAGCTCCCACAACCAGGGAGAGGGTCCCCAGAAAGAGCTCAGGGTCCAGCTCGTGCAAGACCAGGAAGGCAGATGACACAAAGTGCTGCAAAAACTGCAGCATGGCTGTGTGGGGCCTTCGCATGCCCAGGAGCAGCTCCGGCTCCATGGCACCAAGAGAAAAGTTGTGACATCCAAAAAAGCTGGGCAACTACAGCAGGCCCTGTGAGAGCTTTGCTGTCCCTCAAAGAGGTAGGCAAGCAAGCAACAGAAATGGCTGTCCAAGGGGGTCTCTTTAAGCGCCTGTCTCTGCAAGGCTCTGGCACCAGCACTCGGAAGCAACTGGTGACCTAAAGCCCTAGCTGAAGAGGTTGCAGGTGGTCTTTTATGTGAGAGAGCATCCAATCAGTTGGGATGCTCTTTCAAAAAAGCACATCGCTTTTTTGATGCGTTTTTGTATGTGGACACTCTCTTTTGGAAGACGTTTTTTCGGAAGATCTCTTCTGAAAAAAGCTTCTTAAAGCCTGCAGTTTAGACGTAGCCTCAGTGCATCACCCTTATTTCTCTGCCCTCCAATTGGTAAAAGAATTGCTAACACTGTTGTTTGTTTTTTATCTGGATTGTTGGTTCAGCCAAACCAGTTGTTCTTTATATATACTGACTTTGTCAGTTCTGCAGCCAGGTATCTCCATCCTCCTCTTGACTGTTAGAAGCTATCAACTTCAGCCTGTTAGAAGATCACTCCCTCTGTTTTGGTGTCATCATTATTTGTAACACGGTTTAAAGACGTCTAGCCACTATTTTCTGGACAAAGGATCTTTGCTTTAATAGCTATCTGCTCATTGCCACAATTCTAATGAACGCACATATCTAGGCGCATCTATGTTCCCTGATAGAGCTTGACAGATTTAAATGGATACAGATGTATTTCATACAAGAATAGGGCAAAGCCCTTCAGAAAACAGGGTAGTGCGTCAGTAGCTTTTGGTCCACCCCACAGCAAATACTTCTGCTGATAAGGACAGAGCATTGTTAGCTTTGCAACCCTTACTCAAGGGTGGGGAATCATGTAGTGCTACTGATACGCATTATAAATCATTAGCTTCTTAGCAGCCAGTTGGCAGCCAGGATTCCCCAGTGTTCTATGGCCCTCTCATTTTGCTAACAGTCCTGGCTGATGCTGCTTTTCGGTGCACCGGGGGAATCACAGTTCACTCCCTGGGTGACTTTTTGTTCTATGTAGCCAGAGGAGATCTTCTCTCAGAAACCAATAAACAAACCATAAGCTGATAATAGTAACTGGGGAATTAAACACTCAACAGGGTTCAGATCAGCATCACTATTATCCGATAACTGGAGTCTCTGAGCCTGATTGCCACCCACTGACGTTGTCCTTATGCTGTTATAACTCCATCCATTCCGCTGGAATTGCACTTGTTGGATGTGAGACACGCAAGTCACGTGACAAGGATAATTCATGGGAGAAGCATGATGGCCGAATATTGTGTTTGTTCAGAAAGGCAGTCATCACAGTTTGATTTTGCATCCTTTCTACCATTTGGCAATCACAGCCCAGCTTAGACCAGGGGTGGCCAACCTGTGGCTCTTCTCCCCCAAAAGTGTGGCTTGCAAAGCCACTCCTGAGCCTCCCCAACTGCCCCTGCCTCCCGCCCCCAGCTCCCCTGTGCTCACCAGAACAGTGATTCAAAATGGTACCCAAGATAGCGGCCATCGACGGGAGCCTGAAATGGCCAAAAAGCCTAAGCTTGTTTCTTAAAGGGGCAGCCTCCTTTTTTTTTTTTTTGCTCAACTCTTTGCATTTTTTCCACCACTGTTTCAGCTCTCTTTGTTAAATGGGTTGGCCACCCCTGGATTTAGACCTTTGCTTAGGCATTTCATGACCTCACCAATCTCTGCTCTGTCCTGTGGGGGAAGATTTTTTTGAAAAGTTTGTGGCAAAGGAGTTCTCAATGCATCCGTTTGACTTCCCGAATCCTTATCTACCTGCTACCTCCTTTTCATCAGATCTGAAGAATAGTGTCTCTTTTTTCCACAAAAGCTAAAATGTCAGAGTATTTGACATTTATAGGCCATTTAGTAAGGCCTAGCAATGCAGTGTGATTATTCTTTCCCCACATCCCTTTTCAGAGGCTGAAGGGGTCCCCTGACCTTTTCTCACTCTTTATACCACTTCTGCTTTGTGACCTTATATCATGACTATCCACCCTCCCACCCGCCAAACCAGAATGGAGGTTTACTTAAGGAACCTAGCAGCACCTCCCTTTTAATCAGTCAGAGTGGTCAATGACTGATGAGAAATGCAAGGCCCTTCTATTCCCTTTCAGTGACTGCTGAAGCCTAGTAAGAAAAGCCCAGGAACTAAACTCTGGCACTGGCATTGCAGAACACTATCCAAGACCACAGACCCAGGTCCTCCTTACCATGTTAAATGCAACATGGTAGAGCATGAACAGATTTTTATTAATTGCATTGGAGGTTGAAGGAAATCATGGAGAGATTATGCAGAGATTTCTAAAGACACATGGGCTGTGCTATATAGCATATTTTAACCCAGCCAGTGGCAGAAATATTAAAGGGACATTTTTTAAAATTAATGTTTCCAAAATTGTCTCTGCTCATTCAACATGGCATTGCATTGTTCCTATCAAGGGACAGATTCAGTCGGTCACTGTTTTTCATAAATAAGTACTTGTGAGAAGGCACTAGAGATCACCTGACTAAGATCCAATATAGCAGAAAAAGGGCAGAGAAACTACTTCTGCTGCTACGTGTGAATTCTCTGATTTGTTATTGTTCTAAACCACTAGACCTCTTCCTTCACCCCTGCAAAGTGTGTGTGCGTGTGTGTTTGACAAGAAAGAAAGAAAGAAAGAAAGAAAGAAAGAAAGAAAGAAAGAAAGAAAGAAAGAAAGAAAGAAAGAAAGAAAGAAAGAAAGAAAGAAAGAAAGAAAGAGAAATTTTTTAGAAGTGAATTCTGCCAGTTTTATAGCACCGCCTGAACTATGTGTGGTTTCATGGTCACTTATTTCCCAGCCTTTTTTACTGGGAAAGAATGTCCCCCCTGCCATAATTTTACAAGAGCATGTTTATCTATCTGGGGGGCTATCATGCCAATTAAGAATGTACAGTGGATTCACATAAGCAAGTTTAACAAACTTAGACTATGAAGAAAAACATCTGCTAAAAATAGAAGGGCAACAACCACAACTGGAGTCAACAAAGGGTCAACACCCAATCTTACTCGTCCAGCTCTTCTCTGAGTTCTGCAGCCACTGGCATAAGCAGGGCTCGACAAATCTGTGTATCTACTCACCCGTGGTGAGCAGATTTTATCTGGCACATGCACGGTGCGGGACTGGTGAGTGGATTTCGTCACAGTTTGTCGAGCCCTGGTCATAAGTATGTTGCCACACAAACACACATGCTCCCATCTGGAACTGTTTTGTGCACACATAACAGATATTTTCTATCTAGTTGGGATTATGTTTTTCCAATATCCATTACTTTGCATTTATCAATATTGAATTTCATCTGCCATTTTGTTGCCCAATCACCCAGTTTTGTGAGATCCTTTTGTAGCTCTTTACAATCTGCCTGGGACTTAACTATCTTGAATAATTTTGTATCATCTGCAAATGTTACCACCTCACTGTTTATTCCTTTCTCTAGATCATTTATGAATATGTTGAAAAGGATTCATCCCAGAATAGACATCTTTATTTATCTCTCTCTGTTCTGAAAATTGACCATTTCTTCCTACTTTTTGTTTCCTGTCTTTTAACCATTTACCAATCCATGAGAGGATCTTTCCTCTTATCCCATGACAGCTTACTTTGCTTGAGAGCCTTTGGTGAAGAACTGTGTTAAAGGCTTTCTGAAAATCTAAGTACACTATAGACACCTGGTCCCCCTTAGTCTTTATGCTTGTTGACCCCTCTAAGTATTCTAGTAGATTTGCGAGGCATGATTTCCCTTTACAAAAAACATGTTGACTTTTCCGCAATGAATTATGTGTCTGACAATTCTCTTCTCTGCTACACTTTTACCCAATTTTTCTGGCACTGAAGTCAGGCTTACTGGCCTATAACTGCCAGGATCCATTTTTTAAAAATTGGTGTTTGATTAGCTATCTTCCAGTCATCTGGTAAAAAAGCTGATTTAAATGGTTACCGACTACAGTAAGTATGTCTGCAATTTCACATTTGTGTTTCTTCAGAAATTTTGGGTGAATACCATTTGGTCCTGGGGACTTATTATCATTTAGTTTATCACTTTATTCTAAAACATCCTCCAATGACATCTCAATCTGGGCCAAAGTGATAAATGAGTAGAAAAGAAATCCCTAAACTAACCAACAAACTTTAGCACTGGAAATGATACATTAGGAAATGTTTACTCTTCTCTTCTAAATCTCTATTTCTAATACCCCACAGAGTTCTTAGGTATTGATTATAATAGCTGGAGAAAGAAAAGACCCCAAAGTGAGATAGCAGTAACCATGGGAGAGTTCGTTTTGAAAACCATTCTTTTATTTATTTTTTACGTATTAGGATTTCAGTCACCACACCAGTGTTTTTGTTCACAGATGTCAGCAAAGTACAAATACAGAAATTATTTCTGACGATTTGCACAAAAGTTAGCATGGAGTTTCCCCCCTCATCTCAAGTCAATATATTTTTCTAAGATTTAGCATTCTAGAGCGTCTCAGGAGGTCACTAGGAGGTCTAAGATTTGTGTGCAAGGTTCTGCCATTTATAATTCTCCATTCTCTACCCCAGTCTAGAGTTGTGAGTAAGACTTCTATTGATATCATATTGATCATGCATGGATCCTAGACTCCAATCCAGCAAGCACAAGCTCAACACTAAGCCCATGAGTCATGCTATTGCTCCCCTCCCCACGCTTAAATAAGAACATGGAGAAAAGCTTTGATGGATCAAAGTCCTAAAGAGGAACCCTCCAATATTTGGCAATGGTGTTTTGATGGGAAAATGTCCTTGTTTCTAACTGTGAGTGGTGGATAACTGACCACTTGAGGACTCAGCATTCCATCTTAACAAGTTCATATTTCCTCTTGAACCTAGCTATAAAAACCCTTCTTGTAGTCCTCAGGGAATTGCTCAGTCATATCCAGTACTTTGCTGCCTGGATTTTGTGGCAGATAAATCCTATTTGTAAATATGCATGCAAGTTTTTTATGGCTCAGGGCAGATGCTCACATGGGACTAAATACAAGACTCAATGGTATGCCCTCAGTAGAGGCCAGAGGGCAAGGCCACATGCTACAAGTAAATGTGACTTTCTCAGCCATGATTGAGTCTCTTTTGTCTGCCACACAGAGTTTTGAACCTTAGCTCAAAGAGGGCTATATGCAGTACAATCTTTTGGTCAACAGTGTCATGCCTGGAATCTACTGAAATTGTCTGGTTTTTGTTTTAGCTGGACCTCTCCAGGATCATGAAATCTTGGTTATCAATCTTCGCAATCTGCAGACATGTCCTTAAAATCTGAAGCAACCCCAAAAATACTATGGAAAATCCTCGGCTAGGCAAAACTTCACACACTGTACGTGACATGTTGGTACCAAGTAAATTATAATCCTTTTCTGTTTGGAACTAGCGAGAATGGTTGTTTTTGTTCTTGTTTTTAACCCCCTCCTTTGGTTAAACTTGTACACGGGATGAACTCTGGCATATGCTAGGGCCTGGTTATCCTCAGCTCTAGAGAAAAAACTGTTTAGTCTAACTGTAAGGAATTGCTTCAGGAATAGAGTGCGTGACTTGGAGGGGGAGCACATGAATTAGTACAGATACCCCGATTTCACAACAGATTGCTGACCCGGCCTTTTATGGAAAGAACGGGTTACTGTGGAGTCTTGCTCCAGCCAGACCTGGAACATAAAGAGACAAGAGACAGTAAAGTTGAGGAATACACCTAAGATTTAGCTCTAGCTATATTGATAATTAAAATTCCTCTGCATTTGTCACCCAAGGAATCCATCTAGGCTTCTGAAACTCCACCAAATGTCAGAGTAGGTCTCCTTACCTGTCCAGAATAATATTACCAGGTGTTTTCTATAACTTCTCCCATGGTAGAGCTAGAAAGAGAGCTCCTTTTATTGCCCCTGCTGAGTCACAATCCCCCATTCACATTAATTTCTGGTAGGGTACTGCTGTTGTATCCAGCAGCATATGCTGGCTCAGACTGGCCTAGAATGTTCAGGTGAACTTGCCTGACGTGTTCGACACCACAATATGTGCATTCACTGCAAACTTGAAACATGCAGCAGCCCAGCAGGAAGGGTCTAGTTGGATGCAGCCCAGCATGTACTGTAGAATGGCCGGTGCAATGGAGGACCAATGTGCCAGGAACCAGGGAGGCACAGAGAAGTGAAGTCACTTACCCAAGGTCAGCTGCAAAATTAGTCAGAGCTGGGAACAGTCTGGGCCCCTGGTCTCAGTCTAGTGCCCCTTGCCACACTGCCTACCCAGAGGCTGTGGGCTGTAACTGTTTGTATGAATTGCTCTTTCTTTTCTTTCTTTTATCATCTTTAAAACCTGCTCATGGTGTAGGTATAAGGAGGAAAGAGAGTGAAGGAAACTTCCCAAGCAACCCTTCCAAAGGAAATCTGATGATGAATATCCCTTCCTCAGAGTTTTTTTTGCTCTTCTCAGGGTGAATCATTGTTATTTTTTCTCACATTCTGCAGCAGTAGCCCATATGTTTGCACAGCATGTCAATAGTTCTCAGATCAGAGCAAAAGCTACATACATTACACCTAAGAAAACAGTGCTTAAGATTTAACTCTGTGTTTAAGTCACATCAGCACAATTTGGGCACAGGCAAAGTGGCAGCTTTCTGCATTCACAAAACACATATTTGTATGTGCAAAACAGGTCTGAAGACAGGTCGATCTGCACACACTTGCCTATTTCAACATGCACGTATGTCAGGTGCACAGCTCAGGCACAGAAATGAAGTTAGTCCTATGTGATTATTTGAAAAAGAGAACTTCACGCCAGGGGGGGAGAGGAATCATGACTAAACGCAATGAGTGTTGTCAGCCGGGGGCCTGTCTCTCTGATTTAATGTGACTGACATGAAATGCTTTGGCAGTGCTGACCTATGCCAAGCTAAATAATAGCAAATGGGTAATATCCCAATGACAGCAGAATGCCACTGAGCCGGATGAGATATCAATAAAGACTATAGCAAGAGACTGTTAAAATTTGAGGCAGACCATGCGGAAACAATAATTAAAAGCTTCAAAGGGGTAGCCAAGTTAGGATAAACTTAAAAAACAATAAATTGTATGGTAGTGCTTTAAAGACTAACAAAACTTGTAGATGGTATCATGAGCTCATGATATCATCTACATGTTTTGTTAGTCTTTAAAGCGCTATCATACAATTTGTTGTTTTTTAAGTTTGAACAATAATTAGTTAGGTTCAAGACATGCCTGAAGTCATTGTCGGAAAAAGAGGGGGAGGAGAAATGATCATGTTCTTGGGCGTTGCTTGTTCTTAACTTTTAAGTGTATAGAGTGATTCCATTATGGGCTCTATTAGAGTACGTCTACACTGCAGCGTTTTTCCAGAATAATGGCCATTATTCTGGAAAAACAATACTAGCATCCCCACTGCAATTGTGTTATTTCAACAAACAGCTGAAATAACAGAGAGCTTTTTCCGATGGCAGGAAACCTCATTCTACGAGGAATAAGTCTTTTTCCAAAAAAGCCTCTGCCCCCCGTCATGCCTGCCCCTGCTCCAGCCCCCCACCCCTCTGCCTGCCTATCTCCCTGTTCTCCTAGGCCCCCTCCCTTACCTCTGAAGTCACCGAGGTCTGTGGACACAAGGTGGAACTATTACCCGAACCACGCACCAGTCTCAGCCCCAGCTCTGAGCTTCTTCTCCCCACTCCAAGGTTCTCACCCTCCCTCCCCATATCCAGGTTCTCGGCAGGACCGGCCTTTGGGCAAGGCGAGCGAGGCAGTTGCCTTGGGCACCGCACATTCAGGGCTGCTGGCCCCGCCCACCCAGCTGCTCATTTGCTGGCCTGACTGGGGGCCGTGCGGCTCATCCACACTGCTTTGGGCCCCACAAACTCTTGGTTCTCAGCCCCCCATCCCTCCTTCCCACTTATTTTTCTCCCAAATAAAAAAAACAAACAGGGTTTTTTTTCAAAACCAAACATGTTTTTTAATTGTGTGTGCAGGGAAGGACAGTTGTACGTGGGAAGGGAGAGTTGTCATAGGAAAGGCAGAGAGGGGCAGGCACAGGCCTCTAGTGGGGAGGCCCTGGGGAAAGTTACTGGGGTCCCTCAGATAAACTCTCCTTCAGGGCCTCCGGGATGCGCACCTCCATTTGATGGGCCTGCCAGATGGCAGCTATGTGCGGCTGCTCAAAGGTCCATCCCTGTCAGCCTCTGCCCCCCACCCCAGAAGGAAGGCCTTCCCCTTCCTCTCCACAGTGTTGTGGAGCACACAACAGGCTGAAACTCCCTGGGGTATGTTGTGCTCTCCCACATCGAGGAGGATCAGAAAGCACCTGAACTGTGCCTTCAAGTGCCCAAAGGCGCATTCCTCCTGGGTGCGGGCCCTGCCCAGGTGGGCATTGAAACGGTGCCTGCTTGGGTGGCTGGTGTATAGCTTCATCAGCACGCATCTCAGATAGCTTTAGGCAACAGCACCCAGAAGCAACTGCTGACCTAATGCCCTGCCTGAAATGGGATCCAGATGGCCTTAAATATGAGATAGCATCCAATCGCTGTGGATGCTCTCTTTTGAAATAGCACATCACTATTTTGTTGTGCTTTTTGCGTGTAGACGATCTCTTTCAGAATACGCTTTTCTGGAAGATCTCTTCCAGAAAAGCTTATTCCGAAAGAAGCTTGCAATGTAGATGTACCCTTATTGTGCAGTGCCAAGGTATCTAGGCTCTATAGCCGTGTTTCTGTGTTCTGGCACCCATAACACAGCACTAACCACTTTGGTAGCATTTCTTGCCTGAAGCAAACAGGCCTCACTTAGACCAATGGTGGTGATCTGACAAGATTCTCAATGAGGTCTGTTGCCTTTGTGAAACTCTGTTCGCTTATCTTGCAGCTTTTCTCCAGGGAAGCTGCTGTTGAGGCAGAAGTTTTCCCCAGCCTGACTGGGAATGGAAGGAAAGGAGAAGTAAAGGGAGACTTCCAATTTACAAACATTAGGCAATGCTCAGCCTACATAGCCATTCTAGGCCAGTCTAAGCAGCAATTCAAGGTCTCCTCAGTTCAGATAGCTGGGTTTGGATCGTGTATTTAAGCCCCATCTTCAATATTGCAGCTCTTTTTCTTCATGATGCCTCTTGCTTCCATGCCTCATTACATTGTTTGCAAAGAAACATTTCTAATTAATCTATGCTGTTATGCCTACACTAGTGCTAGTTGAAAAATCCTCCATTCTCATGGGCTATGTCTAGACTGGCCAGTTTTTTCGGAAAATCAGCTGCTTTTCCGGAAAAACATGCCAGCTGTCTACACTGGCCACTTGAATTTCCGCAAAAGCACTGACGATCTCATGTAAGATTGTCAGTGTTCTTGCGGAAATACTATGCTGTTCCCATTCGGGCAAAAGTCCTTTTGCACAAAACTTTGGCACAAAAGGGCCAGTGTAGACAGCTCAGATTTGTTTTCCACAAAAAAGCCCTGATCGCGAAAATGAGGATCGGGGCTTTTTTGCGGAAAAGCGCGTCTAGATCGGCACGGACGCTTTTCCGCAAAAAGTGCTTTTGTGGAAAAGTGTCCGTGCCAATCTAGACTCTCTGTTCCGAAAATGCTTTTAACAGAAAACTTTTCCATTAAAAGCATTTCCGGAAAATCATGCCAGTCTAGATGTAGCCATGGTGTTGGGGATGGATCCAAGCTGCAAAATTAAAATCTTGATTTAATCAACCTAAAATTGAGGTGTGCGCAGAACTGAGGTTTGGGTTGAGGCCTGTTGCTAATTAAAATCAACTCATCAGCCTGGCAGTTCATAGCACATGTCATCTTCAGGATATCTTACACACTGCACAAAGGATAGTAGCTGGTGGTGGTCCTGCTAGTGAAATATCTTTACATTTCACTATTTAAGTTAGGGGTGGGGAAGCTAAGACCCGGGGGCTGGATGCAGACCCTGTCTTGCCTAGATCCAGACCCCAAAGCTCAGGCCTCCCCCCCAGGATTGGGGAGCCCGCACTAGTGCTCCAGCCCCCCTCCCCCACCTTTTGCGGGGCTGGAGCACACAAACTCTACTAGGCTGGCCCCCACAACCTCTGGTGTGTGAGGGGAATGTGGGGAGTGTCTTTCTCCTTCTCAGTCAGGGGCCATGTCAGTGAGGATTAAGTTCTTTAGGTTTGCTTGAGGGTTTTTTCATTTTTATGCAGCCCCCGACTGATTTTTCTGTGGGTCAGTGGCCCCCAACACAAAAAAGTTTCCCCACCCCTGATTTAAAGGTATTGAGGTTCACAGTCAAAGGTATTTCATGAAGAAAACATAAAGAAATGCATATTTTGCAATTAGTCATTTTTACTACTTATGCTCTACAGAAAATTTGCTTCTTGAATTTTACCTACTTCTTGAAAATGTTCACTTTGAAATGTTCATACCTATCCAGATATTCAGTGCTGCCATTTACTGGAGATTACAAGACAAGTATCTCCCAAACACTTTCCTACAATTCCCGAGGAAGACCAAAAAAGAAGGACACAAGGGACATTTTCCCTCATAGTTGGAAAGTGCAGCATTAAAGTAAAGCTGAATGAGATTCTTAGTGCCAAGTGTTGTGTTTTATTATGTGAAAGATGAGTTCATTGAAGCCTGGTACTTTCTGCATCAGACATAAAACAGAAAAAGAGTAAAACATAAACCCTAAGTTAAGGAAATTTCTATATAACCGAGAGCAGTTTTATTTTTTAATGTAATGGCAAGATTTAGAATTGCTACATTCTGCTACCTAGTTGTGATGGGAACTTTATCTGAATTACAGCAACATGCAGTTTATAAGTGATGACATTTTTCCTCTCTCTAAAACCTATTCTATGCACTAGTATATCAAAACAGAAACAGACATCTCTGTAGCCAAAGTAAAGAGACAATACAGTCATTCCCCTGTTACTCCAATGCCACCTACATGAAACCAATTTTCAGAATGTCTTTAGAGTTAAATGTCTGTGTGATTTATACAGGTGTTTCCTTGGTTTCCTTTTTTAAATTGCCACAAATAATGTTCTTTTTTCCTGAGAGATGCTTTCTTTATTTTTCAGTGTTGGCACAAGTTAGTAGAACAGTAAGTTGAGACTTTGTGACTGCTTAGACTCTGGAAGAGATTAAATCAGCCACAAACTCAACTTCCAGGGCTTTTATACATCATGTTTGTTCTTATTCTTTCCATTGAACTACTGCTCGTCTCCAAAGTGATGGAAGGTACCATGGAGACCCAGGGATGGTACAGCTTTTCTCATAGTGTATGATAATAATGAAACCAGAGATATAGTAGCCTTGGCATGATATCTGCACCAACATTTGGTGGCACATAGTGAGGAGGGCTACATTGTTCCAGGGTCAGAATGTAGTGATAATGATGACAATGAAGACACCATCCAACTATCTGTTGATCTAACTAGGTTTTAATATGGTGCCCATCACTGTGGAACCTAGTTCACTTGGATTTCAAAGCCTTCAAAGCAGACGGCAGCATAGTTTGGATTTTCCTGAACTGCAGAAAATACTGAATTTCACAGTGTCTTGGTCAAGAATATACCTTAGAAGATGAACAAATCTTAAGATGCTTCAGTAAATCTCCTAGTCCTATGTCATAAACAATAGGCTTCATTCTAAGCTTGTAAATCCTGACGTAAACTGAGCCCACTGTGTTGCAGAAATAAAAAATAAAGAGAATTTCTGTACATTTTGGAATAATAGTCTTGCAGTGGCCTCTGTGATAGAACATGAAATCTTAGCTAATAGATTTGAGCTGCATAGAATGATTTGTATATGAATATTTAGATGCCTATCTAAGGTACGTGTATAGCCTCCGCTGCCAAAGTATCTGAGCAGCTCACAGTATATGTTCTTCTAGCACCCTGTGTGATAGGGCAGTGCATGTATGGGGTTCTGAGGCACAGGGAGGCTCACATGCCAATTATTAAAGGTATTTAAGCATAGCTCTGCTCAACATTGCAGTACCTAGCTGATTTAGGCACTGAAGAACCATTTTCAAAAGTGACTTAGACACATTGACTTTCAGTGAGACCTTGGCTCCTAAATGCCTTATTGTTACTTTGGAAAATAAGACTTAGGTTACTAGATCAGCTAGACAGTGCAACTAGAGTAGGGTGAATTTTTTCAGCAAATATTTCATTCACTGAATGATGCAGTTTGAAAGTTTCAGCTGGAAAAATTGATTTTTTTCCAAACTATTTGCCAAATTCTAGTCAACATTTTCAAAATGAAGCATTTTGACTTTTTGTTTTAAATGATATTTTATTTAGAAATTTAGCTAGATTTAATGACAAAAACAGGGCAACCGTTCTACATGCTCTCCCAATCCCCACTAAAACAAATAGAATTTGTTGTTTCAGGTTGACCCAAACAATTTTTTCCACAGATTTTTTGGTTTGGCCACAGAACCAGAAAATTGCCTTTCTCTAATTGAAAGACAGAGTTGATCATGTAAAAATCTGGACGTTAAGTGACTAAGCCAATGTCACACAGGAAATTGATAGCGGTGGAGGGCCTTGATGGCAGGTCTCCGAAATCCTGAACTATCACTCTAACAACTGTCTTAACCTTCCTCTGTGCTTTGTTGTTGGTTGCACCAGTCTCACTCTTTTGTTGCTGCCTGGGAAGTTTTATGATGACTTTCCTTAGCAGCTGTGAGTTTGGATTTTTATTTATTTTGGGTTAACTGATTCAGCTACTGTAGGTTTCCAAAGTGAAATAAATTGAATTAGACAGTTAAGTCATGAACTTTCAGCATCTTGAAATAATCTTTAAGTAAAGGGCAGCAGTATATTCCTTAGACGGTAGTTACTGCAAGCAACTTTGGGGATTTTTTTCCCCTCTGAAGTAAGTTCTTGTGTCTGAGGAAGAACCGGGAAAGCCTAGATGAACAGCCTTGTTTGTGTTGGAAGAACTCTGGAGAACCACTGGGAATACTGAAAATGGCTGAGGGAAATGATAGCATCCGACCAATCATTAGAGCCCCTTGGAAGCTGCTGGTCTTCTTAGCTTGTCTGTTTTGTTTTTTTAACTAAATATCCTTTGGTTAAGACCAAACTGCAGCTCCATCCCAGGTAACTGCATCCAAATATTGAAGACGCCACACTATGAAAATGGTGAAACCAGATCAGAATCCTGATACTAGTGCACAGGAGTGAATGCATTCACCCAAGGCCCCTCCTTCAATAGGTTCTCACTGGTATGACCATCTCTGTGGAAATATTCCCCACAGGGGCAACCCCTAGTGAAACCTAAACCATGGCTGTACACAGCGTGAATGAGTGCCCAACAGCTATCACTAAGCACACTGAGTCTGACACGCCAACCAGCCTCCATGTGACAGCACTCTTGAGAGATTTGCAGACACAGACACTGACTAACGTTGCACTGACTCTTGGCCCGGCCTTATCTGCTTTTTCACCATGGTGACTCAAAGGAAATAGCAGCAGCCTTTGAAGCTGGGCTGTGGAAATCTGACCACTCGGCAACGTTCCAGCCAGTTCAGGAACATAGCGGGGTGCATTCCATCAGAACTCAGGTGACACACTCTTCCAAGCATTAACCACCTCATTTATTTTCATTTACTGCACTTGGGACAGGGCATCAGGATTTGGCATCTTTTCCATGCAAATATTTTATCTTTTAAATTTTGTGTTTAGGCTTTTCTGTGGCCCTCATGACCTTAATTTCACAGCACATCTCGTGTATTAATGCACATGTACCTCACAAGAGTGTTGTGATGACATCTCTGTTAGCATCCCCAGTTTCCGGGGGGGGGGGGGGGGGGCGGACACTGATGCATAGAAGTGTAATGAGATGAAGTCCTGAAACATAAATCCATGTATCACAGGCCTGGTATGAGACTTAAGTTCTAGACCACAATAATCAAGATTTTGCTAATGCGAAGGAAAGTTAAGCTGTGAGCAAGAGGCAGGCACTGCTCACAGAAGTGGGCAAGAACAGGGCTGATATTACAAAAAACACTCCCTAAGTGATATTAAACACAGGCCATAGGCACGTTACAAAGTGGTCATAACAGAACACCTTGTGAAAAAATATCTTGGTACCAACACACTGCCCACAAATAACAGGCATACTGACCTAGGTTCTGAACAAGGTATAAATTGACAACATGATAGATAGAGATCCAGTCTCCATATACAAAGTAATGGATGGTAACTAGATAACATCAGAAGGTGTCAACCTGATATGTCAGGAGGCACGTGTAACTTGTTTGTATATATGTATAAAAGGTCACCCCAAGGGTACATTTTCAGGTCTTTGTCCAGCCTGGGAGCAATGAAGGATCCCATCACTTACTGAGCTGGGTCTATTGTCACAGGCACACATTCTTAGTATCCTTAGTATTCTCAATATCCTTAGTATTCTTAGTCTACCAGGTGCTATTACTGTGCCTTGTTTACAATAAAGCTGGCCTGGCGCCTTCAAGCTTATCTGATTTTGTGGTCTTTGGGGGCTCTCTCGGAGTCTACTATACCTGGTATCTGTGCAGAACTAGTACAATATACAGAGTTGACAACCACACAGTTGAACGGCTATTAGACAGAGCAAGACATCTGTCAGGACACCACACCACTGACTTCTGACAATCACAAGGGCTATGTCTACACTGGCATGATTTTCCGGAAATGTTTTTAACAGAAAAGTTTTCCGTTAAAAGCATTTTCGGAAAAGAGCGTCTAGATTGGCAGGATGCTTTTCCACAAAAGCACTTTTTGCGGAAAAGCGTCCGGGGCCAATCTAGATGCGGTTTTCCGCAAAAAAGCCCCGATCGCCATTTTTACGATCGGGGCTTTTTGCAGAAAACAGTACTGTGCTGTCCACACTGGCCCTTTTGCACAAAAGTCTTTCAGAAAAAGACTTTTGCCCAAATGGGAGCAGCATAGTATTTCCAGAAAAGCACTGACAATCTTACATGAGATCGTCAGTGTTTTTCCGGAAATTCAAGCGGCCAGTGTAGACAGCTGGCAAGTATTTCCGCAAAAGCAGATGATTTTGTAGAAAAACTTGCCAGTCTAGACACAGCCAAGAAGTATAAGGGATTTGCTCAAAGATTACCGGTAAATCCAGGATTAGAACATAGATCATCTTATTCCTGGTCTAGTCCATTTATATCTGTTTCACTCAGTAATTCTCTACGTTTATCATTATTTAGTCTTTCCCTTCCATTTAAAAAAAATCCCAATGTAAATGATTTATGAGAAACTCAGATGATGGGGAGAGAACCAAATGACGTATTTTAAAAAGAACTAGATTTCAAATGAGAATAGAATTGCATGAATATGTTACTTGTCATCAGTGGGGACATTCAGGCTTGCATGATCCCATCTGGAGCCCCTGAGATACAATGTTGCTTGCTTTGGATTTCTCTCTCAGGCTTCTGATCCAGTGAGACGTGAACTATCAAATCATTTTACATCTTAACGTAAAGATGTAAAGGTCAGCGTATGAGGGTTTCCTTTTGTTGCAGCTTCATGTCGAAGAGATCTTTCTATAACATCTATGGCTTTCCATTCCTCACCTGTGTCTAACACTCCAATGTGCCCATTGTTGAACTATTTAAGATTCAGTAGCATCCAGAGCCCTTGCTCACAAGAAGGGTTGCCTCATACTAAGAGCCATAAAAACATGCATACACTCAGGTCAGGAAAGGCCAGAATTGAGACAGTCTTTAACTGCTTGGCCACATATTCTTTTGGAGGTCTTTGCATGAGATTCTGACAATGGATTGGATGAGGCCAGTGTCACTGGCACAGCAGAAAGGGTCAGAGGGGATAGTATAATAAGAGACAAGAATGGACAAGCAGAGAGAGCCACATAAGTGGTGGGAGATGAGGCCACAAGTCTTGAACATCATTAGAGAAAGAGAAGTTGCCAGTGGAGAATGGCTTGCATATAAAAATAACCAGGTGTTATGTCTGGACTGGAGTGTAGCCATCGAGTCTCCAAAAGACGCTACCCTGCATCTAACTAAAGACTGTCTCTTAGGCTACGTCTACACTGCAGGCTTCTTGCGCAAGAACTGTTTTGCACAAGAGTTCTTGCGCAAAAGGTGTTGCACAAGAGCATGTCCACACTGCCATGTGCTTTTGTGCAACAGCATCCATGGCAGTGTGGACATTCTCTTGCACAAGAAAGCTCTGATGACCATTTTAGCCATAGGAGTTTCTTGCGCAAGAAACCGATGTTGCCTGTCCACACTGCCTTCTTGCTCAAGAGCTCTTGTGCAAAAAGGCTTATTCCTCATGGGGAGAGGAATAACTCTTGTGCAAGAAGCCCTGTTTTCCGACGTTTTACTGTAAATTTACTTGCGCAAGAATGCACATGTAGTGTGGATACTCTGCAAGTTTTTGCATAAGAATGGCTGTTCTTGTGCAAGAAGCTTGCAGTGTAGACAAAGCCTTACTGTAGCTAGCACTGCTGGAATGCTTGCCACAGAGAACTATTTCCAATGTTGCAGTCGTTATCCCTGCTTGAGAAAACACCAAGAACGATCCATTTGGGGGCGATGATAAATGAAAACACATTGGCATCCTCAATCTTATTTAAAAGTGTATTTGAAGGCTTTTAGTTCTTTAGTGTTCTCACTGATCCCATATTGAACCAAAGCTTTGTATCAGAGCACCGCACCATCCTAACTAAGGCTACGTCTAGACTGGCATGATTTTCCGGAAATGCTTTTAACGGAAAAGTTTTCCATTAAAAGCATTTGCGGAAAAGAGCGTCTAGATTGGCACGGACGCTTTTCCACAAAAGCACTTTTTGCGGAAAAGCGTCCGTGCCAATCTAGACACGCTTTTGCGCAAAAAAGCCCCGATCGCCATTTTAGCCAATGGGGCTTTTTTGCGCAAAACAGTACTGTGTTGTCTACACTGGCCCTCTTGTGCAAATGATTTGCGGAAGAGGGCTTTTGCCCGAACGGGAGCAGCATAGTATTTCCACAAGAACACTGACAATCTTACATGAGATCGTCAGTGTTCTTGCGGAAATTCAAGTGGCCAGTGTAGACAGCTGGCAAGTTTTGCCGCAAAAGCAGATGATTTTGTGGAAAAACTTGCCAGTCTAGACACAGCCTAAGTGTATTCCTGGATTAAACTCAGGTGTGGACTGTGGTGCACTGGTAGAAATCTGAGTGTGTGTAATTGGCTCACCATCTGTCAACACCTTGCCAGACCCCAATATAGATTACTAATCCTTTAGTCTAGTCTTTAAAAAACATATAATTGTTCTAGTTCAGATGTAAGTTCTGCAGCTCCATGCCCTGCTGACATAGCTACATTTACTTTAGTGGGTTTACAGCAGCAAAGAATTTGGCCTCTAATGTTTAACCAAGCATCCTGTTAAAATATTGGGGTTGGAAAGGGTTTGTTTCAGAACAAAATCAGAAATAATTAATTAAAAGAAAAATGATATAAAAATAGTAAGTTGTATCAATAATGCCTGCAATTATCAAGTTGTTGTTTAATTCTAGTCAGGAGGGCAGAGGACACTACATGGGCCCAGTAAGCTAGAAAAATCTATGTGCTTTGAGTTCCCAGGGAGAATTGCTATTTTTAGTAAGATTTCTTGGGCCAGACTCTGCTGTCAGTTACACTTCCATAATGCCAGGATTACACCATCAGAGGCAATTTAGTGATTCCCAAGTATACTGTTGTGACTGAGTACAGAATCTGGCACTGTAATCACCAAAGACTCTTCTGAGAACTTGAAGAATAACATCTGGGTGAACTGGAATCAAAACTTTGCATAAAATATTGTGCCTAATACACCAGAGTGTTCATGCATCAGAGCCATAAGGTTAATAGATTGTGACAGGATTAGATAGACCTTTTCCTGTTCACATTCACATTCATCTTGCGGCTGAGCTGCACTGTTTTGGCTGGGAAAACCACAACAGAAATTGATAGGGGTTTCCCAGCTGAAAATAGCTGTAAGAAAACCACATTCCAATTCTGACTGGGCCCAGTTTTGCAGTCTTTATTTATGCTGAGAGGAAAATACAGAGATAATGCTGCTAAAGGCTCACCAGCTTCCCAGAACTTCCACAGTACTGTGGTAATGTAATATGCATGGATTTAGGCACAGATGGAAAGAATTTGGGGGTGATAGTGGACAACAAATAAGATGTGTTTGCTCTGTGATTAAGTGGCAATGAAACGGGCCAATGTGATTTTGAGCTGCATACTCAGAACATCATGTTGCTTTCGTAGTGATGGAGGTCAGACAAGAGCTGAGAGAGAGAGAGAAGTCACATTCTCTCAGGCTTGAGTGAGACTTCTCATCCTGCCTCCCATTCTATGCACTTTGATATGACAAAGACACTGTGTAAAATGAAAAGAATTCAGAGTAGAGCAATTGAAACGATTATGGGACTCAAGGAAATTATTTAGGAAGCAAGATTAATGATTGATCTTTGTGAAAGGCTGTTGATCTCAAGGTGCATCTTTGCAATGATGGCTCCCTGTAGGCTCCCTGGGCTGCCACTTTGAATACAAGGGTGTCTGCAATCTTCCTTTTTCAATACCAATTAAGTGCAGCTGTCAGACTCCAGGCAAGTTGGGAACACAGCCTATCACTTGGGCAACATTTGTGCATCTGCTTGGTGGAAGACATGCATAGAATGACTCCCAGGAGACAATCCTAGCACAGTTCCTACAGATTCAGCCAGATGCAGAGATTTCCCCACACTCCAGAGTTGTAGCAGCAGGGGAGCACTTGTTTGCTGAAACCTTCATGTTTCCTGAGACTTTGGTCCATCTATTCTGTTTTAGCAGAATTGAGATTAAAAAAAGAGGAGATGAAACTACAAATGCAATATCTGTGTCTCCTGCTTGTGAGTACTATCTCTGCGACTGTCCTGCACCCTTTCCTCCATCCCCACCCCCGGCGGCCTCTGCCAATCATTGTTGCTGCTCTGGAGGGAAGTCAAAAGTCAATTGGTTTAGGAGACAGGCGGGTGAGTTGACAGGTTTGCTAGATAATCTACTTTCTGCTGATTTGCTGTTTTCTTTACAATACAAGTATGTTTGTAAAGAGCTTTAGCTCTATCACAGGCTATCAAGATGGGACCATTTACAGATTCCAAGAGGCCAGAGAGATCAAGGACCCATGAGCACAACAGTCTGACATGAACAGGGGTGGGGAACCTTTTTCAGGTCGGGGGCCACTGACCCACAGAAAAGTCAGTCAGGGGCTGCACACAAGTGAGAAGCAAAAAATCGTCCCACAAATCCACACTGACATGGCCCCCAACTGAGAGAGAAAGACACTCCCCCCATTCCCCTTGCACACCAGAGCCCAGTGGGGCCTGGGCTAATAGATTTTGTGTGTTCTAGCCCTGTGGGTGTGTGGCGGGAGAGCTGGAATGCCAGTGTGGAATTTCCAATGCTGGGGAGGAGCCCTGAGCTTGGGGGCCAGATCCAGGAAAGCCAGGGGCTGCATGTGGCCCCTGGGCCTTAGGTTCCCCACCCCTGGATTAAGCACTCTGCACTTTGGCAAACTCCTTCTATTTGCAATGAGGAACGATGCCCCCTAGGTGGGAAACTTGGAGTCGAGAAATGAAGAGTAAAGGGTACAGAGGGGCAGTAATCTGTCTTGAGTGTCCATGTTATTTCTAACCTTAAGACTACATCCTACAGATGAGACATTAAACAGAGTCTTTGATTTGCCAATTTCTGGTCACTCTGCATAGCCAGTGGCTCAGCTTCAAAATATTAATGGATAACCAAGTGATGTAGCCAGCAGGCTCTTTCTCAGTATAACAGGTTACAATGTCCAAGGCTATCTGTGAGCTGTTATTAAGCACATAATTTTTTCTAAATGTACCTACCCTCTCACAGTACAGCTAGCATCTAACCCAATGGTCTCGCAATTGATTTGGAGGTATGGGCGGATAAAAGGAAAGAACAATTCTCTTCTAAATTCTAATGCTCTTTTCAGATGTCAAATGATAAATCAATGCAGTGTATTACTATGTTTATAAGAAAGTCTTCATGACTGTCACAGCTAGTGAATTATCATTATCCATAAATGGCTGTCATGTTCTCATCCTGGCAGTATCAATCAAGGACTCTGTTTCCAGGAACTAAATGTCTCTCATCTGCACTTTATTACAAGTTCTGTACTTGTTTTAACTCCACATTTACTTTTTCCCATTCAAAACTTGGTTTGATCTCATAGTTTGATACTGTAAATCAGTGACATCAGAATTACTGCATCTTGCCACTGTGGCATTAAAGATGCGAATAATCAGCAAGCAGGAAGGTGCTGCAATTAGCAGGAATCAGCAGCAATAACTGCTGAAATTCAGGAAGAACATTAGTCAAAGGATTCCTGGTTACTGTTAGATACAGTAACCTGATGTTTCCCTTATTGGCAGGCTCCTCTGAGTAATTAAACATTGTTTTCTGAAAGATGCAGGCAGTTTGACCACCAGCAATCAACCTATTGTTTCACTCTTCTGAGAGTAACACAGAAAATGAGGAAAAAGTTGATATAGAAAGTTCATATCTTTCCTCAGCCCATTAAAACCACCTGGGTCAATGAAAATACACAAGTGCAGCTGAGGACAGGACTTGGCCCAGAGAGCCGGATGGAAAGAATGGATCATTTTGCAGTATTACACTCTGTCTATAGCCATATGAAATAGACAGAAAAAAGAAGAACCGGTAATATCTCTTCAATGTTAGAATTGGGCAGTGAGTCCAGAAATATTAGATAGAGTCCAGAAGGAGGAGTCATGTGTCAACTGCATTGGTTTCACCAAATATTGACTGTGGCTTCCAGGGCACAGGACTTTGTGTTTTAAAGTAATCAGCTTCACATTGGCACTCCATATGAGGAAAGGAAATTTTGGCTTTTTGATCCATGGCAGGGGCTTGGTGAGATGATAAAAGGGTGGATGATGCTGGATCACTGTCTATTCCACTTAATAAATGTCTGGATAAGTGTGTTATTTTCTCCACTGGCACCTCTAACTGCAAAATAATAAGTTTTTAGAAACTCACATCAATTCATTAACATTTGTAACACATTCCCCTGCACGGGGAAGGTGCCAGGAAGGGCTACATATTTATTAATTACTCGGAATAGTATTTATTATAACTACTTTTGTGACCAAGGTCCTTCACACCATATTGCTGTAATTGCTAGCAAAGGTTCAATTTGTTTGGGTCATTAGACTACGGCTCTTTGTCAGCTTCCAAGCAGGCTTATTGGAAACCTTTAACCTCCCAGAAAAAGTTACACAGATGCCTAATGAGTCAACAGCATCTAATCTGGGCAAAACAGCCAAATATTTGTAACATTAGCTCCCTCACTCTATGTTGTGTTGTGCAGAGAGCAGCAGAGGAGAGCAAAGTTCACCAGAGCAGGATATGAGGGGAATTATAGATAAGTGGTTGTTGAAGTTTGCTAGGCACATGCGCGCACAGAGTCATCTGCCTGTGTAGAGTTTCTTACTCACTCTGCCCTGGTTTACACCAGTTATTTCAGAATAACTCCCCTTATTTCAAAATAACTAGTGAAGCATCCACACTACCAGACCTATTATTTTGAAATAAGGGGCTGGTTATTTTGAAATAATAATTCCTGCTTTCCACAAGGAATGACGCTTATTTCAAAATAGCGGTAGTGTGGACGCTCTAGTGCTGCTATTTCGAATAACTACTCCCCAGAATCAGAGGGGTAGCCGTGTTAGTCTGAATCTGCAAAAGCGACGAGGAGTCCTGTGGCACCTTATAGACTAACTGAAGTGTAGGAGTAAGCTTTCGTGGGCAAAGACCCACTTCGTCAGATGCATGTAGTGGAAATTTCCAGAGGCAGGAATAAATATGCAGGCCAGGATCAGGCTGGAGATGACCAGGTGGATCCAATCAAGGAGGATGAGGCCCACTTCTAGCTGATCTGGAGGTGTGAATTCCAAGAGAACAGAAGCTTCTTTTGTAGTTAGCAAGCCATTCACAGTCTTTGTTTAATCCAGGGTTGATTGTGTCAAACTTAAAGATGAACTGTAGCTCAGCAGTTTCTCTTTGAAGTCTGGTCCTGAAGTTTTTTTGCTGCAGGATGGCTACTTTTAGATCTGCAATTGTGTGTCCAGGAAGATTGAAGTGTTCCCCTACAGGTTTTTGTATGTTGCCATTCCTAATATCAGATTTGTGCACAAATTTGAAGTGTTCCCCTACAGGTTTTTGTATGTTGCCATTCCTAATATCAGATTTGTGCACAAATCTGATATTAGGAATGGCAACATACAAAAACCTGTAGGGGAACACTTCAATCTTCCTGGACACACAATTGCAGATCTAAAAGTAGCCATCCTGCAGCAAAAAAACTTCAGGACCAGACTTCAAAGAGAAACTGCTGAGCTACAGTTCATCTTTAAGTTTGACACAATCAACTCTGGATTAAACAAAGACTGTGAATGGCTTGCTAACTACAAAAGCAGCTTCTGTTCTCTTGGAATTCACACCTCCAGATCAGCTGCTAGAAGTGGGCCTCATCCTCCTTGATTGGATCCACCTGGTCATCTCCAGCCTGATCCTGGCCTGCATATTTATTCCTGCCTCTGGAAATTTCCACTACATGCATCTGACGAAGTGGGTCTTTGCCCACGAAAGCTTATGCTCCTACACTTCAGTTAGTCTATAAGGTGCCACAGGACTCCTCGTCGCTACTCCCCAGAGTCATTCAGAGTAATTACTCCCCAGTGCTTTCTGGGGTTCTTAGTCAAAGTAGTGCATCCACATTAAGAGAGCCTGCCCCAGACTAATTTCGAGGATTCCCTGTTGTGTGGATGCACTATTTTGAAATAGTTATTTTGGGAGTTATTATTTTGAAATAAGTTATTTCAAAATAATTTCCTAGTGTAAACATGCCCTCTGAGGCAAAAGCCATACTGGGAATTTCTTGGTGCTTTGTGCATCATACTAACAGTGGAAGTTCCAAAAAGTAGTTCCCTCTGTACAGGTACATCTACACAGCAACATTATTTTGAAATAACTTGCGTCATTTCGAAATAACATAGTCCGCGTCTACACAGCAGGCAGTTATTTCAAAATAATGTCGAAATACTGTCAAACTGGAGGACTTCTTATTCCAACTCCTGTAACCCTCATTGTATGAGGAGGAAGGAAAGTGGGAGGAAGCGTGCTCTATTTTTAAATAAGTGCTATGTAGACGCTCTCAGTTTTGACATAAATTATTTCAAAATAAGCTGCACAATTGACGTAGCTCAGTTTGCGTAGCTTATTTCCAGTTAAGCCCTGCTGTGTAGACGCACCCTCAGTGCCTGTCAGAATGTTAGACAATCAGTTTTCACCAGTGCCATTAGGTCTTATTTCATGAGAGGGGTTAACCTTCCTCAGCTAACCTTATTTGACACAGGACAATGGAACAGGGGGGCATTGGCTTACAGAGAGGGTGGACTGCACTGCATACTCTCCCAAGCTTGAAGGTGCAGTATACACAGGAATAGCATGTTGGACAGTGCCAAAGCTTTTAAGAATGGTTTCTAAGGAGGAATAAATCTCAAGCAGACTGTTTCAGTCCTCAGGTTTTCTCAGAGGCAGATGCCTGTAACATTTATCATTGGCATTTTCTGTTTGAAACACAAACTCCATGGATTCTGGTGTCATGCCTAGTAATTGTCTAGAGCCTGGGTTCCCAAACTGGGGTGTGTGTGAAGAAATTCCAGGGGGCGCATGAGGCAACCCAACCCCCCTTCCATTAAGTTTTGCTGCCCCAGTCAGTTCCTTTTTTTTTTTGCTCAACAAGTTGGGGGAGGGGGGGGGGTTTTTCAAAAATGAAAAAGGGGGCGTGATGCTGAAAAGTTTGGGAACCACTGGTCTAGAGTTTGATTTCAGCATCTGTCAGAATCTCTGTCCTCTACTGAACTGTGACAACAATTGGATGTGGTTTCTGTTTGCTGCCAAACCACCACTGCCTATACTCAGATAGTTTCAATGCTGATCCAACATGCTGGAATGGGTGAGGGAATGAGAAAACAAACCAGCGGCAATCCAGAACAACTCATTAGAAGTGAAGTGAGAGGCTTCTAAAACCATATCACCTCTATCCCTACACCACTGCCTCTAGCATCGGAACCACAAACAGCAGCAACGTGTGCTTTAGGCAGTAGAGCTCAAACTAATGCAGCTCATTCTCTGTCCACTGAGGCAATTATACACCAAGTATTAGGCCATACTGGCCTGCGCTTTGCTGCCTGAGTCAGTTTGGCATAACAGGGGAAGTCTGCTTCATGGAACTGCCAGTGGACAATAAAGCTGCTCTCCTCAGGCAGAACCCACAAGGAAAGCCAGGACCAGCCTCCCACAGAGTGGAGAGTGGGAGACTCTCTGATGGGCTGTAAGGGCGCATCACTGCTGACAGGAAGTGAGATTTGTACCCCCCTTCACCAATGTAGCCCAGGGAACTAGGTCCCACAGACATTCTCCTGTGTGAGTACCACTTTGGGGACTTCCTCCCTGCTCTCTTTGCCCTGGTCTACACTAGGAAGTTATTTCAAAATAACAAGCAGAGTTTCCATGCTACCAAGTCCATTATTTCAAAATAAGGGGCTGGTTATTTCAAAATAACTTTTGCTTGTGACAAATACGTGAATAAGCATATTTCTAAATAGTTATTTCAGGAGTAGTTATTTCAAAACAATCCCGTAGTGTAGACATAGTCTTCCTGATTTCCACCCTCCAAGCCTCTGTACCTCAGTAATCATCTCAAGGAGTTTGGAGCCTTACCAACAGGGGCTGGAGGAAGAGGGGGTTGTCATTGAAGAGGGATCCTTTCTCTCTTCAAATGGAGCCAAGCTTGCTGCCTTCTTTGCTCTCCCAGCCCAGCCTAGCCTACTCCAGAGAGTGACTGACAGAGTCAGGACTCAGATTCAGCAAGTCATAATGGGGAAGCTGGAAGCTGGTTTTGGTCTAACCACAAGGGCAAATTCAAGTTCACATGAGGATTAAGGGATTGCAAGAGTGATGAGACTAAAAAATCCTTTCCCATCGGTGCCAAAAACAAAAAAGCAGAGAAAACAAACAATTCATGTCAGTCAGCAGACTTCAAACACCCGCTATACTCACAGTTAGTGTTAGAAAATCCCTAGGCTTTTTCCTCTGTGGCTTGCTATCCTAATTCAAAGGGATTGTAAAAGTGAGTCAGTGTAAACACCAATAATGCACAATGTGCCAGCAACTGGATAACCCATAAGGAATTTTCCACGTTCTAAAGTTGATTGTAAGGTAAAAATCTTACTATGCATTTTTATTTTTAATACACTCACTTGAGGGGGCTACGTCTAGACTGCACAGTTAAATCAGAAAAAGATACACAATTTGCGTAACTCAAATTGCGTGTCTTTTTCTGATTTTCTTTTGAAAGAGGATTTTCCAAAATTTGGCACGTCTACATGGCGCCACATTTTGGAAAAACCTGCTCTTTTGATTCATCCTTTATGCCTCATAGAACAAGGTTTACAGGGATGGCGAAAGAGTGCATCCGCTTTTTCGAAAAAAATTCAGAAAAGTGGGCATGTTCCTTGGATGCGGCATTGCTTTTCCGGGATACCTCCAGAAAAGTGCGGCTGTCTAGACGTAGCCTTTCTTTGTGCTTCACTGCAAATTAAAGGAAATATTAAACTCCCAGCTTTGAGCATCTCAGCTGACAGTTGCTATAGTAGGGCAAAGTACCATTGTTATTTAACTATGTTAGAGATGAACATAATAACATAGGAAGTGTTGGAGTGGATGAAACCTGCTCTCTATCTAGTCTTGTATCTTGTCTCCAAAAGTGATCTGTACAAGTTGTCTCAGAGGAAAATGTAAGAAGCCCTGCGGTTATGAGATAAGCTAGCCCCAGGAAAATGTGTAAAGATATTTTGGGGCAGGGCCTTGGGTGGAAGGAGTGGGGCTAAGGGCCAGACTCCCTCAACCAGCCCTCCATGACTGCTGCTGCTGCTGCGGTGGCCATGAGCCCCAGGGCTGCAGGGAGCGCCACTGCTCTGGCAGTGATTTGAATGTCCTGGGGTTCGCAGCTGCTGCCACAGATGCTATGGAAGCAGTGTTTGGGAACCCTGGGCCTTTTTAAATCACCGGGTCCCAGGCAGCTGGCCCTTTTGTTCCCCCAGGTCAGTAGCCCTGACGCGCTCACACCCAATCAGCAAGGCCACCAACAGGGAGGGAACAAAAGGGGCTGTGACATTAAAGTGCAGCCATGGTAGTGCTTTAACCTCATCCATGAACAGGCACCTTGTCCTTACCAGTACACCGGACCAGGCCACTTTCACCTTTGATTCTAGGCTATGCAGTGTAGCTCAGTTTAGCTGTTTGAGTTGTAGCATGCACTCCTGTCCTGGACATGCTAGTTGTATCACAATCGCTCCTTGGCTGTGTCTAGACTGGCAAGTTTTTCCGTAAAATCATCTGCTTTTGCGGAAAAACTTGCCAGCTGTCTACACTGGCCGCTTGAATTTCTGCAAAAGCACTGACGATCTCATGTAAGATTGTCAGTGCTTTTGCAGAAATACTATGCTGCTCCCGTTCGGGCAAAAGTCTTTTTCTGAAAAACTTTTGCGCAAAAGGGCCAGTGTAGACAGCAGAGATTTGTTTTCCGCAAAAAAGCCCCGATCGCGAAAATGGCGATCGGGGCTTTTTTGCAGAAAAGCGTGTCTAGATTGGCCACAGACACTTTTCCTCCATTTTTTCCTCAATTTTTCAGAAAAGTGTCCTGCCAATCTAGACATGCTTTTCCGAAAATACTTTTAACGGAAAACTTTTCCGTTAAAAGCATTTCCGGAAAATCATGCCAGTGTAGACGTAGCCCACGAGTGTGAAATGGTCCCACTCTGAAAAAGAATCTAACGATTACATGAGTGATCATCAGTCACCAAAAATCACAGTATTCTGAAGCACTTTTATTATCCCAAGTATGTCGTCTCAGCTTGTCCTGTAGATGTATTATATCTTGATGTTCGTAACATTTTTATGGTCTCACATGACAGTCTCATGCACAAACAAGGTAAATGTGGTCTCGGTGAAATTGTTTTAAGATGGGTGCAAAATTGGTTGAAAAAGCATATTCCAAGAGTTGTTTTGAAGGGTCACTGGGCAACTGGGGGTCCGGGGAGGATATCTAATGGCACCTCCAGGAATGTGTCCTGTGTTTGGTTATTATTCAATATTTTCATTAATAAATAGAATAATGGAATGGAGTGTCTGCATATAAAATGTACTGTTGGGAGCTGTTGCAAGCACTTTAGACGAAAGGATTAGAACTGAATACAACCTTGATAAATTAGAGAATTGGCCTGAAATCAACAAGATGAAATTTGATAAAGACAAGTGCAAAGTACTATCCTTAGGAAGGAAAAATCAAATGCACAACCACAAATCAGGGTGGAAAACAAACTACACCGGGCCTGGGCTGCGGGAGGGGAGGGTGGGACTGCCATCCATATTTCCAATAGTGCTTTAAAGGGCCTGAGGCTCTGGCTGCTGCCATGGTCTCAGTAGAACTGACCAAGAGCCCAGCCCTTTTAAATCACCAGGCCCGAGGGCAGCTGCCCCCTTTGCACTTCTTCTCCCTCCCCCAGTTAGCAGGCCTGATACAAAATGAAGAATAACTGGCTCAGCAGTAGTTTTGAGAAAAGGATCTGGGGTTAGAGTAGATCACAGCTTGAATATGAGTCAACAATGTGATGCAGTTTTGAGAAAGGCCAGTATCATTCTGGGGTGTATTGAACCAGAGTGCTGTGTGTAAGGTATGGGAGATCATGTGTCCTTATGAACTCCTCAGTGTCAATTGGCAAAGGGTTCCATTGTTTTGTAACAGCAGCTCCCCCCAGGGTTAACAAACTCACTCCACCTAATGCACTGCTTTCATTGTATTTACCTAAGAAGGGTGTGAGTGATGTGTAACGGAAGTTTACATTAGACCAATCATAGAGAGAAATTAATAAGAAAATTGATGGATCTTGAAAGACTGAGAAGGAGGAACATCCCATAGTTCGGAATGGTAGAAATTGAAGCCAACTTGATCTCACCATGAGGAAATTTTTTCCTGACATTCATTGTAAACTTTCCTTTAGTAATTATTCTCATATAATTAATTAATACATTTCCTCTAGGTAAGGGCATTCTTTATTCCAATATACATCCCTTAGACTATCCTAAAAATTCCTTTATTGCTTTGGTGTTTACACTCTTCACATATTTGTACACAATTGTATTGCCCCCTTAACACTTGTTTTATTTATATATATCTTGTAAACATTTCTCATAATTCAGTGCCACCAGTTTTAACTCCTTTGTCTCTCATTTCCAAATTCCTTCTAGTTTGTCACTCTAGGACAGTCCAAGCAAATGCCAAACTGAACAGAGTTTCATTGAATCTAAAGTTGTTAGGAAAAACAAGTTCTGAGCTCTTTGGTATTATATGGAGTTATTATTCACCTGTCTTCCCCTTCTTTTTATTATTTCTGTGGTGTTTTCCAGAACAGAACTTGTTGCACTGACATAGCGGGAGACTCTTCAATCTCTTTTGAATAAGTAAAACTGCAGGGATTTTCTTTTGTTACTGAAACACTTAGTGAAGCAAGAAAACGCCTTATTCAAAAGACTTGGTTTCCCACTTCCTGCAGCCCTCCTGAGCTGTGTAATGTAACCAACAAGCTGGATATTTCAAAACAGAATGGCATTAAGTACAACCCCCACAAAAGCAGCAGGGGGTTCTGTGCTGATGGAGGAAATGCTCTTTTTCACAAGATGTTAAAACTCAGACCCTGGCAGGTGGCCGATGCTCACTATAACACTCTACTGTGTTGTTGGCAAGAGGAGGGGTGTGAGCGCTGCTGTGCATGGTCAGTTTTAACTTGGGCAACTAAATTCCCCCTGAGGTTTCAACTAGTTGTGTACTGGGATAGGAACCCATTTTGAACTGCTGTAACCTGTTGCTAGCTGAGCACTGTTAAAAGGGCCCTGTGACTGCATCAGAAGCTGCTGCCATTTGCTGATAAATGAAAGGATTCCACTAGGCTGTTCTGGCAGTGTGTGGAGTCTGTTACATTTACAAAGACAGGGAGTCTTGTGATTGGGGAGCAGGGGCTTCATGGAGCTGTTTCCCAGGTAAAATGGGGTTGTTCTTTGTTTTACTCCTACTCAGAGACAGCCACATGTGATGAGGACTTTCTTTCTGGTTGAGGAACGATGGATTCTGCTTCCTCTAGAAAACCTTGGGGAGGAGAATGCTGCTCCCGGCTCCCCCAGAGCTGATTCACTCCACAGTGACGCCAGCCCAGCTTTCCGGAGCTCCAGTTAGACAACTCAGTCTCATAGGATGAATTTAACTTCTGACCACTCGTCTGAGCATTCACATCTCTGAACAGGGGGGAGGGCACAGCAGAGCAGACATTGCTGCAACCCCTGGTTTATAGAAGCAGCTAGCTGGAGCTTCATGTTCCAGGAGGGGAGCATTCTGTGTCCCTCAAGCCCTATAAAGATCTTCTTGGTAAGGCCCACTAGTTCAGGTTTGGCACAGGGGTCCAGAATTTGGCCCAAAATCATTTACCCTGGGCCATCCAGTGAATCAGGGTATGTCTATACCGAATCTCTATTTGGAAATAACTAGCGCTATTCTGAAATAACTTAGTCCGCGTCTACACAGGCATAAGGGAAGTTGGAGGAAGGAAGCTATTTTGAAATAAGTGCTATGTAGATGCTCCCTATTTCAAAATACAACATGGCTATGTCTACACTAGTGGCAAGAAAACATCCACACTGCCATGTGCAAGATGTGCTTTTGTGCAAGAGCATCTATGGCAGTGTGGATGCTCTCTTGTGCAAGAAAGCTTTGATGGCCATTTTAGCCAGAGGGCTTTCTTGCGCAAGAAATCCCTACCGAGCATCCACACTGCCCTCTTGCGCAAGAGCCCCTGTGCAAGAGGGCTTACACCTATTAAAAAAGAGCATAGCTCTTGCACAAGAAGCCCTGTCTTGCCACGCCGTATTGTAAATTTCCTTGTGCAAGAGCAGGCAGGCAGTGTGTACGCTCTGTGGATTCTTGCACAAGAACAGGCATACTTGCACAAGAAAACACAAGTGTAGACATAGCCCATGTGTCTTTGTCCCATTTTCCCAGGATGCGGGTAGATAAACCCCCATGGGGAACAGATTAAAAGGCCAATAGACTGTTGTGCCCTAGGCAGATGGGCCTCTTGCCAGTCTGCCTACTAATCCCCAAAAGCCTGCAGCTCTGAACAGCAAGACTTTGTGGCCAACTGTAGACCAGGGAGAGAGAGCTAAGACGTGAAGCAGCGGGAAAAGAGTCTTAAGACACATTTGATCTTCTTGCCTCCAAGTTATGTTCAATTGTATGGAAACTTATCTTTCTCTATATAAAAAAGTTTTCCCTGCCAGATGACAGAATGTTCCTGCTGGGCGACAGAATGACATCTTCACGTTATCGCATCATCAGGCTCTCTCAGAGAAACGAAAGCAGCCGGGGGGGGGGGGGGAGGAGGTAGGTGAGCATAGGGAGCAGAGTGCACAGCCTCCTCGTAAGCCTTAAACATTTTCTCTGAGGTTCCATTGCTCTTATCTCCTAAGGGGATGGTGCCCATTGTGGGTTGTTGTTTTTATTGGCGGGGGAAAGGAGGACGGGGAGGTTGCAGAACTACTCACTTGCTTTTCTCTGTTCAGATCTCTCTTTAAAACATTCCTGTGATCTCTGGCAAGGTTAAAGTGGTTAATAAGAAGTGTTGCTTCATTCAAATCATGCCAAGAGCATGGGTTGCTATCAGAACCAAATTCTCAAATAAAGTATGCAGGGAAATAAAACCCTTCTGCTAATTGAGGTTTTATAAAGTGAACCCCCAACTCGTGTCCTTTGACAAATGAGATCTTCCACTAGAACTAAAAAAGTGCTGCTTCTGATCTGAATGATCCTACCTGTGGGGCTGCTTTTTTCAGATCCCAGTTGCTGAGACCGTCTCAGGAATTGTCTCCATTTCACCAAGGGCTGAGCTAAGTAGGGTTTCAGGTGCTGACTGGCTTTTATCTTCATTGGTTCCTTCCTGGAAGGCCAGATGATGCCTGTTAGGCTCACAGTCCAGCATCAGAGGCTGTGCACTGGGTGGCATTCAGCCTCCGTGAAAAAGGTTGCCTCTTTCTCACGCACCCATCCCGCCCCCTAAAGAGAAGGGTGCTTCCTTCCAAGGCATGGTAGTCCTGCACTGCAGGCTGGGGCATATGCAATCCAATGTGGCACAATGCACAATGCACAGCAATATATATAATGCTTTGAATGACTGATCTGTTTCTTTTAATAATTTATTTAAATTATACAATCCCTCCCCTTCACTTTCTGTTATTTACATGAGAGATGAGTCCCAGTAATAACTAATAAAGACAAGCTGGAATGCAATTCCCATGTAAGGCTGGGTCAGGATGAGAAAAGGTATTTTAGAGTCAGCGAGGCACTTAGCACCTCTTCAGTTATCAGAGGGCTGAAAACGAGGACAAATCCAACTTGGAATTGTCAGTTTAATGATTGTTTATACCAGATCTGTAACTGGGATAAGATCCCATCAGGCTCCAGCTATGAGATTGCCAAGTTAGGATAAACACACAGGCTGTGTCTAGACTGGCAAGTTTTTCCAGAAAATCAGCAGCTTTTCCGGAAAAACTTGCCAGCTGTCTACACTGGCTGCTTGAATTTCCGGAAAAGCACTGACGATCTCATGTAAGATACTATGCTGCTCCTGTTCGGGCAAAAGTCTTTTCCCGAAAGACTTTTGCGCAAAAGGGCCAGTGTAGACAGCACAGTACTGTTTTCCATAAAAAAGCCCCGATGCGACCTTATCTGCCCAGCAGTTACTGAAAAGAAATGCTGTCTCATCATCTTCCCTAACCTCCAGTGGCTGGAATCCTAGCCTAGGATGTGAGAGACTAGGGTCAATTTCTGCTCTGCCCCAGACAACCTATGTGGTGCTGATTAAGGCACTTAGTCACTCAGGCCTGGTCTACAGAAGACCAGGAAGGTCAGCTTAAAGTATAGTGATAGAAATGTAGCCGTGTTAGTCTGGGGTAGCTGAAGCAAAATGCAGGACAATGTAGCACTTTAAAGACTAACAAGATGGTTTATTAGATGATGAGCTTTCGTGGGCCAGACCCACTTCCTCAGATCAAATAGTGGAAGAAAATAGTCACAACCATATATACCAAAGGATACAATTAAAAAAAATGAACACATATGAAAAGGACAAATCACATTTCAGAACAGGAGGGGGATGCAGGGGAGGGGGGAAAGGAAGGAAGGTAAGTGTCTGTGAATTGATGATATTAGAGGTGGGGAGAGTGGGATGTTTGTGAGTTAATGGTATTAGAGGTGATAATTGGGGAAGCTATCTTGATAATGAGTAAGATAGTTCAAGTGTTTGTTCAATCCTCTTTGGAGAGTGTCGAATTTTAACATGAATGACAGTTCAGAGGATTCCCTTTCAAGTGCAGATGTAAAAGGTCTTTGTAGCAGAATGCAGGTGGTTAAGTCATTGAGAGAGTGTCCTTTCTGGTTAAAATGGCAAGAAACTGTTTTTTCTTTGTGATCTTGTCTGATATCTGTTTTGTGGGCATTAATCCTTTGGCGAAGTGTCTGAGATATTTGTCCAATGTACATAGCAGACGGACACTTGTATCCTTTGGTATATATGGTTGTGACTATTTTCTTCCACTATTTGATCTGAAGAAGTGGGTCTGGCCCACGAAAGCTCATCATCTAATAAACCATCTTGTTAGTCTTTAAAGTGCTACATTGTCCTGCATTTTGCTTCAGCTTAAAGTATGCAACTCTAGCTATGCAAAATGCTGGAGTCAACTTAACTTAAGCTGAGCCATGGCAGCATCCATACAGTGGGGCTATGTCTACACTGCAGGCTTCTTGCACAATAACTGTTTGCGCAAGAGTTCTTGTGCAAAAAGTTCTTGCGCAAGAGCGTGTCCACACTGCAATGTGCTTTTGCGCAAGAGCATCCATGGCAGTGTGGACGTTCTCTTGCACAAGAATGCTTTGATGGCCATTTTAGCCATAGGGTATTTTTGCGCAAGAAATTCATTGCCTGTCCACACGTGCTCATCCAAGCTCAAACCCACCACCCTGTGCAAATGCCCTATCCCCTAAGCCACTCCAGAACCCACCACACCTCTCTATCTTCAGGGTGTCCCCTCCCACACTCTGAACCACTTGGACCAAGAACAGAGCTTGCACCCCAGACCCCTACCCCAGCCTGGTGAAAATGAATGAGATTCAGGGAGAAGGAGGGATGGAATGAGGAGGGTGAGGCCTCGGAGAAGGGTGGAGCAGGGGTGGGGCCTCAGAGAAGGCAGGAAGGAAGCTGGGCAAGGGTATTTGGGTTTGAGGTAGATCTTACATTGCACTTAAATTACTTTGGGCTTCACCTCACTATTAAAGGTGAGGACAGCTGAACACTAGTGTTATAATGAAAAAAAGTATTGCACTGAAAAATGTTGGCAAAGCTTTTTTTCTCTTTTTAATTGAGATTTCAGCATGTTCTTTGCTGTTCCCTTCATCGTGTACAAATTAGCTGAGGCTGTTAGGCTCCTGGAAAGACTGCAATGCAGCCCTTCCTTTGGATAAAGTTCGGACACCCCTTTGCACTACGGAGCTGCAATCCTTTCCCTTGCAGCACCACATCCTCATTGATAATAGTGATGGTGCAGCAGCCAGGATGCTATACACTGTTTTCTATGTTCAGTGCCACTGAATATTCACCAAAATAGTACAAAAGCACATATGGTCCAGATGTCCAGCATTGCTTCATACAGCATTGCAAATCTCCAGGACATAAAGGTCAATTTTTTAAACTTATTTAGACACCTACTGTAATCAATAGCAGTTAGGAGCCTAATTAGTATTTTTTTAAAACAGGCCCTAGGAGGCTTAAACAGCTAAATCCTATTTTCAAAAGTGACTTGGGCACTTAGAAGCCTAAGTTTCATTGGAAGTTAATGGAAGTTCAGCTACTAAATCACCTTTGAAAATGGATCTATGATTCTGTATTTCTATTATATAAATGATATAGGCCAGGAATAGGCAATTATTTTTTGCCAAAGACCAAATTTCTTCATCAAGGTATTGTCACGCCCAGATTCCAGCCAACAAACCAACTCAATTAATTAATTAATTAAAATAAGATGTTTGCAGTCTGTTCAAAAGCAGCCAGAAGCTTAGCTTAGGCCATGTAACACAGAGCGGAGCAAGGACCAAATGCCTTTAAATGGCAAGGTTAAGTCCTATATTCAAATGAGACTCAGAATCTCAAGTGTTTGCATCCATTTTGAAAATGGGACCTAGATTCCTAAGTCACTTAAACACTTTTAAAAATTCACCCTTTAGTCTTTGGACCCTCTAGTTCTGCATGTGCTCTAAGTCTGAATCACACAAAATGCTTTCAGTTGAGCAGGATAATGCAGATTCTTCCATATTAGTCATCAGGACTGGCTCCCAGCCACCATTAATAAAGCAGCAAAGCAGCACTGGGTGCAGCAGAGAGCTTTGAAGTCCAGCTATGGGCTTGGCATATGAAGATTGGACAGCTTTCTCTTTTTGTTTTGTACGAATGGCCTGTTTCCGTTTGCTTACATAAATAGGTGATTGCTCAGTGTTTTCTTGCGAAATCCATTCATGCCCTTCATTCTGCAGGTTGGAACAGCAAGCTTCCCACCCTTCACTGCCTGAGCACAGACATTTCCAACACATGGAACAAATTTCCATTGCAATTCCTTGTTACAGCATGCTTGGATGTACATAGCACTTTGGCTGATACAGCTTATTGGTTTGCTGCAGTCCCTTGCAGTCCCTTGTTACTTAATTTTTTGTTTCCAAAGGGGATGTCAGTGTTAGACTTCTCTGGCCTCCTACTGCTCATCACTCCATTCCACCCTTCTTCTTCCAAGTCATTTACGATGTTTCACGTTCCTTCTCCAGCTCCTGCTCCTTTTCCATGGCACATTCAAGCTCTTCATCCTCCTCTTCAAGACTCTAGTACAGTGGCCACCAATCAGTAGATCGGGATCTACCAGTAGATCTTGGAGCCTCTGACAGGTGATCCTGATTGGTTTGGCCGGGATGTTATCAAGTGCAGGTGTTTCAGTTGCCCCTTCCCCCGCAGTCATGCTGCTCCTGCTCCTGCCCTCTGCCTTGGAGCTGCTCCTTGGGAGCCTCCTGCTTGCTGTGCAGGGGTGTGGGAGGGAGAAGGGGGGCACTGATGTCAGGGTGTCCCTCCTCCCCCACTCATGTACTCCATCTCCACACAGAGAGAAGGGAATAGAGGGAGCTCATCAATGCAAATCTCTGTCACTCTCACACGCTGTGTGTGTCTTTGTCATTCTCACAGACACACTCTGTCCTTCCCTCTCATCTCCTGACCCAACACGTACATGGGGGGTTGTTACTACTTTTACTGCTTGCAGAGTGGGTTAGTTTTGGTTTGTGACTGGATTGTGCATTTCATAACTTTCATTTCTCTCTTATGCCTAAATTTAATTATTTGAATAGTGAGTTCTAAATTGCCTAACCTGTCATGTCTGAAGTAATTATCCCTGTGGTAATTGTGCTCCTGGAGGCTGGCATGTCACTGCAGCCCCCTGAGAAGGTGAGAGCAGAGGTCTCCACATGCTGTCCTTGCCAGCAGACACCACTCCTGCAGCTCCCATTGATCAATAACAGAGAATGGTAGTAGCTGTGCCTGTGGATGAGGAGCAGCACATGGAACCATTGCTGTGCATGCCAGCTCCTTGTGGGTGTAGTCTCAGCTCTGCTGCTCCCTCTCTGGGGTAGCTGTCCAGCTGCTCCCATGGTGGGCAGGACTTGAACCCATCACTCTATGTTCCCTAGGCAACATCCCAAGCCCCTAGTCCACTCCAGAGCCCACCTTCCTGCTGTATCTTCAGAGGGTCCTTTATCCTGTGTCTGGTCATTCCCAGGGTGGGCGGAGGGGGTGGCTTGAAGATAGGGCGGTGGAATGGGATCTCCAGTGAACTTGGGGATGGGCATTAGTTTCTGGAGCACAGAGTGGTGGGCTTGATCCTGTCCCCCTCCACCCACTCAGGCAATGGCTGGGCTGTGAATACAGGCTGCCCAAGGGATAGACCTGGCTCCTGTAGTAGGAAGGGAGGATAAGGAACCTGCTGAAAGTAAGGTGGTGGGGTGGGTTCTGGAATGCCTTAGGAACTAGGGCATTTGCTTGGGGAGCACATGGTGGCACATTCAGGACCAAGCCCCATCACTCCCAGGCACACCCTAAGCTCCCCTGCCCACCCTGGGAGCAATCAGACACAGAACAAGGGACACCCCCCTCCCCCAAGACAGACAGACAGGGAGGGAGGGAGGATGGGCCCTTGAGTGGACTAGGTGCTATAGCACTTGCCCAAGAAGAACTGGGTTGGAGCCTCCACCCAGAAGCCTAAGCCCTGCCCATCCTGGGAGCAACTGGACAGCCAACATAGGATACAGAATCCACCAAAGGTAGGGAGGTGACATAGGCCCAGCTCCAGAATGGCCCAGGGGATATCACACTCACCTGGAGAGCACAGGGTGGTGGGGTCAGGTGCTGGGAGCAGCTGGTGGACAGCCAACACAGGCTGCTCCAGGGATGGACTGGGCTCCTGCCTGAGGAAGGCAGGATAAGGTACCCTCCCCCCCAAAGGCAGGGGGAATAGACCCTGGAGTGGCTCAGGGCAGTGCCTCTCAACCCTAAGGGGTACCCAAGAGGAACACAACTGAAATTTGGAGAAAACTGGATTTTTTTACAGCATTTGTATTATTTTTGTATTTTTTACACCCAAATATTTCATCACCTGCCCAACAATTAAGTTGTTTAAACAAATGTGTTGCAACAGTAATAAAAAAAAGTGTGTGGGAGAAAACTGTAGGTAATGGGGGTACTTATAATTTTTTTAAAGGGGTATTCTATAAAAAAAGGTTGAGAAACACTGGCCAAGGGGATCCCGGATAGGGCATTTGACACATGCCCAAGACTAGAGCCTGCACCCCTACCCCAGCCCGGTGAAAGTGAATGAGATTCGGGGAGGAAGAGCAATAGAGCAAGCAGGGTGAGGCCTCGGAGAAGGGGGTGGAGTAGGGGCAGGGTCTCAGAGAAGGGGAGAAGGAAGCCAGACAAGGGTATTTGGGTTGGAGGTAGATCTTACATCTCACTTAAATTGAAAAATTGAACTTGTGGTTAAAAAGATTGGAGACCCCTGCTCTAGCATGATTCCATCCCAGCCTACACCTCTCCTCCAGCAGGCCCTTCACTCCCTGCATTTCATCTAGTCATCTCTTCTGTGGGCTCCTCTGCCTCCTTCTCCCATTCTCAGATTCAAGTCATTTTTCAACCATTCCGGCCGCCTGGGACAGCCTTCTGATGTATGCACCAAATATCTCCCCGTTCTCTTCCACACCCTTCCTTTAATACCCTCTGCTGCTATCTGCCACCATGCTGTTATTGCCTCCACAACTGGCTCTTGCACTTCAGGGCCAGCCGCGGTGCAGTGAGCTGTATCATGCTGATTTAGACCACAGGCTCCTCCAGACAGGCACAGTACCAGCGGTTTTTTAAAAATCTGCTGAAAAAGGCATTTGAGTGGTTAATAAATAGTTAATAATAATCGTGGGTGGTGTGTTGTGGCTTCAAGATGATTTGCACTCCTTGTATGTGGCTGCAAAGATCAGCACCATTGGGGTTTCTAGGAGTTAGCTGTGAGGTCTCTAGGAAGTGAGGATTACAGCCATTTGAGTTAGAGCCGTGGTCACCAACAGGTCGATCGTGATCGACTAGTCGATCGCGAGGCCTCAACCAGTCGATCGTGAGGCGTCCGGCCCCCCGCATTTTCCCCCCTACCCCCGAGAAGCCCCACTACCTACCTCCAGCAAAAATGGAGGTAGTGCCAGTTTCCTGTGGGTAGACGGAAGTCCCGCAGCTTAGCGCCACTTCCAGGGATTCTGGAAGTGCGCTGGCTGCTCTGCCCTGCGTGATGCAGGAGGGGACCTCGGCCCTGGAGGAGGAGCACGGTGACTTCCCTGCACTGGCACAGGAGGAGTGAGTCGGCCTTGGGGCAGGCATGCGCGGGGTTTCCCTGCACCGCGAGGGAGTGTTTTGGCCCCGGGGCAGGCATGCGCGGGGTTTCCCCGCACCGCGGGGGTGGGTAGGTGGGTGTGTGTTTCGGCCCTGGAACAGGCACGTGTGGGGTTTCCCTGTGCTGCGGGGGAGTCAGCCCCGGGGAAGTCACGCGCGGAGCTTCCCTGCACCACGGGGGGAGAGGTGTTTTGGCCCTGGGGCAGGCACATGCGGGGTTTCCCTGTGCCATGGGGGGGGCGGGAGTCGTGCCCGGAGGATGCAAACACTGGCTTCTCTTGGGGGGGGGGGGGGAAGGGGAATCCTGGAAGGAGGCAGATGCAGGGTACTCTCTGCCTCCACTGGCACCCCGCCCCCTGTCCCCACTCTCCAACCCCCACTCCCCACTCCCCAGCTCCCTCTCCCCAGCTCCAGAACTCTGTCCCATTCCCATCCCCACTCCCCGAACTTTGTCCCCACTCCCCTGTCCCGAGCCACAGAATTCTGTCCCCACTTGTACTCTGTCCCCTGCTGCAGAACCCTGTCCTCTGTTCTCCCAGCACCCTGTTCCCTCTCCCCTGCCCCCAGTCACAGAACTCTGTCCCCACTGGCACCCTGTCCCCTGCCAAAGCACCCACTAGCACCCTTCCCCAGTACTATGGGGGAGGGATAGCTCGGTGGTTTGAGCATTGGCCTGCTAAACCCAGGGTTGTGTGTTCAATCCTTGTGGAGGCCATTTAGGGATTTGGGGCAAAAATTCATCGGGGATGGTACTTGGTCCTGCTGAGAAGGCAGGGGACTGGACTCGATGACCTTTCAAGGTCCCTTCCAGCTCTAGGAGATAGGCAATCTCCATTATAAATGTCCCCTGTTCCCACCAACACAGTTGGGGTCTGTAAATGTATGCAACCATGGTCCCCTCAAACCACTGTCTCCGTGCTCCCCTCACCACATCAGGTGTCCTCTTGCCTTGAGTTTGGCTATGCTCCAGCCCCTGTTGGCCCACGCTCTGTGTCCTCCGGGCTACTGATGGAGAGATGGGGTCCGGGCCCACAGACTCGGGCCCTAAGGACATGGACTCTGTTGCTGTCTGGTCCAGCTGGCGGGGCATCCCGCTGTAACATGCCAGCCCATGGGCTCCCTTTGCCTGCCCTGGGCTACTGCCTCTCTCTGTGGCTGCTGGGCCCCCTGCCGAAGTCCCTCCTCAGGGGGGGGCGACTCTTGCCCCAGTGCCTCACCTCCTCTCCTCTCCTTCGGTCCCATCTGCCGCCGGCTCCTTTCCGGGAGTCTCTCCTCTGCCTCCCACCTTCTGGCACACCGGCGTGGGTTTAAATTGACCTGCTGGTGTCCGCTTGCCGGGGCCCCACCCCCTTCCACCGGCCTCCCTTCCAGCTTGTTGGCATCTGCTGCCGGCTGACCTCGCCCTGCCCCCACACTGCTGCGGTTCCTGCGGAGCGGGCGGGCTTGTGCCTGTGCAGCAGCGTGCGAACAGCTGCTGCACCGCTGGTATCCTGTCGGTGGCGCCACCAGGCGATCGGCGGGGCCAGAGAGTGGGGCCTTTCTGCCGTGCCACAGGGCCACATTAGTGAAGCTTGGGGGAGGGGTTAGAGGAGGGTTTTTTTTGCATCTCACTTGTGTGGCCCCAACTGACTTTTCTTGGGTCAGTGACCCCTGATTCATAACAGGTTCCCTGCCCTTCTCAGAAATAAAGACAATGCAGAAACTTTTTGTTTGACATAGTATTTTATTTAGTATTTTATTTAGTATTGCCCCTCCCCACATCCAAATTCCTCATTTCCACCCCAGAGCCCACACATCCTGTCTCAACCCAGCGAGGTTATGGCTAGACTGCAGGAGTGTTTTAGGATTCCAGAGATATCCCAAAAAAACACTTTTTCATCCAGGGATGCGTTTGTTCTTCCGCCTCTTTTAGTGGAAGAGCAAACATGATCTTTCAGTCACCCCTATATTCCTCTTTCCACGAGGAATAAGGGGGCTTCCAAAAGAAGGGGGTTTTCTGACATTTGGTCCAGTCTAGACAGGCCAGATGTTGGAAAAACCTCTTCCTACAGAAGAATTGGGGGAAAAAACAGTAATATAAGGGTTGGGGATAGCAAGTGATGGAGAGGAGGAGAATAGAGAGGGTGGGGCTTCAAGGAAGGGGCGGGGCAGTAGATCTTGGCTTGTTCTGTCATTTAAAAAGTGATCTTGGATATAAAAAGGTTGGAGACCACTGAGTTAGAGTTGCTGTGAGTGCTCAGCTTTCTCATCGCAACGGCTTGTGCATGTCCCTCTGAAGCAAAGTGAGATGTCTAATGTGCTGCCCACTCTCATGCCAGGACCCAGAATGCTCTTTGCATCTCCCATTTAGTTCAGAGCCAGGGTGCGCTACAAGCTCTGGGAACATTAGACTCAAGGGAGAAGGCTGGATGTGACTCTGAGGTCCTTAGCAAACTCGTATCAGCTCACATCCCCTCTTTCTCGTGCAGACTGGGGGTTTTTTGTTTGTGTGTTTCAAGACTCAATAAACAATTCCCTTTTTTGATGTGCCCATTAGATAATTGTGCCACTACCTGTTGGCACTTGCAAAAGGCACAACACATGGCTAGATCATATGCCCTCCCTTTTGCCACTCCCCCAAAGGTTTCCAGAGGCTACTGCTGCTGCTTTTCCTTTTTAAAGACTCCTGCCCTCTGTTCTCCCTGGGCAGGGCCTATAAATAGCCTCAAATGTCTGGCTGTTAGTGACGTCGGTCTCACAGGGGAGATGTATATAGTTACTGTGTTGGACTCAATCTCTTAAATTAGTCCAGCCATGAGAAGAGAAAAAAGAACAACAGGAGTTGTGTTACTGAAAAGATGTGTTAATTCTTGTTGGGTTTTTTTTTTCTGGGAGAAATGGGCAAGGAGGGCGTGTTTTATGACTTTGCAGATGATGTTTAGTGCCCACAGTAAGAAGGGACTGAGCACTGACATGTATCAGAGCTGAATCAGTACATATCAGTCCCAGCCCTCCATGCCTTATGGTATTCCAGGGCTGGGATTCTACAACATTTTGTCAGTGCTCCTCAAATCTGACATAAAATAACCCCCATGTTTTCCGTCCTGGGTAGCTGCATAGCTCTGTCAATGTGCTTCCATCCAAACCAGGCTTACCACCAGCTCTTCCCAGCCTGCACCCTTAAATAGATCTGCAAATGCATCTCTGGATAGGCTTAACACTCCTCCATTTTTTCTAGGGCTCTATAGCTGTTGGGAGAATTTCCATCAAAACCAATTTCAATGAAAAATAGAAAAGAAATGGAGAAATTCCCTCCACCCTGCCATTTTACAACTCGTGGCTTAGGCAGCTCCATCATCTCATTTCCTATACAAACCCCTGACAGAACAATGCTGCCCCCACCCCAAACTCCAGTACTTCATCCAAGTTCTGACCATTCACACCCCACTGGTTCAGAGCTGGGCCTCTGAAACAGAGACCTACAATTTTATTTTTGACTTAAGGAAAGAGGCTTAGGATGCCGACAAACATGAGGTGAGCCAATGTGCAGTTGTAGGCAACAAGGATGTTTAGGCTCAATACCATGTTTGAACTTTGAGAGGCAGTAGAATATCAGCATTATAGGAACATGCCAAAATGACCATTGTCCCCTTCAGTATGGGGGGCCTCATCCAGAGCTCACTGAAGTCATAGTACAATCCCCAGATTTCAGTGGTCCTCAGTAGTAGGCTTTCTAAGGTATGTGCAGCTCATGGGGAATTTGTAGCATCCTTCCATTGAATAACACCAAGTTCCTGTAGCAAGGCCTCTTGCTAGTCTGGAAGAGGGGGAATTTTAAAGGCTCAGACCTTCAAGCCAGCAAAATATAATTTGAACTCGTGTCTCTAGAAAGGACTCTGAAGAGTGTGTGTGTGGGCCACTGAACCTCCCAGTTGTCTATAAAGAAGATTTACATTTTAAATTCCACAAATCTTACGTTTTCTCTCTCCAGCATGTCCTGAAGTACGCACTTCTCTGTACACTCCCTGTCAGCTATCCAATCACATGCAATTGATAGGCTCATAGTCTCTCCTGGAGGTGTGTGATGCTTCCCAATGTTGTGAGACAACTTGCTGCCACCTGACAATGAGGATTCCTTGTCTGTGCCTGAGGGGATCAGCTCTCCAACCTCACCACCCAAGAGAAAACAAGCACTTCCCTCTAGCCTAGACAGGCCCTGCTTTCTCTCTAGAAATTATCTATAGACACACTCCAGCCCCTGAGCCCTTCGACCCCTGGAGTCTCCAGCTCCTGTCCCACTAAATACTCACAGAACTCCCAAAGGATTAGCACATGCCAGCTTACCCATTTCATCTCAGAATCACTCTTCCACTTGAGATATGAAAGGCCTGGGACAGTCTCCATCACGGTGGTGGATGATTCCCTGCCTCATGCTTCTCCTGTTCCTGCCAGGGGAGCTGTTGTTTCCCCTGTGGAGACATAACTTTTTAAATAACATTCTTACACACTTTTCACAATGATTATGATGACCAACAGGCTGCAGGCTCTTGGTACTTTACATGCAACCCTTTGGGTAACTGCTATGTGAAATCAGACCTATAGGAATACCAGGTATTGTTACAGGCTGGGGACCAAATGGCTAAGTAGTAGTTCTGCAGAAAAGGATCTGGGGATTACAGTGGATGAGAAGCTGGATATGAGTCAACAGTGTGCCCTTGTAGCCAAGAAGGCTAATGGCATATTAGATTGCATTAGGAGGAGCATTGCCAGCAGATCTAGAGAAGTGATTATTCCCTTTATTCAGCTCTGGTGAGGCCACAACTGGGCTACGTCTACATTGGCCCCTTTTCCGGAAGGGGCATGTTAATTTCACGAGTCGTAATAGGGAAATCCGCGAGGATTTAAATATCCCCCGCGGCATTTAAATAAAAATGTCCGCCGCTTTGAAGTAGGAATAAGATCCTCCGGAAAAGGGCGCTTTTTCCGGAGGATTGGGGCCAGTGTAGACACTCTTTTCCGGCTTTTCTAAAAGCCGGAAAAAAGCGGCGGACATTTTTATTTAAATGCCGCGGGGGATATTTAAATCCCCCGCGGATTTCCCTATTACGACTCGTGAAATTAACATGCCCCTTCCGGAAAAGGGGCCAATGTAGACGAGCCCCTGGAGTATTGTGTCAGTTCTGGGGCCCCCACAATAGAAAAGATGTGGACACATTGGAGAGGGTCCAGCGGAAGGCAACCAAAATGATTAGAGGACTGGAGCACATGACCTATAAGGAGAGGCTGAGGGATTTGGGTTTGTTTAATCTGAAGAAGAGAAGAATGAGGGAGGGATTTGATAGCAGCCTTCAACTTCCTGAAGGGAGATTCCAAAGAGGATGGATAAAGACTGTTCTCAGTAGTGACAGATGGCAGAACAAGGAGGAACGGTCTCAAGTTACAGTGGGTGAGGTCTAGGTTAGATATGAGGAAAAACTATTTCACTAGGAGGTGATGAAGCACTGGGATGGGTTCCCTAGGGAGGTGGTGGAATCTCCATCCCTAGAGGTTTTTAAGTCTTGGCTTGACAAAGCCCTGGCTGGATTGATTTAGTTGGGATTGGTCCTGCTTTGGGCAGGGAGCTGGACTTGATGACCTCCTGAGGTCTCTTCCAGCCCTAGGGTTCTATGATTCTATGTATTCCTTGTCCCCTTTTCCAGTGAGCACCCAGGGGTCCCTGTGTCACAAGGTGCCAGCTGGAACAATGAATTAGCTCCTATAGAAGAATTTTGAGACTTGCTATTAGAATTCTTGGAAATTGACCACTAGTTCCAGAAACTTTCTTTGGAGTTCAGAGCTCAGCAGGACCCATGTGCCTTCATCTTGAATGCTGCAAGGACACAGTGGGATCACAGCCCTGCTACAAGGGCTGGACAGAATGTTTTACTGCAAACCTGAGCTGCTGGGAGCAGTTCAGTGGTTTCTGATTAATATGTTTGCTCCCCACACATACTTGTAGTTGAAATGTAGTGATGCTTGTATCCCACCATACACTACAGCACAGCTCCTCAGTTGCTAGCACAGTTGTCCCTCTGTGAAGTAATCCAGACACTCTGTGCAGTACAAGAGTTGTTTTGCAGGGGGGGCTGCTCTCACTTGAGACGAGAGGAGTTAACAGGTCCATCAATGGGGGGAGCAGTGATTTTAAAAGGCCTTGGAGGCTCCTGATCATACTGTTAGTAGCATAGGGGTGCCTGCCCTCACTCACACCACTCCAGGAAACAGATGGCATCATCTCTACAACCTCTGGGGGATCTCTACACACTGCTCCTGCCTAGAGTGCTGACTCTGCAGCTCCCATTGGCTAGGAACTGCAGCCAAAGGGAGCTGTGGCGATGGTATCTGCAAGCAGTGGAATGTGGAGACTCCATGTTCCCCTTCCCCCAGCCTAAGAACCTTTGCCAGAGGGATATGCTACCCTCTTTGAGGAGCTGCCCAAGATAAGTGCTGATCCCCTAACAGCCTTCAGCACCCCAACCCTCTGTCCCAGCCCAGAGCTTGCACCCAAACTCCTGCCCCAGACTCCACATCTCATGCTCCCTTCTGCACCCAAATTGCCTTCCAGAGCCCACACCTCTCACACCCAAACACCCTCACAGAGCCTGACTCTTCCCCCCTCCCATACACCCCAACAGTTTTTGCATACCTGGGGATCCATCGACTGCTCCCAGAGCTGGCCTTACCATGAGGTGAACTGAGGCAGCTGCCTCAGGTGCCAGAATGTGGGTGGGAGGGATGCCACGAGGACCCAGAGTGTAGAAAATTGTGTCTGCTGCTGGTGCATATGTATTCTCTCTGCTCTAGATGCACAGAGATGGTAGAGTGCTAGGATGGAGACATTTCAAAGTTTTGACCCAAGCAAGAGGGTTTGGGGGAGTCATTTGAGCTCAGGTGCCAAAATGTTGTGGGCTGGCCCTGACTGTTTCCAGGACTGGGCTACAAAGAACAGCAGAGGAGGAAGTCTGAAATTCAAGTGACAAGCAGTTGAATCAAGTGATTGTATCCAATGTTCCTGTATTACAAACGTGTACCGAGTGAGGTCTTTCACATGCCAGTGATTAACGTCATTGTGAATTGTATGTGTTAACACTATATAAGGACTAATGATTACTCATCGATATCAGGCTGTACAGTCTGCGCAGGCTGCTGCCTGTCACCTAGGTGCTTTAAACACAGCGAAATCAAAAACCATGGAAGCCCCCATACACAGAAATCATACAGGGATATAGGAAGCCCACAGGAAGGGAGGAAGAACATTAAGTCTTCCTGTCTCTTGAAATAAGTTCATTGAATTTTAGAAGATTGAATTTTAGAAGATACAAGAAGATTTACCCGGCTTGGGGCCTTCAGGGCAGGATCCTAGGGAAGTGTGGGGGTGCAGAAGTCAGGGTTTGGGGATATGGAGGTGCTCAGGAAAGAGGGTGGAGTGGGAGGTGCAGGAATCAGGGTTGGGGGATGAGGAGGGGCTCAGGCCAGGAGCCTGGAGGCATGGGCGGATGCAGGAGCTGGCAGGGACCATGCTGACCAGGCAGCGACTCCCTGGGGCTAGGCATAGCGGGGCTGTGCTGGCTGGGGGCCTTGCTGCCTAGGTGGTGGGTAAGAAACTTACCTTCACCTCTGCTCCCTGCTTGCCCAATGGGGTTATAGCTGTCCCAATCCCTACCTCTGGCCCCTTGCTGCCCCCGTATGGTCATCACACAGTATAATTGTCCCTGCTAGCAGTCCTCTCCCTTTCCATGTTAACTAAAATAATCACATTCTAGGCACACCCCATTGTCCTGGCACAACTAAAACTTGCCTTGCTTTAAGTTATGATAAGAGGAAGCTGCATACCAAGTGTGGTGTCCCTGGCTCTTACCAGCCATTTAGGAGGAGTTCTTGAACAAATGGACAGACAGATGGTGTGACAGGGTGTCTGCCCTGCACTGGCCCTCTAAGGACAAAACCCAGTCCTGAATGAGGGACGAGAGTGAAGCCCTAGCTGAGGCTGTTATTGCTAATTAGGGCCCAGCTGGGGGCTATATAAAGAAGGGCTCCTGGAGGGAGAGAGGAGGACTTACTCTTGCTCAGCAGGAGGGACCTGGCTTCCTGGAGGTAGAGCAGTGCTGGGGAAGGAAGGCAGAAGCTCTGGCCAGGCAAGCTCCCAGGCTGCAGGGCCTGAAGCAAGGACTGAGGCTATTGGGGCTGCAGAGAGCCAGCCAGGGTAGAAAAAGCAGAAGGTCCACGACCCCTTGCCAATGATGAGTGGCCATTACAGACTGCAGTTTGTGCCTGAGGCAGGGGCTAGATGAAGACTGGCAGTGAGTCACTGAGGCAAGGAGGGCACAGGGGAACTGGGTGTTCCCTGGGAGGGAAGGACCACAGAGTGCAGAGAGTGATAAACACCCTCCACCCCTCCTAGAAGAAGGCGGAGAGTCACTGGAGTGGGCACTGCTGGAGGGCAGTGGCCTGAAGACATCGCGGTCCAGGAGCGATGCGGAGCCGGAACTGACACAGGGATACGCCAGCCACCAGGTGGTGGCTAGTGAGCAGATATGAGCTAATTCCCAGTGCTACCAGAAGGAGGCGCCATGGTGGTGAGTCTATCCCCTGACAGATGGACAGACAGGCTTACAGGCAAACAAACTCTCTAAAATATGTATCAGAGAAGCAAGGGCAGAAACCATTTTGACATTCAACAGACACAAGGAAACAGAGCTGGCCCACTCAAACTGTTTGAAGGGCCCAAGGTGGCACACTGCAGTTGGCTGTATTGCATGGCAAGGTGACTCCCAGCCAGGGCAGTGAGCGAGCAGCGGGGTGGGCAGGCATCAGGCAGCATGGGACTCTGACTTGCAGGGTCTAAGGCAACCGCCTTGCTCGCCTTGCCCTAAGGCCGGGCCTGGAACAGAGCTCTTAGGAGGTGAGAAAGATGGGTCTTTCAATCAAGGAAAGATTAAAGTCTCTGGAACCGAACATAAATGAGGAACTTACGTAGGCAAAGATCTTTAATCCTGGAAGACAAGAGAAACCAGTCCCTTGTGCTTTCCTGGAAGGTCCTACCTAAAGGAAAGTCCCTGTCGCACCCCTCACCCCAAGCTTTATGAAAATTGGCTTATGATCATGCATATTTTGAAGATGCTTTAGGCAAAATGCATCCTATGACACATCAGTTTTTAAAGTTACAATCTGCTGAATGTGTCTATTCTCTTTCTGTGGACATATCATTCTTGTACGTGAAATTAGAAATATGACGTGTGAAGCTGTTTATAATTCTAAATGTGCTAATAAGGGCCATTAGTGACATTCCAGAAGATAAAAAAAAAGGATCCCCCCCCCGTAGAAATTCTATTTACGGGATGGGTAGCAATTAAAAGTCATCTTCAGCTGCTCTTTGAAACTGCCTTCCCATCAGAAGAGGATACAGAAGTGACTATTAGACCCAATCCAGAGAAAGATCAAGACCCTGCTGGCCCAGCTTCTGGGGAGCCAGTGTGTAAGCTGCAGGAATGCTGGGCCCAGCCTGTTACAGAAAGGGGTTACTCTGGCCAGCCAGAGCAGCCCTTGTCTACACTGAGCCCCGTGGGGCTGGAGAAGTCCCTTGTCTAGGACTAGGGGTGTGGGAGGGGGGAGCTGCTTCAGCCCCAGCAGTAAGCATTATCTGTTTAGGATGATGCTTACCAGTTAGCCAGTTAACCTTTCACATCCCTAGTTCTTGGCAGGTGACTACGTCAAAATACGCTGGATCGGGGTGCAGCTATCCAGAGACACGCAGGGCGTGACCTGCACGTTGGGAGACTGGTTGTGAAAGGCCCACGTTGGAAGCTACAACAGAAAAATGGGGTAGGCAGTGAAACAATGACATACTGGTCTAGACTGTGCCCAGGGCTGCCCTTATCCATCACAGAGTATGCAGTTGTGTGAGGCACCCAAAAATGTGGGGCACCACTGGGTCTTAATGACCCACTCACCCACCTCTTCCTATTCCTGGGCTGTGACTCTGCCTTCTCCACAGAGGATCTAGTTCACTTCAAACTGAAAAGCTTGCCAGACCTATCAACAAAACACTGGGCCTGTGAAAAAGCCATTCAAGCGGCCATGAAGCTATTTAACAGGGATTTGCCAACACTAGCAACATATTGTCATTTTCTGAATTTACGGTGCTAGACTACAGTACCTTAGTTTAAAATTTGCTTTAAAACTATCTCATTAGGAAGTTAATGAAGATTATAAAATCTCATCTCTAAAAAAATCAACATTCCCCCCCCCCCCCACAGCTGTCATTGTGGATAGGGGCACCAGTTTAATAGTACTGCGTAGATCCCGATAAATCCTAAGGATGTACCTGACTATACACTACTCCAAATTCCATCACGTTAGGCGCACAATTGGTTTAGAGATTTTGGTTAGATATTAGGAAAACCTTTCTAATGATCAGAATAGTCAAGCATGATTATAGGCTTCCAAGGGAGGCTATGAAATCCCCACCACTGGAGGTTTTTAAGGACTGGTTGAACAAACACTTGCCAGGGATGGTCTGGGTGTACTCAGTCCTGCCTGTGCACAAGGGACTAGGCTAGATGATCTATTGAGGTGTCTTCCAGCCTGACAATTCTATGATGATTAAATAGGCCATGGAGAAGGAACACCTCTTTCCAAGGCAGGCAGGGCTAGGGCATTGCCACAGCCCATGATGTAACTGTTCTGTGACTTAACAGAAAAAATCGGCCCTTATGGTTATCAATTTGGACCCTTTCATGAACACCAGATTCTTTATAAATGGTTTAAAAAAAAAAAGGTTAAAGAATTGAAAATATTATGTGATTGGCCAATGTTTAAACAGCAAATTTCTTTTTCTGATTTTAAAACCACTAGTAATGCCAGCTGGAAACTTCTTTGCAACCTCTGATGTTGGCTGCACTGCTGTTTGCTTCATCAGTCATTCTCATCTGCCTACATTCCAGGTGGGGTGGACTGGCCCAGTGGGTTGGGCCGTTGTCCGAATGGACCGTAATATCCACCATAAAGCTTCTAATACCGTGGTCACCAACCCGTCGACCGCGATCGACTGGTCAATCGTGAGGGCTCAACCAGTCGATCGCGAGGCATTTGGGGGCCCCCCCTCCGATTTCCCCTCACCCTCAAGAAGCCCCACTACCTACCTCCAGGAGGTAGTGGCGGCTTCCTGTGGGGTGGACAGAAGTCCAGCAGCTGCACGCCACTTCTGGGGGTTCTGGAAGTGCAGTGGCTGCTCCCCTCCCCCAGGTCTGTGACGTGCCGGGAACTGGCATGGCGGGGCGGGGGGGAGTCCCCATAGGAGGCATGCTCTGGGGCTTTCCCTCCTCTGCGGGAGGAGGGGGGAGTCTTCCGCGGAGGAGATGCATGCCAGGGCTTCCCTCCTCTGCAGGGGAGAAAAGGGAGCTGTCCCTGGAGGAGGCGCGTGCCGGGGTTTTCCCTCCTCCAGGAGGGAGCGGGGAGTCATCCCTGGAGGAGGCCTGCACCAGGGCTTCCCTCCTCTGTGGGGAGAGAGGGAGGGGAGAGGCGTCTCGGGAGGAGGCAGGTGCAGAGGACTTCCTGCCCCCACTGGCACTCTGTCCCCTGCCCCAGCACCCACTAGCACCCTTCCCTAGTACCATGTCCCCTGCTCCCACCAGCACATTTGGGGCCACATTAGTGAGGCTTGGGGGGGGGGGGTTGGAGGAGGGGTTTTTTTTTTTTTTTTGCATCTCACTTGTGTGGCCCCAACTGACTTTTCTGTGAGTCAGTGACCCCTGATTCAAAACAGGTTCCCTGCTCTTCTCATAAATAAAGACAATGCAGAAACTTTTTGTGTTTGACATAGTATTTTATTTAAAAATGAAGCCTGGCCAACAAACCCCCAATTGTGGCCAAGCCCCCATCTGGCCGCAGCATCATAACACTCCTGCACCCCCAGATCTCAGATATGAGTCTGTCATACACTGGGGCCCCTGCCCTGAGCCCCTGACATATTCCAACCCAAATTCCTGCACCCACACATACACAAGCCTGAGGCTTACTTAGAACCACAACCCTCCATCTGACCCCAATACTCCCCAATCTGGAGCCCCCCTTCCTGAGCCAGCATCCCCTTCTCCATCTCTTCCTGTAACCAGATTTCCTCCCAAAGTTTGCACCTCTCACCCCTTCCCACACCCAAATCCCTCATTCCTACCCCAGAACCCACTCATCTTGTCTCAAGCCAGTGAGGGTACAGCTAGACTGCAGGGCTGTGTCTAGACTGGCCACTTTTTCCGGAAAAGCAGTTACTTGCCAGCTGTCTATACTGGCCGCTTGAATTTCCGCAAAAGCACTGACGATCTCATGTAAGATTGTCAGTGCTTTTACGGAAATACTACGCTGCTCCCGTTCGGGCAAAAGTCTTTTTCCGAAAAACTTTTGCGCAAAAGGGCCAGTGTAGACAGCTGAGATTTGTTTTCCACAAAAAAGCCCCAATCGCGTAAATGGTGATCGGGGCTTTTTAGTGGAAAAGTGCATCTAGATTGTCCACGGACGCTTTTCCACAAAAAGTGCTTTTGCGGAAAAGCATCCTGCCAATCTAGACACGCTTTTCCGAAAATGCTTTTAACGGAAAACTTTTCCGTTAAAAGCATTTCCGGAAAATCATGCCAGTGTAGACGTAGCCCAGGAGTTTTTCCAGGATTCCAGAGATATCCCAGAAAAACTCTTCCGTGTCCATGGATGCATTTGTTCTTCCACTTTTTTTAGTGGAAGAGCAAATATGCTCTTTTGGCAAGCACTTTATTTCTTGTTCCATGAGGAATAAGGGGGCTTCCAAAAGAAGGGTTTTTTCTGACATTTGGTCCCGTCCAGGCAGGCCAAATATTGGAAAAACCTCTTCCTATAGAAGAATCCGGAAAAAAGTGGCAGCGTAGAGTGTATAAGGGCTGGGGATAGCAAGTGATGGAGAGGAGGAGAATGGAGAGGGCAGGGCTTCAAGGAAGGGGTGAGGTCTTGGGGGAAGGATGGGGCGGTAGATCTTGGCTTGTTCTTACATTTAAAAAGTGATCTTGGGTGTAAAAAGGTTGGAGACCACTGTTCTAATACCAAAAAATCTATAATACCAAAATTCAAAATGTTTCTAAATAAATCCAAGGCGGCAGAGGCCATGTGTGTATGTATGTGTGGTTGGGCATAGGCCGCTTCACTGGCTCAGCCTTGGCTTCTTTGTCACCAAAGTGAATGACGTCACATTACGGTTTAAATCAACAGAACAGACGTGCGATGCGTACGCTGGTGCATGAGAGCACTGTGCAGGCCTGCTTTGTGCAACGGTGGAATTGGTGATAGAGTCGCTCGAGGCTTGACCGGTAGTAGAGAATCGCAGTGGTTGGATGAATTCTGTTATCGTCTGTCTTTGTGTGTGTGTGGTTTTCCATAACTAACAATAAATAACAGTGTGAGTACGGTGTAAACCAACAAAGATAGTGTACGTGAAAAAGTGAAAAAGTTGGCCATTCTCAACCCATTTCCCAGGCCTATTTTGATTGCCAGTCCGCCCCTGATTCCAGGTCTTCCTCTTAAGCCCAATGCCAGGCAGAGTGTGCAGGGAACAATGTTTTAGGTGCTGCTCTAGTTTCTGAGAGGATGTACACAACTCTGCTGTCATATTTGCCTTTCCAGATGCTGAAGTAATTACTTTGCACATGTACATGCACACACCTTCCTGATCGATGTAATTCCTCAAACACAGTGACGGCAGTATCAACCTTTTACAGAACTATTTGTTTCTAGCTACTAGCTGCATGTATGAATGGAGACCCGAACAATAACAGTAGCACTTCTCCTCCGCTGCCTGACTCATTACAGGCATCATCAGGAAACTGAGTGATGCTAATGCTACTGTTTCTGTGCAGCAGAATGTCAAGTATAAGTAGAAACCGTCAAGTATAATTTTGCACCCCACACACTACGCAGCATACAGGAAGAGGGACAGAGTAATGGCTAATGAGATGTATCTCCCCCTCTTTCTTTCTCTACGTGTCTAGTAACTTTATTCTTATTAGGCACTTAGGCTACGTCTAGACTGCAGGCTTCTTGCGCAAGAAGCTTTTATCGGAAGAGATCTTCTGCAAAAACTTCTTGCGCAAGAGTGCATCCACACTGCAAAAGCGCATCAAAAAAGTGATGCGCTTTTGCAAAAGAGAGCGGCTCTCAAAAGTAAGCCCTGATTGCTATGCACAGAATGGCCACCAGGGCACTTATGCATTTTTTCTCTTCCCTCTTTTTGCACAAAAAAACCCTCTTCCCTGTCCACACATGCCTTTTTGCACAAGAACCCTTGCACAAAAGGAATACCAATTGCGCAACCCCACTGTGTTCTTTCGATTCTCTTGCGCAAAAACGCACTTGAGGTATGGATGCTCCATGAGTTTTTGCAGAAAAATGGACATAGACATAGCCTTAGTGGGCCCAAAAGAATTCAGGACTCCATTGTCCTAGGCCGGGGGTAGGCAATAAGTGACCTATGGGCTGGGCGCGGTTCAATAGGGTTAGCCCCAAGTGCAGGGCTGGGCAAAGTATGGCCCGGGAGCTGCATCTGGCCCGCCAAGCCACCAGATCTGGCCCATGGACCATTCTGCCAGGACCCTCAGGCACGCAGCTGCTGTGGTTTCAAGCACAGTCCTTCAGCTCTCTGCTCTGCAAGGATGGAGGAGGCTTCATGCAATCTCCTTGCCCCCAGCCCAATCCTCATCTCCTATTGGCCAGGAACAACCAGCCAATAAGAACTGATGTCAGCCAATCTCTCAGCTCCTATTGGCTGGAAATAGCCAGCCAATCGGTGCTGAGAGATTGACCTGAAAGACTGGGGCAGCAAGCACTTCCCTTCTCCCGGAGTTGAGAGCCACGTGGCGGGAGCAGCCTGTATTTTCAAGCGGGCTGGGGCTGCAGCAGGCAGGGAGCCCAGCCTTCCAGTCAGGAGACACTTAGGTAAACTCCTCCCAGCCAACGCCTGCCTCTGGCACCCCAACCCCTCCTGCACCTCAACTCCCTCCCCCAGGTCACCATCCAAATCCTCTACCCCAGGTGACAACTACCTCCCAGACCCTGTTCCCCTTCCTACACCCTCCCTCAGGCCAGAATTCTCTCCTGAACACACACTCCCTCCCTGACCCTACACCTCAACCCCCTGACCCACGTCACAACCCCCTCCTCTACCCAAACACCCTCATAGACCCCACATGGTCTCCTGCACCCCAGTCTGTTACCACATGCACCTTTCTGCATCCAACCTAGACCCTGCACCCCCTCCACAGAAAAGTGCAACCCTTGACCACTTACCAAAAACTTGAAGTGGCCTCCCACCAAAAGTTTTTGCCCACCACTGCCCTAGTGGGCACCAGCAGTATATTTACCGGTGTGTCTGCAGGTGCAGCCACTTGCAGCGCCAGTTGGCTGCAGATCACCATTCCTGGCCAATAGGAGCTGTAGGTAGTGGCGCAGGCTAGGTCACCGCTTCCCACAGCTCTCCGCTTGGCCAGGAACAGAGATCCACAGCTAAGAAAAGCTGCAAGAGGCCATACCTGTGGATGCACAGGTAAATATAGCGCCGGCATCCCACCAGAGACTAACCTTAGTGAACCACATCTGGTCACAAGCTGCTTATTGCTCATATCTCTTCTAGGCACTGCACTCACGGCATGTTCCTGTCCCAAAGTGCTGACTGTCTGTATAGCTGAGACGACAAAGGGTGAAATGGAAAATAGTCACAAGAGAAGCAAAGTGATTTGTTCAAGCTCACACAGCAAGCCAGTGGAAGAGTTGAGACCAGAACCAAAGTCTTTCCGCTTCAGCCCCTACCCACTAGAATAGACCAGGCTGCTTCCCAGCTGAGACCTATTATTAAAGTTATGCGTGAGACATTCTTTGTTGCACAGTAATGATTAGTAGATCCAGGAATGATTGACATGGGATGCGAGAATTTTCTTTCAGTTAAATAACAAGTGTGAGAACAGGGCTATAGAAGCAGCAAGAACCCCTGATATTGACCTAATTTACAATTGTGTTATTGTGACTGGTGATGCAGTGGGTTATTGCTCTAGTTTGTCTACTTTAGACGGACCTGAGTTTAAATCCTGTTTTGGCTCAAGCTGGAAAATGGATTCAGTGGATCTCTTCTTACTCCTTGTTTATCTGTATCACAAAATATGTCCAGTTCAGAACACTTGTCATTTGTTGTTCATGAGAGACAGAATCTGAATGATAGAGAATTTTGCAGGCAAAATGGAGGCTGATTGTCATTGAGTTGTAAGAACCAGAAGTGGATGAGACGTCAAATCAAAATGATTTACTGTCTCTCTCCGCTGACTGCCTAGTTAAAGATGCCGGGGCATTTTATAGGTAGTGGGGGTGCTTGCTGGAGAACAGACCTACATGCCACGTCTGGATAAAAAAGGTTATAAGTCAAGAACCAGACACTGGATGAGTGTGATGGTGGAGTGTATGGCCCACACTAGCTCTGAAAGAGCTGAATTAAACCAGGTGGGCTAAATCAGCCAATTAAGATGCAAAAGGGGAGAATTGGGCTGTGTCCAGCACACCAATTAAGAGGAAGTTCAGCTGTGAGGGAACAGATGGGGCTTCTATAAAGCTAGGAGGTTGGCTACAGTACCCTGACTTGGTAAGTGGGAGAAGAACTGCATTGGTAGAATACAGAGTCGGAGGGTCCTGATGTGGCTGTAGCTAATCCCCAGAATTTACCAAAATGATTAGGGGGCTGGAGCACATGACCTATGAAGAGCGGCTGAGGGAGTTGGGTCTTTTTAGTCTGCAAAAGAGAAGAGTGAGGGGGGATTTGATAGCAGCCTTCAACATCCTGAAGGGAGCTTCCAAAGAGGATGGAGAAAGGCTGTTCATAGTAGTGACAGATGGCAAAGCAAGGAGCAATGGTCTCAAGTTGTGGTGGGAAAGGTCCAGGTTGGATATTAGGAAAAACTATTTCACTTGGGCTACGTCTAGACTGGCATGATTTTCCGGAAATGCTTTTAACGGAAAACTTTTCCGTTAAATGCATTTTCGAAACAGAGCATCTAGATTGGCATGGACGTTTTTCTGTAAAAGCGCTTTTTGCAGAAAAGTGTGTGAGCCAATCTAGACGCGCTTTTCCGCAAAAAAAGCCTCAATTGCCATTTTCGCTATCAGGGCTTTTTTTGCGGAAAACAAATCTCAGCTGTCTACACTGGCCCTTTTGCGCAAAAGTTTTGCGCAAAAGGTACTTTTGCCCAAACGGGAGCAGCATAGTATTTCCGCAAAAAGCACTGATTTCTTACAGTAGGAAGTCAGTGCTTTTGCGGAAATTCAAGTGGCCAGTGTAGACAGCTGGCTAGTTTTTCCGGAAAAGCAGCTGATTTTCCGGAAAAACTGGCCAGTCTAGACACAGCCTAAGAGAATGGTGAAGTACTGGAATGGGTTACCTAGGGAAGTAGTGGAGTTTCCATCCCTAGCAGTGTTTAAGTCTCGGCTTGACAAAGCCCTGGCTGGGTTGATTTAGTTGGGATTGGTCCTGCCTAGAGCAGGAGGCTGGACTTGATGACCTTCTGAGATCTTTTCCAGCTCTATGATTCAATGAAGGGGGTGCAACCCAGCAGTGAGTACATCACTCAGTTACAGCAAGCTTTTGCTGAGCTCAGGCAGCATAACTGCTACATAGTCCATTCTGGGATCCTGGCCCTATGAAGGGCCTTAGAGTACTGTGAGTACAAGATCTATGCTAGAAAACCTAAAACTCAGACTGTTTTAAAACCTGTAATAAAACCCCTTTCTCACATCTCCACCACAGTTCTACTGAGCCTTAATTAAAGGAAGGAATTTATGCCAGTTCCCAGCCTAGTACCAGGCTTCTCAAAGTTTCCTAGGGAATAAAAATGCAAGACACCAGGAAGAAAGAATAAAAAGTTCCCCAAATTAAAAATCCCTAAAACCAGCTGCAAACACACCGGCAGCAGCCTCAGCATGGTGCTTGCTCTGAGGCAGGATTTCTGAGCAGATCCATGCTGGCATGTGTCTGCAGGTCAGAAAGAAGGGGAATTCTCCATCCTGTCTCATAGTCAGTAAATGAGCCACAGGATCTGCTTCCTTGCTACTTCCTCAAAAGATAATGAGGGCAAGTCCTTCACTCACGGACTATAAAAATGATGTTCTTCATCCTGGAAAGGCTTCTCCAGTAGAATTTATTTTATATGCAATGTACATCAGGCCAACAAAGTATCCACAATGCTTTAGATCGGGGGTTCTCAACCTCTTTCTTTCTGAAATTCCCCCCTGCCTTCCCCCAACATGCTATAAAAACTCCCCTGAGCCCCTGGTTGAGAACCACTGCTTTAAACACATACAGGGCACAGCATGTAGGTTACTATGGGCCAGCTGGTGTAAATCAGTGTTACTCTGATATCCAAGGAACTACTCCAACTGAGGATTTTTGCTAGAAATGGACACACTTGTACAATGGGAGCTCAGCATGGTCCATGACAGGGCAGCAAATGTCAATGCAACATCATGATGCCACTGCTAATGCTGTAACCTAGCACTAACCCAAAGGAATGGGATACTGACACCCAATAGAAATAAGTGGCACTCAGTTGAGCCGGATATTGCTGTTTCTCAGCAGTTCCTGATATTTCTGTTGGGATCCTCCCCCATGCCTCCCTTTTAACCTGCGGTTCCAGGGGTGGGCCCCCTCTCAGCTCTGCTAACATAACTCAAACCTGACCTGCAGAGTTCAGTGCTACTCCAATCCTAAAGCTCCTTAGGACGGGATCAGTCCAAGAGATCCATCTGCTCTGTCCTGCTCTGCAGCTCCATTTGCAATTCTACCTCTGGATTCCATGTAAGTGGATTTCACTCAGGGTGAATGGGGATCCTAAGCTGAGATATGAGCCTGCATCTTGAGAGGTGACAGGCTAGGTTAGTAACATATTAAGCCACCCTTAATACCCCAGCTCTCCATTTACATTGTGTCCACTTAGAGCTTTGCATTTGACCCTAGAAAGGAGGAGACCCAAAGCTACTTAATTTGTATCGGATTCTAGTGCCCTAAGTGGCAACTCTCCCAGAACAACCTGATAATAGCTGCTGTTTTCTAAGCTTGAACCAACAAGCTCCATTCAGAGAATGCGCTGGGCCTTTGCCATCAGAAAATGTGAGCACTGCCACCATCTGTCTGGCATTTGGTTTTTGTGCCAGTTCTCAAGGGTGGAATGGGGGAGGGGGAAGACACAGGGAACAATTAGGTCAAGAATCCATTTTAGCACAAGCTCAATGAAAAGAAATATTTGTGCTAGTTCCCATGCCTCACGAAACCCAGCCAGAGTGAGAGACTTGTGGCCTAACAGCCACAGTTCTAATAAACTGAAAAACCTAACAAATTGCAATGCTTAAGAGATGCCCACTGAAATTCACTACAAGACTGCTGAAGCTAACAGGGGAAATCACTTCCTATATGTGGTATCAAATGACCCAGTAACTCATTAGCTCCTCCCACCTGAGGAACTCAGAGCATCAGTTAAGCTACAAATCTCCTTATGACACAGAGGTGTGTTACGTTGCCCATTTTTCCTAGGTGAGAAAACTGAAGCACAGAGAGGGGGCATGACTCAAAAGGTGCAGACAAAAATAGCCTTGTTCTGATTGCACGTTAGTGAACACCAGAACACAAGAGCCACCGTACTGGGTCAAAAGCAAAGGTCCATCTAGCCCAGTATCCTGTCTGCCAACAATGGCCAATACCAGACTCCCCAGAGGGAGTGAACAGGACAGGTAATCATCAAGTGATCCGTCTTCTGTCATCCATTTCCAGCTTGTGACAAACAGAGCTTAAGGACACCATTCCTACCCATCCTGGATAATAGCCATTGATGGGCCTAACCTCCATGAATTTATCCACTTCTTTTTTGAACCCTGTTAAAGTCCTGGTCTTAGCAACATCCCCTAGCAAGGAGTTCCACTGAATGAATGTGCGCTGAATAAAGAAAAAATTTTCTTTTGTTTGTTTTAAACCCACTGCCTATTAATTTCCTTTGGTGACCTCTAGTTTTTGTTATGGGAACAAGTTAATAACTTTTGCTTATTCACTTTTGCCATGCCAGTCATGATTTTATAGACCTCTATCATAGCACTCCATAGTCTCCTCTTTTCTAAGAGAAAGGTCCCCGTCTTTTTTGTTTTAATCTCTCTTCTTATGGGACCTGTTCCAAACCCCTAATCATTTTTGTTGTCCTTTTCTGAATCTTTCCAATGCTAATATATCTTTTCTGAGATGCGACAACCTCATTTGTTTGCAGTATTCAAGATGTGGGTGTACCATGGATTTATATAGAGGCAATAAGATATTCTCTGTCTTATTCTGTATCCCTTTTAAAAGTATTCCTAATGTTCTATTTGCTTTTTTGACTGCCGATGTACGAGTGGGTGTTTTAAGAGAACTATCCACAATTACTCCAAGATTTTTCTTGAGTAGTTATAGCTAAAATAGTCCCAATCATTGTGTATGGATAGTGGGGGTTATTTTTTCTAATGTGCATTTCTTTTATCAACATTAAAATTTAATTTACCATTTTGTTGCTCATTCACTTAGTTTTCAGGAACAACATCCCTGAAGTCAAAGGAGACATGAAGGTATAAAACCAGCAGTGAGTAACAAGAGAATTGGGCCTTACGTGGCAAACCCTGTAACTGTGCTTGCAAACTGAGTAACTGAACACACACAGATGGTAGATTCTGATAACATGTATGCATTACCTGACTTGCATATGTGGTTATAGTAAATGTGCATGTAAATTAGTACATAACTGCATATTTACCAAAATTCTGAAAATTGGACCCTTAAGGTACTTGAGCTTTGCATTCATGTAACACTGTGATACACATTGATAAGCAACTTAGAAATCCAATCATTGGCAGGTGCATATGTGCTCTACATGCAGGTAATTTGACAATTACACACTTCTAGCCATTGCAGCCACTTGATTAATCCTGGTTTATCCCAGACTGAGAAGTGTGCAATTGTGGAGGTAATATTGTGTTGTGAAAATACTAAACTAAGATGCCACTAAACTTATGATTAAGGTAGTGGTTTGTCTTGGGGGAAAAATAAAAATGCAAAAGTCTTAGTATTAATTAAAACAAATAAAAGTTCAAGGTCTCCAATGTTTTAAATTAATAAAGTAATCTGCAATGGAAAATTGTTACAAAAGTAAAATACATATTCTTTTATTTTACACAAAACTGGATTAAAACTATAAAGAAACCACATTCCATTAGACTCAGCAGAGAGAGCGCCAAATTTTAAAAAATTCATGGAGGGAACTAATCCAATAGCAGACTTGGCAGAATAATAGAGGTCATGGCATTTGATAAGAAAACTCACGTCACATTGTTTGTTGTGGCAATCATGGCTGTGACAACCATGCAGCATTGATTATCATCAGACAACTCAAGTCTTTATCCAAGTGCTCAGGCCTCCTGAGATGAAAGGATAATGCAAAAGCTAACACACCTAATTGTGGTCACTCATCCTCCTCTATTTCCTGGTGTCTATTTCAAACTGGCCTTTTGTGCAGTGGTTACAGCTTGTGCTTTGTCTTTGACTGTGGCAACCCTTTTTATGCCAGGCCCTATATCAATTTGTTTTGAAGGAATTGTATGAAGTACAAAGCTCTAATAATATCCCATGCTTTGTCCATGTGTGATCTCTGTGATTTACTGAGGGGAGAGGGAGTTGAATATTTACGCACCTCTAAAGGCAGGTCACTAGGTTACAGGAGAATTCTGGATACCTTCCAGGAAACTGAATGAAATGGCTGCAGCTCCACATGGTTTTGCTCTTATGCACCTTTCTAGGGAAGAAATATTATTTGCCCCATGGACGTGACACTGGGAGGGTTTTCACTCCCTTTTATAAAACCTCTAAGCTATTCTGGTTTCCTAATGGGCTCGCATTTTCCAGGCTCTAGATTTCCACGTGGTACCTCCATCTCCAAAACAGAGAATGGCGGGAAAGGTTGAGTCTTCCTGTTTTTGAGCAAAGAAAATCCCTTCCTGGCCAACTCCTGCCCCACCCTCTGATCCAAAGCAATTAACATCCATAATTGTTTTTCCAGGCATCAATGTAAAGAAAACATTTTTCCTCTTGCCAAAGACATGAAAGGCAGGAGCTGCTAGCCAGGATACAGCGCTTGGATCATCTCCGTGGTTTTGGACATAAACTGTCCATGTCTTTATGGATATAGCCATCTATGGTGTGATTCTGCCCCACTGTTTCCAGCCTTTTCTCTGATCTGATCCTGTTCACAGTAGGGATGTTATAAAGTGGTTAATTTACTGCTGAAAGTCTTAATGGTTACATGCTGCGGGCTCTGCAGTATAAAGCTTATACTGCAGAGCCTGCAGCACAGACGGTTCTTGGGAGCCCCATTCCCAGGGAGCCAGCTGTGCTGTGAGCTCTGCAGTAAAAGCATTATACTGCAGAGCCTGCAGTGCCAAGCAGCAGCTGGCTACCTGGGAGCTAGTGCATGCCAGGAGCCATCTTTTAAGGCATCTCCTGGTGCACACAAGCTCCAACCTGCAGCCCCACTCCTGAGGAGATGGCTGCTGTTCCATGCTGCTGCCTTTGTATCAGAGGCAGCAGGTCAGGGTGGCAGCCAGTTCCTGGCCCCACTAGCAGCCCCTCTGCCAGGGAGCCAGATGTTGCCTGCACTGTGTGCTTAGATACGGAACCAGAAGCATGGGGTGACAACCGGCTCCCTAGGAGCCAGCGTGTAACTGTTTCGGTACTGGTAAGGTTAAGTTTATTGCGTAACAATTTAAACCCAGGACGGGCAATCATTTTTGGTGGGGGGCCATTCCAAGATTTTGGAAAGTGGTCAAGGGCCACACTTTTCTGTGAGGGAGAGGCAGGTCTAGAATGGGGATTGGGTGCAGACAGGTGCACAGGGCAAGGGAGCGGTGTAAGGTCTGAGAGGGAGTCTGGATGAAAAAGGGGGTTGTGACCTGGGTCAGGGGATTGGGTTGTGGGGTCAGGGAGGGAGTAGGGGTTCAGGAGAGGATTCTGGCCTGGGGGAAGAGTGAGTGAGTATGTACAGGACCTGGGAAAGAGTTGTGACCTGGGACAGGGGATTCGGGTGAGGATCAAGGAGGATATGTCTACACTACAAAGTTAATTCGAACTAACAGACGTTAGTTCGAATTAACTTTGATAGGCGCTACACATGCAAACTGCTAGTTCGAACTTAATTTGAACTAGCGGAGCACTTAATTCAAACTAGGTAAACCTCATTCTACGAGGACTAACGCCTTGTTCGAATTAATTAGTTCGAATTAAGGGCTGTGTAGCAACTTAATTTGAACTAGTGGGAGGCTAGCCCTCCCCAGCTTTCCCTGGTGGCCGGGAGGGGGGCAGACGAGTTTCCCTGGTGGTCTCCTCTTTTCTAAGCTGAGAAGTCCCAGTCGCTTTAGCCTCTCTTCCTATGTGACCTGTTCCCAACCCCTGATCATTTTAGTTGCCCTCCCCTCTCCCACCCTCTCTCTTCCCCTCTCCCACCTTCTTTTCCCAGTCTCCCCGAGTTTTGTTCAATAAAGAGAGTTTCTATTTTTGAACACACGTGTCCTTTATTTTGTACAACAAGAAGGGGGGCTAGGGAGGGGTAAGTGGAAGGAGGTGAGGGAGGAATGGGGTATGAGCTCCCAATGGGGAGGACTGGGGTGGCTCTGCGGGCTCCTCGGGGTGGAAGCTCTCCTGCAGCCCCCCGATTGACCCTCCCCCCCCGGATGGCAGCCTGCGGCAAGTGCAGCCGGGCTGATGGCCGAGTGCTGTGATGTGCCCAGTGTGGGCACTCAGGGCACTCCAAGCCAGGACTGCTTTGCAAGCGGGGAACCCCTGAGAACTGTCTGTCCGGGGTGGGGGTCGGGTCCCTTTAAGCAGAGCCCTTGGCTAGCCTGAGGCAGCAGCTCCATGCTCTAAGTCCTAATCTGATGCCCTGCCGGCAATGCTTCCGGCCATCCTTAACCTCAGTTCAGGGTCCACTCAGTGTGGACATGCTAGTTCGAATTAGCAAAACGCTAATTTGAACTAGTTTTTAAGTCTAGATGCGCTAATTCGAATTAGCTTAGTTTGAATTAACTAATTCGAACTAAGTTAGTTCGAATTAGTGCTGTAGTGTAGACATATCTGGAGAGGGTATTAGTTCAGGATAGGATTCTGGCCTGGGTGTAGGAGAAGGTTCAGGTTCTGGGAGGGGGTTGTGACCTGGTACAGGGGCGTGCAGAGGGTTTGGATGGTGACCGGGGTGAGGGAGTTGGGGTGCATGAGGATCAGGGGTGCCAGAGGCAGGCTTTGGCTGGGAGGCACTTACCTAAGCATCTCTCTGCAAGAAGCCTTGCCGCATCCCCAAGGCACGCTTGGCTCCCTGCCTGCTGCAGCCCTAGGTCACTTTAAAATTCAGGCTGCTCCCTCCATGTGGTTCTCAGCTCCAGGATGGGGAAGAGGCTTGCATTGCCCCATCCCCCAGGCCAATCTCTCAGCGCCTATTGGCTGGTTGTCAGTTCCGATTGGTCAGTTGTTTCTGGCCAATAGGAGCTAAGGATTGGCTGGGGAGACGACACGAAGCCTCCCTCTTCCTCCAGAGCAGGGATGCATGCGGAGCAGCCCTGCACTTAAAACAGTGGCTGGTGTGTGACTGAGGGTATGTCTACACTACCCTCCTAGTTCGAACTAGCGGGGTAATGTATGCATACCGCACTTGCAAATGAAGCCCGGGATTTGAATTTCCCGGGCTTCATTTGCATAAGCGGGGAGCCGCCATTTTTAAATATCCGCTAGTGCGGACTCCGTGCCGCGCGGCTACACGCGGCACAGACTAGGTAGTTTGGATTAGGCTTCCTATTCCGAACTACCGTTACTCCTCGTGAAACGAGGTGTACTGGTAGTTCGGAATAGGCACCCTAGTCCGAACTACCTAGTTCGAGCCCCGTGTAGCCGCGCTGCACGGGGTTCGAAGCAGCGGGGATTTAAAAATGGCGGCTCCCCGCTTATGCAAATGAAGCCCGGGAAATTCAAATCCCGGGCTTAATTTGCAAGTTTGGTATGCGTACATTACCCCGCTAGTTCAAACTAGCGGGGTAGTGTAGACATACCCTGAGAGTCCAGGCAGGGGGTTCCGCAGGCCAGATCCAGTGGCTTGGCAGGCCAGATCCGGCCTGCGAGAGGTATCTTGCCCATCCCTGGTTTAAACAGTTATTCTGTAAGGGTACATCTACACTTGATCCCTAGTTCGAACTAGGGATGCAAATGATTTAAATATCCCATGCTTCATTAGCATAATCTTTCCCATGCGCTATTCCGTTCACCAGCTGATTTGAACCAGGAAGTGCGCTCTGGGACATGTTAGTTCAAATCAAACCCCTTGGTTTGAACTAACGTTACTCCTCAAAAAATGAGGAGTAACATTAGTTCGAACCAAGGGTTTTGATTCAAAAAATGAAGAATAACGTTAGTTCGAACCAAGGGTTTTGATTCGAATTAATGGGTCCTGGAGTGCACTTCCTGGTTTGAATCAGCTGGCGAGCAGAGTAGTGCACAGGCGAGATTATGCTAATGAAGCGCGGGATTTTTAAATCCCCGCTTCATTAGCAATTTTGGTCAGCTACATTTGCATTCCTAGTTCAAACTAGGGAGCAAGTGTAGACGTATCCTTATATCCCTAGCTCACAGTGCAAAACCAAACATATGCCTCCTTCCCTGCCACTCACAACAGCAGGCTTAGGTGGGAAAGCAGCAAGTATGAAGTAGCTGGGGATGACAGCTCTATCATGCAATAGGGCTCACAAAATCAACTTCCATTTTCCTTTCTAATCTGAATCTGGGAAGATAGATTATTTTAAGCACCATCTAACCATTCTACCTCTCACTTGTCTCTGTGCCAGTGCAGGGCTGACTCTAACCCTGATGTACTGATCCCACAAGATAAGAGTTGTCAACTCCTGCAGACTGCAGAAGAACTCAAGATTATGCCTTGAAGGGTTTTAGCTAGCAGTGAACTAAGTGCCCCGCACCCATACACTGTAAGGCCAAGAGCCAACTCTCATGATTTTATTGTTAGTTTCATATTTCTTTCTACCTAAAAGCCCAGGTCTGGGAAACAAGTGATCACATGAGAATCTCAGCTTTCATTTTTCAAAACATTGTATTTCTAGCCCTCGTGGTGGGGGTAGGTGCTTGAAAACGTGGCCTAAATGCTCAGAAAGCAAATATAAAGTAAGAGAAAATGTATTTGGTGTTGCCCAGGTCTTTAACTCAAATAATTTTTGTTTTTCTTCATTGAAATCATTGCTCTAGGGTGGGGCTGGGGAAGAGGGGGTCAGTATGGAGGCTGCTCTGGGGAGGGAGGTCTATCCCAGCCCTCTCTCACCACAGCTGCTTAGGGCCACATGAGAAGCACCTCTCCCAGCTGGGGTAGCTGTCCATGTTCCCCAGCTGGGGCAGGTCCAGGTTCGTCTGCTCACTGAACTTCCCAGCCAGAATGAAGAAGGTAGCAAACTGCACTTTCCCCTCACTCTCTGATGAAGAGAAACAGCCAGAAACATTCCTGTCTGATTTGAGGGAGGGGGAGGTTCTGCCCACTCCACCCTCCTTACAGGGTGCCTGGAGGGTGGGAATCTTGGGGCTGGAGCAGTCTCGGAGATGGGGGGCCACCCCCCAGCGAGCCCCTTTCACCTGCCTGATGATTCTGTCTTTTCTGTCAGATTTTATGAGAAACAATCCCATTTTAGGCACATCCCATTTTCCAGTAACTACCAAACCCTAACCTTGGTTTCAGTTATGATAAGAGGAATCCTGCAGCTCTTGTACATTTCAAAGGGAGAGGCACAGTGGAATAGCAAGAGCCCCCTTATTGACTAATCGAGTAGTCGATGGAAATTCCATTGACTACTCAATTAGCTGATTAATCGAAATTTAACATCCCTATTTCACACCCCTGCTTTAAGGCTATGGCTACACTGGGAAGGTTTGGCGACAAAAGTGCTGTCCACGTGCAAAAGTTGCCAAAAGTAAACACCAGTCAAACCAGTTTTTCTGCCTCCCATTGTCGACATTCCATAACCATATTGCTAGCATCCTGACAACAGATAGAGCAAAAGAATGTGAGTAAGCATCCCAAAGTGCAGTATCCTGGGAAGGCTGAGCTGATCCCTGCAGTTTTTGGTATTCCCTAGGAGCAGCAGCATGAGTAGCTCTGTGAGCTCTCTGTGCTGAGGAATGTCAACACAGCACAGTGGTCTCTCCAGCCCTCCTCTGCTGCAGCAGTCTGCCAGCTGCTGTGTATCTAGCAGGGCAGAAAAGAAGCATTCAAATGATTTGCTCTTTGTTTGTTCCCCAAATGGAGTAGCTCACTCAGCTGCAGATACTTCCTGAAACTTTGAAAGGAGAGGTGTTCATGCCTGCAGGTCAGGAGAGATCGCAAAACACTGATCAAAGCCATCAGGGTAGGTATTGTGGGATACTGGCAGAAGCCAGTTCTCTCAACAAAACAAACAACATAGCTCACTCTGGCTCATTGTTAATAATAAAGGGAAGGGAAAAGACAAAAGTCTCTCACAGGTCTTAAAGTTCTTTGTTGCCAAAACTGGGGGTGGGGGGGGGGTGCTCCTGACAAACGTCACATTGTAGTATAAATGTTTTCACTGTTTTGTCACCAAAAGGGAGGCTTTGGTGACAAAGCGAGCCCATGTAGAAAAGGACTGCTATACCACAGGCCTCTTTGCTTCTTTTGCTGAAACAGACTAACACAGCTATCTCTCTGAAACCTCCCCCTAAGTGTGATCTTTCTCGATCAATGTCTGACACAGGAGAACACTAGAAAATGTATCCCATAGGTGTTTGTTCTTCTTTGGATGCAAGAGTCAGGATGACCATTAAACACTGTCCTGAGGGGAAAACAACATCTGCCCATAATTCTGTGTAGAGTCTACTCTGGCTTCCACAGCTAGTCATTACCAGTCTGGGAAGAAGTCAATGAGATAGGTGTGGGACCAAGCTTTAATCCCTTCTCCATCTCTCTGTGTATCAACTACTCCAAGTATTCAGCTGGCCTTGAGATCTATGCCACAAATGGGGCCGGGTCACCATATACTGGAAGTATACTGTGTACTGTGTACGAGTATACCGTGTACTGGTTACAGCAAGTGGACTGAAGGTGTCAGAGGCCTGCATTTTATTTTTGGTGCTTCTACTGACTTGTCCTTTGAGCAAGTCACTTTGAAAAATTTTGCCTACGAGAAGCTGGAAGTTAGTCACCTAGATCCATATGTAGGCACCTGATGAGTGTGACTAGCTTTCTAAAGGTGCTGAGCACCTACAACATCCCCTGAAGTCAAAGGGAGTTGCAGATGCCCAACGCCTCTGAAAATCTGGTCTTCGTTAGGTATCTAAGTTTAGGTCCTTTATCTCTAGAACCTGTGATTGAAGATGTCTGTCTTAACCTCTGTGTGTCTCAATTTCCCCAGCTAATGGGTTGAGTTGTGTCTTGATGTTTTAGGGAGCAGTCTGCTTTGTCTCTCTCTGTTTGGGGTTCTTGTGTTGTTATGATTTCTAATAAATAAAACAGTGTAATGTTAGAACCTTGGCAGCAAGAGTAGTTTATATTAGTATCTAGCTTTTCTGTGCGTCTACCGTGAACACAACATAACATTTGTATAATGTTTTAGTTAACTTGTTATGAAATTAAGAGCTATTAATACAATGGCTTGAAGTATGCAATAGTCCTTCTTAAAAGACCGTAACTTGATCAGTTTTATGGGTTTGAGGTGCCTGTTACACAGAAAGACAGTTTATTTTAAAGGTTCAATTCAACTGAGCTGGATTGAAATGCCTCCAAATGAAGAAAAGCCCAGTGAAAAAAGTAGCTCAATGCAATTATTTATAGCTCTACTGCAGCTATTCTTAGAGGGTGCCAGTCTAATTACTTCCAGTTTATTTAGTGGTACCAAAGCTGAATCAAAATTCCCTCCCTCCCTCCCCCCCCCCCCAAGAAGACCTGCGGCAGGGTATTTTTGTGTCCAGTGCAGCCATCAAAAATGTTGTTTAAACTGTTAATTTCTTAGAATTTGCATGTGGTTCAGACAGAGTCTCATTGTAAACTGTCTCCTTTCTTATAGGGCCACAGAATCATAGCGTGAGAGGGACTGTCTAGTCTAACCCCCTGCCAAGGTGTAGGATTTGTTGTGTCTGGAGCATCCAAGACAGGCTGTTATCCAGCCTCCTTTTGAAAACCTCCAGTGAAGGAGCTTCCACAATCTCCCTATCAGTCTGTTCCATTGTCCTACTGTTCTTACCGTTAGGAATCTTTTCTGAGATTTAATCTAAATCTGCTTTGCTGTAGTTTGAAACCATTGACTCTTGTCCTGCCCTCTGTGGCAAGAGAGAACAACTTTCCTCCATATCCATAGTTTGACTTCTATGTTTGGGGTCAGATGGCTTAACCCTATCGATATAGGTCTAACTTCTGGTGGTACTTAAGTTACTGTTTTCTTAATGAGTGAATCAGGGGATAGAGATAGCACTCACCCCATAAGCCCCTTGCAGGCTGGCTCGAGCTGCCTGGTGTTACCCTCCCAAAAATGTTTCTCCGTGCCCTCCAAGCTGGGAACACTCCACAGTTTGAAAATCTCAGGGATGTAGTTTGGCGGGGCAGTGTCTATACATGCTCCCGGTCTCCACCTATGCTTTTCTGCATATTTTTTATGGCAGCCTTTAAAACATTTGAAGATTGCTATCATGCCTCCCCTTCTCCCCTTTCCAAACTAAACATACCCAGTGTTTCAGCCTTCGCTCATAAGGCTTTTCATTCCATCCCTCTGATCATCTTTCCACTCACCTTTGTATCTTTCCCAGTTTCTCTCCATCCTTTCTGTACATCGGACACCAAAACTGGACACAATACTCTGGCGGCTGCCTACCCAGTGCTGAGTAGAAGCATTAGCTGTACTTCAGCACCCCTTGACTGCTATGCTTCTGTTAAAACAACCTAAAATTGCATTTGCTTTTAATGCAACAGCATTGCATTGTTGACTTACTGCAGTTGTGATCCAACAAACTTACCAGATCTTGCTCAGCATGTCAGTTATCCCACATTCTGTATTTGTTCATTTAGTTTTCCTTCCATAAAAGTAACGTCTTACATTTGTCTCTGTTGAATTTCATTTTGTTCTCTAAAGCCCAGTTTTCCAATTTATCAAGATCCAGTTGAATTTTAGCTCTCTCTTCCACAGAGTTGGCAACCCCCTGCTCCCAGGTTTGTGTCATTTGTAAATACGATCAGTATGCTTGCCATAAACTAAACCATATCTTGCAACATGCATGACTTTTCCCTATATTTAGTCCTAATGAATAAATAGTACTACACATAGCTGCACAAACACACATCCAGTTAAAAGGAAATTATTAAGGATCCAAACCAAGCATTCAAAAGCTAGGAAATGACAAATTTAATGTTGCCTGTGCTGGTGCATTATGATACAATCTTTAATTACATGATCGCGTGATTTTTTTTCCACAGGGCACTAAGCCACATTCTTCTTTTTCCTTGGCATAATGGTGTTTGAATAACAAATGCTGAGCAATCCCATTCAGAGACAATAAAGTAGCAATTGGCCCAAGCCATGAAATGCCACAGGCAAGCTTCCCCATTGCTCAGAGAAATCCTGACACCAGGTTTTGGAATCAGATCTCTCTGTTTAGAACCAATTGACTACTTCACCCTAACCGCCACCCAGACCTTCTTATAAGGTTTCAACCTCTTGAAAGAAATATTCACCATCCATCTCTCTAGGTCCAACAAATCCCATTATCCTTGTTAATATATACAGTGGGGTATTAACAGATCTGGCCGTCTCGGTCTTCTAATTTCATTTACACTGTGGCTTATCCAGAGTTATAGGGATAGCAGATGGAAGCAGAGAGACTAAAGCCTTCCCAAAGTCACTAACTTTCATCTATTTTTCATTTCTCCTTATTATGTAAGCGCAGGGCTTCTGTGGGAATGTCAATTTACTACTATGGCATCAGCTCATTGGGTGACTCAGCACTTTTTTAAAAGCAGGCCGTTCTGGAACAGCTGAGGTGATATATAGAGCCTCAGCTCTGTTGGAGTTTAGCGTAAACAAAGGCAAAGAGAAGGAGCAGATTGGAGAGCGATTCACATAGGGAGTACACAGGCAAAACTTGTAGGGAGTAACGGGGCTGTGGCTCCAGGGAATGGCTGTGGATTTTACTGCTTTTGGGACAAAATGCAAAGCACTTCCCTTTGTCCTTGCTTTCCCTTATGGGAACAGAGCAGTGGCCTTTAACCCCGGAATGCTGCCTCAACCTGGAAAGAGGGAGAGGAGAAAGAAAATTATATGCGTAGGTGCTTTTGTTAGCTATTTAGATACTATGCTGCTTCTTAAACTGGCTGCAATGTATGAAATTGCAAGTCACATTGCATGTGACTCCTCTGTTCCTGTAAGTGAGAGGAAGATGTAAGAGAATGGTTGTCCAGACCAAGGATCTATTAGAGAGCTGGTTACAGATGGGGACTTGGAGCGTGGTGAGGGTCACAATGGGGGAGCTAAGAGAAGGTAATGTGGATTAGGAAGAACATGAGAGGAGGAGAAGTGGATTGTTAACTTGCCTCTTTGAAGATCTTATTGGAATTGTATTTCCAGCTCTTTGGGGCTTTGTTCATCCCTGATGAATACTCAACATAGCCAGTTCCGCAATTATATTTTTAGCTGCCGCGAGTGAAGAATACACAGGCATTTCAAAGGCTGATAGAGGCAGTCCTTTAAATCATAAATTACTGCTAATCTCACTTTGTCTTTCAGTCCCTCCTTTCTTCTTGGCTAGAATAACATATTTATACTCAAATTCAGCCAAGGAAATAAGGTATCACAATGTGTTTCCTGTCTCCAGTACAGTCACTCAAAGCATTTTATTATGAACAGTATATATTGATTCATAAGCTCCTCCCCTACGCAGAAGTCAGCAAAAAATCCACATTTTCCTTACTCCCAGACTCTCTTCCCACTGGATATGTCAATATGTGCTTCAGTCATCCCGTGGAAGATTATATATAACTCTGATTATATAACAAGTTAGTTAACTGTATTGGATGCAGGCGAGAAACTTGTTTTCGGTATGAAGCAGAAATGACTGATTCTAAGACGTCAGACATAAATACAAGGTTCTTTTACTGCTGAATCTCCAAGAACTCATATGTTAGAGCTCTGTATGGAGAGGTAGTTATTTTTACAAGCTCAGGCCTTGTCTACACTGAGAGATAAAGTCGAATTTATCAAGGTCAATTTTTAGCACCCAATTTTGTAAAGTCGAAAGTGCATGTCCCCACTGCCAGCAAAAATTCGACGCAGTTCAAAGTAGCATGTCTCCAGTAGGGTGGCTACTGTTGACTTTGAAAGCAATACACTATGAGTAGTTACCCCACAGTTCCTGTGCCCCTTTGCATTCTGGGTTACGCTCGCTGTGCACACTGGAACCAAAATTGTGCAGTGAGTAGTTTTTGGTGTATGTTGTCAGCAGCCCATAGTGCACTCATCTTCCTTCCCTCCTGCTTGAAAGCAATAGTAAACAGTCTTTTCGTGCCCTTCCTGCGCCTCCCCCCCCCCCACTTATCTTCACAGATACCAGAGCATCATAAGCATGAAGCCCATCATGGAGCCCATTGAACATCAAAGTATTATGGCAATCATATTAACCATGGTGAGCCTTATGCAGGAATGTATCCGGCATCTGCTAGAATGAGAAAGAATCTCAGGAGGCCATGAACATATTTGTCTGCAAAGCACTTGAATTGAATGATTGGATAATGCCACTGGCAGTCGAACCTCTAGACACAGGAGAACACTGGTTCTGGTGCCATGAGACAAGAACAGACTGGTGGGACCATACTGTGATACTGCTATGGGATGATCAGCCGTGGCTGCAACACTTCCACATGTAAAAGGCCACTTTCATGGAACTTTGCAACTGGCCTTCCCCTGCCCTGAAGTGCAAAAATACCAGAATGAGACCCACTCTGGCAATGGAAATGCAAGTGGTAGTTGCCCTGTGGCAGCTTGCAACACCAGAGGGCTACTAATCAGTTGGGAATCAATTCAGAGAGGAAATCTATATTGGTGGCTGCTGCGATCCAAGTAATCAAAGCAATTCATACCCTTCTGTTACTGAGGGCAGTGACTCTGGGGAACATAGAGGACATTATGAAGGGCTTTGTGCAATGGGGTTCCCTATCTGTAGTGGGTCTGGAACAGTCTTCCTAGACTGAAAAATTATCATTGAAGGCATTGAAATGTCAATAGGGCATATTTAAATCCCAGGCTTCATTTGCAAGTTCGAATGCCTACGTTAGTCACCCTAGTTCGAACTAGGATGGCAGTGTAGACATACCCAGAGTTCTTAGGGGAGCAGCTGGACTTGGTTTGGTTGCAAGCATGGTAAAAGATAGGCCGGAGCTTGAGCCTGCAGGTGCGGTAAGGAGCCCAAGCATGGCAGCAGGGCATGGCAAGGGCTAAGGCAGCACCCATGTATTTGGCAACCCCATTTGCCAGGAGAGTGCAACTTTACCATGCCACGGGAGTATGCGGGCAGGAGGGAGGAGGGGGGCCCGGTGTGGTGGCAGGGCAGAGCAGGGCAGGGGCTCAAGCCATGCTTCACTGGAAATGAGCAAACAGAGGGTTACTGCAGAGGCATCAACTAATAACTTCCCCTACTTCATCCAGGTTGCCATGGGAGATATCAGTCTTCTCCAAATCACACAGAGGGATAAGGAACAAAAATTGATTGACTGTGGCCAGAACCCTGGGCTGTATGCTGCAATGCTTTGTGCTGCAATGACACCAGAACACTTACTGCTGGCCTGGCATGGGAAGGTGTCCCACCACGGAGGACAGAACAAATCAGCCGCTTTTCCGGAATAACTTGCCAGCTGTCTACACTGGCCGCTTGCTTTTCTGGAAAAGCACTGACGATCTACTGTAAAATCATTAGTGCTTTTCTGGAAAAACTATGCTGCTCCCGTTCGGGCAAAAGTCCTTTTCCGGAAAACTGTTCTGGAAAAGGGCCAGTGTAGACAGCACAGATTTCTTTTCTGCAAAAAAGTCCCGATCGCGAAAATGACGATCAGGGCTTTTTTGTGGAAAAGCGCGTCTACATTGGCACGGATGCTTTTCCGGAAAAAGTGCTTTTCCGGAAAAGCATCCTGCCAATGTAGACGCGCTATTTCCGGAAATACTTATAACGGAAAACTGTTCCGTTTTAAGCATTTCCGGAAAAGGGTGCCAGTGTAGACGTAGCCACTGTGTCTCTAGACATGTTAACAAGCTCTTCCAGTGACCCCCACTCTGTGTAGCACAGTGGCCACTGCAGATCACACCCAATTGTCTTACCCACTTGTATCATGATAAAAATGTGAACTCACCAGAAGAGCCCTCCCCAAGATTAGGGCCTGGCTGTGAGACGTCCTGAGAGGAGGGGATTGGCTCCAAAGTGCATGGTACACCCACATCTGCATACAGATGTAGTCGTCTCATCTGACAAAAGATATATTGGCATTGGAAAAGGTTCGGAGAAGGGCAATAAAAATGATTAGGAGTTTGGAATGGGTCCCATATGAAGAGATTAAAAAGACTGGGACTTTTCAAATTAGAAAAGAGGAGACTAAGAGGGGATATGACAGAGGTCTATAAAGTCATGACTGGTGTAGAAAAAGTGATTAAGGTTTCAAAAAAGTGCTAGACAAATTCATGGAGATTAGGTCCATCAATAGCTATTAGCCAGGATGGGTAAGAATGTGTCCTTAGCTTCTGTTTGTCTGGAAATGGATGACAGGAGACAGACACATGATGATTACCTGTTGTTCACTCCCTCTGGGGCATTTGGCATTAGCCACTGTCGGCAGACAGGATACTGGGCTATATGGACCTTTGGTCTGACCCAGTATAGCCGTTCTTATGACTTCAAGGGGCTGTCCAGGGTTCTCTGTGCGGTGTCCCCATCTGGTTCCCTAGTTTTAGTCCATTGACCTACACACCTGTCCCTGTTTTCCCTTTATTTGTCCCCCGTAATCATTTGGTGTTTTGGGTTCTGTGGATCTTACCCAGAGACTGGGAGGAGGCCCTTTAAATGTGGGCAGGTGTAAGTACAACTTCAATATGACTACTTTTGTGTAGCCTTCTGCTCTGACCCTCTCACAATATATAGTATCATGAGTTTTCGTGGGCAAAACCCACTTGTTCAGGTGAGTTTTTAAACATGCAAGGCACTGCATTCAGACATATGGAGAAATTAATCAACTGCAGTCTCATCTGAAGAATGGTATTGGCTCAATATATTACCAGGTGATCAGTTTAGTGAAGTCTCCAGGGCTCTTTCCAGTTCGGGAGCTAATGACCATCTATAGTCCTAACTGGCTTTAGAGGCTCTGCTGTTTAAATACAAAACAATAATTTCATCCTGGTCTTACTGAATCCTCATATTAAAGGTATGCAAGCTTGAGGGCTCAATTAATGAAAAGATTCTTAGGTCAAAGAATAGATTAATAGTTTCCCAAAACATTATTTCCTGTAAAAGTGCACAATAACATGGGAGTTATTGTCATGACCTTTAGGGGGTTCTAAGGGTATGTCTAGACTACATGCCTCTGCTGACAGAGGTATGTAAACTAGGCTACCCGACATAGTCAATGAAGTGGGGATTTAAATATCCCCGGCTTTATTAAAAGAAAAATGGCCACCGCTCTGTGCCAGCTCAGCTGATTATTTCACAAGGCATAAGGGAGCGGTCCACAAAGGCTTCCCTTATTGATGACTCCTTGTTGACTCGTGTGCTGTGCTGACGATCAGCTGAGCTGGCAATGCGCAGTGGCCATTTTTATTTTAATGAAGCCGGGGATATTTAAATCCCTGCTTCATTGACTATGTCAGGTAGCCTATTTTACATGCCTCTGTCGGCAGAGGCATGTAATCTAGACATACCCTAAACCTCTCTTGGTCCCTGGACCTCAGCCTCCACTAGCTGGCACTAGATTTAAGAAACCTCACCAGGAATCATGTACAGTCAAATGTGGTGTTACTGAAGCATCTTCTAGCGATCATGATAATAACTTCTAAGCAAAGCATTTGCTGAAACATTCCCTGGTCTTTTTGAATATGAGGCAACATTTATCACCAAAACTCATTATCCAATTGTCACAGGTAGAACAGGACCAATAGTCATTCTGATTTCAGTCCACCTTTTGTCTCAGTATGATTGAGATACAGCAGTCCCTTGAGAGATACAGTTATTGTTCCAATATCTTCAACTTAAATTCTTTCCATATTCTCAGGATACTCAATACCATGGCTGTGTCTAGACTGGCCATTTTTTCCGGAAAATCAGCAGCTTTTCCGGAAAAACTTGCCAGTTGTCTACACTGGCCACTTGAATTTCCGGAAAAGCACTGACGATCTCATGTAAGATTGTCAGTGCTTTTCCGGAAATACTATGCTGCTCCTGTTCGGGCAGAAGTCTTTTTCCAAAAGACTTTTCTACAAAAGGGCCAGTGTAGACAGCAGAGATTTCTTTTCCGCAAAAAAGCCCCAGTCGCGAAAATGGCGATCGGGGCTTTTTTGCGCAAAAGCGTGTCTAGATTGGCCACGGACGCTTTTCCGCAAAAAGTGCTTTTGCGGAAAAGTGTCCTGCCAATCTAGATGCTCTTTTCCGAAAATGCTTTTAACAGAAAACTTTTCCGTTCAAAGCATTTCCGGAACATCATGCCAGTGTAGACGTAGCCCATGGGTTTATTCCATTTGTTTTTACTCATGAGACAGATCCTGTTCTTTAAGCTTCTCCTAGAACATTTACTATTAAAGCTAGATGAAAAACAGGAGGAAATTAATGAAAATGTAGTTACAATTTTCATTGCTGCTCCTCTCCCCCCAAAAAATTCAAAATGTGCCCAATTTTTGTCAAACAAAACAGAAATACAGAAAATGTTATGGATTCTGAAGAGGAAAATAAAATTCTGGACTTGATTGCTGACCAAATAGGCAAACCACCAAAAAGTGTCCTTGACAGGTAGATCTGGCAATAGAACCAAGTGGAGGTTCTCTCCTGGAATTGAGGAAACAACTCTGAAAAAAAATATATTTGTAGAAGAAAGAGCTTGCTCTAAAACTACAAAACGCGCCCTGAAACAAAAAACAGGACTATGTAGCACTTTAAAGACTAACAAGATGGTTTATTAGGTGATGAGCTTTCGTGGGCCAGACCCACTTCCTCAGACCCACTTCCTCAAATAATCAGTATTTGATCTGAGGAAGTGGGTCTGGACCACGAAAGCTCATCACCTAATAAACAATCTTGTTAGTCTTTAAAGTGCTAGATAGTCCTGTTTTTTGTTTCAGCTAGACTAGACTAACACAGCTACATCTCTATTACTATTCAAAATGCAGCCTATGATTCTCTAGCTTCTCCTAGGAAATCTCACTCTGAGTCCAAAATGTTGTCTAGTTCTAAATTTATTATGTCCAGAGTTTTATTTAATACTCCTTTGTAAACCCTAAAAAAAAATCAAATTTATGAGTTAGAACAAGGACTGATTTCTTACAGTACTTCCATGCAGAGAGCAGACTGTATAGGCAGAGTCCAGTGACTCAGAAAGATACGCAATAGGCTATTAAAGTGTCATATAAGCATCTCCATAAATGGAACAACACCTGGGGCTTTGCATATTGGTTATTCCCTGGAGTGGTTTGAAATATGGTTTTCAAATCTGTTTTCTGCCTGATAATTAATCTCCTGGTGGACAGTAGTAGCATTGTAATATTTTGGTTCTCATGAAACTGAGGGACTGATAGTACTGTCGAGAGATGTACATAGTGAAGGGTCTGTGCTGGCGAACTTTCTTCACATATCCCTGTCAAATGCTCCTCAGTTCTTTACAGTATCAGTCCTGGCCTGTCGTGCCATTCTGCCATGGCTGTGCCATGGAACTGCAGGTCAGGACTTAGATGCACTACAGAATTGTATGGAAAGTAGCTAGTCAAGCCCCAGGCCTGCACCACACTCTGCCAATGCTTCCACTGCAGCAGCTCTGCTAGTCCAGTCCTGTTTCTCACTTGAGAAAGGACTGAGAGTCATGGAGAAACCGTGCAGTAATTGTGTGTGCAGAGCTCCATCCAACAGTTTGGAGTGGCTGCCCCAGGCTCCGTGCTTTGGGGGGTCCTGTGGCAACCACCTCAACCATCCTATGGATGGGGCCCAGGGTGGCCTGGGAGATTACCTCGGGGTCCTGCTACAGAGCGACAGCAGGTGCTCCCCCCCACTCACCCAGGGCGTGCCACTTCCCACTGCTGCAGAGAAGCAGAGTGCAGCAGGCTGGGACGAGGCAGAGTGGAGCAGAGCAGGCTACCAGGTCGCTCCAGCTCCCACCACCCTGCTGCGTGCAAGAGGGGGTTACTTTTTAAAAACTTTTTTACATCCTTAATTTGAATGTTACTAATCACTTCCATTGCCATCCAAAAGAACTTTCCTGAATGTCCCCATGTACACATGGCCTCCCTATCTCTCTCTCTTTTCCCCACCCTCTCCTGAAGTAATCCTGGGAAAAATGTTCAGAAATCGAGGTTGTCCTTCGATTTTCAGGGCATGGCATCAAAGAGCATGTAATTGATGCCTGCACGGGGGCATGTTACAAACACATCATTTTGTAATGGTTGAAAGCCTCTGTGATTAGGAACAGATTATGGGAAATCTCTCTGGGGAGCCTATGCTTCATGTCTCCACAGAACACAAAACTAGTTGCAGATGAGAGGAATCAGAATGAATGACACCATATTTCCCATGTGGACTGCTGCATGACAGGGATGGGACAAAAGCAAAGGAATGGGATGAAAGCCTTGCTTTTTTGTAACTATATAGATTTGAATGTGATTATTCTGATAGTGCCTTTTGTCAATACCTTCCAAGATGTGGATTTAAGTCTCACAGCATGTCTTGAGTTTGTAGTCAATGTTGCCACTCATGGGTGGTATTGAACACTTGAAAGAGACATTAAAAAAAGTTATTGCTGTCCCTTCTCCACTACCTGCGTAGGCAGAAAGTTAAAGATCCCAGGGCAATTATCAAAAACAACAGGGGAACTACTTTGGTGTCACTGATAACATTCCATCTATTGGTGGTGTGCGTAAGCTACTACAATGCACAAAATGGCAACCGAAGCCACCTTTCTCCTGAGAGTTCTTCAGGAGAGGGTGGGAAAAAGAGAGCAAGATTAGATTGCATTCCCAATTACCTTTCACGTGTCAGCTGCTGTGAGGTATGTGGCATATGGAAGAACCTTGAGAATATCTGATTCTGTAGTTAAAGGATCACTACCCCTTCCTGCTTCTCCATGTAGGAACTAACAATATGGCCAAGAATGACCTTGAGTAGGTCACAGCAGATTATATAGCACTGGGAAGAAAGATCAAGGAATTTGAAGCTCAAATGATGTTCCTGTGCATCCTCCCTGTTGATGTAAAAGGTCCAGGTAGGGATCATCGAATTCAGAAAGTAAATGCATGGTTGCGCAGGGGGTATCAGAGAAAGGGCTTTGGTTTCGTTGACCATGGGACTCTGTTCCAGGCACAAGGATTGTTAGGAAGAGATGGGATCCACCTAACCAAGAGAGGAAAGAGCATCTTCACGGGCAGGCTTGTAAACCTAGTGAGGAGGGCTTTAAACTAGGTTTGTTGGGGGATGGTGACCAAAGCCCTGAGGTAAGTGAGGAAGTTGGATACCGGGAAGGAACACAAGGAGGAACAAGCAACACAGGAGGACCCCTGATTCAAAGAAGATGGTAGGGTAATCAGCTGGTTATCTAAGGTGTTTTTCCACAAATGTGAGAAGCCCGAGAAACAAACAGGAAAAATTAGAAGCCCTGGCCCAGTCAGAGAACTATGATTTGATTGGAATAATGGAGACTTGGTGGGATGACTCATATGACTGGAGCATTGTCATGGAAGGGTATAAACTGTTCAGGAAGAACAAGTGGGGGAGAAAAGGAAGAGGAGTTGCATTGTATGTGGGGGTATGTCTACACTACAGCACTAATTCGAACTAACTTAATTCGAATTCGTTAATTCGAAATAAGCTAATTTGAATTAGTGCATCTAGACCTAAAAACTAATTCAAATTAGCATTTTGCTAATTCGAACTAGCATGTCCACATTGAGTGGACCCTGAACCAAAGTTAAGTGCTGGCAGGGCATCAGGTTAGGACTTAGAGTATGGAGTTGCTGCCTCAGGCTAGCCGAGGGTTGTGCTTAAAGGGACCCAACCCTCACCCCAGACAGACAGTTCTCAGGGTTCCCCGCTTGCTTGTCTACCTCGATGAGGGACAGCAAAGTAGTCTCTCTTGGTATGCCCTGAGTGTCCACACTTGGCACATCACAGCAATCGGCCATCAACCCGGCTGCACTTGCCGCAGGCTGCCATCTGGGAGGGTCAATCAGGGGGCTGTGAGGATCCAGGAGGCCCTGCAGAAGAGCTTCCACACCAAGAAGCCCACAGAGCCACCCCAGTCCTCCCCATCAGGGGCTCGTGCCCCATTCCTCCCTCACCTCCTTCCACTTACCCATCCCTAGCCCCCTTTCCTGATGTAAAAAATAAAGGACACGTGTGTTCAAAAATAGAAACTCTTTTTATTTAACAAAACTGGAGGTGGGAGGGATTAACCTCTGGGGAGACTGGGAAAAGGAGGTGGGAGAGGGGAAGAGAGAGGGTAGGAGAGGGGAGGGGGAAACTTGGGAGGAGGAAGCTGGAAGGGGAAAGCCAGGGGAAGAAGGAGGAGGGGAAGTATAAAACTATGGTATGCCATATCTTCAGTACTGTGCACAGATGTGGTCTCCTCACCTCAAAAAAGATGTTTTGGCCTTGGAAAGGGTTCAGAAAAGGGCAACTAAAATGATTAGGGGTTTGGAACAGGTCCCATATGAAGAGAGGCTAAAGAGACTGGGACTTGTCAGCTTAGAAAAGAGGAGACTGAGAGGGATATGATAGAGGTCTATAAAATCATGAGTGGTATGGAGAGGGCGCATAAAGAAAAGTTCTTCATTAGTTCCCATAATAGAAGGACTAGAGGACACCAAAGGAAAGGAATGGGTAGCAGGCTTCAAACTAATAATAGAAAGTTCTTCTTCACGAAGCAAATAGTCAACCTGTGGAACTCCTTGTCGCAGGAGGCTGTGAAGGCTAGAACTAGAACAGAGTTTAAAGAGAAGTTAGATAAAGTCATGGAGGTTGGGTCCATAGAGTGCTATTAGCCAAGGGGTAGGAATGGTGTCTCTGGCCTCTGTTTGTGGAAGGCTGGAGATAGATGGCACGAGACAAATGGGTTGGTCATTGTCTTCGGTCCATCCCCTCCGGGGTAGCTGGTGTTGGCTGCAGTCGGCAGACAGGCTACTGGGCTAGATGGACTTTTGGTCTGACCCAGTACGGCCGTTCTTATGTTCTAAGCTCAGGGTCGGAGGTCTCACTGGACCAACTTGATTTTCATGCAAACCTGCTCCTGGGTTTGCATGTGGCCTTTGGTGGCCAGGCTAGCAGCTATCCTGCCCTAGACGGCCACTTTCCTGTGCCTAGTGTGGAGATTATGGACATTGGAGGCCTTCCCCCAAACGCGGATGAGGTCCACGATCTCCGCACTTGACCAGGCAGGTGCCCGCCTCTTGCGGCCCCAGGCAGGCTCCTGGGAGCCTCCAGCCTGGTCCTGGGAAGAGGCGGAGGGCTGGGTGGCAGCGGGTGGCTGGCTCATGCCGTGCCAGGTGCAGGGTCTGCTGGCTGGGTGCTGGCAGGCTTGCAACTGGCACAAGCACTGTAGCCAGCCCGTGCCCCTTTAAGGCTCTGGGGCTGGGAGGGGGGAAGAAAAGTTTCCCTGGTTTGACCCAGAGTGGCCACCAGGGCAAGCTGGGAAGGGCTAGCCTCCAACTAGTTCGAATTAAGTGGCAACACAGCCCTTAATTCGAACTACTTAATTTGAACTAGGCATTACTCCTCGTAGAATGAGGTTCGAATTAAGCGCTCTGCTAGTTCGAGTTAAATTCGAACTACCGGTTTGTATGTATAGCCGCTATTAAAGTTAATTCGAACTAACGGCTGTTAGTTCAAATTAACTTTGTAGTGTAGACATACCCTAAGAGAGCAGTATGATTGCTCAGAGCTCCAGTATTTAGAGGGAGAAAAGCCTGTTGAGAATCTATGGGTTAAGTTTAGAGGTGGAAGCAACAGACGTGATGTTGTGGTTGGTATCTGCTATAGACCGCCAGATCAGGTGGAAGAGGTAGACGAGGCTTCCTTCAGACAACTGAAAGAAGCTTCCAGATCATAGGCCCTGGTTCGGGGGGAGGGGAAGGCTTTAATTGCCCTGAATCTGTTGGGAGACCAATACGGCAGTACACAGACAATCCAAGAAGTTTTTGGAAAATGTTGGGAATAACGTCTTGGTACCAGTGCTGAAGAAACTGACTAGGGGCCATGCGCAGCTTGACCTGCTGCTCACAAACAGGGAGGAACTAGTAGGGGAAGTAGAAGTGGGTGACAACCTGGGAAGCAGTGATCATGAGATGGTAGATTTCAGGATCCTGACCAAAGGGAGAAAGAAGAGTAGGAAAATGCACACCCTGGACTTCAGAAAAGCAGACTTTGACTCCCTCAGAGAACTGATGGGCAGGATCCCCTGGGTTGCTAACATGAAGGGGAAAGGAGTCCAGGAGAGCTGGCAGTATTTTAAAGAAGCCTTATTGAAGGAACAGGAATAAACCATCCCAATGAGCAGCAAGAAAAGCAAATATGGTAGGAGACCAGATTGGCTTACCAGCGAAATCCTAGGCAAGCTTAAACTCAAAAAGGAAGCTTACAAGAAGTGGAAACTTAGACAGATGACTAGAGAGGAGTATAAATATATTGCTTGAGAATGCAGGGACATTATCAGGCAGGCGAAAGCGCAATTGAAATTGCAGCTAGCAAGGGATGTGAAGGGTAACAAGAAAGGTTTCTACAGGAGTGTTAGCAATAAGAGGGTGGTCTTAGAGGGCGTGGGGCCTCTACTGGATGAGGGAGGTAATCTAGTGACAGATGATGTGGGAAAAGCTGAAGTTCTCAATGCTTTCTTTGCCTCTGTCTTTACGGACAAGGTCAGCTCCTAGACTAATGCACTAGACAACACAGTATGGGAAGGTGGTGGACCAAGGAACCATAGACCAGTCAGCCTTACCTCAGTCCCCAGAAAAATAATGGAGGGGGTCCTCAAGGAATCCATTTTGAAGCACTTGGAAGAGGGGAAAATGATCAGGAATAGTCAACATGGATTCACGAAGGGCAAGTCATGCCTGACCAATCTGATTAGTTTCTATGATGAGGTAACTGGCTCTGTGGATATGGGAAAGTCAGTGGATGTCATAAACCTTGACTTTAGCAAGGCTTTTGATACTGTCTCCCCACAATATTCTTGCCAGCAAGTTAAGGGAGTATGGCTTGGATAAATGGACTCTAAGATGGATAGAAAGCTGGCTAGACTGTCGGGCCCAACGGCTCAATGTCAGGCTGGTGGTCGGTTTCTAGAGGAATACCCCAAGGATCTGTTCTAAGACCGGTTTTGGTCAACGTTTTTATTAATGACCTAGATGAGGGGATGGATTGCACCCTCAGCAAGTTCGCAGGTGACACTAATCTAGGGGGAGAGGTAGATATGCTGTTGGGCAGGGATAAGGTCCAGGGTGACCTAGACAAATTGGAGGATTAGGCCAAAAGAAATCTGATGAGGTTCAACAAAGACAAGTGTAGAATCCTGCACTTGGAACGGAAGAATCCCAAGCATTGTTACGGGCTCGGGACCGAATGGCTAAGTAGCAGTTGTGCAGGAAAGGACCTGGGGATTACAGTGGATGAGAAGCTGGATATGCCTCAACAGTGTGCCCTTGTAGCTAAGAAGGCTAATGGCATATTAGGTTGCATTAGGAGGAGCATTGCCAGCAGATCCAGGGAAGTGATTATTCCCCTTTATTCAGCTCTGATGAGGCCACAACTGGAGTATTGTGTCCAGTTCTGGGCCCCCCACTATAAAAAGGATGTGGACGCATTGGAGAGGGTCCAGCAGAGGATGACTAAAATGATTAGGGGGCTGGAGTGCATGACCTATGAGGAGAGACTGAGGGATTTGGTTTTGTTTAGTCTGCAGAAGAGTGAGGGAGGGATTTGATAGCAGCCTTCAACTTCCTGAAGGGAGGTTCCAAAGAAGATGGCGAAAGGCTGTTCATAGTAGTGATGGATGGCAGAACAAGGAGCAATTGTCTCAAGTCTTCTGGAATCTCTCTTGACCTCCATGACTTTTCAAAGATGATAGCTAATGTTTCAGATATCTCCTCAATCAGCTCTTTGTGTATTCTAGGATGCATTTCATCAGGCCCTGGTGACTTGAAGACATCGTTCTTTTCTAAGTAATTTTTAGCTTGTTCATTTCCTACTTTAAATTCTGAACCTACTTTCTTTTCTCCAGCATTCTCTATTGTGGGCATTTAGTCACCATCAGCCTTCTTGCTGAAAACCAAAACAAAGAAGTCATTAAGCACCTCTGCTATTTCCACATTTTCTGTCATTGTTTTCTCCTCTTCACTGAGCAATGGGCCTACACTGTCCTTGGTCGTCTTCTTGCTTCTAGAGCATTTGTAGAATGCTCTCTTGTTACCTTTTATGTCTCTAGCTAGACTGAGCTCCTTATATGCCTTTGCCTTTGTAATTTTGCCACTACATACTTGTATATTCATCCTTTCGGTTTGACCTAGTTTTCACTTTTTATATGATTCTTTATTTCTAAATCATTAAAAAAATTCTGATTAAGCTTGGGCAGTTTCTTGCCATACTTCCTATCTTTCCTACAGAGAGAAATAATGTGCTCTTGCACCCTTCCTAATGACATTTTGAAAAACAGTTTTCAATTATTTTTCCTCTTAGTCTTGTTTCCCGTGTGACCTTACCTATCAGCTCCCTGAGTTTGCTAAAGTCTGCCTTCTTGAAATCCATTGTCTTTATTTTGCTGTTCTACCTACTACCATTTGTTAGAATCATGACCTTTGTCCTTTCATGATCACTTTAACTAAAGCTGCCTTCCACTTCCAAATTCTCAACCAGTTCCTCCCTATCCGTTAAAATCAAATCTGGAACAGCTTCTCCCCAGTAGCTTTCTCCACCTTCTGAAATAAAATATTGTCTCCAATACATTCCAAGAATTTAATGTGCTATTTTCCCAATGCATGTCTGGATAGTTGAAGTCTCCTATTACTATCAAGTCCTGTCCTTTGGATGATTTTGTTAGTGGTTTAAAAAAAGCCTCATCTACTCTGCCTGGGTAGCTGGTCTGTAATAGACTCCTACCATGACATCACCCTTGTTTTTTTACCCCTTTTAACCTTATCCAGAGACTTTCAACAAATCTGTCTCCTACGTCCATCTCAACTTCAGTCCAAGTGTACACATTTTTAATATATAAGGCAACACCTCCTTCCTTTTTTTCTTGTCTGTCCTTCCTGAGCAAGCTGTATCCTTCTATATCAATATTCCGATCGTGTGTATTGTCCCACCGAGTCTCTGCAATGCCAACTGTGTCATAGTTGTGTTTATTTACTAATATTTCAAGTTCTTCCTGCTTATTCTCGATGCTTCTTGCATTTATATACATACAACTACGATACTGATGTGATTTCGCCTCTCCCCGGTTCTGTCTTGTCTCTCCTTTATCCCTGCTATTATAGCCCATGCTCCCCACAATTTCTGATCTGTCTTCCAGCTTTCCACGTATTTCACTTATCCGTGGGCTTTGGTCACCTACCCCCATCAAACCTAGTTTAAAACCGTCCTCACTAGAAATCTTTGGTAGCTAAGGTAGTGAACAAAGAAAGAAGCTGGGGAATAAAGTGACAACAGAAAAAATATGCAAAATGAATGAGTCATGCCTTTGAATCTATGCAACTAGATCACAAGGCACAAGGACTCTGCAGCTGTCTCATCCTCTTCATAAGCAAAGGACCAGTGGGAAGTACAAGCAGTTCAGAAAGAAATCAGTTTGGCAAGAGACAAACTGAAATGGATGGGCCAACTTTGTCTAATTTCAGGCCTACTCCGATGTCAGGAAAGCTGGATTCAAATGCAAATGCTACTTAGCACACAGTTCTCTGAAAAGTGTCTGTTGTGCAAGAAGCACAGGAGGGAAAGAGCCAATGATAAAACCAGTGTGAATTTGTACTTAAATGCTCAGGATATGTCATTCTGTTCTTCACGACCTTAGCAACCAAATGTTCCTGGGCAGGCTCACGAATGGAGGGGAGATGGGGCTAAAGGGTAACTGCCCCGGGGCCTGATAATTCAAAAAGGCCTGTGACTCTTGGCTGCCTTTAAATCGAGGCCAGAGCCCTGGCTGGCACTGTCCAACGGGTGCAAAAGAGCTGGCAGGGAGACTAGCCCACAGCCCTGCCTCTTCCAGGAACATAGAGCCATTCCCCCACACTTTGCCCAGGGGCCCAGAAAGTCTGTTGCCCCCCCTGTTCCTGGGTAATGAATGTTAAACAGATGAGGCCATGCCAAGCTGGTATTTTGGCACTGCTAACCTGGGGATAGAGTTAAAAACAATTAAATCCATTGTTGTAAGCATACTATGCTATCTAATCCTGTAAAGGATTGTGAATGCTAATAGGCTGGCTGGCATGACTGTAAATATAAGACCATGTTTAATCCACTCACAGGCATGCTGTCATCTTTAAGGCTACATCTAGACAGCGGGGCTATTTTGGGATACCGGAAGTATCCCAAAATAGCAATTTCGCGTCTTTAAAAGTGCCCGTTATTTCGAAATATGTTTCAAAATAACAGGCACACTATTCCAGTGTCCCTGTAACCCTCGTTCCACAAGTGTTAAGGGGCTTGTCGGAATAGCGCTTTATTTCAAAATTACCTCAAAATAAGCTATGCAATTTGCATAGTGCAAATTGCATATCTTATTTCAAGGTAAGGGTGCAGTATAGACACACCCTAACGTACACCGTAAGCAACCTATTCTGCTGAGGACATAAGTATGTGTATTATCTTATTGAAAACACTATGGTATGTTTGGTATAATTGTCATGTTCTCAGTAAAAACCTCAATAAATGGAATTTTACCATCTTGGGAAACATGTTACCCCTGTCCACAGCAACCAGGGTCAGCATTCAGCATTCCCTCAAGCCACTCTCGGCAAAGACAGGAAAGATTTTATCCTCTGCATTAAAACTAAAAATAGAGCCAAAGTAAGTGGTTTTTTTTCATTGGAATGATAATATCAGAAAGGTCCAGAGAAATTGTTTGTAACATTCCAGTCCCTATTCCCCCTTTATTGTTTCTGAAGAAAATGTTTGTGCATAGTATGTTTGTGCATGGTATGTTTAACTATGAGATCACTTTGTCTTACACAGGCGATCAATGGTACCAGGATTGTGTTTGTGTAAATTAACTGCTGTCTACTCCACAAGTCTCAGCACCAGCCCTTTTCAGAGTCAACTCAACCACTGAGGTTGCCGGGGGCCTAAAGATAGTGTGCTTAGTGTTGGCCTCTAGGAGCCATTGGTTCAAATCCCATTGTTTCTGTTTATTTCTCTCTCCATGGGTTGGCTTGGTGTAGGACAGTGGTCTCCAACCTTTTTAACTATGAGATCACTTTTTCAATTTAAGTGCAATGTAAGATCAAACCCAAATACCCTTGACCTGCTTGAGATGAGAGTGAAGGACAGTGTGTGTTTATGAGAATGACAGGCACAGACAGGCCATGTCTAGACTGCAGGCTTCTTTCAGAAGATTTTTCAGAAGAGAGCTTCTGAAAAAACTTCTTCCAAAAAAATGCATCCACACTACCAAAACACATCCAAAAAGTGATCTGCTTTTTCAAAAGATAGCATCCATTTAGTGTGGATGCTATCTCGCATTTAAGCTCTGATTACTATGGATGGAGTGGCCACTAGGGCACCTGTACTTTTTCCTCTTTCCTCTTCTTTGGAAAGTAAACCCTCTTCCCCATCCACACATGCCTTTTTCCTAAAGAGCTCTTTTCTCATAGAAAGAGGTTTACCAATATCAGAAAAACCCCTCTGCTCTTTCAGTTTTCTTTTGAAAGAACGCGATTGCTGTGTGGACGTAATTAAAGTTTTTTCAGGAAAATGGCCATGTTATGGGTCAGGCACCCCCTCAGGCTTACTGCCCTGTCATCATCGGGGTCGTCCTCACCCTTGTGCCCGTCCACCTGCCTTCACCCCGTGGTTTTGACCAGTCTTAGTCTCCAGGTCTCAGTAAGCACGGCCCCCAAGCAGTGGAACCCACCTCACCCGCAGTGCTGTGGAGAAGGAGGGGGACTCGGGCCTACCCCTGCTCCAGGTCCTGGCCCAGGACCCTAAGACAGCAAAGCAGGTTAGCTGCCTGGTTGGTGGAGGGGTTCCCCTTAACTCACCAACCCTCGAAGTGTGGAGCGACTCCTCCTCCTGTCCCCGTCGTGGACCACTTCCTCCTTCTCGGAGAGGTTGTCGACGTGGCGTTCAGGCGGGCCCCAGTCCTGCTCGTTGCTCTATGCCGGCGTTCCCTCTCATCTCTTTGGCTCTGGGCCCCAGGCTCTCCCCCGGCTTCCTGGCCCAGCTCTCTGGGGTTTCCGGGCTCTCCTCCGGCTTTGCTGCCGCCCTCTCCGGGCTCTCGCCCAGCTTGGCTGCCGCCTTCCCCGGGCTCTCCCCTGGCTTCCCTCTCTCTCTTGCCGGGGCTGGGTGCCTTTAGAACAGGCCACCAAATGCGGCTCCGACCTGCCCCACCCTTCCGGGCGCAGGCTGATGATATCGGCCGACGTCTCCTTGCATCCAGCCTCTGTCCGGCCCCGGACTGCTCCCGAATAGGCCAAACACGGGGGCCCGGGTGCTCCACACTCCCCGGGTTTTCTGTCTCCCCCGATGGCTTCTGGCGGCCTGCTCGCCGCCCAGCGTATCCATGAGCAACCGGGGAGTGCGGGGCGCCGTGGACTCGGCTCATCCCGAGCCCGGTACCCCGTCACAGGCCGTAGTGTAGACATACCTCTAGTGTGTGTGAGTGACAGAGATTTGTATTGCCAAGCTCCCTTCATCCCCTTTTCTCTGTGTGGAGACAGGGTACACAAGTGGTGGGAGGAGGGACATCAGTGCCCCCCTTCTCCCTCCCACACACTGCACAGCAAGCATGAGGCTCCCAGGAGGCAGCTGCAAGGTAGAAGCAGCAGGATAACAGGTAGAGGGGCAACTGAAGTGCCAGCGCTTGATAGCTTCTCAGCCAAAGCATCAGGATCACCTGTCAGAGGTTCCAAGATCTACCGGTAGATCCTGATCTACTGGTTGGTGACCACTGGGGTAGGAGTTAAGAGATGTAGCACATGCTGCTTTGGAGGGAGACTGCATCTCATGTTTCTCAATCAGCATCCCCTTCTGGCACATAATAAAGAATTAGGGCTGAAAGCTTATCCAGACTTACAGTCAAAAGCATGTGTGAGATGCAAAGGCATGAGCACCTCTCTGAGGAGAGCTGGTGGGCTCCAGGTCTTTCATGTGATGCCAACTCCTGGCTGGCTAGGAGTGGAGCTAAAGCCAGCTGAAGGGTGGTCTGGATCAGCCTTCCTGAAGGGGAAAAGACATAGCATGCCAAGGCTACATCTACAGAGTTATTTTGGGATACTTCTGGTATCCCAAAATAGCTATTCTGCATCTTTTGAGTAAGCCCATTATTTCAAAATATAAGGAGCTCACTATTCCAACATCCCTGTAAACCTCAATCCATGAGGAGTGAGGGACATTTCGGAATAGCACTCTATTTTGAAATTAACTCGAAATAAGCTACACAATTTGTGTAACTCAAATTGCGTAGCTTATTTCGAGCTATGGGTGCAGTGTAGATGCATCCCATGGTATTTGCAAAGGAAAGGGTTCCTGGGGGTTACACTGCAGCCCAAGCCACATAAGTTAAGACCTGACCCGATTGCCCTCCCCGCTGAGTACATTTGTCTGGTAGAGAGGCAGAGTTAATCAGAAAGGGTGACAATCAGAACTTACAGGGAGCCAGAAAGTACTGGCTTGGTGAATCGTTAACCTGATTTTCAGAGATGCTGGGTGTTCACAACTTCTAAAGACAACAGGACAAAACCAGGTCACCTGTAACAAACATCATTGCTACTGAAGACAAATACCACTGCATAGGCTCTGCGCTGGTTGAAACATCATCGCGTGGCCTCTATGCCAACAATGACACTGCCGGTCAGCAGTAGGTTCCTACACTGAGATTAATCATAGAATCATAGAATAATAGGACTGGAAGGGACCTCGAGAGGTCATCGAGTCCAGCCCCCCGCCCTCAAGGCAGGACCAAGCTCCGTCTACACCATCCCTGACAGATGTCTATCTAACCTGTTCTTAAATATCTCCAGAGAGGGAGATTCCACCACCTCCCTTGGCAGTTTATTCCAATATTTGACCACCCTGACAGTTAGGAATTTTTTCCTAATGTCCAATCTAAACCTCCCCTGCTGCACTTTAAGCCCATTACTCCTTGTCCTGTCCTCAGAAACCAAGAGGAACAAATTTTCTCCTTCCTCCTTGTGACACCCTTTTAGATATTTGAAAACTGCTATCATGTCCCCCCTTAATCTTCTTTTTTCCAAACTAAACAAGCCCAGTTCATGAAGCCTGGCTTCATAGGTCATGTTCTCTAGGCCTTTAATCATTCTTGTCACTCTTCTCTGTACCCTTTCCAATTTCTCCACATCTTTCTTGAAATGTGGTGCCCAGAACTGGACACAGTACTCCAGCTGAGGCCTAACTAGTGCAGAGTAGAGCGGCAGAATGACTTCACGAGTTTTGCTTACAACACACCTGTTGATACAACCTAGAATCATATTTGCTTTTTTTGCAACAGCATCACACTGTTGACTCATATTCAACTTGTGGTCCACTATGACCCCTAGATCCCTTTCCGCCATGCTCCTTCCTAGACAGTCGCTTCCCATCTTGTATGTATGGAACTGATTGTTCCTTCCTAAGTGGAGCACTTTGCATTTCTCTTTATTAAACCTCATCCTGTTTACCTCTGACCATTTCTCTAACTTGCTAAGGTCATTTTGAATTATGTCCCTATCCTCCAAAGAAATTGCAACCCCACCCAGTTTGGTGTCATCTGCAAACTTAATAAGCGTACTCTCTAATCCAATATCTACATCATTGATGAAGATATTGAACAGTACGGGTCCCAAAACAGACCCTTGAGGAACTCCACTTGTTATCCCTTTCCAGCAGGATTTAGAACCGTTAACAACAACTCTCTGACTACGGTTATCCAGCCAATTATGCACCCACCTTATCGTGGCCCTATCTAAGTTATATTTGCCTACTTTATCAATAAGAATATCATGCGAGACCGTATCAAATGCCTAACTAAAGTCTAGGTATATGACATCCACCGCTTCTCCCTTATCCACAAGGCTCGTTATCCTATCAAAGAAAGCTATCAGATTAGTTTGGCATGACTTGTTCTTCACAAACCCATGCTGGCTATTCCCTATCACTTTATTACCTTCCAAGTGTTTGCATATGATTTCCTTAATTACCTGCTCCATTATCTTCCCTGGGACAGACGTTAAACTGACCGGTCTGTAGTTTCCTGGGTTGTTCTTATTCCTCTTTTTATAGATGGGCACAATATTTGCCCTTTTCCAGTCTTCTGGATCTCCCCTGTCTGCCATGATTTTTCAAAAATCATAGCTAAAGGCTCAGATACCTCCTCTATCAGCTCCTTGAGTATCCTGGGATGCATTTCATCAGGACCTGGTGACTTGCTGACATCTAACTTTCCTAAGTGATTTTTAACTTGTTCTTTGTGTATCCTATCTTCTAAACTTACTCTCTCTCTGCTTGTATTCACTACGTTAGGCACACCCCCAGACTTCTCGGTGAAGACCGAAACAAAGAAGTCATTGAGCATCTCCACCATTTCCAAGTTTCCTGTTACTACTTCTCCCTCCTCACTGAGCAGTTGGCCTACCCTGTCCTTGGTCTTCCTCTTGCTTTTAATGTATTTATAAAAGGTCTTCTTGTTTCGCTTTATGCCTGTAGCTACTTTGATCTCATTTTGTGCCTTTGCCTTTCTAATCTTGCCCCTGCATTCCCGTGTTGCTTGCCTATATTCATCCTTTGTTATTTGTCCTAGTTTCCATTTTTTATATGACTCCTTTTTTATTTTGAGATCATGCAAGATCTCCTTGTTAAGCCAAGCTGGTCTTTTGCCATATTTTCTATCTTTCCTACACAGCGGAATTGTTTGCTTTTGGGCCCTTAACAACGTCCCTTTGAAATACTTCCAACTCTCCTCAGTTGTTTTTCCCTTCAGTCTTGCTTCCCATGGGACCTTACCTACAAGTTCTCTGAGCTTATCAAAATCTGCCTTCCTGAAATCCATTACCTCAATTGTGCTGGTCTCCCTTCTACCAATGCAGTCCAGAAACTTATTGGATCGCCTGTGCCCCGCTGTGTTAGTTTCCCAACATATGTCTGGATAGTTGAAGTCCCCCATCACCACCAAATCTTGGGCTTTGGATAGTTTTGTTAATTGTTTAAAAAAGGCCTCATCCACCTCTTCGACCTGGCTAGGTGGCTTTTAGTAGACTCCTAGCATGATAAGATTGCCACGCAGTCCCCCCCAAAAACCCCATTTGTCTCTTCTTCAGTACCAACGACCTCTGCCAGCCTGTCCTCAGGACACTTAAGGATGTGCTCGTTTTTCCTGAACCGGTTGCTCGCATCTGGCTGCCTTGTCAATAGGCTAAACTGAAGCACCAGGCAGATGCAAGTGTAAACTGGAGCAACACTGCTCCCAGCCCTTTTCTTTGCTGCTGCCTCTTGCTTATTCGCTTTCTCCCACAGTTTCCAGACATTGCCCTGGCATGTATGAAGATGATATATGTTGCTTTTCTTTCTTGTTTAAAATATAGGAGTTAGGTCCGGGCCAGGAATAGCCTAAGATGTGCATACAAGCCAAGTACTCTTTCCCTAATACAGCACTGGCTGGTTGGGAGATTTTTATAAGGTATTGCTACAAAAAGTCCTCTTTCTTGTTCTCCAACAGCCTCATCGCTCCTGTACACTTTAACAATGATAGTTTCATGTAATGAATTTGTAGACTAAACCCTCCTAACCTGGTGTAATTCATACAGGCACCTGGAGAGGGGATAGACATCATCTTAGAGTCATCGTGGATAGTTCTCTGAAGACGTCCACGCAGTGTGCAATGGCAGTCAAAAAAGCAAACAGGATGTTAGGAATCATTTAAAAAGGGATAGAGAATAAGGCAGAGAATATCTTATTGCCCTTATATAAATCCATGGTACGCCCACATCTGGAATACTGCGTACAGATGTGATCGCCTCATCTCAAAAAAGATAAACTGGCATTAGAAAAGGTTCAGAGAAGGGCAACTAAAAGGATTAGGGGTTTGGAACGAGTCCCATATGAGGAGAGCTTAAAGAGTCTGGGACTTTTCAGCTTGGAAAAGAGGAGACTAAGGGGGATATGATAGAGGTATATAAAATCATGAGTGGTGTGGAGAAAGTGAATAAGGAAAAGTTATTCACTTGTTCCCATAATATAAGAACTAGGGGGCACCAAATTAAACCAATGGGTAACAGGTTTAAAACAAATAAAAGGAAGTTCTTCACATAGCGCATTGTCAATCTGTGGAACTCCTTGCCTGAGGAGGTGTGAAGGCTAGGACTATAATAGGGTTTAAAAGAGAACTAGATAAATTAATGGAGATTAAGTCCATAAATGGCTATTAGCCAGTATGGGTAAGGAATGGTGTCCCTAGCCTCTGTTTATCAGAGGATGGAGATGGATGGCAGGAGAGAGATCGCTTGATCATTACCTGTTCGATTCACTCCCTCTGGGACACCTGGCATTGGCCACTGTCAGCAGACAGGGTACTGGGCTGGATGGACCTTTGGTCTGACCCAGTACAGCCGTTCTTATGTTCTTATAATGTCAGGTATACTAAATGCTTCTCTGCAGCTCATGGTACATGTGCCAGAACACTGAAATACCAAAACTTCAAAGGGAGAGATTCTTCCTCACCTTCCAGTGCAAAGAGACTATGTCTAGACTGCAGTCTTCTTTCAAAAGAAGCTTTTCCGGAAGAGAACTTCCAAAAAAACGTCTTCTGAAAGAGCGTCTACACAGAAGAAGTGCATCAAAAAAGCGATCTGCTTTTTCGAAAGATAGCATCCACCTGTACTTTTTCCTCTTTCCTCTTCTTTCGAAAGAACTCCCTCTTCCCCATTCACACATGCCTTTTTCTGAAAGAGCTCTTTCGGAAAAAGGCTTCTTCCTCATAGAAAGAAGTTTACCAATGTCGGAAAAAACCCTCTGTTCTTTCAATTTTTTTCTGAAAGAACGTGATTGCAGCGTGGACATAACTGACTTTTTTTGGAAAAATGACTGTTTTTCAGAAAAAACACTGCAGTGTAGACATACCTGGAGTGGAGACATACCTGGACAGAAAGAAGTGAGGTACTTAGCTGTAGAAATACCCTCAGCCAAAGCAGATAGAGTCAGTAGGAAGAAGGAACAAAGAGTGAAGAGTCTTCCCAAACTCTTGCACAGACCATCTCTCTGCTGCTTGGGAGGGATGGAAAGAACGTAGATCTTGTCTACATTGAGGATTTGCCCCAATTCCTACCCTGAGTAGCCAGGCACCTATCTCATCACACAGGCTAACCTGCAGTTTGCACTGGTGCAGTTTGCCTTTGTTTTAAAAAGAACCAAACTGGGATTTAGAGCAGCTTTCTCTTGCTACAACAGAAATTTGTACTTGTGCAGCTGCACCGGAGGCTAAAATCCCGTATCAACATGGCCCCATTAGTTCACTCAGGTCCCAACGCAAGGTTATTCTCTACAGCACATTAAAGTAAACACCAGAAAAGACTAGACAATACGTAACATAAAAGGGGAAGTACCTGGTGTCTCAGCTTCAACAATTTTCAGCTGAAAATTTTTACTTAAAAGTACCAACCCAACCAACAAAACATATTAGGAGGTTCCTGTCATCTTGCTCCCCTCAAGCCCTTTTTCCTTTGTTATAAAAACTTGATGCATGGACAGTGGTGCAAATAGTCCCATGCGTGGTGCAAATGCTCCCATACAGTCTGGAACACTGTACTGGCAAGTTATTTTTAGCTGGTACAGTATACTAGAAAGACTCCCTGTTGCCATCCCCAAGCTTCTCCACTGGCTGGCACATCTCTCTACAGGGCTGCAGCCTAGGGGTGGGGCTGAGAGCAACGTTCCCGCTCATTTTTTTCCGTCCATGTGCAGAATGAATTTTGTTACGTGCACCAATAAATGGGTGAATGTGCACTACCATTAGAAACACATGCTACCAGCTATGGGGTGCTCTGCAGCAGCTGAGTAGAAAAGCAGGGAAAGGGGCTTGGAGTTCAGCTCCTTTCCCCACTGAGAGGAGTAGCAAGGAAAGGAGCAGCTTTGAGTGGTATGGAGCCACCCTGGCTGGACAGGAGCCACCTATGGTAAGCGCCCCTGCCTCTCACATCCTCTTGTGCACCCCAACCCCCAGGTCAGAACTCCCTCCTGCACTCAAACTCCCTCACAAACCCCACAACCCTCTTGTATTGCAATTCCTGCCCGGAGCTCCCTCCTTCTCCCAAACTCCATCCCAGACCTCACAGCCCCTCCATTAATATAATAGAAAGGTGGAGCCCATGAACACTTACCAAAATTCTTGGAGTGGCCCCCCCCTGCAAAAAATTATTTCCCACACCTAGCCTAGACACTGAACAAGACACATTGGAAATCAGTAGGCAGAACAGTCTTACAACTGCCATCACTCCTGTAACACATTCAGGCTTATACAAGATGCCGGAGTTCTGTCTGTGATAACGTTTGGGAGAAGTTATTATTAGCCTACTTTTCAACAGATGGTGGAAACTCTCTCTCCCTCCAGCACACATAAAGTGAATCTGGCCAGCCTCCAAATCCCAGCTTCTGTTGAACTGTATTTACCTTAGCAACACCTGTGGGGTCCATTACCTCTCACCTGTCGGTCTCTGTCAATAAGGTCACCATCTGTGGAGAGCACGTAACTTGTAGTGATTGGAAATTGAAATCCAAGAGAAACCACACTGCACCTCTTGGAAAATACTAGGAGGAGATGGGAGATAGGCTCCTTGCAGATCAGTACCTTAGAATGGAAGAAATCTCTCCCTATAGAGATTTCTAATAGTAGGTGACAGAATGCGAGAGGGGAAATGGAACAGCAAAGTGGGCAGCAGAAAGTGAGCAACCTTGTGGACCTAATACAAATGCTGAGCCCTATATCTATCATGGCATCTGAGTCCAAACTTCACATAGGAACCAATCCTGCTACCATTTAACTTAATGGGCATCTTGCCAGGCTGCATTGTTTTAACTTCAATAGATTTTATTCAAAGCAAGTAAGACTTTCTAAGTCCATTAAAGATGCACTAATTGAGAAATTATCCCTGAGCCTTTACTCACACTGACAGCATGGAGCCCTTGGCCTTGTGCCTAACAACACACTAGGTGTGAATTAATTACGGGATAATCTTTATTGATGTGTAGTATACAAAGTAGTAAACCTCCACTGGGAGCTGATTAATAACCAGAGTGACACTGAGGCATTAAATCAATTGACAAAGCTGTTTATTGCATGTGTATTACAGAGCACTGGAGATTATAGGAACTGGGCAACATTTTACCCTGAAAATGAAAGACGCCTTTTTGCCTTCTGATTTCAAGGGTCTGAAGTAAATGCATGGTGTACAATGTTCTAGATCTGAATTTCTCAACCTTTTTGATAGCAGGGATTGACTTGCTGCCTCCATAAACTGTGTCAGGGAGATCTCAGGGACCAGCGCCAGTCCAAGGAGAAACGCTGTTCTTGATGACCATTAAGCTGTTAGTACTGTGTCTTTAAGGAGTGACTCCTCAAGTGAACTGTCAAGAGCCATGAGCCTGTTGACTGGAAAGCTGTGCAGATGATCACTGATAACTGTGTGGAGCAGATCTAGGTAACAGCATTAAGTAAATGCCCTTTCTCCTCCTGGGATAGGGTATACAGCTCTCTTGATGCTCCCTGGAGGGAACCCTGAAGTTTTCCAGACTCCACCCCATTGGTATTTCTAGAAGGGAGCCCTGCTGAGCCAAACAACTACTTAGGGAGTGTGAGGCATTGATTCCCACCCAGGAGTCCAAGGCAGCTCAAAAAGACTCTCCCACCCACTGGGAGCTAAATGAATGCAGCTGAGCCAGCTGAGGTCTAACACATTAAAAGAAGGATGTGGAAGCTGGAGGTGAAAGAGGTTAGGGGGTTGTGCAAGTGCAGAGCGCTGTGGGGAGACCTAATTGGCAGGTGGTTTGGGGTCTTGGCTATGTAATACTGCAAGACAGGAACATGTGACTAGCAGCTTCTAGCAAACTGGTGTCAATTTGTGTTCAATCAAAATCATTGCAATAAAATCCTCCATGGAGAGGATTCAGTGCTCAAACCTACATCTCTAGTGAACTTTCTCTCATTATTATATCCCTGCCACAATTGTAATGAAGAAGCGGTAGGAATTCTCTACTGTGTTGAATACTAACGCGAAGGCACAAGTCCATAGCATGCTTGTTCACTCTTTCCTAGGATTTCTGAAGTTCTGACATCCTAGAAAGAGTAACCAAAACATAAGAGAATCAAGAAAGTGCCACTATAGTTAAATAACAAAATAAAAGAAGCAATGAGAGGCAAAAGGGGCACCCTTTGAAAATTGGAAGTTAAATCTTAGCGAGAAAAATAGAAAGGAGCACAAAATCTGGCAAATGAAGTGTAAAAGATAAATAAGAAGGTCAAAAATAATTTGAAGAATAGGTAGCCAAAGACTCACAAAGTAATAGCAAAAATGTGTAAGTACCTCAGACTCAGGAACCCTGCTAAACAATCACTGGGGCTGTAGGACAATCAAGATGCTAAAGGAGCACTCAAGGATGATAAGTCCATTGTGAACAAACTAAATGAATTCTTTGCATCAGTCTTCACGGCTGACAGATGGACGTGAATGAAATTCCCAAACCTGAGTCATTCTTTTTAGCTGACAAATTTTAGGAACTGTCACAGATTGAAGTGTCATCAGAAGTGGTTTTGAAACAAACTCATAAATGAAACAGTAATAAGTCACCAGGACCAGATGATATTCACCCTTGTGTTCTGAAGGAACTCCGACGTGAAATTGCAGAACTACTAACCAGGGTTTGAAAACTATTATTTAAATCATCTTGGCTACGTCAACACTGGCGCGATCTTGCGCCAGAAGTATGCAAATGAGGCTAAGCGTGGAATATCGCGTCTACATTGCCCCTTCTTGCTCAAGAAAAACTCCCTTGCGCAATGCAGTTATTCCTGAAAATAATCAGCGTAGCGGCATTGCGCAAGAGGGTTTTTCTTTGTAGACAGCTCCTTCTGGCGCAAAAGCCTCTTCCACAAAAATGGTGGCTCATTAGATATGCAAATGAGGCTCAGCGATGTTCCACACTTAGCCTCATTTGCATATTTCTGGCACAAGAATCCGCCAGTGTAGACATAGCCAATTTGTTGGGGAAGAGTCAACATGGGAGAGCATGCCTCACCAATCTATTAGAATTCTTGAAGGGGGTCAACAAGCATTTGGATAAGGGGTTCCAGAGGATAGAATATACAGAGAGTGACAGACTGCTGGCTAAGCCAGAGCTCTGGCACTACAGGCTGTCTGAAAAGGGCAATTGAAGCCAGCTGAGCAAGCCTATGCCTGAGAGGCTAATGGGAAGTAGCTGTAGGCCTTATTAGCCAGTGAGCTAGATAAGGCAGCTGGGGGAGGGGTGGGAATGACAATGACAATGACAATAACCAGCACCAGCACCAGCCAGTGGGAGAGGCTAGTTGAGTTTGTGGTGAACAAGCTCTGTAAATAGGTGGTGGGAAATTAGAATGGATAATAAAAGGCATGGGTGATTGCACCAGAAAGGATCTCTGGTTGATTTGTGGATGAAGAAGGGGGTCCCAGGATGAGGACCTTGCCACACATGGTGTGAGAAATAGGATCTAGTGAATGTTGTTGGCAGCCCAGAGCAAAAACAGGTGCAGAAGGACTTGCAAAGTTTCCAGTAGTCCCAACAGATGGGGAGAGAGGCTTGCTAACCTTGCAGGAAGAGCATCTGCAAAGCCTGCAGGACTGTATTAAGGAGCAGAGCAAGGTCCAGCAGCAACTCCTGAAGCAAGTGGTGAGTCCTGGGGGAGGGGATGGTACCAGGCCTGGGACTCTGTAAAATGGGCCAGCAGATGACCTGGATGCTCTTTTGGGGATGTTTGAGTGGGTAGCTATAGGCACCAGATGGGAGAGGGCTACGTGGGCTCTACATCTGGCTCCTTATCTGGCAGGAGAGGCTCAAGCAGCTTACATGGCCATCAGGGATGAACAAGCCTGGAACTGAAAGGCAGTGAGGGCAGCCATTCTGGACCGGTTGTGGCTGTCCATGGAAAAGTATTGCCAGATGTTTCGGTCAGCCTGATGGACGGCAGCAGTGAGGCTCTCTGTGTTTACCCAAAAGTTAGCAGGCTGGGCAACCTGCTGGCTGAGGCTGGAGACATGAACAGTGCATGAAATAATGGACTCACTCATACTAGAGCAGTTGCTGAAAGCCCTGCTGGAGAATATCTGTATGTGGGTCAGATGCCACCAGCCTGCAACAGTGGATGCAGCGGTCAGGCTGGCGGAGGAGTATAGTGAGGCGGAGGTTCCCTGGAGACAAGGTTGACCCTATGGGGACAGGGAGCCAGGCAGGAAGCTGGAAGAGCCCTTTTCTGAGAGGCCCAGAGAGGAAGGAGGCACCGAGGTAGGGATGTGAATGATTAGTTGACTAGTCACTTCCCCTCCCCCACCCCCGTCACTTGCTGCCTCTATCAGAAAGAGGCAGCAAGGAGGGCTTAAGAAGGGGGTGCTTCAAAGTGGCAGCGCCGCATGGAGCCTGGGGTCAGACTCCAGGTTCCACATGGTGCTGCTGCTTTGAAATTCCACATGCAGTCTGGGGCCAGCTGGGAGACCCCAGCTGACTCAGGCTGCATGCAGCATTTCAAAGCAGCAGCACCATGTGGACCCTGATGCCAGGCTCCCCATGGCATTTTGAAGCAGCAGTGCCAGATGGAGTCCAGGATCAGCAGGGGGGCTGCGGAAGTCTCCAAATGGCTTCGTGTTTCCCACAGCGCTTTCACCTTTGAAGTGTAGCAATAGCCTACACCTCAAAGGTGAAAACACCCTTATCAACTAATCAAACAGTCAATGCAAATTGCATCGACTATTCAATTAGTCAAATAACCAAAATTTTACGTCCCTACCCCAAGGAGTACTGGAAGTGGGGGGCAGCACGATGACCTGCTGGCAGTGCAGGAGGGCAGGGCATAGGAAGCGGGACTGCTCAGACAGTATGGACTGTGGGTGGACTCAGGCAGGAACACCTGATAAGAAACAATCTGCTCACTGTCCTGATGCAGGTGGGGAGAAAGTTCCTGCGTGGGTTAATGGACTCTGTGTCAGCCCATTAGCTCATGTGGAAGGAGCTGGTGAGGCCACACTGGATGGTCCCTGGAGCACAGGTGACACTAGAATGTGTCCATGGGCACAAGAGGTCCTACTCAATAACCCAGGTGCTGTTGGAAGGGAGAGGCAGATTCCAGTGGAAGTGGGTACTGTTAGTGGATCAGCTACTATGCCTGGTGGTGATAGGCTGGGTTTGGGACTGGGACTGAGGAAAGAAGGGGAGAGGGAGAAGGAAAAAAAGTCTCAGGGAAAGGCGAGAAGTCCTGTCCCCCACCCCGTCCCCGGGAGACAGAAGCATAGCTGTTAGTGCTACGGAGGTGGAGTGGAGAGCTTTAAGGACTGGCAGGCCACCCTACGCACTCAGCTGAGGGAGGCACTCCAGCATTAGGGTAGGGGTCCCTGAGAGGGCTGGGGCAGGCCCAAACCTGGCGGCTTATAAGGAGGGGAGGTGGGTGACAGACTGCTTGGCTAAGCCTGGCTGAAAAGGGCATTTGAAGCCAGCTGAGCAAGCCCATGTCTGAGGGGTTAAAGGGAAGTAGCTGTGGGCCTCATTACCCAGAGGGCTAAAGTAAGGTGGGGGAGGGGAGAGTGGAAGGGGAGGAGCAACAGGGTGGCTAAGTGTGCTCCCCAGACAGAAAGAGAGGCTGGCTGAGTTTATTGTGAACAAAGCTCTATAAATAGAAGGTAGCGGGAAAATTGGCAGACAATAAAAGGCACAGGTGATGGCACCGAAAGGTTTTCTGGTTAATTTGTGGACGAAGAAGGGATTCCAGGGCAAAAGGCCTGGGCCAGGACCTTGCCACAATAGATTTTTTGACAAGGTTCCTCGCCAAAGTCTCTTACACAAAATAAGCCGTCATGGAATAAGAAGGAAAGATCTTGCATGGATAGATAATGGATTAAAAGACCAGAAACAAAGGGTAGGAATGAATGGTCAGTTCTCACAATGTAGAGAAGTAAATAGTATTGTCCCTCAGAGGTTAGTACTGGGGCCAGTCCTATTCAGTGGAGAAAGGGGTAAAGAGTGAGGTGGCAAAATCTGCAGACAATACAGGCAGTATTACATCGGATCCCTACTTACAAACGGGGTGAGGCAACCCCGCACTAGCTGCTTCCCCCCAACAGACCAGGGAGATGCGGAGCGGCTTTTCTCAGCAGACACCTCAGCTTGAGAATAAAGGACTGAGGGAAGTGAGGTGTGGGAGAATAAAACTGAGCTCTGGAGAAATGTTTGGCTAGAGTTTCCCCTACAATATGTACCAGTTCCGACTTACATACAAATTCAACTTAAGAACAAACCTACAGTCCCTATCTTGTACATAACCCGGGGACTGCCTGTACAAAACTATTCAAGATAGTTAAGACCAAAGCAAACTGACAAAGCTACAAAGAGATCTCACAACTGGGTGACTGGCCAACAAAATGGCAGATGAAATTCAGTGTTCTAAATGCAAAGGGATGGATATTGGAAAACATAATCCCAAACTATATATATATATATATATATATAAAAATGATGGGGTCTAAATTAGCTGTTACCACTCAAGAAAGATCTTGGAATCATTGTGGATAGTTTTCTGAACACATCCACTCAATGTGCAGCTGCAGTCAAAAAACTGAATGAAATGTTAGGGATAATTGAGAAAAGGCTAGATCATAAGACAGAAAATATCATATTGCCTCTGTATAAATCCGTGGTATGCCCACATCTTGAATACTGAAGATAGATATGTTTGCCACATCTCAGAAAAGATTTCTTGGCATTGGAAAAGGTTCAGAAAAGGGCAACAAAAATGATTAGGGTAATGGAACACTCCCACATGAGTGGAGATTAATAAAATTGGGACTTTTAACTTGGAAAAGAGATGACTTGGGGGAAAATCACAGGTCTATAAAATCATAGCTATAATGGAGAAAATAAATAGGTATGTGGTATTTGCTTTTCACAACACAAGAACTAGGAGTCAACAATTGAAATTAATAGGTAGCAGGTTTCAAACAAAAGGACGTGCACTTCACACAACACACAGTCAGGGGATGTTGGAACTCCTTGCCAGAGGATGTTGTAGAATGCCAAAACTATAACAAGGTTTTTTTAAACAGATACATTCATGGAGGATAGCCAAGATGGGCAGTGATGGTGTCCCTAGCTTCTGTTTGCTAGAAGGCAAAAGGGGACAGTTCACTTGATGATTACATGTTTTGTTCATTCCCCCTGGGGCACCTGGCATCGGCTAGATGGACCTTTCACCTGGAATGGGCTAGATAGACCTTTCATCTGACCCAGTTTGGCTGTCATGTTCTATATTTGTGGCTACAATACTTATGTATCGTTAACTTTATATTATGGTTGTGCACCCAGGATATTGCTTAGTCTGGACTGACAGAGGTTGAGAGGACAAACAGAGTTTCTGGACTGTGACAGACTGAAATTCTCTTGACATGTTCTGCCAGATTCTGGGTTCCATTTTACTGTGTCAACAGTGTCTTAGGGTATGTCTACACTACCCTCCTAGTTCAAACTAGGAGGGTAATGTAGGCATACCGCACTTGCAAATGAAGCCCAGGATTTGAATTTCCCGGGCTTCATTTGCATAAGCGGGGAGCCGCCATTTTTAAAACCCCGCTGTTTCGAACCCCGTGCAGCGCGGCTACACGGGGCACGAACTAGGTAGTTCGAACTAGGCTTCCTAGTTCGAACTACCATTACTCCTCATTTCACGAGGAGTAACGGTAGTTCGAACTAGGAAGCCTAGTTCGAACTACCTAGTTCATATCCCGTGTAGCCGCGCTGCATGGGGTTCGAACCAGCGGGGTTTTAAAAATGGTGGCTCCCCGCTTATGCAAATGAAGCCCGGGAAATTCAAATCCCGGGCTTCATTTGCAAGTGCGGTATGCCTACATTACCCCGCTAGTTCGAACTAGCAGGGTAGTGTAGACATACCCATAGTTATTAAGGTCACAAGGGACTATGGGTACCGTCTTCTCAAACCTCCGGCATAACACAGACCTTCTAATTTTCCCAGATGATTCCTGCATCAAGTTCATATGGCAGAGCAGTGTGGATGAAAGAAGCACCTGTTACCTTCATGTGTTCACAGGAAACACCCACCTCTCAGGAAGTGGAGTGTTTGGGAGCTGAGGAGGGGGCGAAGTTGTTGTTTTAAATCAAGGACAGGATGGTACATTTCCAAGAATGTTCTCGTGGCAAGTCATTGACTTTACTGATCAGATCTTTGATGCCTCGCTTTAGTTGCTGACAGGTATTTACCAGAAAAGTGTATTATTTATCCAGAGACAATCTGCTGAAGTGCTTCTTCAAAGCTCTCCAATGACAATCAAAAGGGACTAAAAGCATCCTCTCCTTTATCAGACACTTTGTACCATTGGAGAAAATTAGATGCAGCTGCTTCTGATCAAGCAAATTAAGCCCCCAGTTATTTTAATGCTTTTTCTTTTCAGAACACGGAGAGTAAGCCAAATCCCCATCACCAGGGAACAGCAGCTTTTTATTGTTTTTTTTTTCAAACAGGGCATTCATATTAATTAACCATGACATGAGGGTGCACCTCTGTCGCTACTCAATGTACTTCACTGTGTAGCCAGTCCCCGTGGTCTCACGGTCGCTAACACAGCCCAGGTTGCTGCTCATTCATGAAGCATGTATCTACTGCAGGGTTCTAGCATGGGGAGGCTTTCCTACAGCCTTCGCCCAGGCTCAGCTTCTGAATTGTCTCTCTTCTTCCTGTTCCTTCCACCAATATCCTGCCAATTACACCATTAGCCCCAGTAATGACCACGAAGGGGCTCTTAATGCCCCAAAACAGAGGTTTCCCGAACTTTTTGATACAGGGGACCAGTAAATACATTCACGAGCTTTTGGAGGACTGGTAACATTTATTTGCATATTCATTAAGCAAATGATCAATATTCAAATTGTTTCTGGTCCTCCCAAAGCCCCCAGTGCCAACTTTAGCCCCCAGAAAAGTCAGTCGGTGCCGCACAAGTGAGATACAAAAACACAACTCTTCAAACCTCACTAATATGGCCCCAACTGTGCTTGTGAGTGCTGGGACAGAGTTCTGGGGAAGGGTGCCAATGAGTGCTGGGGCAAGGGATAGGGTGCTTGTGGGTGCTGGGGCAAGGGACAGTGTGTTTGTGGGTGCTGGGGCAGGGTACTTATGGGGGCCTGGGAAAGGGAGAGGGGACAGGAACCAATACCTGGGGATCCTGTAGCTGCCAAGGCCCAGGAAGTGCGTAGGTTGCTCCCCTGTCCCCCAAACAGCAGTACAGGACCTGACATGCTGGTCCGTCACGCACCTGATGCCTTCCTGCACAGGGAGAGGGGGAGTCCCTGACCGTACCAGCCCCAACCGCTTGGGCAGCACATACCTTGATCCTCTCCTCCCCACGGCAGCATGCGCCCCCGAGCAGCTGGAGCCGGCATGCTGACAACTTGATTCCCCTGCTGCCTTCCCACGCAGGGGGAGGGGAGAGAGGGAGTCCCGGACTGCACCTGCCCCAACCACTTGGGCAGCGCACGCCTTGCTCCTCCCCTTCCCACGGCAGCATGCACTGCTTGAGCAGCTGGAGCCGGTGCAGTCCCACATCCACACCCACTCCCCAAATGCAGGGAAGCTGCAGAGGAACAAAGTCCCCAGCATGCAATGGACTGGCATTTTAGGTACCACGCTGGATGTTGGGGTAGAGGGGAGAGCAGCCCGGGCACTTCCAGGACCTGGTGCCCAGCTGTGGAACTGGCCCCCAACCCTGCACAAAGCCCGTGCTACCTCCATGGACACTGGGAGTTCAGCACAGCGTTCATCTGGGGGGGGGGTTGCGGGCCCAGTATTTTTTCCTAAGGACCGGTACTGGGCCGCGGACCACAGTTTGGGAAGCGCCGCCCCAAGAGAAAGTGTTTAATGGCCGCTAGCTGAGCCTGCAGCCGCCTTCATGCTGCAGCAAGATCAGTGGCCAGGGAACTACGAATAGTGCCCTCTCCCCTCCATGAGACAGCAGCAGGCAGAGTACGGATGCTGCAGGCCCAGCCAGCGTGGGTGTAAATAGGTGTGTAGAAGGGGAGACATGGCTTAGGTGAGGAGAGTAGAATAGAGGTGAGTGCCCTTAGGAATGTATTTTACATGCAGCTTTCACTGCAGCATGTAGCTGCAGGTGCCGGTACTCATAATGTAGACATAGCCATTATTCATGTGTCCTCCCCGTCTGTATCCATTTGTTGTGTCTCTCCTTATATTTAGATCATAAGCAATTTGGAGCAGGTATCGCCTTTTTGTTCTATGTTTATAAAGTGCCTGGCACAATGGGGTTCTGGTTCTTTAATAGGGCGATCAGTGCTACAGTGATAATAATAATCATGCCAAGGGAGAGGCTGAACCAGAATGTTGGAATGATATGAGTTTGTTTCCTTTCCCCTCCATCCACAATGCGTATGATTGCACCGCTGGCTTTGTGGGAAAGAGAAGATCCTTCCCAGGAACATCCGCTGCTGAAAAAATTCCTAACTGTCAGGGTGGTCAAATATTGGAATAAATTGCCAAGGGAGGTGGTGGAATCTCCCTCTCTGGAGATATTTAAGAACAGGTTAGATAGACATCTGTCAGGGATGGTGTAGACGGAGCTTGATCCTGCCTTGAGGGCGGAGGGCTGAACTCGATGACCTCTCGAGGTCCCTTCCAGTCCTATAATTCTATGAATATAAGATCCAATAGACCAATAATCTGATCTGTGATGGTTAGTCTTTATTGCCGATCTCTTGGGGCTTTTCTGGAATTTGGAGCCATTTCCGACAGTAGGAATGAGGAGATGTTGTTTCCAACCCACTTTCTCATCTATTTTTCCAAAACAAAATGCAATACAAGATGATATAATAATAGTCACATATTAAACCATCTTGTTAGTTTTTAAAGTGCTACATAGTCCTGTATTTTGTTTCAGCTACACCAGACTAACACGGCTACATTTCTATCACTATATTAACACTCAAACTGCAGAAACACAACACCAGTGTGTGCATACATAACTTGTTTTACCAGTCAAATGCAAAAGCAGTTTACTGAGTATAGTCAGTCCAGTATACTGAGTCCAGTATACTCAATTGGAGTAGAGCTGACTCTTTTCAATTTTTCAAATAATCTTTGTGAATTTTGGCAGTTTTTCTTCACCAAATAACTATTCACTATACCTTCTGTTTGGATCCAGCCAGCTTTATAGATGGTCAAATTATACTGTGCATATAACATTCATTGCAAATGTTGGCAATTTTTCATAGTATAATATAGATGTCAGTATTTCATTATTCACCAAGCTCTAATCAGTGTCTTCATTGGTTGCCAACCAATATCACCCAGATGCTTTCTGAAATAACACATTCATCACTATATTTAGAATAACAACTCTGTTTTTTCCGGGCACAACTGTACGGAATCTATTGGCAGATGCTGATTTTTCAATGTTACTCATTATAACATACAAAGCAATACATGTATTATCAGATACCTTAAAGAAACTGGACCATGTATATTTACATTCACTCATCCTGCTATTCAGATGGAAAGAATACCCTTGCTTCAGATCTGTCAATAGGGCTATGTCTACACTACAGAGTTTTTCTGGGATACTGGAGGTATCGCAGAAAAACTCCGCTGTGTCCAGGGAATGCATCTGCTCTTCTGAATTTTTTTTAGAAGGGCAGATGCACTCTTTTGGAAGCTCTGTATTCCTCATTTGATGAGGAATAAGAGCTCTTCTGAAAGAGGAGGTTTTTCCCACATTTGGCCCGTGTAGACAGGCCAAATGTTGGAAAAGCCACTTCCGAAAAAAGAATCAGAAAAAGCAATTTGCATACCTTTTTCCAAAAAAAACCAAACAGTGTGGACATAGCCTATGCCATTCTGTAGTGTTTCAAATTCTTGATATTTTCTACCTTTGTGATATATCCAGGCATTTAAGTTTACTTTAAGGAGATTTTTTTTCAAAGATATATTTATCAAATCTCTAAGATTCACTCAAATATATCATTTTTGTATCCAGAATAACATATATTCATACTTATTTTCTCCCAAAATTCATGGCTACAGATTGATCTTCTATGAAATGCAATAAATTTTCACTAACTGCTCCTAAGCTCTAACACTTTTTAGATTGAATTGCAATCTTTATCTTTGTAAATGGTATTCCATATGTTCACATCCTCTCACTTTGGTGTCTGTTGTTTGGTTGGGATGAAGTTTGAAGAGAGAACTGAGTTTGGGTTTCTTACCCAAATTACTTCAGATTGCATTGGAATTGTTCCAAATCTAACATAGACTGGAAAAACAACGAATAGTAGTTTTTCAAGTTACAGACAAACTCATCTACCCCTCTGAAGCTTTTAAGGTCTGGAGTTATGAATCAGAAAGGATCTGGGAACAACAGATTTGATCAGTCTCACTGAGCCATGCACTAAAGTTTGTTTTGTTTTTGTTTTTCTCTACTTTTTTGCACATCACTGCATTTTCTGCCAGAGGATTCTGATTTAGAACTAAGATCATAGAGGCTAAACCCTGCTCTCTGTTGTATGAATGGGTAATGTTCTACTGGTTTCAAAGGCAACTGGATAGGCCCTGCTTTGTCTGTTCACATGCATATTTACAGTGCCTTACAAAAATAAATAAACAGATCTAAGGATCCACCATCTTAAACCCAATCTTTGTCTCTCTCCCTATGAGAATTTAATTTTTCCTTTAACCTGGTATTCAAACAAGGACAATAATGTCCATAAATTATAGTTCACATAGCTGTTCTCTGTCAATGATTCCTTTAAAAGCACTGAATACAGCATGATCCAAATGAGTGTGTCTTGGCAACACAGATCAAGTACATTGGTGAGCTTTCTTCTCTATTTAATTTTCTAAAACCCTGAGTGGGGAGAGGGAAAAGATCTTGCTACATTCAGGGAAGCATTTCCTCTCTCTTCCTTCTTTGTTACTTTTTGGGTAATGTTCTACTGGTTTCAAAGGCAACTGGATAGGCCCTGCTTTGTCTGTTCACATGCATATTTACAGTGCCTTACAAAAATAAATAAACAGATCTAAGGATCCACCATCTTAAACCCAATCTTTGTCTCTCTCCCTATGAGAATTTAATTTTTCCTTTAACCTGGTATTCAAACAAGGACAATAATGTCCATAAATTATAGTTCACATAGCTGTTCTCTGTCAATGATTCCTTTAAAAGCACTGAATACAGCATGATCCAAATGAGTGTGTCTTGGCAACACAGATCAAGTACATTGGTGAGCTTTCTTCTCTATTTAATTTTCTAAAACCCTGAGTGGGGAGAGGGAAAAGATCTTGCTACATTCAGGGAAGCATTTCCTCTCTCTTCCTTCTTTGTTACTTTTTGGATTGTGTTGTGTTAACAAAGTGATTTCCAAACTGAGGGGAAATGCAGCTACTGCAATGGCACTTCTCATTTTTCAGGTATTTAACAAGACAGACTAATAGGAAAAAAGGAAGAACTAGCTGTTTAGTATTATAAAATATTTTGTCGGAGCTAATCTAATCTATTATAACTGAGAAACTAGACCAGGGATATTCAACTTTGGAAGCCCCAGGAGCCCCAATGATACTCACGGCACATGCCAAGGGCTGCAACTTAAATGTGGTTACATATACATGCAAATATATATGCAAGTGTATGCAAATAGCTTCTTTCACTAATGGGCATGAATACAAAGATTAAGGCAAAACTACAGAACACACAGGCCCCATTTAAGTCAGTTCTGCTGATATTAATAAAATGCAATATTTACCCAATTTCCACCCATATGACAGCACTTTGAATGAGCAATGACAGTCCAGAAATTTAACTACTAAAACACATATCAACAGAAGACCATTATATTGACTACTTTTAATTTTGGCTTCCACCCGCAGGCCGCGTGTTGAGCCCTATGTAAACCCAAACTGCACTGTGGGCTGCCAACAAATGAGCCGTGTGTTGAATAGCTCTGAACTAGATGCATACAAAACCAGGAGATCAATTTACTAGGTAGGTGTGCACTTCCCAGGTTAAGTCTGTGAAGAATCAGCACTTGTTATATTCAGTCTCTTTTGTTATGGTTTTAAACATCTCTGCCAAAATACTGGGGGAAATGTTTGTTTCAGGACAGGGCTGAGCAAAATGTGGCCCAGGGGCCAGATGAGGCCCACCTAACACTTTGATCCAGCCCGCAGATTGCATCTGACTGCCTTCTATTTATATCCTCCCGCTCATGCCACTGAATTTCCAGGCAATGCCTCAAGCAGCAGGATCCTGTTTAAATGGCTCACGACTCCCAATTGTGACACTACCCCAGGAGGGGCTGGGGCCGTGAACTTTTTAAATAGCTGCAGCAACCTCACGTGGCCACCAGACAACGCAGTATTGGCAGGGCCGGGAGCTGCAATCACTTTGCTGTGTTTTTACTTTGGGGATAGGCTAGTCCCCAGCCCCTTCCTCCCCAGGCTCTGTCCCTTCTGGGGATGGAGCCATTCTATGACCACATATCAACATTTATTAAGTGTGGTCCCCCTCCCCCCACAAAAATTATTGTCCACCCCTGTTTCAGAATCTTCCATAGAATCATAGGGTTGGACAATACATTAAGGGTATGTCCACACAGCAAAGTTGTTTCGAAATAACTTTACTAGCGTCTACACAGCCAAACCGCTATTTCGTAATTAATTCAAAACAGCAGAGCACTTATTTCGAATTTGGTAAACCTCATTCCACGAGGAATAAGGCCAAATGCGAAATAGCTATTTCAAAATAAGTGCTGGGTAAACACTTATATCGAAATAGGGAGCCTTCAGCCTTTCCAGGGTGCTCTGGTGGCCGCTCCAGTGGCTGCTCCAGCCTCAACCAAGAACACTCCTCTCCTTCCCCCGTCCCTGGAGCCCTTAAAGGGATTGACTCTGGCCACAGTGCCTGTGCCAGCTCCAAGCCTGCCAGCCCAGAGCCAGCAGTCACTGCCTCTGACTCAGTGGCCCCAAACATGAGCCAGCAAGCCACTGGCAGCCAGCCCTCCACTGCTCCCCAGGAGCAGTCTGCCAGCTCCCAGGAGCCTGACAGGGCCCGGAGAAGGCGAGCACCTTCCTGGTCCAGGGTGGAGATCATGGACCTTATTCAGGTTTGGGGGGATGCCCCCAACATCCATCATCTCCACATTAGATGGAGGAACGCAGCCGTCTATGGCAGGATAGCTGCCAGCCTGGCCACCAAAGGCCACATGCGAACCCAGGAGCAGGTTTGCATGAAAATCAAGTTGGTCCGGCGAGACCCCCAAGCCTGAGCCCTGAGCTTCCCCTCCCCCTTCTTCCTCTTGCTTCCCAGTTCCAGCTCCCTCCTCCTAGGTTTCCCCCTCCCCTCTCCCATCCTCTCTTTTCCCCTCTCCCGCCTCCTTTCCCCAGTCTCATCAGAGTTTCATTACCTCCCGCCCCCCCAGTTTTGTTAAATAAAGAGAGTTTGTGCTCATAAAAATATGTGTATTTTTTTTTACATCAGGGAGGGGGGTTATGGAGGGGTAAGTGGAAGGATGTGAGGGAGGAATGAGGCATAAGCTCCCAGAGGGGCAGACCAGGATGGCCCTTAGTGCTCCTCAGACTGGAAGCTCACCCGCAGGGCCCCCTGGATACTGACAGCCCCCCGATGGACCTCCCAGATGGCATTCTGCAGAAAGTGCAGCCAGGCTCGCAGCGACACATCCAAGAGAAGCACCAGAGTGCCCAGGGGTCCCAAGTGCCCAAGTGAGGGCAACCAGACCAATCAGAGACAAAATGCTTTGCTGTCCCTCATTAAGGTAGGCAAGCAAACAGGGAAACCTGAGAACTGGCTGTCCAGGGGGGGTCCCTTTAAGCACAGGCCTCAGATAGCCTCAGGCAGAAGCCATATAAAGTACCTCCTGACCTGATGCCCTGCCGGACCTGGTTCTGGTTGGCCTTAAATGCAATTCAGTGTCCACTCAGCGTGGACGCGCTATTTCAAAATAACAAAATGCTATTTTGAAATGCATTTTGTGTGTAGATGCGTTATTTCGAAATAATGCTGTAGTGTAGACATACCCTAAGGTAATTAAGTCCATTACGTTCAACCCCCTGCTAAAACTAGGACAAATCCCAACTAAATCATCCCAGTCAGGGCTTTGTAAAGAGGGGACTTAAACTTCTAGGGCTGAAGATTCCTCCACCTTCCTAGACAATGGGTGAGATTCCAAATGGCTGGAAATGGGGGACTGGAGAGGGATCACTTGATGATTACCTGTTCCGCTCATTCCCTCTGGGGCAACTGGCATTTGTCCCTGCCGGATGACAGGATACTGGGCTAAATGGACCTTTGGTCTGACCCTATATGGCCATTCTTATGTTCTTATCCCATTCCAGTCATTCACCACCCTCCTAGTGAAATATTTTTCTTCTAATATCCAACCTAGATCTCCCCTACTACAACTTAAGAACATTGATCCTCATTTTTCCATCTGCCACCACTGAGAACAGCCTGTTTCCATCCTATTTGGAACCCCCTTCAGGTAGTTGAATGCTTTCCTGAAGATAAAGATGTCAAATACATCTCACCTGAAGTTCTACTACTTTCCATGGGCTCACATCAGGAATGTGGTTGGTACATTGTTATTATTCTAATAAAAAATTATAATAGTGTCACCTGTATTTGAATGGTATTTGTATTCATGCTGTGTTTCTTGTAAGGGAAGACAAATTATCTATCCACAGCAAAACTACAGAGCTAAACAAATTTTAATCTAAATTTCCACCCATTCACTAATTTAATGCATGAGCGATAAAGTTCCCAGGTGGTCGGGGAACTATTTCTACCAAGAAGCAGAGCTAGGCTCATGAGTCTATTATAAACCGTCTTCCCAGTCAAGCTTGCTCCTTACAGTAAATAGAAATAGCACTGCATGAATGGCCACCTCTCCTTTTCTCTCACTCAATGCATATTCTGCTGCCAAAGTCTCTCCAGGCTATTGGGATATGATGTGTCTTTGTTAATCAAAGGCCACCCTCACCCTGATTAAATTACACAAAGTGACAAAACAGAGACAGAGAATGGGGGACCTGCTTTGAGAGAGGAGCCTGCAAGAAGAGTCCATAGCACCAAACCATCTCATATGTCTCTTGACATTTTTTTTTTTTTGCAGAAGAAAACATATAATAATAATCCTGCCTCAAATCCATGTGCTCTTGTAGATTTCCTTTTCATTGTTCTTCTATCAAACAAATTGAGCTAAATTTCTCTGTGACATCAGTTTAAATCCGGAATAATTTCTCTGCTTTACTTCAGACTTCAGCTGAAGGTATAACTGAGAGGAAAATTTGCCCTTTTCACGTTAAGTGTTTCCTTCTTGATCCAGAAAGATAAGAGAGGCTCTGGATTCCTTTGGTGTGAATCATTCACTCTCTAGTTTTAAGCATTAGTTCAAGGCAGTTTCCCCATAATTACATCACTGTTATGGGAAGCGATGTCAGATAACAGTGCTAAAAGTAGCAGCTCTGGGTCCACAGAGTCATGTCAGGCTACATCTACACTGCACAAGAGATTTTTCTGGAATAGCTTATTTTGAAATAGCACGTCTACATACAAAATGCATTTTGAAACAGCGCTTAGCTATTTCTAAATAGTGTGTCCACACTGATTGGATGCTGAATCACGTTTAAGGCCACCTGGAACCAGTTCAGGCAGAGCATCAGGTCAGTAGTTACTTGGCGTGGCTGCTGCTTGAGGCTAGCTGAGGCTTGTGGTTAAAGGGACCACCCCTGGACAGCCATTTCTCAGGTTTTCCTACCTCTCTGAGGGACAGCAAAGCATTTTCTCTTCTTGCTCTGGTTGCCCTGCTTCAGGACATCACAGCACTCTCCGTTATGGAGCTGGAGCTGCCTCTGGGCAGTCTTCAGCTCTTGCAGCTTTTGCAAGAACCCAACCAAAGCTCTGCAGGAACCCAAACCCCAGTCCTTCTGGCAGACTCTCCTCGGGCCTGTGCAGGTGCGACCTCTGCAGCTGGATTCCACCCGCCCTGCCCTGGACACCATGTCCCGCTGCCTCTGGCAGCTGTACACCAGTACAGACTGGTGGGACCACATCATTCTGGAGCGCTAGGGAGACCAACAATGGCTCCAGAACTTCAAAATGAAAAAAGACAACTTCATGGAGCTCTGCGAGTAGCTTGTCCCTGCCCTGAGGTGATGTGACACGCACATGAGGCCTGCCATCCCCCTCCAGAAGCGTGTCACCATCACCCTCTGGAAACTCTCTGTGTTGAAAAGCTACCAGTCCATGGGGAACCAGTTCGGTGTGGGGAGATCGACCATCGGGGCCCTGCTCATGCAGGTATGGCATTCTCGGGCTATTGTCCCAAGAGGGGGGTGGAAGGATGGAATGGGCTTCCCTAGGGAAAGAGGGGTTGGGGTGGGGGTGGTACAAGCCCCCTTCCTGGGAGGTTTTGTTCAGTCCTGCCCTCAAAAAGCCCTGCCAGGGTTTTGATTGGAGGGGGTTGCTCCTGGTGAGTGAGGGGAGGGGGACTAGGAGGCGGGACTGGGGGAATTCTCAGGCACCCTTGTGATTCTTTGTTTGTTTGTCTCCTTCTGCAGGTGGTCAGGGCGCTCAACACCATCCTGCTGTGCAGTCATCCACCTTGGAGACGTGGACACCATCATTGCCAGATTTGGTGCCCTGGGCTTCCTCAACCATGGGGGGTGGCAATTAACGGGGCCCACATCCCTATCCGTGCCCCAGACCATCGGGTATCAATGTACATCGACTGGAAGGGATACTTTTCGGTGGCCCTGCAGGCTGTGACTGACCACCAGGGACAGTTCACCGACATATGTCAGGTGGTCGAGGAAGGCTCACTTCACACATGTGTTTAGGAACTCAAGCGTGTTCCAGAAGCTGCAAGCTGGAACTTTCTTCCCCGACAGCACAATCAGGGTCGGGGACGTGGACATGCCCATCTGCCTGGTGGGGGATGTGGCCTATCCCCTGCAGCCTTGGCTCATGAAACTGTGCACTGGCCACCTCAACCCCTCCAGAGAACTACACAATGCTAGGCTAAGCAGGGCCCGCATGGTCATGGAAGGTGCCCTCAGCTGTTTGAAGGCACATGTTAGATGCCTCCTCACCCATCTGGATCTCAGGGAGTACAACATTCTACAAGTGGTGGTTGCATGTTGTGTTCTGCACAACATGTGCAAGAGGAAGGGGGAGGCATTCCTGCCAGGGTGGGGGGGGGCAGCGGCTGACCGCATAGGCAGGGCTTATGAGCAGCTGCGTGCAGCAGCTATCTGACAGGCTCATCAAGGGGCCATGCACATCTGGGAGGCTCTGAGGGAGAGCTTCTCCCTGGGGGACCAGTGACACTCTCCTCTGGTCCACCCCATTGTGATTCACTCCTCACTGCCGTCCCTCCACTAACTCCTCCTCTCCCCTCCCCCCTTCCTCCCTTGCCTGGTGACAAAATAAACCACACATTTGTTTTTGAAAAACTAAAAACTCTGTATTCTCTCAGTGGTGTCAAAGAAACTGGAGAGAGACTGGGGAAGGAACCTGGGAGAGGAAAGGAGAGAGGGTGGAAGAAGGGGGGTGGTGAGAATCTTGGAGGAAGGAGAAGGGAGCTGGGAGGAGGGAGCTAGAAGGAGGAGGAGGGGTGAGTAGAGGCTTAGGGTTGGGGTTGGGATTGGCACTGGGCTTTGTGGATCCCACCGCCACAGGTGCAGGGGCCTCAGTGTCCATGGGGGTGGGGAGGGCGTTGAGGGAGAAACACGAGCGGGAGTGGGAGGAGGAGCTACAGCAGGAGCAGAAGCAGAGGGTGGAGCAGGGGGAGGCATCATGCTCACTATGAGGAAGTGCACTTCCATGCACGTGGAGTGGCACTGCGCAAGCAGCTCCCACCAGCTCTCTCAATGCAGGTGCAGGTCCTCCCAGACCCAGCCGTGGATGGCCTGCTCCAGGGCTCGGGGTGCTGCCGCTAGAACTTGTCTATGGGACGGTATCACCTGTGGATGCCTCGGGTCCAGGAGGCTGTTGAGCACAACCACACACACACACACCCCGTGGCAGCTGGTCTGGCTGTGGAGAATAAAAAGATGGTCAGTCATCCCAGGGGGGACAGTGCCTGAAGCCTTGCCCCCATCTGTGAGCCAAGAGCGACAGTTCTCATCGCTGCTGCAGGAAATGTGCTTGGAGCAAGGCCATGTGCACTCTGGCCAGTGGGTCCAGATGTCCCTGGGAGTGGGTGCTGCCTGAGACTGTGGGCATGCCCATGTGCCGTGTGCAGGACTGGTGTGTGTGTGTTGATGTCCCCAGCCTCCTTCTAAAGGTGGCTTGTGAAAGGAGGATGTCCCACACCCTGTGGCCATTAACACAAGGGTTCTCTGTGGCAGCCTCCTGGGGCTATGTGCCCAGGAGCAGCACAACACATGCTCCCACATGCACAGGCTGCTGCACAATCTGCGACCAGCAAGGGCCAAGTGTTGCATGCTCAGCTCCCCCCAGCCAGCCCCTCCACCCCCTATATAAAGGGAAAGCGATGGCACTCACATGATGTACCTTCCCTGGCCTCGGACGGCACCTGGGACACATCCACAGGGAGGGTTTCGGGGTCCTGGGTCAGGTGGGTGGTGAGGCTGGCCTCGTCCGGGTCCTGCTCCTCCTTCTCTTCCTCCTCGTCTCTTCCCCTCCCCCACCCACACAAAGATGACAATGGGCATCTCAAGCGCATAATCTCCCACTGGGGGGGGAGGGCAGGGACCCTGCCCCCCCCCCCCCGGATGCATTCGAGCTCATTAAAATAAGGGCAGCTTTGGGGCTCTGCCCTGGAGTGAGAGTTGCGCTCCCTGGACCTGGCGTATGCCTGGCAGAGCTCTTTAACCTTCATCTGCACCTGTTCTTGGGTGCAGATGTGACCTTTTGTGGCCAGGTTGTTGGCCATCCAGCCATAACGTCCACATTCCTGCACCTGGTGCGGAGATCCTGGAGGGTGGTCTCACCCCCCAAACCTCAATAAGGTCCAGATCTCCACACCAGACCAGGAAGGTGCATGTGCATCTTTTCCAGCCCCTGGCAAGCTCCTAGGATCTGTCTGACTGCTTCCTCAGAGCAGTGGAGGGTTGGGTGGGAGCATCAGACTGGCTCATTGTAGGGGCACAGTGATACAGTTGCAGCTGCAGGGTGGCTCAGGGCTGTCAGGCCTGCTGCAAGCCACAAACCCTGTCTGCAGAGGCTGCAGCTTTAAGGGCTCCAGGGCAAGTGGGGGGTGGGAAGGGCTGGAGGCCCCCTGTTTTGAAATAGCAGCTATTCTACACAGCCCCTATTCCAAAATATCTGAGGGTATGTCTACACTACCCTCCTAGTTCGAACTAGGAGGGTAATGTAGGCATACCGCAAATGAAGCCCGGGATTTGAATTTCCCGGTAGTTCAGAATAGGAAGCCTAGTTCGAACTACCTAGTTCAAGCCCCGTGTAGCCGCGCTGCACGGGGTTCGAACCAGCGGGGTTTTAAAAATGGCGGCGCCCCGCTTATGCAAATGAAGCCCGGGAAATTCAAATCCCGGGCTTCATTTGCAAGTGCGGTATGCCTACATTACCCCGCTAGTTCGAACTAGCGGGGTAGTGTAGACATACCCTATGAGGTTTACAGAAGCCGGAATAAGCTGTTCACTATTTTGAAATTATTTCGTAATAGCGGATTTGCTGTGTAGACGCTCGCATAGTTATTTCGGAATAACGGCAGTTATTCTGAAACTAGCCAATTAGCCAGTCATAAAACGGGATTTTCAGGTCTCTCCTCCACGTCAGTCTTCTCTCCTGAGCCTCTGGTCTCTCGCTCTGCCTGTCTGTCTCTCTCCTCCTTCTACTGCCTCCCCCCTCCCCCAGCTCTCTTCCGCCTCCTGCCTCTCTCTCTGTCTCTCTCTTTCTCTTCTCCTCCCCCTTCTGCCTCTCACTCAGGGGACTGCGGAGCCCAAACAGCCATTTGGTCTCCATGCTCCCCGTGTTGCATGGGAAGCACGGAGCCCAAACGATCGCTTGTGCCACTTGCTCCCACGCGGCGGCCCAGTTGAGCGGCACAGAAGTCAGCAGAGTGCCACAGTGGGAGGTGAAGAGGGGCAGGGCGGTGATGTTCATGGCCAGGGGGCAGGGCCTGGAGCCACTCTCATGCCGCATGTCACCACTCCTCCCTCCTTCGCCTCCTGCTCTGGCGCTCAGCTGACTTCTGCGCCACTCAGCCGGGCCGCCGTGGGGGAGCAAGCAGCCGTTTGGGCCCCGCACTCTTCATGCAGCACCCTGGTGCTGCATGGGGACCATGGCACCCAAACAGCTTGCTTGCTTCCCCACGGTGGCTGGGCTGAGCGGCGCAGAAGACAGCCGAGCGCCATGATGGGAGGCGAAGGACGTGATTCAGGCAACAGCGCCACCCAGAGGGAACAGCCAGCATTTCAGCATTACAGAGTCACAGACATTAGATAGCTGCAGCGGCACAGGAGCAGCAAACAGAGCTGTAAACAGGGGAGTTTGTAAGGGGAGTTTGGATATTGGAACTTGTTTGGGGTTTGTTTTTGCTGTGGAGGGGGTGTTTTGGTTTGTTTTTGTGTTCACCGGGCTAATAGGATTTTGGTGAGAAAGTAGATAAAACACAGAGGCAGTAGTGGCCATGGCCCAAGTAGTAGAGAACACAAGGAGGATGATTGGATGTGGTAGCTGCGGTATGTACATGATTCTGGAGGGGGTACCTGAAAGGAGTTTTGTTTGCATGAAGTGCCGCCTGATAGAGCTGATGGAAGAAAAGATCCAAGGACTGGAGATGCAGGTGGAAACTCTGGTCGAGTTTAGAAGGGGGTTTGAGCAGATGATGGAGCAAAGGCATGACGTGGCTGAAGGGGAAAGCTTAAATATGCAGATGGAAGCAGGACCAAGGGCCTCAGAGGGGGAACTGCTGGGCAAAGAAAATGGACAGTGGAAGCACGTGACTCAGAGAACCAGGCAGAGGAAAAGATGGGTCAGCGAAGGAAAAATAGAGCTCAAGAACAGGTATGTGGAGTTGGAGAATGAAGAAGGGGTACAGCAGGTAGATAATGAAGATAGAAGGGTAAGGAAGAAGAGAAGAGTGGCTAGTCCCATAGATAAAGGGGAAGAGTTAATGGAGACAACACCAATAATGAGCATTAGGAGGATACAGGATGGGTTAAAGAGGATTACAAGGGAAAATAGGAATAGCAAGGACTTGCAGCCAGAGAAACCAAGAGATAGACCAGAGAATTGCACTATCAGAGAAAGGCAGGTCTATGTGATTGAGGACTCCTTATTGAGAAGAATAGATAGGCCAGTAACCAGAGCTGATCCAGAGAATAGAAGGGTGTGCTGTCTGCCAGGTGCTAAGATACGGAATGTGGAACTGAGGTTGAAGAGGATTATTAAGGGAGCAGGAAGGAATCCATTGATCATTCTTCATGTAGGAACAAATGATACGGCTAGATTCTCGCTGGAATGAATTAAGGGAGACTATGCTAGGCTGCGGAGGATGCTTAAGGAAATTGAGGCTCAGGTGATCTTTAGTGGGATTCTGCCTGTTCCTAGAGAAGGGCAACTAAGATGTAATAGGATTATGATGATCAATAGATGGCTTAGGCAGTGGTGCTATAAGGAGGGCTTTGGGATGTATGGTCACTGGGAGGCATTTATGGACAGAGGACTGTTCTCTCGGGATGGACTTCACCTAAGTAGGGCAGGAAATAGACTTCTAGGATGGAGGCTGGCTCAACTGATTAAGAGAGCTTTACACTAGGAATTTAGGGGAGACGGTTGGGAAATGTCCAGGTAATCTCTACGCCGGATTTTAACACTGAGAGGGAGGAAAACGAAGTAAGAAAGGATATAGCTGGGAGTAGAAGAATGTACATGAGTAAGGCTAGGGTGGATACTAGTCTAATAGGTCATATTGGAGGTACAATGTCCGGGCCAAATTGGGTAAAGAATGTAAATGAGGCCATACAGCAAAAATTAAGATGTTTGTACACCAATGCGAGGAGCCTAGGTAACAAAAAGGAGGAACTAGAGCTATTGGTCCAGGAAGTGAAACCAGATATTATAGGAATAACAGAAACATGGTGGAATACTAGGCATGGAGTAAAGGTATTGAAGGGTATGTGCTGTTTAGGAAAGACAGAAATAAGGGTAAAGGTGGTGGAGTCGCATTGTATATCAAAGATGAGGTAGATTGTAAAGAAATAAAAAGTGATGAAATGGAGAAGACAGAGTCTGTTTGGGCAAAAATCACATTGGGAAAGATGTGCACCCTGGGATAGTGCTTGGGGTATGTTATAGACCACCAGGATCCAATTTGGATATGAATAGAGACCTCTTTAATGTTTTTAAGGAAGTAAATACTCATGGAAACTGCGTAATCATGGGAGATTTCAACTTTTCAGATATAGACTGGAGAACAAGTGCTAGTAATAATAATAGGGCTCAGATTTTCCTAGATGTGATAGCTGATGAATTTCTTCATCAAGTAGTTGCTGAACCAACAAGGGGGGATGCTATTTTAGATTTGGTTTTGGTGAGTAGCAAGGACCTCATAGATGAAATGGTTGTAGGGGACAACCTTGGCTCGAGTGATCATGAGCTAATTCAGTTCAAGTTAAATGGAAGGATAAACAAAAATAAATCTGAGACTAGGGTTTTTGATTTCAAAAGGGCTAACTTTAATAAATTAAGGAAATTAGTTAGGGAAGTTGATTGGACTAAAGAAATTATGGATCTTGAGGTGGAGGAGGCCTGGAATTATTTTAAGTTACAGTTGCAGAAGCTGTCAGAAGCCTGTATCCCAAGAAAAGGGAAAAATTATAGGCAGGTGTGTTAGACCAAGCTGGATGAGCAAGCATCTCAGAGAGGTGATTAAGAAAAAGCAGAAAGCATATAAGGAGTGGAAAATGGGAGGGATCAGTAAAGAAAGCTACCTTATTGAGGTTAGAGCATGTAGGGACAAAGTGAGAAAGGCTAAAAGTCAGGTAGAGTTGGACCTTGCAAAGGGAATTAAAACCAATAGTAAAAGGTTTTCTAGTCAAATAAATAGGAAAAAAACAAAAAAAGAAGAAGTAGGACCGCTAATTACTAAGGATGGAGTGGAGGTTAAGGATAATCTAGGAATGGCCCAATATCTAAACAAATACTTTGCTTCAGTCTTTAATGAGGCTAATGAAGATCTTAGGGATAATGGTAACATAACAAATGGGACTAAGGATGTGGAGGTAGATATTACCATATCCGAGGTAAAAGCCAAACTTGAACAGCATAATGGGAGTAAATTGGGGGGGCCCAGATAATCTTCATCCAAGAATATTAAAGGAACTGGCACATGAACTTGCAAGTCCATTAGCAAAAATTTTTAATAAATCTCTAAACTCAGGGGTTGTACCATTTGACTGGAGAATTGCTAATATAGTTCCGATTTTTAAGAAAGGGAAAAAAAGCGACCCGGGTAACTATAGGCCTGTTAGTTTGACATCTGTAGTATGCAAGATCTTGGAAAAAATTTTGAAGGAGAAAGTAGTTAGAGACATTGAGGCTAATGGCAATTGGGACAAATTACAACATGGTTTTACAAAAGGTAGATCGTGCCAAACCAACCTAATCTCCTTTTTTGAGAAAGTAACAGATTTTCTAGATAAAGGAAATGCAGTGGATCTAATCTACCTTGACTTTAGTAAGGCATTTGATACAGTACCACATGGGGAATTATTGGTTAAATTGGAAAAGATAGGGATTAATATGAAAGTTGAGAGGTGGATAAGCAACTGGTTAAAGGGGAGACTACAGAGGGTTATATTGAAAGGTGAACTGTCAGGTTGGAGGAAGGTTACTAGCGGAGTTCCTCAGGGATCAGTTTTGGGGCCAATTTTATTTAATCTTTTTATCGCTGACCTTGGCACCAAAAGTGGAAGTGTCCTGATAAAATTTGTGGATGACACAAAGTTGGGAGCTATTGCCAATTCAGAAAAGGATCGGGATATCATACAGGAACATCTGGATGATCTTGAAAATTGGAGTGATAGCAATAGGATGAAATTTAATAGTGAGAAGTGTAAGGTTATGCATTTAGGGATTCATAACAAGAATTTTAGTTATAAGCTGGGGACACATCAGTTGGAAGTAACGGAGGAGGAGAAGGACCTTGGAGTCCTGGTTGATTATAGGATGACTATGAGCCGCCAGTGTGACATGTCCGTGAAAAAGGCTAATACAGTCTTGGGATGTATTAGGCGAGGTATTTCCAGTAGAGATAAGGAGGTGTTAGTGCCATTATACAAGGCGTTGGTGAGACCCCATTTGGAATACTGTGTACAGTTCTGGTCTCCCATGTTTAAGAAGGATGAATTCAAACTGGAATAGGTACAAAGAAGGGCCACTAGGATGATCTGAGGAATGGAAAACCTGTCTTATGAAAGGAGACTTAAGGAGCTTGGCTTGTTTACCTTAACCAAACGAAGGCTGAGCGGGGACATGATTGCACTCTTTAAATATATTAGGGTATGTGTGACGGGGCAGGACCGCCCCGCCACTCGCGGGCGCTAACGGGGACCCCCGGGGAGCTAGACGCGGCCGCGGCAGGGCCCGGCGATCGAGGGAGCGGGGCCGGGGAGGCCGTGACGCGTCATCACGGCGCGCCCAGGGACGCGGCCGAGGACGTCACGGCTGCGACGGGGGAAGGGGAGAGGGAACCCGGAAGAGCCGGGGAAGTAGAAAAGGCGCGGGGTGCGTCCGGCAAAGGGGAAGGAGAGGGAAAGCAAAGGGAGGACGGCGAGTGGGAGGCAACGGAGGGAGTAGCCCCGGAGCAGAAGGGGCCGGTCAGGGTGACCACGTAGGCCGAGCGGCCCAGCGGAGTGGAGGAGGACCCAGGGCGGGTCGTGTATCCCGGGAGCAGGTGTGTTTGGGGTACTACCCCCCTGCTACCACCGAGAGGCACGCTCTCGGTGTCAGGGCCCTGGGTCGGGGTCCGGAGTGAGGGCGGGCCCGGACCCCCCACTCCGCCAAGGAGGTACGCGAGCAAGCGGTGCATTGGGCACTACCTGTCTGTAAGCAAAGCAGTGGGGGCGGCGGACTGGGGCCGCACCCCGTGACAGTATGTCTACACTACCGTGCTAGTTCGAACTAGCGGGGTAATGTAGGCATACCGCACTTGCAAATGAAGCCCGGGATTTGAATTTCCCGGGCTTCATTTGCATAAGCGGGGCACCGCCATTTTTAAAACCCCGCTGGTTCGAACCCCGTGCAGCGTGGCTACACGGGGCATGAACTAGGTAGTTCGAACTAGGAAGCCTAGTTTAAACTACCTAGTTCGTGCCCCGTGTAGCCGCGCTGCACGGGGTTCGAACCAGCTGGGTGTTAAAAATGGCGGCGCCCCGCTTATGCAAATGAAGCCCGGGAAATTCAAATCCCGGGCTTCATTTGCAAGTGCGGTATACCTACATTACCCCGCTAGTTCGAACTAGCACGGTAGTGTAGACATACCCTTAGAGGGATAAATACCAGGGAGGGAGAGGAATTATTTAAGCTTAATACCAATGTGGACACAAGAACAAATGGATATAAGCTGGCTAGTAGGAAGTTTAGACTTGAGATTAGACGAAGGATTCTAACCATTAGAGGAGTGAAGTTCTGGAACAACCTTCCAAGGGAAGTAGTGGGGGCAAAAGATCTATCTGGTTTCAAGATTAAACTAAATGGGTTTATGAAGGGGATGGTTTGATGAGATAACATGATCTTGGTAACTAATTGACCATTCATTATCAGTGGGAAATAGGTCAATGGAGGGATGATAGGAGTTACTATAGAGAACTTTCTGGGTGTCTGGCTGGTCAATCTTGCCCACATGCTCAGGGTTTAGCTGATCGCCATATTTGGGGTCGGGAAGGAATTTTCCTCCAGGGTAGATTGGCAGAGACCCTGGAGGTTTTTCGCCTTCCTCTGTAGCATGGGGTACAGATCACAGCTAGAGGATTCTCTGCATCTTGGGGTCTTCAAAGTATTTGAGGGCTTCAATATCTGAGAAATAGGTGAGAGGATTATTCTGGGAGGGGTGGGTGAGATTCTGTGGCCTGTACTGTGCAGGAGGTCAGACTAGATGATCATAATGGTCCCTTCTGACCTTAAAGTCTATGGGTATGTCTACGCTACAACGTTAATTCGAACTAACTTAGTTCGAATTAGTTAATTCGAACTAAGCTAATTCGAACTAACGGATCCAGACTAAAAAACTAGTTCGAATTAGCGTTTTGCTAATTCGAACTAGCATGTCCACATTAAGTGGACACTGAACCGGGCTTAAGGATGGCCGGAAGCAGTGCTAGCAGGGCATCAGAGGAGGACTTAGAGCATAGAGATGCTGTCTCAGGCTAGCCCAGGGCTGTGCTTAAAGGGTCCCGACCCCCACCCCGGACAGAAAGTTCTCAGGGGTGCCCTGCTTGCAAAGCAGTCCTGGCTTGGATTGCCCGGACTACCCACACTGGGCACATCATACCACTCGGCCATCAGCCCGGCTGCACTTGCTGCAGGCTGTCATCTAGGGAGAGGGGGCAATTGGGGGGCTGCAGGAGAGCTTCCACCCCCAGAAGCCCGCAGAGCCAGCCCAGTCCTCCCCATCGGGGTTTGTACCCCATTCCTCCCTCACCTCCTTCCACTTACCCTTCCCTAGCCCCTCTTCTTGATGTACAAAATAAAGATAACGTGTCTTCCAAAATGGAATCTGTCTTTATTGAACAAAACTGGGGGAGACTGGGAAAAGGAGGTGGGAGAGGGGAAGAGAGAAGCTGGGAGAGGGGAGGGCAACTAAAATGATCAGGGGTTGGGAACAGGTCCCATATGAAGAGAGGCTAAAGAGACTGGGACTTTTCAGCTTAGAAAAGAGGAGACGGAGGGGGGACAGGATAGAGGTCTCTAAAAGCATGAGTGGGGTGGAGAGGGTGCATACAGAAAAGTTCTTCATTAGTTTCCATAAAGAAGGACTAGAGGACACCAAAGGAAAGGAATGAGTAGCAGACTTCAAAGTAGTAACAGAAAGTTGTTCTTCACAAAGCAAAGCGTCAACCTGTGGAACTCCTTGCTGCAGGAGGCTGTGAAGGCTACAACTAGAACAGAGTTTAAAGGGAAGTGAGATCAAGTCATGGAGGCTGGGTCCATGGAGTGGTATTAGCCAGGGGGTAGGAGTGGTGTCCCTGCTCAAGGTTTGTGGAAGGCTGGAGAGGGATGGCACAAGACAAATGGCTTGGTCACTGTCTTCGGTCCATCCCCTCCAGGGTCCCTAGGGTTGGCCGCTGTTGGCAGACAGGCTACTGGGCTAGATGGACCTTTGGTCTGACCCTGTATGGCCATTGTAAGCTCAGGGCTCAGGGTCGGGGGTCTCAGTGGACCCCCTTGATTCTCTTGCACACCTGCTCCTGGGTGGCCAGCCTGGCAGCTCTCCTGCCCTAGACAGCAACTTTCCTGTGCCTAGTGCGGAAATCGTGGACGAGGTCCATGATGTCTGCACTAGCCCAGGTGGGTGCCCGCCTCTTGCGGTCCCGGGAAAGCCGCCAGCCTGGTCCCGGGAAGAGAGGGAGGGCTGGAGGGCATCGGGTGGGTGGCTCGATCCGTGCCAGGTGCAGGGTCTGCTGGCTGGGTGCTAGCAGGCTTGCACCTGGCACGGGCACCGTAGCCAGCCCGTGCCCCTTTAAGGAGTCCGGGGCCGGGAGGGGGGCAGAAGAGTTTCCCTGGTGTTGGCCAGAGTGGCCACCAGGGAAAGCTGGGGAGGGCTAGCCTCCCATTCGTTCGAATTAAGGGGCTACACACCCCTTAATTCAAACTAGCTAGTTCGAACTAGGCTTAATCCTCGTAAAATGAGGTTTTCCTAGTTCTAACTAAGCGCTCTGCTAGTTCGAATTAAATTCGAACTTACGGAGCGCTAATGTAGCACCTATGAAAGTTAGTTCGAACTAACGTCCGTTAGTTCGAACTAACTTTGTAGTGTAGACATACCCTATGAGTCTATGAGACATTGGGCTACTATATATATGAGGACTTTGCTGTGTAGACACACCTATAATTCCTCTTCCCCTAAAGCACTTAAAGGGGAAAGGGCTTGTGGCAGGAAGCTGGCCCTCATAGTCTCCAGCCACACTGCAGCTGCCAATGAACATTGTCTGGCAAGCATGGCAGACCCTCAAGCCCCCCCAAAAACCCCTACTCATCCCAGAAAGCATTCTGATGGTTCCCAGGAGCTTGCTAGGTGCTGCAAGAGGCATGCATCGTCCTGGTCTGGAGCAGAGATCCTGACCCTCCTTGAGGTGTGGGACAAGGAGGAAAACCTTCAGGATCTCTGCTCCAGACGGCACAATGCCAACATCTACGGCTGGCTGGCCAATAGCCTGGTCTCAAAGGGCCACACCAGGAACCAGGAGAAGGTCCAGATCAAGGTCAAGGAGCTCCACCAGGCCTATTCCAGGGCGAGTGAGCACAGCTCCTGCTCTGGGGCAGAACCCCACTCCTGCCTCTATTTTGAAGACCTGCACCACATCCAGGGGGATGGTGGGTTTCATCTGCATGTCCCGTTGTGTGAGGGCAGGGGTGAGCCAAGCACACAGCTCCAGGAACGTCTCCTTCTTCATACAGAAGTTCTGGAGTCACTGCTGGTCATCCTACCACTCCATGATGAGCCAGTCCCAGCAGTCGGAACTGGTATCCAGCTGCCAGAAGTGGTGCTCCACAATGGGGTGTGTCTAAAAGAGCTGCGCTCCCAGAACCATGTTGGGGATCTCCTCAAGCAGCTCAGTGTTGTGTTCCTGCAGGGTCTGGACGGCAGCCTGCAGAAACTGCTACAGAAACTGCAGCACGACAGTCAGGGGCCGTCACGTGTCCAGAGGCAGCTCTGGATCCATAGGAGGGAGTCTGTGGTGTCCAAACACAGGGCAACGAAAACACGAAGAAGACCGTGAGAAACGGCTGTACAGGAAGGGTCCCTTTAAGGATATGTCTCAGATAGTCTCAGGCAGCAGGTCCAGGAAGTCACTGCTGACCTAATGCCCTGCCTGAACTGGTTCTGTGTGGCCTTAAGTACAAGATAGCACCCAATCAGTGTGGACGCTCTATTTTGAAATAGCAAATCGCTATTTTGTTGCATTTTTTGTGTGTAGACGTGCTATTTTGAAATAAGCTTGCAGTGTAGACCCATAAAGTACTGAGGAGATGGACAGAAGGACACCTGTGGGATTTCATAAGGCCCCTTATTTCAAAAAATTTCCCTGTGCTGTGTCCACACACACCGGCTGCGTCTAGACTGGCATGATTTTGCGCAAATACTTTTAATGGAAAAGTTTTTCCATTAAAAGTATTTGCGCAAGAAAGCATCTATACTGGCATGTGCCTTTGCGCAAAAGATTTGCTTTTGCGCGAAAGCATCCGTGCCAGTGTAGTCGCTCTCTTGCGCAAGAAAGCTCTGATGGCCATTTTAACCATCTGGCTTTCTTGCACAAGAAATTAACGTGGCTGTCTACACTGGCCCTCTTGCGCAAGCGGGCTTATCCCTGAGCGGGAGTGTCGGAGTATTTGCGCAAGAACCACTGATTTTATACATTACAAAGTCAGTGTTCTTGTGCAAATACTCGTGGCCAGTATAGACAGGTGGCAAGATTTTGTGCACGCTTTTGCGCAGACTCATATCAGTCTAGACGCAGCCCTTCTCTTCCAAAATAGCTATTTTGGAAGAGGTGTTATTCCTCGTGCAATGAGGTTTACAAACATCAGAAAAATCCCTCCATTATTTAGATTTTCTTTCAAAATAACATAATTGCTGTGTAGAAGCTATGATTGTTGTCCTGAATAATGGCTGTTATTCCAGAATAACAATACAGTGTAGACCAGCGTTTCCAGAGGCAGCCCATGAGCCTAGGCGAGCTAGGCAATTGCCTAGGGCGCTGCTGGCCCGGGCGCCTGATGATGACATCACGGCCATTGACAGCTGTGCAGGCAGGGGCGGTGATTGCACCACCCCGCCTAGGGCGCCAGCTGCTGCAGCCAGCCTGGTTCCGCTCCTGAGCGTTTCTTAAACTGTGTTCCGCGGCACACTGGAGTGCTGTGAGGCAGTCAGAGGTGTGCCGTGGAAAAAACAGAAAAAATTCTGCTCACCCGCTCCCTGCAGAGCCCGTAGACAGCTCCCACTGCGGCTGTCCCCCCGCCCCCCTGCCCGCAGGATGGCCTCTGTCCCGCGGGGCCTCCGTTGCTGTGCAGCCTCCTCCTCCTCCACGTGTGCAGGTGGCAGCTTTTACAGCGGCCGCTGCTGCTGGGAGGGGGAGGGGTGACCGGAGCTGAGGAGCCGCTCCCAGACCTCAGCATTTTAAAACTGCTGCCTGCAGGGAACCCGGCTCAGGCTCTGCCTCCCCCACCTGCCCGCTCAGGGCACACTTGGGCTCTGCTGCTCCCCATGCGCTGCTGCTCTCTCCCCTGCGCCCCTCCCAGCCTGCTGGGGAAGTGGCAGTTTAATCTGGTGGGGACAGTTGGGGGTTTTATTCTTCCCCCCACCAGGTGGGAAGCCTGGCCTGGTGTTGCAGCTGTGCTGAGTTCCCCGCTGCATGGGTGGGGGGGGGGACTGAGTTCTCCACCCTCCCCCACCCGGAGGAACAAGAGCATGCTCTCTGGAGGCTTTTCCTGCTGCAGCAGGGTGCCAAGCCAGGTAAGCATCCCCCCTCATGCCCAGACCCCGCACCCAAACCCCCCCTCATACTCCTTCCCCTGCCAAGACCCCGCATTCCCAGCTTGCTCTGACACCCTGCTCCAAGTCCAACGGGGGGTTGTGTGTGTTCCCCATAAAAAAATTATTGTTTGGTATTCCTCAGTCTTAAAAAGTTTAAGAAACGCTGGTGTAGGTGCACTTAGTCTGCTAAAGTTAGGATTTAATCCATAAAGAGCTTTTCTCATCCTAATAGGTATTAAGAAGGTCAAGGGAGGAAGTCACTGTCCCTGTTCTAGACTTCCTTTCAGTTGCTAGAACAGGGGTGGGGAACCTTTTCTGGTTCAGGGACCATTCACCCCCAGGCAAGTAGATTTTGCATGCTCCATGGTGGAATAGTGAGTGGGGGGAGCTGGACTGCCAGCACAGGCTCCCCAATGCTGGAGGGGGGAACCCAAGCCTCGGGTCCTGGACCCAGACAAGCCGGGGGGCTACAGGTTCCCTACCTCTGTGCTAGAAAGAACCTTTGCTGGGGCTAGGCAGTCGCTCCCTGAGTATTTGGGTAGTGGATTCTTCTGGATACACCATCAATGCCTTTCTAGCCAGTGATTGTTGCTCCTTTGTTGCCATTGGAAGGCTAGCTGTGGGTGTCTCCCAACCTAACAACATATTTCAGTACCCACATATAGCAACAATACCTCATGTCTACACATACATTGATAGTACATACCATTCAAAAGGATATTAATGTTCAAGAGATCAAGCCTTTTTGAAATGAAAGTTTACAAGGCTTACTTAGTTCAAACATAATCACATTACAATGGTTCATATTAGAGATACAGGTGCTATTTTGAAGTGCAGAGTGTCACATAGATTTTAGCCCAGTTTCCAGAAGCATTCTAAGGTCTAAATTCATAGGCTGCTGAAAGGGATTTTGAGCATCTCTTTTTTCATGCAAGAAATTTTGCCTTGGTAGAATGAAGCATACTTTGCATCTGTATCTCAAAGGGACACACCGAGGATAAAAAAAATAATTTTTAAAGGTTCCATTCCATTACCAGTGTTAGCTAATAGCACTTGAGAGTCATAAATAATAAAAGGTAATCGTTTTTACTCTTTCTGCTGTCTGTTTACATTTTGCATTTACAGATTGAACAACAAAAGATAAGTCGTTTGGTTTCACCATTGTTTCTGGTTCATATTTCTTTCTGGTTGATTCAAGGAATGAACCACGGCAGGGCTCCAATCCAAATATTAACAATTTCAGATATTTTAAAGTCGTACATTAACAGGGCATTAAAATATAGATTTGGGGCATAAAGTAGTGTGCCTGTAACTACTACAGTTTGAACACATTCCTGCTCACACAGGCACCTTATGTTCAGAAAATCAAGGCAAGGCAAGGATAGTACAGTCTAATATAGCCACACCCAGAGTGACTTTTGAGTATGGTATGACACCCAAAGCCATGAGTCTCCAGTTGTTCCAGGTGTGGTGGTATCGCATACCCACCACACCCTATTATAACACGAGTCTTTTGTTCAACTCTTCAGGAAAAAGGGAATAGCTGTTCCTCATCATAACAAATGTCTGAGACATGTGTCATGGAAAATAACTATCACAGGTTTCTTCCCAACTGAAATGGGTCATAAATATATGATATTAAAAATTACAATAGATGCTTCTTCCTTCATTGTGCAATTTTCTTTGCCTTTCTCATTGCATGGGGAAAAGGAGAGTGTCCACCATTATGTTCAATGGAATTAAAAACAAATAGAAGGGACATCGAGTTTCACACTCCAAGGCTCAAGCCAACCATTAACTGATGGGAATGGGGGGGGGGGGGAACCCCTTCTCTTATTATTGACAGGTTAGTCCATTATTATCCACTGTACCTTCCTCTGACACATCTGCCAGCCGCCACAGGGATAGAACACAGGATTGGACAGACCACTCCAATGTTGGCTCCAATGTTATGATTCTTCTGCTCCCCCCTCTTCTGCTCCCAACATTCTTCTGCTCCCCCCTCTTCTGCCCTGACTCACTCTGGCCTTTCCCCTCTTCTCAATCTCTCCTCTTTTCACCTTTTACACAGGGGAAAATCCACAACTGGGAAAGCCCAGAAAAAGGGGACACTACATTGAAGGCCCAATTGATTAACACCATGCAAGAAGCCCTATTATCCTGATAGGAAGAGATATCAAAGTAAACTGTACTGAGTCTGGTAGGCATCTGATGTTTTCACTGTTGGGCAAGGGATCTTTGTTTTCTCTGTGTCTCCAGTGATGCTGCAGAAAGTTTGCTTATTGCTCTTTGCGCTTTCTCAGCTGTTTCCCAAATGCTGGCTGCCAGTAAAACAGCTTGTCAACAAGTAACATTATTTTTTCCTATTTATGAGCAAGGAGTGGAGTCCTTAATGGTGTTTCCATTGAGACATAGATACAATCCATCTTGGACAGACTTCAAAAGGATAACAGCCTGATTTAGGCTAATAAAGAGCAGCATTGAGCTAATGAGATTTGGACTGGCTTGTTTATGCTGTTCTTGTTGGATGAGATGCTTCAGGGTAGAAGCAACAATATTTTTAGGACTTGGGAGGATAGAAGATTAATTTCCCTGTGGCCTAGAAGGCACTGACCTGATTCTCCACCTCCCCTCGTTCCCTCCTGCCTTCTAGCTGCAGGTACATACTGCAGGAATGTTTAATTTAATGAACAGAGCGTGCTCTGTTCTCCTCCTTCTGTCCTCTGAATTACTCCTGGATATCACTGGCAATAATCACGAATCTTGTTGCTAATACGGTGCACTCAGCCTGCCCCAGAGAGACAACTTGGGCATAGAGTCACAGATGGACTGGCAGATTTCTTCCACGGCGGGGAGCTGCTCCTCTTATTTTGCCACAAACATGAGCAGCCTGGAGTGTGGAAACACTTCTGGGGGCAGAGGTAAAATCCACATGCAGGGTGAGGAGGCGACAGACTCTACGTCCAACCAGAGATGTCACTATGGCTGGTGCCAAATAGATAAAACATAAAGATATCTTCCCCTGGATCCCTCCTCCCAGCATTTCATAAGTTGCTGTGAAGTTAAAAGGAAGCTACATATGGTCACTTACGCTGTCTAATAATATGACCACATTTCCCACTGATAAGATCAGAAATTGACTGTACTTTGTGTTCTCCTCTGGGACTCCTTAGATATTAACCCTCATGAAAATATTGTCTTTGCAGCACAGCATGAAGCAGGCTTCTTTACAATATAGGGCCGAAATAAAACTTTAAAGCAGAATTGCACAAACATACTGTGATGGCCCTCCCCATGCTTTATAAAAATTGGCTTGTGAATATGAACCTCATGTAACCTATCGATGTTCATGTTACAGTCTGGTGGATCTATATATCCAATTTTTGAGCATGTATCATTTTGCTTGTGAAGGTAGAAATATTACATGTTAATCTGTTTATAGTTTTAAATCTGCTAATGAGAGCCATTACGGGTGCCCAAAAAAACTAATGGCTTAGTGAGCAACTCAATCACCTGTAAACAGTCTTGTTTGTCTAGTAAGCCAAGAAGGTGGTTGGTTTAGAAAAACATGTGACCATTTCACCTGGTACCAGAATCCATTTTGAAGCTGGTGTTTTTCCATGGGCTGGGGGGATGCCAAACAAAAGCTTCCTGCCCTGTGGGAGAAAGCTATCAGTCTTTTGTCTTCAACTGGCCTTTGGAACTGCCTGACACACCCTAAAAAGATACTTGAAGAACTCTGAAAAACTAGAGACCCAAGTCAGAGTAAACAATTTTGACTCTGACTTGAAGCTTTTACCTGAAACAAAAAGAATTTGCATATAACAAGTTTCTTAGTGGATTCAAATTAGTGTTTTCTGATCATTTTAATGTAGTGATTTACTTTGACCTGTCTATTTTCAATTGCAGCCACTTAAATCCTATTTTTGTACTTAATAAAAACACTTTGGCTTACTATTAGGCCCAATGTAAATAACTGTTATCTGGGGGGAGCAAGCACATTGCATCTCTCTCTCTCTCTCATTGATAAAGAGAGCTGACCTACGAGCTTTCCCTGTGTAAAACAGGTTAAGATGGATTTACTGGGAGGAGGTTGGGTCCCATTTGAGAGTTGATATCCTGGGTGTTGAGCCCTTAGAACTGCGTCCTCCCAGAGCTGAAGTGGTTCCGTATCTGTGTTGCTCTGCAGGTGGGCAGTAATCCCAACTCTGTGCTTTCTCTGGGGGAGACCAGAGGATCTGGCCCAGCAGGACAAGGTGATGGGAAACCTCAGAGAGCAAGAAGGAAGGCGTCAGTGGCATGATCAGCACACTGGGGAATAATCCCAATAGGACTTATCATCTCTCAAACAAGCCATTGAAATCAATGGCTTCTCTCTCCAGATCCTTCTTTTTCAGCTGTCTAATATTTTCATTTCCTTGATGAAGGGCAAGGAACTTCCTTAATAGAATGTGTGATCTCCCTGTTTTTCTATCACCCCAATTCCTTGACTTCTACACATCCCCTATAATAACTCCCCAACATTGCCATACATTCTGTAGGCATATATATAAAGACTGGTTACTACCGAGGCTCTTATGTCACAGAAACTGACCAGCAGCGGCTGAATCAGGACGCCTGGGGCAGAGCAGCTGGGGTGCTGCCGGGTTGGTCCAGTAGTGCCCAGCTGCTGCTGAAACTGATCAGCCGCTGATTCCAGGAAGCCCGGGGCAGAGCAACTGTGCCTCGGGCTTCCTGTAGTCAGCGCTGGTCAGTTTCAGCAACGGCTGACTTGGGGACGCCTGGGGCAGAGCATCTGGGGTGCTGCTGGGTTGCTCCAGTAGCGCCGCTCCTCGGCGCTACTGGACCAACCCAGCAGCACCCCAGCTGCTCTGCCCCAGGGTCCACAACAAAAGCCTGGTCTGCTGGGGGGGGGGGCACACTAGCTGCACCCCCCCCCCAGCAGACCAGGGACACGGGGAGCAAAGCCGCAGCGGCGGGGTGCCTCGCCTCTGAGGCTTTGCTCTGGCGCGAGACCCGCTTTGCTCCCGGTGCCCCTAGTCTGCTGGGGACCATCTCCAGCAGACCAGGGACACCGCGAGCAAAGCCGCAGCAGCGGCGTGTTCCCCCGCTTCTGAGGCTTTGCCAGAGAAAATGTCAACAAAATCAAGGGTTTCTCATTTTCATCAAAATGTTCTGCAGGAGAACTCTCACTAGCTCTAACAAATATGTTATTTGACACACAAACACAACCATTGCACATCAGCGCCTCCTACACACATCAGCGGATTTTATTCCACACTGTAAATACCGTCACTTGTTCAACCCACACATCTATTGGTTGTATGACAGCTACTTTATACATGAACCCCTCACAAATAATGCATATATATACAGCAGCATCCTCCACATGATGCATCACTGCACCCTTTGCAGAGAGGTAGACCCGGAAAGAGAATACAAGTATTTATAGAGCTGCAGACAATGATTTTCATATAACCAAGAAGAGGAGGTAACACTGGCTGATGCAGCTCTTATTTCTCCATCCAGCCTTGCTTCCTGAAAATAATTCAGATAATGGAGGTTTGTGGCACATCCTAGAGATACAAATCAGTGAGCATGGAGTATGATAAGCCCAGCACTCAATAAATGTTCAGTTCATGCTGCCCAGGGAAAGGAACCTGGGAGAGTATCCTGACACAGATTTCATCAAAGAGCACTTGCATTCTGTCCAGTAGAAAAAACAGGAGAAAAAGGAATAACAGTAGAAAAAGATGCAAATCAATATCAACAGCCCTGCTGCATTTATCAGGCATGAGTACAGATTGGTTTGAACTGCTGCCATTGCTTAGTTACAGATTTGATGGGTTTCTCTCACATGCCCGAAGGAGGTTAAAACTATGACAAGGCTCTTTCATTCATCATGCAGTCTAGGAACCATCATCAGATGATGTGCTAGTATCCGGTAACACTGAATTGCAAGGCAAGGATCCTGTATTCCAATGTGGTGCTATTGCACGGCAAGGGAGCAACAATATGCAGCAGTGTGGTACCTTGGGAGGTGATATGGCCTTGCAAAAGAAGGCACTGCAAGGCAGCTGTGCTGTGGTGTGCTGTGACGGTACCATAGGGCAAGGGTGATAGATAGCCCGTGATGTGGCAATACTGTACTGTCAGCAAGTGACCCAGTTAAGGGCCAGATTAACTCTTCTAAGGACCTGGGGCTATTAGATTTTGTGGGGCTCCCTAGCTCTGTGTGGGGCCAAAATAAGGGGTCCAGTGTGCATGAGGGGGCTGTGGTTGAGGCAGAACAGTGGGTTCAGGTGGAGGCTCCTACTGAGGGTGTGGGTTCTGGAGTGGGGCTGGGGATGAGGCATTTGAGGTGTAGGAGGGTGCTCCAGGCTGGGGCAAAGGGTTTGGAGTGTAGCAGTGGGCACAGGGCAGGAGGTTGGAGTGGAGGTGCAGGATCTGAGTGGGAGTTAGGGTGCAGGAGGGGCTCAGGACTTGAGTGTGGCATCTAGGAGAGAACTAGAGAGTCTGGCTTGGGGGGTGGGGTCCGGGAGGGAGTTAAGGACTAAGAGTGCAGGAGGGGCTCAGGGTTGGGACTGGGGGGGGGGGGCGCTTACTTGCGGTAGCTCCTATTTGATGGATAGAACAGGTGGCTCCATGCAGCCTGCACTGCCCCACGTGTGCCTGCAGGCATCTACCCTTGCATCGTGAATCCCGTCGTGATTCCCGGACAGTAGGAGCCATTGGGGCGGAGCCTCTGGGTTTGGGCAGTGTGGAGACGGACCTTCCCTGGTACTCATGGACATTTGATTCCAGCCCGGAAGGGCAGGACTGAGGAATGGCGGCACACAGAATTGCCCCTTTTTTTCCCCCCTCACCCTCTGCCAGGAAGGGCTGCCCCAGAAAACAGAGGCTTTAATGGCTGCAGCCCAGGGCCCAGGCTAAGGGGGTCCCCGTACCTTGGGGTCCTGGGCTGCAAACCATAAAACCCCTTTCTTAATCTGGCCCTGGCCCTGCGGGATCCCATGTGGTGATTGCACATGATGGCATCATGCTGTGGTGTACGTGTCACAACATGGGGATGCAAAGACCATTCCTTTGACTACAAAGGCAGTGCCCTTGGGCCTCTTAGGCAGGACAAATTTGGTCGGGTATTCAGTTTAGAGTGATACTTGCATCCAGTGATGGCTCAGGTCCAAAACAAGTCATCCTGAAAACTTGCAGCGCAGGGAGGAGGCAGCATGGTGAGAAGTTTTCATACCAGAAGCACAGGACTAGGAGTCACGCTTGTTGGTAGAGACAGGAAATCCCCTTTCCCCCCCATGGCAGCTCAGGCCACTGTACAGGGTGTCAGGGTGGCTGTGATCTTTCACAGAGCATACCCAGGCAGGGGAGCTTTGTTACTCCATAGCCGTTAGCATTAAGGCAGAGGAAGCTGTCACTGTGACAAAGTCTGTCATGAGTCCCATCACTGAAGCATCTCATCAGAACTGGCCTCTGAGAAACTTGCTGGGAGCTTGGAGCACTGTCTGGGGAGATGAACCAGCTTTAACTAGCAGTCCTGAAGTGCTGCCGCTTGCCAGGGGAGCTCTGGAGAGACGTAAATATGAGCTGGCGCCCAGCAAGTTGTGAACGCAGAGTTATGTGGTGCACCAGTGACCTGCCCCAGGGAACCAGAAGAGGCAGCTCAGTCGACCTACCTGCTCCTCCAGCAGCTTAGGGAGCTGACAAAGGAAAGGCAGCTGTTCCGGCAAGAACACAGACTGTACCCCAGTAATAGTACTGTACTTTACCCCAAAGTAGTTCTTGGAGCTGTTTGGCACAGGGAGGCCCTGCCTACTTGCAAGCAGCCTGCCTGGTGCATGGTTACATAGACACCCCAGCTCAGAGGCTCTTCACAAGCACCGGCCCCACTTTTGATTGTGCCTCTTAATCTTGCCGACTTGTGTACAGTGAATCTGGAATGTGCCCCAGGCTGGCCTGGTGAAGTATTTTTTGAAAACATGGAAAGGACACCACCTCGCTGAAAAAAAAATCCTGTCCAGTGATTCAGCCTCCCAGCTGATTTACTCTAATTCTAAAGACCTCGTCTTCTATGCCAGGATACTGGCCAGCTATTAGAGAGAGCCAGCTGTTGTCTACACCTTCCCTGCAGTCCCTCAGCAGCAGGAATGGTGACTCAGCATTCCTGGAATGACAGGCTCTGATCACTGGAAAACAAACATCTCTCTATTTGTTCTCCATGTTTGTTCTTCCACCCTCTTATCCCCCACTTTGTTTCCAGGAGCCAATTTATGAGGCCAGGGAGGAAAAAAGTAAAATCCAATCTCTGCATGGTACTTCTATCATCCACAGGTCCTTTCCTCCCTCTGCTCCTCAGCCTCAGAGGGGGGTATTCTTATTCTGCAGAGAAAAAATAGGGCCCCAGCAGCCAGAAATTGCTTCAATAGGCACTGAGGTGTCCTGTGAACCCACAAATACATGAACCATAAGTCACCATTTTGTTTCAGGCCAATTCCACAAGCCAAATACACAGGGAAGGATTGGAACTTAACTTCATTTACAAAGTTTAAGTCTTATGCAAATAGTATGAATAAGGGCATTGGCTGGCTCCCACACTATCTTCCACATCCTATGTCTTAACCTACCAACCGAATAATGGAGGTGCTAATTGTTCTTATCAGCCTGTTGTAACTATTTGAACCATCTACTCACTGTCTCTCCCTTTTTATTTTTTTTCTCCTCCCCTTCCCTTATTTATTCTTGGATCTGTCATCTGAAGAAGTGGGTTGGGCCCAGGAAAGCTCATGATACCATCTACATGTTTTGTTAGTCTTTAAGGTGCTACTAAAAAACTATTTGTTGTGTTTTTTAAGTTTTTCCAGTTGCAGATTAACTTGGCTACCCCTCTAAAGCTGTAAATAACAAAACTGTGTTCTGTCAATTTAGGCCTTTTACTGTGGTAGCTGGCACACTCTGTAGTACCACTGTTTTTATACCATAGCATCACTATGAATTCTAGTCTCCAAGAAGCAGTAAGGCCATGTGACATTTCCCCCCATGGCTCTCTCACTGGCACAGCAACATGCTACTTTTCTTTCCTCACACAGAGGAGCACTAGAACCCTACTGAAATACAACTCCATCTCAAAGTGAAGTCAGAACAGAAATGAACCATGGAAGGCAGGCATCACTCTGAAGATCACAACACACACAACAGCAGGTATGCATATATAACAGCCAGCCAACAGCTTTGAACCTGGTTCTCGGGAGGTTAGTACAGGAGCTTCTACAGCTTGCGCTATAAGAGCCAGCTGGCTCTCACTTGAGGTTGTAGAGGTCTCTTGATCTTAACCGTTGCTGTGCTATAGGTGCCACTGCATTGGACAATGAACCACACCGGGGCTATGTCTACATTGCATACCTCTTGTGCAAACGCCTTTGCAAATGAAGTGCAGATTAGCATATTGCCACACTTCATGTGCATAATTAATTGGGGGCTGTTTTTGCGCAAGAGGGGTTTTTTGCACAAAAAGGATCTGTGTAGATGGCTCCTTTTTGCACAAAAAAACCCCTCTTGCGCAAGAACTGTTCTTCCTGAAAAAATGAGGAAGAACGGCTCTTGCACAAAAGCCTCTTGCACAAAAACGGCCCCTAAATTAATTATGCAAATGAAGTGTGGCAATGTGCTAATCCACACCTCATTTGCATAAGATGTTGCGCAAGAGGGCTACACTGTAGATGAGGAGCGATAACTCAGTGGTTTGAGCATTAGCCTGCTAAACCCAGGGTTGCATGTTCAATTCTTGCGGAGGGATTTGGGTCAAAAATTTGTCAGGAATGGTACTTGGTCCTGCTGTAAAGGCAGGGGACTGGACTTGATGACCTTTCAAGGTCCCTTCCAGTTCTAGGAGATAGGCAATCTCCATAAATTTAGCCTAGGTGTGTGGGTTACACATACACTGGGTTCATTCTGGGGAGAGCTCTGAAGAGTGCATCATGTACATATGTAGGGCTTTGTAACCTCTGAGTTACACGTCATGTCCCAGACCACCTGCTGCACCAGGTCTCCTCTGGGCACAGCCGAGATGGGACTTGAGGGAAACAACAGGGAGTTGATTGATCCTCAAACTGGTTTTATGCTTACTGTGGCCTCAGTGGAGTTTAGAGCAGCCTAGCAGCTGTATCCCAGCAGGGCACAGAATTATAGATTTTAAAGCCAGAAGAGAATCCCCCAAATCATTCTAGTCAGACCTCCTGAATACTCCACTCAGCACCCGCACACTAAACCCTGCAACTGAAAGAGAGCAAAGAATCACAGCTTACAGGACTCTAGACTATTATGTGCCACAGGCAGAGAACATGAGGGACTGAGGTTCACCAATGCCTGAGGCCCCCTCACTGGCAGAAAAATGATTGAGACATACCCAGATAACCTGGGTATGTCTCAATCCCACACCAGCAGACAGAATGCAGGTCATCCTGCTCACCTGCATCTCCCTCCTTCTCCCTGACAAGTTCTCTGCACTGTGTGGGGAAAGGAAGAGAAGTTTTCTACCCCAACATTTTTCAGCAACAAACACAGATTCGGTGACATTGAAACATTTTGGTCTTTTGTGTTGGTTTTGCCAAAATAGTTCAGTTAACAACATTTACAAATTCTGAAAAATGCTATGCATGCAGACCCTCCTACTACTCCAATAGTGATCTCTTCCCCTGCTTCGCAGCACCCACTTTTAGTCCAACATGGGGGGGGGGGTTCTTTGGGCATCAATCCTGCTGCAAAAGCGACAAGGAGTCCTGTGGCACCTTATAGACTAACAGATGTATTGGAGCATAAGCTTTCATGGGCAAAGATCCACTTGATAAACTTGATCTTAACTTGATAAAGTGGGTCTTTGCCCACGAAAGCTTATGCTCCACTACATCTGTTAGTCTATAAGGTGCCACAGGTTTCCTTGTCGCTTTTGCAGATCCAAACTAACATGGCTACCCCTCTGATGCTTGACACCATGCAATCCTGCTGCAGTCTGTGCTGATCATATATGATCCCTCCTCCCCAGGCACTGTTGTCTCTGTAACAGAGGAAGGACTACACGGGAAAGGAGCAGGTGGGAACTGGTGCATCACCTTCCTTCCCTCACCCCCACATGTAACCACTGAATTTTTCTGCGGTTACATAATTAAACGTATTTTAACTTTCCTAATCCCAACAAACATGTCCACTATAGCAACCATGCTTCTTAACTCCATGTCTGTCGTGCTGTACCAACAGCTTCCCAGGAGCATCACCTCTGGTATTTCAGTGCAGCAAGAACAACAAAACGATATAATTGCTGCTCCAAGGATTTACATGGCTACATTCCTGAAAAGTCAAGTGACATGAAAGCAGCATTATCTTCTCTTAACTTCCCCAGCAAATGCCAAGCATGATACTTTTAAAGAACCGAGTTGTTATACCAGGGTTATTTTGCTCCGTCCCTGGTCTCTTGTTCAAATCTGCATGTGAGCTGAGCACTGAGCCACAAGAGAGATCAGCCTGCTTGCGGGTGGGCTTATGTAGATCAAAGTTGTGGACTCACGGATTAAGACAAACAGTTTACTTCATATTTTTCCATATACGGGAAAAAAATAACCAAAAGGGGACTTTATTCTCTGCTCTAGGCTGAATGGAAAAAGAATAACTTGTGTTGTTCTAGCTGCCTTAGCCCCATAGACTTCCAAAGCAGAGGATACATTAGAGTTACTGAAATACAACCACATCTGTGACAAAAATAGCAGTGCACAGTAACACAGCGCTATAAGAAGTGAATAGTACTGTACCCATTTGAAGGTGCAATTAGTATTTTAGGGATTAAACATGTAATTTGTCCACTTGGAATTTAGGCAAGTTCTGAAACTTACACACACACAACTCTTGTGAAAAATGCAAGGGGATCTTTACTGGATACTACTGGTTAGGATCTTTCGTTGCCAAACCAGCACTGCACCTTGTACCTGTGCTCCATATCAGGGGTTTAAAAGGAAAACTTGAACCCAGTCAGAAAAAAAAGGCTACAAGTTCCTCAGGCGTACATTCCGTCCCTATTGATTCCCATTTACAGTGAGTCTGTCTCAGCCATCAGAATGAGAGAAGGGCTAGGAATAAACAAAGTGAGCGAAGGAATCTCAATCTTGCTTTTTAGGGTGGATGTTATACAACTCAGGTTACATAGAACAGAACTACAGATGTCACTGTTTATTACTCATGCTCTAAGAGGGAAAATATCTTCTGATGATCGCTTAGCATCTTGTATATGCACAGAATTTGACTGGAAAGAGGCTACACTCTAAAAATCTCTTTTGTTGTCTCCCAGGTAGCCTCTGCCCCAAGACTTTCTTCTATAACCTCCTCCCCTTCTGGGATCAATGTGGACTCAGTACAAGCTTCTTTTCCCTGTCAATGTTTGCAAATCATTATGTTTGGGGTCCTGGAATGGTCACATATGAATTGATTTAATAGGTGTGGTGTCTGAATTGTTAGAACTTGTTAGTGCTAGTGAAAGGGGCTATATTGTCCACTCTAGAAAATAATGATAATCCTCCCAGAACTGGCCCAGTAAAAGTAGCAACTGTTCTGCGTGCCTTGATAATGAATGTCTTAGGACATGTATACACTACGAGCTATTGTTAAATCTAAGATGATCCATTTCTGGGCATTCTGTTTTACAAAGTTGAAAGTCTGTGTTCTCACTGTGGAGAAGGATTGAATATAGTCTGAAGCCTACTGTCGACTCAGAGAGCAATGCACTGTGGGTAGCTTTGCATTCTGGGCTATGCTCCTGGTGCCCTCTGGGATCAAAACGCTACAGTGAGTGGTTATGGATTCATATCATCAGCATCCCAGAATGTTCTCATCTAGTCCCCCCCTCCCTTGTGTGAAATCAATGGGAAGCAGCATGTGTGGACCTTTTTGTGCCCTGGTTTCTCATGCAGATGCCATAGCAGCACAAGCATGGATCCCGGTTTGCTCCAAGCCATACTGATGCTGATGAGGGCATACACATAAACCTGGGCCTTCTGCTGCAATGCTTTGTGGTACAGTGACACCAGTCCACTTACAGGTGGCTTGGCGTGGGACAGCGTCCTACTGTGGTGGATGGAATAAGGCTGGCTGCCTCCCCAAAAACATTGTGAGAAGGATCACAGAGTGCCTAGCTGACAGCTTCATGGAGATGTGCAGGGAAGATTCCCGCTCCATCCACAGACACATTAACAAGCTATTCTGGGCCCACTGCGCTGTGTAGGCACAAAGTGCGCTGCACATCATATCCAATTGCCTTGACCCGCTTGTAATAAGAAAAAAGTTGTGAACTCACCAGAAGTCCCCCTCCCCCAGGGTCAGTGCTCGACTGGGAGACATCCTGGGTGGAAGGGGACTGGCTCCATTGTCGTGAACAGATATTGGCTCTTGTCAATTGCCGGCTGCCAGTCTCCTCTTCGTCCTCCTCCTCCCCACCCTCTGCCACCACATTGTCCTCCACACTGACGCCAGGAGTGTCGTGGCCAGGCTCCATGGTCAGTCTTGGGAAGCTAGTTGGGCCCACCTGCCAGAATGCCATCCAGCTGCTCGTAGAAGTGGCATCTGTGAGGTGCTGCACCAGACCATGCGTTAGCCTCCTTTGCCTTGTGGTAGGACTGCCTCAGCTCCTTGATTTTGACTCAGCACTTCTGGGCATCCCTGGAATGGCCGTTAGCCCCCAGGCAGCTTGCAATCTTCATGTAAATGTCCATGCTCCACTTGCTGGTTCCGAGCTCAGAGAGAATGGATACATCTCCCCACACATCGATGAGGTCCAGGACCTCCATTGACCAATAATGGAGAACCATGGCCAGTAGAAGCTGTGGGCTCAGTACCTGTGGATGAGAGGCAGTACATGGAGCCATTGCTGTACATGCCAGGTGCTTTCAAGAGTGCTGCAGGGCCGGGGCAAGAGTAAGCCTTGGCTCTGCTGTTCCATCCCTGGGGCAGCTGTCCAGCCACTCCTAGGGTGGGTGGGACTCCAGCCCACACTCTGCTCTCCCCAGACAAATGTTGCATCCTATAGTCCACTCAAGAACCCACCCAACCTCCTTAGCTTCAGAGGGTCCCTTATCCTGTGTTGGATATCTGGTGGCCCCCCAGGGTGGGTGGGTGAGACTTGAGCTGCCTAGGGGAAACTGGACTCAAGCCCACCACCCTGTGCTCCACGGGAAAATGCTCTATCCCCTAATCCCCTCCAGAACCCACCTCACCTCCCTACCTTCAGAGGGTCCCTTATCCTGCCTTCCTAATGCAGGAGTCAGGTCCATCCCTGGGGCAGCCTGTGTTGGCTGTCCAGCTGCTCCCAGAGTGAGTAGAGTGGGGGAGGGACTCAAGCTCCCAACCCTGCATTCCACAGGCAAATGTCCTATCCCCAAGGCCACTCCTGAACCCATCCCCCTTCCCTACCTTCAGGGTGTCCCCTCCCATACTCCAAAACCCTTGGCCCAAGACCAGAGCCTGCACCCTCACTCCCTACCCCAGCCTGGTGAAAGTGAATGAGATTCGGGGAGGAAGGGGGATGGAGTGAGCAAGGTGAGGCCTTGGAGAAGGGGTGGAGCAGGGGTGAGGCCTCAAAGAAGGGGGGGAGGAAGTAAGGCGGGTGCATGAAGTCTTCCTGGACCCTGGTGCACTTTTGGATCCCCCAGGCTGTGGCAGCTGGCACAGGTGGTGTGGCTCGCTTCTCAGTCCAGACTGGTCAGAGGCAGAGGTGGTCAGTCATCCATGCAGACACTGTCCCTGAGGCTATGCCCTCCTCTGTGAGCAGCGACCAACAGTACTCAGGCCAGCGGAGGGGGATGTCCTGGGAGCAAGGCCACGTGTGGCCTGCACAGCAGGCCTTGCCTCTCGGGTCCCTGAGATGCCCGGGGGACCATGCTGCCATCACAAATGGCCCCTTTATTTTCAGTCTGAGCTCAAAAGCCAAGAGCGAAAAGACGGTTGAAACTGAAATATCCTCTTTCCACTAGACTGTGGACTTCCCCACACCAAACTTGTGGCCCACCAACCAGTAGCTGTCTGGGATGGCGATTGCGACCCACTTCTCCAGGGGGATGGCAGGCCACTGGTGGGTGTTGTGTCTCTGGAGGGTAGAGGCAAACCAGGCACACAGCTCCAAAAAGGTGGCCTGCTGCATGCAGAAGTTTTGGAGCCACTACTGGTCATCCCACCGCTCCATGACCAGCCAGTCCCACCAGTCAGAATTGGTGTCGAGCCTCCAAAAACGCCTCTCCTGTGGGAGGTGTGGTTGCCGGCATGTAGCTCCTGCACCCAGGGTGAGGGTCCAAGAATGAGCTCGGGGTCGAGCTCATGCAGGACCAGAAAGGCACAAAGTGCTGCAAAAACTGCAGCATGGCTGTGTGGCACCTGGCACCAAGAGAAAAGCTGTGGCGTCCAAAAAAGCAGGGCCGCTACAGCAGGCACTGTGAGAGCTTTGCTGTCCCTCGAAGAGATAGGCAAACACTCAGCAGAAGCAGAGAAACGGCTGTCCAGGGGGTCCCTTAAAGCACGTGTCTCTGCAAGGCTCCGGCACCAGCACTCAGACGCAACTGGTGACCTAAAGCCCTGCCTGAAGTGGTTCCAGGTGGCCTTTTATGCGAGAGAGCATCCAATCAGTCTGGATGCTCTCTTTCAAAAAAGCAGATCTCTTTTCTGATGTGCTTTTGTGTGTGGACGGTCTCTTTCAGAAGAAGTTTTTTCAGAAGATCTCTTCCTAAAAAAGCTTCTTCAGAAAGAAGCCTGTGGTCTAGATGTAGCCTGAAGGTGGGTGGGTCCTTAATTTTGCAAGTTTGCTTCAATGTTATAAAGAATTACAAAAAGGGCAAAGGCCTTGAAAAATCACCAAAAAATGTGTTAAATCATTTATGGCCAGCCCTTTATTTCAAACCTTGCTGCAAAGGGGTAATGGGCAACTACTGGTTGTGACTAAGTCAGAGGAGGAGCCTGCCAAGAAAACAGAACTGAACTAAAGCCATCCCGGCTCTGAGAAAAGAGAACAGCCCAGATGCTAGTGATGGGTAAAGACTCAAAATGTCTGAGGCTCGTGTTTGGTTTGGATAAACACCCAGAAATCTGAATGCTTCACCCAGCACCTGAATTACTTCAACCAAATGTTTCCCTGGAATCAGGGAGGATGAAGATGATTTTTACCCCTTGAGTCTGGAAACTTGCTGGCTATTATGAGTTCAGATTTTCCCAGTATTACTTTCAGAGACACAGTTTAAACCCGGGCAACAGAGAGTAATAAACAATAGCAAGCGTTGGCCAAATATTTCAGGACTTTCCCAAGCTTAGTCCTAGGAGTAAGCAAACAAGTCTATTCTTATGAGTGGCTAGTGCAGGAGCACTCCTGGCAGTGATGTGATAGAAGAGGCTCTCAAGAGGTGGTGGAAATTTGTGAAAACCCCTTCTAAAACTTCCACCAACTAACTGAAAAGCATTTTTTGTCTTTTGCTAGATATTTGATTATACCAAAAGGCTGAATTTTTTGAAAAATGGGGGTGGTTCTCCCATCATCTCTCCTCACAAGCACCCTCATGCTATCCCAATTTCAAAATCACCCCATTGAACATGCACTGTGCTGCCAATAGACAATGCGGTTTTTAGGAACAAGCCCCAGGCAGTCTCCCCTCTCAGTCATTGTTGTAAGAAAACGGTTATTATTAAGAACAAACAAACAAACAAGATTCTCTCACCCCCTGCCTGCAAACACATTCATCACACGCTAAAGGATTAAAATTGCGGGAGTGCCTTATAAATATTGGCAGCACGTGCCAGGAGAAGAGGCCTGATTCTGCTCTCCCACCTGCAGTGGTGCAAGTCACGAGGAATGCCAGTGAAATCACTGTGTCTACACTGCAATTAAAGACCTGCAGTTGGCACAAGTCAGCTGACTCAGGCTTGCGGAGCTCAGGCTACAGGGCTGTAAAACTGCAGTGTTAGTGTTTGGGTATGGGCTGGATGCTGGATTCGGAGACCCCACAAAGGGGGAAGGTTTCAGACCCTGGGCTCCTACCTGAATCCAAACATCTACACTGACATTTCTCACCCTGCAGCCTGAGCCCCAGTGAGCTGCCCTGGGCTCTGAGACTCAGGCTTTTTATCACAGGACAGATGTGTTTTGGGGTGGACAGATATAGAACTGGTGTGCTTCAGTTTGTCTCTCCCTAAACTGATTTCTCCCATGTCCACCATATGCCCTTGGTTATTTGTGTTAGTTTCCTTTAATCTCATGGGGCAGGCTCATTTGTTTTCAAAGTCAGCTATCTGTGCCTCTTAGTTCTCAATGTGTCACTGTGTATCAGGCTGACGTCAGGGAGGAAGAAATGCTTTGGGTTTCAGGGGATTTCCTCCTCAATCTCAGCCCCAACATACAATGAATGATTTTATTGTCAGTGGAATTGTCAAGCGGTTGAACAGGAATCATACACCAGAGCAAAGGTCTGGAGTTAGCTTCCTACTAAGCTTCTTCTCACAAGCCTACCCAAAGTGGGTGTTAAGCACTGATGAAACAAAACAATGCTCAGAACTTCAGGGATAGCCCATCCCTTGCCTTAATGTATTTTAGAGATGAAGCTGGTTTGAGAACATTTCATTATTTCATCTGACGTGGAAATATCACCAACAAGGACAGCTTCTCTTCTGTCCATCACAGCTGCTCTTCTAGAAACTTTGACATGACCACACGTGTACAAGTTCATCTTTACAGTCAGGCCTCTGCGAGTCTTGATTTGTGAAGTCATTGTGACCTCTGGAGGTGGAAGCTGAATTCTTTTGCAATTGCTGTACAGTCTCTCTTGTCTGAGTGCTTACATCTTCCCCTTGGAGAGAAGTTTGATTGATAACAAATCTGAGTTTGAAAGCAGTGACATAAGCAACCCTCTGGAGAGTGGAATTCTTTGAACCACGTTTTTTGTGTTTACAGAACTCATTCAAGTTCACCAACTTTTCACCCTGTGATTTGAACTCATGTGTGTTTTGGCTTTTAAAGGGCAAGTCAATATTTTTCATTGGTTTTTTTTAGCTGAAGGGAAGCCGATGTTACGTATCAGGAAAGGAAGATCTCCCGCTTGCATCCTGCCAAATTTAGGCTCATGCAGTGGGTGCCCTCTATATAATGTATATTTTTATGGGAACTTCTCTCCCTCCATAGTCAATTTTTCATATTTTTCAAACCATAGCACTTTCTGTGCCTGACATTCTCTTTCATAACTCCTGATCAGCTTGAAGTGCATTGCAAAATTAATAGAATGTCACTATATTTAATCTCTCTCCAAATGTATTTGAGTGCCTCACAACCCTCTGCATTTTAAACATCTCTGCAGCTGAATTTGGGGCATTTACCTCACCAACCCTATAAAGTTCAGTAACAGCTGAGTGCACTAATGGAACTGTGAATCACTGTACTTTTTCTAATTATTTTTTTAATCGTTGTGAAGCTACAGTAAAGATGTTTTATATGCAGTGTGAATGAGGATACTGATATAATAGGCATCACAGAACTTGGCAGAATGAAGATAATCAATGGGATACAGTCTTAGCAGGGTATAACATTTATCAGAAGGACAAAACAGGTCATGCTGGTGGGGAAGGGGCACTGTGTGAAAGAAGGTGTGGAATCAAATGAACCAAATGTTCCATAGAATCTCTATGGATAGTAATTTCATGATCTAATAATATGGATTTAGCAGTAGGGATATTTTACCAACCACCTGACCAGAATGGTGATAGTGACTCTAAAATGCTAAGGGAGATTAGAGAGGCTATAAAAATAAAAGACTCGGGAAGGACCAAGTCCAAGAAGTGAATGTAGCTGGACTACTTGAAAATAGTGACCATAATGTAATAAAGTAACATCCCTGTCGTGAGAAAAACATCTCAGCAGCCCAACACTGTGGCATTTAATTTCAGAAAGGGAAACTGCACAAAAATGAGGAGTCTAGTTAAACAGAAATTAAAAGGTACACTGCCAAGAGTAAAATCCCTGCAAGATGCATGGGAACTTTTCAAAGACACCATAATAGTGGCTTAACTTGAATGTATACCCCAGGTTAAAACACATAGAAAACCAGAAGAGTGCCACCATGGCTTAACAACCAAGTAAAAGAAACAGTGAGAGATAAAAAGGCATTGTTTAAAAAGTGGAAGTTAAAACCTAGTGAGGAAAATGGAAAGGAGCATACATTTGGTCAAATGCAGTGTAAAAATACAATTAGGAAGACCAAACAGAAATGTGAAGACCAGCTAAGCCAAAAACTCAAAAAGTAATAGCAAAAATGTTTTAAGAATACAAGAAGCAGGAAGCCTGCTAAACAATCAGTGAGGCCACTGGATAATCAAAATGCTAACGGAGCACTCAATGTTGATAAGGTTATTGTGGATAAATTAAACAAATTCTTTGCATTGGCCTTCAAGGCTGAGGATGTGTAGGAGATGCCCAAATCTGAAGCATTCTTTTCAGGTGACAGATCTGAGGAACTGTCTCAGAGTGAGGTGTCCTTAAAGGAGATTTTGGAATAAATTGATAAACTAAACAGTAGTAAGACACTGGGACCAGATCATAGAATCATAAATTCAGAGAATCATTGGGCTGGAAAAGAGCTCAGGAGGCCAAGTCCAACCCCCTGCTAGAAGTAGGACCAATCCCAACTAAATCATCGCAGACAGGGATTTGTCAAACTGGGATTTAAAAACCTCTAGGGATGGAAATTCCACTACCTTCCTAGGTAACCTTTTCTGGTGTTTCTAGTGAAATAGTTTTTCTAAATATCCAACCTAGAGAGTTCTGAAGGAATTCAAATGTGAAATTGCAGAACTACTAACCATCTTCTCAGGGGTGGGCCGTGACTATAGGCCGACTCAGCCATTGCCTAGGGCGTCGCCTTCCATGGGGCACCCGGGGCAGCCACTGATGATGACATGCCATTGACGGCCATGCAAGTGGGGATGCCTATCGTGCGTTTTGCCTGGGGCACCAGCTGCTGCAGCCTGCCTTGGACCGCCCCTGCATCTTCTATACCAAATGACTTGAGAAAAGCTAATGTGACACCAATTTTTTAAAAGGGCTGTAGAGGGGATACTGGCAATTACCGGCTGGTAAGTCTAACTTCAGTACTGGGTAAATTGATTGAAACTTTAGTAAAGAACAGACTTGTCAGACACATAGATGAACATAATTCATTGGGGGAAAATCTACGTAGTTTCTGTAAAGGGAAATTATGTCTCATCAATCTACTAGAATCCTTGTAGGGGGTCCACAAGCGTGTGGACAGGGGGATCCAGTGGATATAATACACTTATATTTCCAAAAAGCCTTTGACAAAAAAAACCTAGAGGGCTGTGCCCTCTGCTTGCTATGCTTGCCAACCCTCCTCTCAGCTGGGGAGGGCCCGGGGCTGAGGTCACCCAGTCCCGGCTCTTCCCCCACCACCACTGGTGAGGGTCCAAGGCCATCCCGGACCCAGCTCTTCTCCCCTGCCCCTGGCTACTGGGGAGGGTCCAGTGCCAAGGCTCCCCAGCTGGCCCCTGCTCTTGCCCCCCCCCCCCCCCCCGCGGCCCTAGCTCTTGGCCCCTTTCCCCCTCCCCCTCAGCCACCAGGAGGGGCTGAGCTGAAGCCACGTCAGGCCCGGCTTTCCCCCCAGCTGCCACTGGAAAGGGGAGGGGAGGGCTGGGCCATAGGCAGTCCCAGCCCTCCACATGGGCCCTGGGAAGGGCCAGGCTGGGAGTGGGTGGGGCTTGTTCCTGTGAATGCAGAGTAACATGATTATATCACTCTGTCATCTCACAGGAAATTTTTTTTATATACATAGAGAGAGAGAGAAGATGTCATGGGAGAATAGGGAAGGTCCTCTCCTGGACTGATAATTGATTAAAAGATAGGAAACAAAGGATAGGAATGAATAGTCAGTTTTCAGAATGGAGAGGGTAACTAGCGGTGTCCCCAAAGTGTCCATGCTAGTAGCAATCCTATTCAAAGTATTTTTAAATGATCTGGAGAAAACAATAAACAGTGAATTGGCAAAGTTTGCAGATGATACTAAACTGCTCAAGATAGATAAGTCCAAAGCAGACTGTGAAGTTTCAAAAGGATCTACAAAATTTTGTAACTTGGATACAAAATGGCAGATAAATGTTAATGTTGATAAATGCAAAGTAATGCATATTGGAAAACATAATCCCAACTACACAAATAATATGATGGGGATTAAATTAGCTGTTACCATTCATGAGAGAGAGAGTCATTGTGTATAGTTCTCTGAAAGTATCCACTGGGTCTATATCTACACTCGCGGCTTCTTGCGCAACAATGGCCGTTCTTGTGCAAGAATCCGCAGAGCGTCCACACTGCCCGACCACTCTTGCACAAGAAAATTTACAGTACTGTGTGGTAAGAGAGGGCTGCTTGCATAAGAGCTATGCTCTTTTTTTACAGGTGTAAACCCTCTTGCGCAGGAGCTCTTACGCAAGAGGGCAATGTGGACGCTCGGTAGGGATGTCTTGCACAAGAAAGCCCTGTGGCTAAAATTGCCATCAGAACTTTCTTGCACAAGAAAGCGTCCACACTGCCATGGGCGCTCTTGCGCAAAAGCACAGCTGGCACATGGCAGCGGGGACCTTTTCTTTCACAAGACTTCTTGCACAAGAACCCTTGCGCAAGATGTTCTTGTGCAAGAAGCTGCCAGTGTAGACATAGCCTCAATGTGCAGCAGCAGTCACAAGCAGAATGTTAAGAATCATTAAGAAAGGGATAGAGAAAAAGACAAAGTCTTATTGCCTCTCTATAAATCCATGGTATGCCCACATCTTGATTATTGCAGGCAGATGTGGTCACCTCATCACAAAAAAGATATTTTGGCATTTGAAAAAATTCAGAAAAGGGCAACAAAAATTATTAGGGAAATGGAAAGGCTGTGAGAGATTAATAAGATTTGGGCTTTTCAGCTTGGAAAAGAGGACAATAAAATCATGATTGGTGTGAAAAAAGTGAATAAAGAACAGTTATTTACTTCCCATAACACAAGAACTAGGGATCGCCAAATAAAATTAATAGGTAGCAGGTTTAAAACAAACAAAAGGGAATATTTCTTCACACAATACACAATCACCCTGTGGAACTCCTTGCCAGAGGATGCTGTGAAATCCAAGACTATAACTGGGTTCAAAAAAGAGCTAGATAAATTCAGGGAGGATAGGTGCATCAGTGGCTATTAGCCAGGATGGGCAGGAATGGTGTCCCTAACCTCTGTTTATCAGAAGCTGGAAATGTGTGAGAAGGGATCATAAAAGCTCTTGCGCAAGACGGCAGTGTGGACACACGGCAGGGGTTTCTTGCGCAAGAAAGCCCTATGGCTAAAATGGCCATCAGAGCTTTCTTGCACAAGAGAGCGTCCACAATGCCATGGATGCTCTTGCGCAAAAGCACAGCTTGCACATGGCAGTGTGGACATTTTCTTGTGCAAGACTTCTTGTACAAGAACCCTCTACACTGGCGGGTTCTTGCACAACAACAGCCGTTCTTGCACAAGAATCTGCAGAGCATCCACACTGCCTGCCTGCTCTTGCACAAGAAGATTTACACTATGGCGTGGTAAGAGAGGACTTCTTGCGCAAGAGCTATGCTCTTTTCTAATAAGTGTAAGCTCTCTTGTGCAAAAGCTCTTGTGCAAGAGAGCTTACACCTGTTAGAAAATAGCATAACTCTTGCGCAAGAAGCCCTCTCTTACCACGCCATAGTGTAAATCTTCTTGTGCAAGAGCAGGCGGGCAGTGTGGACGGCTCTGCGGATTCTTGTGCAAAAACGGCTGTTGTTGCGCAAGAACCCGCCAGTGTAGACATAGCCACTGAGTCACACACTCAGGGAGAGTCTCACACTCAGGGACTGGGACTCAGGGCCTGGGGGGCACATTCTGGGCCTGGGAGTCTCACAGGTATTACAAAAATATTAGAAACATAATACACATTATTCAAAAAAACAAATAAAATTTAGTATCTTACCAAACAGTTTCACCTGAATTTAAATTAATGGGATATCACAAAATTTACTAAAATAGCCCCTCTCCTACCCCAGAGCCAGGCACCCTCCAGCCCTCCCACTGCAACCCAATTCCCTCCCCACCTCCAGGGCCTCCCCCCAGGCTCCCCAGCACAGTCCCTACTCTGAGTCACTGAAATGGTATTCAATTCAATTGATTGGTTTTACTGCCTGAAGGCTGTTAAACCACTCAAGTTGAGTACCACTTCAGGTGAATGGCTCCTTCAGACTGTCAGCTGCAGAGCCGCCCAACGGGGACCTTTTCAAATGTGTGAATGCACCTGGGGAAACACTTGGCGACCCTTTTGAAAAGAAATGGCCACCCATAGGTTGGGAAACCCTGATTTAGAGGGTGCTGTGTCTAGGGTTACCAGGTAGTCCCCCCAAAAAAACCGGACACACTTGATCGTGGAGGCGGGGGGGGACCGGCCGGGAGGGCTGGCTGGGGAGGAAAGGGGGCGGGAGGCAGGGCTGGTGGGGGAGGTTGGGGGCCATGGGGCTGGCCGGGAGGAAGAGGGGGCGGGAAGCAGAGCTGGGGGGGATCGGGGGTCGGGAGGGCTGGATGGGAGGGGGGGGCCGGAGAAAGGGGGGCCAGAGAAAGGGGGCGGGAAGCAGAGCTGGGGGGAATCGGGGGTCGGGAGGGCTGGATGGGAGGGGGGGCCGGAGAAAGGGGGGCCAGAGAAAGGGGGCGGGAAGCAGAGCTGGGGGGAATCGGGGGTCGGGAGGGCTGGATGGGAGGGGGGGCCGGAGAAAGGGGGGTGGGAAGCAGAGCTGGCGGGGGGGAGGGTGCAGCCGCTGGCCACAGCCAGAGTCCAACAGGCAGCGTCCCTGGCAGGCACTCCCTCTAGTTATTAGTAGAAGCCGGGCGGGGGCGGGGGAGGGGCTGGGAGACACTCTCCCTGCCCGGCTTCTGCATGCAACCAGAGGCTCCCAGGTGAGAGCCTCTGGTCGCGTGCAGAAGCCAGTCTGGGGGAGTGGCTGGGAGTCCTGGCTTTTGCACGCGACCACAGTCCCTCCCCCACACCCACCAGGCTTCCATCTGGCGCCCAGCCAGAAATTCAGAAAATACCGGACATTGCACATGTCTGGTATTTTCTGAATTTTTCTACCGGACAGAGGGCGCAAATACCGGACTGTCTGGTAGAAAACCGGACACCTGGCAATCCTAAATGAGTCCCCCCTTCCCATAGTTTGAACCTCTGAATTTTATTCTTGAGGTCTGCTTAAGAGCTGTGTCTGGGGCTAGAGAATGCACTTCAACAGCAATACACTTTGTGCTGCTCCAAGCTTTGCCTCTGGGGGCAGGGAGTTTATTTATAAACAGAGGGAGGCAAGGTGATTAAAATAAACAAAATAAGTTCCAAAAGGATAGGTTCTTCAATGGCTACTGGACAGGATGGCCAGAGATGGTGTCCCTATCTTACGTTTACCAGAAGCTGGGAATGGCCAACAAGGGAGGGATCACTTGGTGATTACCTATTATGTTCATTCTGAAGCACCCGGCAATGGCAACTGTTGGAAGAAAGGATTCTATGCTAGATGAAGTGGCCCACTATGGGTATTCTGACATTCTTAGAATCATAGATTCATAGGGTTGGAAGAGACCTCAGGCGGTCGTCAAGTCCAACTCCCTGCTAAAAGCAGGACCAATCCCAACTAAATCATCCAGAGCCCCAGGGCTTTGTCAAGCTAGGTCTTTAAAACCTCTAGGGATGGAGATTCCACCACCTCCTAGGTAACCCATTCCAGTGCTTCTCCACTCTCCTGTTGAAATATTGTTCTCTAATATTAATCCTAGACTTCCTCCACTGCAATTTGAGACTATTATTCCTTGTTCTGTCATCTGTCACCACTGAGAACAGCCTCTCTCCATCCTCTTTCAAATCCCCCTTCAGGTAGATGAAGGCTGCTATCAAAACCCCCCTCACTCTTCTCTTCTGTAGACTAAAGAAGCCCAAATCCCTCAGCCTCTCCTCATAAGTCATGTGCTCCAGCCCCCTAATCATTTTGGTTGCCCTCAGCTGGATTCTTTACAATACGTCCACATCCTTTCTATAGTGGGGGGCCCAGAACTGGACACAATACTCCAGATGTGGCCTTACCAGGGCTGAATAAAGGGGAATGATCAATTCTCTAGATCTGCTAGAAATGCTCCTTCTAATGCACCCCAGTATGGCATTAGCCTTCTGGGCTACAAGGGCACACTATAGACTCATATCCAGCTTCTCATCCACTGTAATCCCCAGGTCTTTTTCTGCCTAACTGCTGCTTAGCCAGTCAGTCCACAGCCTGTAACAATGCTTGGGACTCTGCACTTGTCCTTGTTGATTTCTTTTCACCCAATCCTCCAGTTTGTCTAGGTCACTCTGGACCTTATCCCTACTCCCCAGCGTATCTACCTCTCCTCCTAGCTTAGTCATCATCTACAAACTTGCTGAGGGTGCAATCCATCCCCTCATCCAGGTCATTAATAAAGATGGTAAACAAAAACGGCCCCTGAACCAACCCGTGGCACATTCTGCTTGATACCGACCGCCAACTAGACATTTAAGCCGTTGATCACTATCCATTGAGCCCAACGATCTAGCCAGCTTTCTATCTACCTTACAGTCCCTTTATCCAATCCATACTTTCTTAATTTGCTGGCAAGAATACTGTGGGAGACCGTATCAAAAGCTTTGCTAACATCAAGATATATCACATCCACCACCTTCCCATATCCATGGAGCTAGTTACCTCATCATAGAAGGCGGTCAGGTTGGTCAGGCATAACTTGTCCATGTTGACTATTACTGATCACTTTCCTCTCTTCCAAGAGCTTCCAAATGGATTCCTTGAGGATCTCCTCCATGATTTCTCTAGGGACTGAGATGAGGCTGTAGGCCCCTGGATTCTCCTTCCTCCTTCTTCTGTAGAACTCATATGTATATGCTTCCCACAGTAACCCACCTGACCCCACTCTCTCCCCAGAGCTGAGATGGAGCCCAGAAGTCCTGATTATGTGTCTCTTTATCACCACACAGTTGGTAACAAAGTCCCCTTACTAACGGTGCCTCTGCTTATTTTCTGGAAAGACCCTGTGTGTTGCAATCCAGACTCACAGACTACAATTCCCATGAGCCCTTGGGAAAAACAGGAAGGAAGTTACTCTTGTGTGCGAAATCAAGGCTCTCCATGTGCATGAAAAGAAAGGCCTAGCAGTCTGGGACTCTGCCCTTGGAGTTTGGAACAGAAGGGGAACCGGGGCTGTTAGGGTATGTCTACACTAGCTCATTAATTCAAGCTAGGTAGGCAAATCAGGCAACCTGAGTTGCAAATGAAGCCCGGGATTTAAATATCCCGAGCTTTATTTGCATGTTCCCGTCCGGCCGCCATTTTTAAATCCCCCTTAGTTTGAATGAACTGCCTGTGGCTACACGTGGCAGTTTAAAGTTAATCCGAACTAAGAACTTAGTTTGGGTTAACTGTTACACCGCATTCCACGAGGAGTAACAGTTAATCCGAACTAAGGATTTAGTTCGGATTAACTTTAAACTGCAGCATGTAGTGGCGGGCAGTTCGTTCGAACTAAGGGGGATTTAAAAATGGCGACCGGACGGGAACATGCAAATAAAGCCCTGGATATATAAATCCCAGGCTTCATTTGCAACTCTGGTTGCCTGATTTGCCTACCTAGCTTGAAATAACAAGATAGTGTAGACATACCCTTAGAGTGCAGCTACAGACTGGGATTAGATGCCTATGGAACTGGGATCTAGCAGGCTGCTCCTGATAGGAGCCGGGGGAAAGGCTGTAAGTAATTGGGCCTTTTTGGGAAAGTGCTGTATGGGACAGAGCTGCTGCCTAGTTTCGACCTTCATACACACTGCCTGCAGAGAACCTCCACTACAGCTGCAGTTCTTCATGCACGCCCACGCAAGCAAGAGTCTGGGACTCTGAGTCCAGGGGTGTGCATGCTCTGGGGTGGGATCACTATTGGCAGTGTAAATGCTAGATATATATGTTCCAATTATTGTTGTGCGCTTTGTTAATGCTATTCATTGTTAATCTGTTAACCCCTGTTTATTTAAGTTAAGTAAAGATTGTTTATTTTAATGTAATCTATTAGATGTATACGATTTGTAGTTGTTGTTCTGGAATTAGATCCAGATTATAGCTTGAATGAGTATATTCCTGGAGGATTTCAAGGCACACCAGTAAGTGTGTACAAGGCCAGCCAGGTGGAGGCACCGCCATTGTACATTCATTACGAGCAAGGGGGTAGATAGGGCTTTCCCCAGCTAAACACCATCACCACTGGGGTGCTCAAGATCTCCTTTTGGGTTAAAACCATCAGGCGCCCAGGCACACCTGTGAGTGTGACCTGCTCCCGAGTAACCCGGGGAGGAAAAAGGGAGTTACATAAGAATATACATTAAATTTTTAAGTCTAACCAGTGTCTCTTAAGTTACTTGACCCAAGATGTCAGAATATGTTCATATTAGAGCTGAATGGATCTAATGTTCATTTAATTTTCTTTCTCTTATATGGGAATTAGATACAGTGCTCCTGTCAGCTAATTGCTAAATGGGAAGGCTGCTGCAGGATGAAGAGGAAACCCGGCAGGCAGGTATTTCAAAGACATAGGAATAGAGCAGACTCCAGTGGCTGGCCCTGATTCAAGGGCAGGAACCAGACCCAGGGAAGATTCCTGGGAGGTGGCTGGGGAAAAGGCCTGAAGAGAGACTAGTTTTAGGACGGAGTCCAGGGAGGCAGCAGCAAGGTGTGTGACAGAGCACAATTTGGCTGCCCATCCTAGGATCCCCAGACTGGAACCCAGTGGAGAGGCTGGGCCTGGGTTTCCCTCCCAACTGCTGAGAAGTTGATGTGAAGTCGCATTACATGAGGGGATACGGACAATTTAAAGCCCCAAGAGAAGGGTGCGAGGACCATGGGGATGAGAGATAAGGGCCAAACTCCAGGTGTAAGGCTTTGGACTGTTATTTGCTGATCTGTGATTACCATGGAAGAGGTGAAAATAAAATGTGTCCTGGCTGGCAGGCTGAGCAGGAGAAAGACCACCACAGAACTAGTGACTGTTGGCAGGATGGGCTAGAAAGGAATGAGCTGCTACATCATGCCTAGCCAGGAGACAGTGCATTAGCAGCAGGTCCTCTCACCTGCAAGCTGCAGCAGTTATATAACCATAGCAATGGCCTTTTCCGATTCCTAAAATGTCTTGTGCCCTTAAGCTGCTTTGGCTCCTGAACAGTGGACATGTTATATAAAGTGCTTGGCTCTTTCAGCAAGATTGTTTAAGGAGATTATGAAGTGTTATGTTTATAAGGCAAACAACTGAAAGACTAGGCGGTATAAGGTTCTGAGCATGGTTATAAATATTTCAGACATTAGCACATTTCAAACATATAAATAGGCTCTGGTTTTACTGTGCTTCCCATTGGAAGATGCCACAACAGATACCACTTGAATGGCTGATTGATGCTTGACCTTTCAGTCCGTGCTGCCTTGGAATTCACGGTATAAGGTGTGCATTTTCTTGGCACGTAGCTCACTTAGTACTAAGAAGTTAGCAAGTCAGAGAAATTGTACGGCGGACAATAATCAGAGTGAGACAGGTTTACTGAGCTCCTCATTGCCTGAGCAGGTGCATGGCAAAGTCCCTGGTGAGAAAATAATTGAAAGCTGTCCACCTTTAAATTTTGTTTTCTAGGACAATGTTGTCATGCCACTGTCTTGCATTACAACATTGTTCCATGACAATCCTGAAGACAAGAATGTAAATGCCCAGGGTGTCCTCCCAGAATAGAAACAACAAATGGTCTGGTAGCACTTTATAGACTAACAAAACATGTAGATGGTATCATGAGCTTTCATGGGCACAGCCCACTTCTTCAGATGACCGGAGTTATGAGTTTGGGATGTGTACACCCGAAATAAATAGGAGAGGGGAGGGAAGAAAAAGAGAGGGAGGGAGGGTGGGAGACAGACATAGCATCAGTAAGTATCTGAAGATTGGCTAGTTAAATCGAAGCAGATAAAAATCAAAGTCAATAGATATACTCCCATGTCAGGAAGGATAAAACACAGAGAGCTGTTTGCACCTTCAATGGTTGTTAAATTGGTGGTGTCCCAACCAACTTTCATCTATAAACTGTACCTATAAAATGATGGGGTCTAAATTAGCTGTTACCATCCAAGAAAGAGACCTCAGAGTCACTGTGGATAGTTTTCTGAGACCATTCACTAAAATGTGTAGCCACAGTCAAAAAAGTAAACAGAATATTGGGAATCATTAAGAAAGATAGATAATAAGTCAGAAAATATCATATTGTCTCTATATAAATCCTTCCGTATGCCCACATCTTGAATACTGTGTGCAGATGTGGTTTTCCTATCTCAAAAAAAAGATATACTGGAATTGGAAAAGGTTCAGAAAAGGGTAACAAAAATGAATATAGCTATGGAACAGCTTCCTTATGAGGGGAGATAAATAAAATTGGGACTTTTCAGCTTGGAAAAGAGAAGATTTGATGGGAAGGTAGGGGTGGAGGGACTAGATGGACCTTTACTGTGACCTAACATGACCATTCTTATTTACACCTTGTCACTCACCTGCCTCTAATAAGAGGGAGACTTGCTTGAGATTAACTGGATGTCAATTTCCTCAGACCAGGAGTCAGTGAAGCATCACACTCCATTAGGCTAGGCATCTCTTACTTTGTTTTGTAGGTTAACAATAGGTTCACCCCCAATTCCTGAACCTCTTTGAAGCATTCCTGTGTAGTGTTCAGCCCCTTCTTTAACAGGATAACATGCCTTGTGGATAAGGGGTATACATGCTATACCTAGAATTTAGTAAAGCATTTGATACAGTCTCGCATGACAGTCTTATCAATAAACTAGGAAAATACAACATAGATGGTACATAAGGTGGGTGCATAACTGGTTGGATAACCATGCTCAAAGAGTAGTTATAAATGGTTCACAGTAATACTGGAAGGGCATAACAAGTGCGATTCATGGGGATCAGTTTCAGGACCAATTTTGTTCAGTATCTTCTTCATCAATGATTTAGATAATGGCATAGAGAGTACGCTGATAAAGTTAGCAGTTGATTCCAAGCTGGGAGGGTTTGCAAGTATATTGGACAAAAGGGTCATAATTTAAAATGATCTGGACAAACTGCAGAAATGGTCTCAGATAAATAGGATGAAGTTTAATAAGGACAAATGCAAGTATTCCACTTAGGGAGGAACAATCAGTTTCACACATACAAAATGGGAAGTGACTGTCTAGGAAGGACTACTGCAGAAAAGGATTTAGGGGTCATAAGTGGACCATAAGCTAAATATAAGTCAACATTATGGCTGTGTCTACATTGGCAAGATTTTGCGCAAAATCTTGCCACCTGTCTACACTGGCTGCGAGTACTTGCGCAAGAACACTCACGTTCTAATGTAGGAAATCAGTGCTTCTTGCGCAAATACTCTGATGCTCCCGCTCAGGGATAAGCCCTCTTGTGCATCTTTTCTTGCGCAAGAGTCCAATGTAGACAGGCAATATTAAATTCTTGCGCAAGAAAGCCTGATGGCTAAAATGGCCATTGGAGCTTTCTTGCGCAAGAGAACGTCTACACTGGCACGGATGCTTTTGCGCAAAAGCACATCACTTGCGCAAAGGCACATGCCAGTGTAGACACTCTCTTGTGCAAATACTTTAATGCAAAAACTCTTGCGTTAAAAGTATTTGCGCAAAATCATGCCAGTGTAGACGTAGCCTATTCTGTTGCAAAAAAAAAAAAAAAAAAAAAAAAACATTATTTTGGGGTGCATTCACAGGAGTGTCCTGAGCAAGATACGAGAAGTATCTCTTCTGCACTGATTAGGCCTCAAATGGAGTTCAGTTCTGGGCACTACATTTCAGGGAAGATATAGAGAAATTGGAGAAGGTTCAGAGAAGAGCAACAAAAATGATTAAATGTCAAGAAAACATGACCTATAAGGGAAGACTGAAAGAATTGGTTTGTTTAGTTTGGAAAAGAGAAGACTGAAAGAGGACATAACAGCTTTCAAATGTTTAAAAGGGTGTTACAAGGAGGAGGAAGAAAAATTATTCTCCTTAACATCTGATGATAGAACAAGAAGCAATAGTCTTTAATTGCAGCAAGGAAAGTTCAGGTTGGACATTAGGAAAACTTCCTGTCAGGGTGGTTAGGCACTAGAATAAATCTCCATCATTGGAGGTATTTAAAAGCAGGTTAGATAAACATCTATTAGGGATTAGGTAGATCAGGAGTCGGCAACCTACGGTACGTGTGCCATAAGTGGCATTCGAGCTGATTTTCAGTAGCTCAGCCCTGCTCTCAGCAAAAAATGAGGTTTACAGGATTTTGCACAGAGCGGGGGTTTTCTGACAAATGGCCCTGTCTACACAGGACTTTTTGTCACAAAAACCTCTTCCGCAAAAAGGCTCAGAAGACAATATGCAAATGAGAGCACAAGATTTCATTTGCATTTCCTCTTCTGACAAACTGCCGCAGTGTAGACGTAGCATTATTGACAACACCTCATTGGGATTGCCAGAAAACAAGCTGGGCTGAGGGAGACCTCTCCCCTCCATGTTATTGAATACCTGTTGGCTTAGGATTTTTAATCTAAATAGCTGCTTCAACATCTCCATATAAAAGTGAATCAATGTTCTTCTTTTACTTAGTTTCAGAGTCATATAGTTGCCATAGGAACCACAAATCTCCATCATAACCCAGAAAAGCACCAATGTTCGGTCCCCTTCCACAGATGGAAGCACAATAATCAACCAACCACGTGGGTTTTGATGTGCAGCCGTTTGGCTGCATTCTCACCCTCTCACCTTTTCTCCCCAAAGTCCCTTCCACCCCCAAACTCCTTCTTGTACTCTCACCCCACACCCTTTCTTGCCACCAAACTCCCCTCCAGGCCCTGTCCTCCTCACCCCCTCCTTCAACCCACCTCCTACCCAGGTCCTGCACCCCCATCTCTATCCCACTCTCTGGCGGTCCTGTCCTGCCCCTGGTGGGCCACTGCAGCTATATTTACCTGTGCCTCTGCAAGTACAGGTGATCACAGTTCCCATCAGACCTCCTATCTAAAGTTGTGTTATCTCACCCAAAGTCTTTTGCAGAATCTTCCAATGAGCTGGGCAGAGCTCATTATTTTAGTTAATGTAAGCACTCTCTCCTTTTACTTCCTAAATGCAGGATAGAAAGCTGTCTCTATGTCTTCTATTTATAATACCAATGAAAATTTCACATAATTTTGACATTTGAAAAAGGTGTAAGAGCTCTAGTTTATATAATATCTGTAACTGTGTAAATATTCTACCACATATTATGTCTTTCTTATGTTATGAAGTTAATTTTAACTCTATTTTTTGCCCTCAAGTATATCTTATGGCAGCTAGTTCCCCAGGTTAGTTATGCACTGTGTAAAAAGTATTTCCTATTATCTGTTTCAAATTTCTTGCCTTGCAATGTCTTTGTCTTCATTGACTTGTATAAATCAAGGATAAAGTAGGGCACCCATTTTACCTTCTCTGTCTGAATGATTTTGTTTGCTTCTATCATATTCCCTCTTATTCATTTACTTTCTAAAAGAAGCTGTCCTATCCCTTTAGTCTTTTCTTATATGAAAACATGCCCACCACATCTAATCATTTGCAAAGAATGAGTCTCCTTCTTCTCTACATTGTATATTTTAAGATAGAGTAACCAGAACTGAACACAGTATTTCAGCTGATTGTGATCCATTGATTTGCAACAATGGTGTTGTCATATTTTCTGTCTCATTCTTTAGACATTCAACATTTTGTTTTTGTTTTGGTTTTTTTTACCACTGTTGCACACTGAGCAACGATCTTCACTGAAATGTCCACAATGATCCCCATGCCTTTCCCTGGGGTAGCCACTGTTAATTTAGAACTGTGCAATGTAAATGAGTAATTCAAACTATTCCTCCTAATGTGAAATTTGCCTCATATTTGTCATTGTCAGGGGGCGTTTGCTCATCTCCCTTTGAGGGAAACGTCAGGCCCTCTGCAACTCCTTAAACTGTACTCAACCCCTTGTTCTCAGGGCAGCGTAACCTAATGGCCAAAGTCTATAGTAATGCCCACCCCCCCTTGTCAGGTCAGTGTGGCCTAATAGCATGCATCAGTGGTGCTACCCCTCTCTCTCTCAGGGTGACGAGGCCTAATGGCCAAGGTCAGTAGTCACTCCTCTCCCTCAGGGCAGTGTAGCATCACAGCCCGAGTCCATTATCATACTCCTCTCCTTCTTGGGGCAGTGTGGCCTAAGAGCCAGAGGCAGTAACCATGTCCCTCTCTCTTGGAGCAGCATGGCCTGATAGCCTGAGTCCATTTTCATGCCCCTCTTGCTCTCATTGGGCAGTACGGTCTAATGGCCAAAGGAACCAATATGATTCCCTGTGTGGTTAAGGTAGTATGGCCTAATGGCCAAAAAGTCAATACAATTTCCTCCATGGTCAGGATAGTACAGCCCACAGTCAAAGAGTCAATACAATTCCTCCTGTGGTCAGACTAGTACAGCCTAGTAGCCAGTGTCAGAACAATAAGCGGAGATCCCCTGTATGTGGTTAGTGAGGAACCTGGGCCCTCTCTCTCCACTGGATCCCAGCCCATGGCCCTATCAGAAGGGGAGTGGTTCACTGCTAGCTCAGTGGGCCTCAGCGGCCACAGAGTGGGAGAATGTGGAGGAGCAGGAGCGGCAGCAGGAGCAGGAGCTGGGGGGCAGCTGCTGAACCACTCAATGGCAGCCACCAGGTAGTTGACGGCGGCGGTGTATGCCATGCACATGCTCCAGGCCTGCTGCAACAGCTCCTTCCAGGTGGTGTAGCATAGTTCCAGGTGGCATCCAACCTGCAGTCCTGCTGCTCCACAGACTGTGGCAGGGCATGCAGGCAGGCAATGTGTTCCCTTTCTAGGTCTTCCCGTGGTATATTGTATCTTTAAATTAATGGAGTTGTGCCAGAAATGGACTTGGGCCCCATATATTTTGAAGCATTGCTTTTCTGCCCAGTGCCTCCCTCTAGAATACTAGAAGTCAAACTCTTATTATAGGCCAGGTCTGCTAACAGTTCATTGTAATCCTTTGGCTGGAAAGTTTTCCTTTCATGCTCAGTGACAGAGGAAATAATCTTCTGCATTTATGTTTCTGACTATTCTTTCATGCCATTTATACATTGCTATTTAAATGCTGTAATTAATTGCATTACAATTAAGTGACAAGTGCATATGGGTAAGCACTGGCCTCTGCAATATGGATTTAGAACAGACACATGTTACATAGACCCAGTCCTGTTAACGACTTATGAAGATTCTCTCTTTGCCCAGGTGGTAGGGGCAAGAGCTCATAGGGGCAGGAGGATATGAGTTCTGTCTACACTGAAGTTCTGAGCACTCAAGGCATACAACTTAAAGTGATGACCTGAAGTCCTAGGGGCTTGCTTATACTGCACACAATTGAAATGAACACATGCAAAACTCATAGGAATGGTGAACATAAAATTCAGGGCTGTAGTAAAGCTCCCACAGGAGGTGCAGGAAGGAGTCTGATGTAAATGCCTAGGTGAGGTTTTAGCATAAAAAACTCTCCCCTCTAGAAAAAAAACTATGCCAAAGGGGTGGACACAGGGTTGGCCACCAAAACCATCTGCTGGCAATTCACCTACATTAGCAGAAATCTTCAGCCAATGTCTTAAAATGGTTTTCAATCCTGTTGGCACCACTAGAGCATTTCAAAGAAGACTTTGTTCAGCTCCTCAGTCCTTCCTAGAAGTTTTATTTTACTATGTGCTAACTATCTGTGGCATGTTATAAACAGCTTCTTAAATTCCTCCTGTAAAGTGCTGTTTGTTGGGCTGGCAGTGATCTTTGCCCAGTTTGTGTCAGAGCTGCTTGAAACAGCATGGTTTACAGTCAAAATGTTTGATAGGCTCTGGAAGGTGCATTTGAGCTGTTATGCTCTCCAGAGCTCCTTATTATATGGAATTGTCATGAGGTGGGTATGTCCAGCCCCTTCTGAGGCAGGGCATCGAGCCGATCAGGTTCCGCAATATGTGCTCCACCCCATGAAAGCTACAATTCCCCATACCCACAGGCCTCGCACTACCCCCTTTCTCCTATACAAGAGTCTAGTCTCCGTGGCCACCCCTGTCAGCAGGGCAGTAGGGACCAGTGGCCAAGTCAGCAACAATCCGCTATGCGTGGTGCAATAGGTCCCAGCTGCCTGAATCAACAACAGTCCCCTCGGTGTGGGTCAATACAGCCCAGCAACCCGAGTGTATAACAGCCCCCCATTCATGATTCACGAGGCAGTCGGGCCTGGTGGTCAAGGTCCATAAGGTTTAATAGGATATCTAGCTTTGCGGAAAAGGGAAAACTGGTAGACATGATATACCTAGATTTTGTAAGGCATTTGACACGGTCTCGCGTGATCTTCTTATCAATAAACTAGGGATATACAACCTAGATGGGGGTACTATAAGGTGGGTGCATGTTGGATAACCATTCTCAGAGAGTAGTTATTAGTGGTTCACAATCATGCTGGAAGGGCATAATGAGTAGAGTTCTGCAGAGGACTATATTGGGACCTGTTCAATGTCTTCATCAACAATTTAGATGATGAACATGATTCTGGGCTGCATTAACAGGACTGTTGTGAGCAAGACACAAGAAGTAACTTTTTCTGCTCTAACTCTGCACTGATTAGGCCTCAATTGGAGTATCGTGTCCAGTTCTGGGCACCACATTTCAAGAAAGATTTGGAAAAATTGGAGACGGTCTAGAAAAGAGCAACAAGAATGATTTAAGGTCTAGAGAACATGACCTATGAAGGAAGACTGAAAGAATAGAGCTTGTAGTTTGGAAAGGAGAAGACTGAGAGGGGACATGATAGCAGTTTTCAGGTATCTAAAAGGGTGTTACAAGGAGGAGGGAGAAAAATTATTCTCCTTAGCCTCTGATGATAGGACAAGAAGAAATGGGCTTCAACTACACCAAGAGAGGTTTAGGTTAGACATTAGGAAAAACTTCGTAACTGTCAGGGGGTATGTCTACACTACAAAGTTAATTCGAACTAAAGGACGTTAGTTCGAATTAACTTTGATAGGCGCTACACTAGTGCTCCGCTAGTTCGAACTTAATTCGAACTAGCGGAGGGCTTAGTTCGAACTAGGTAAACCTCATTCCACGAGGATTAAGCCTAGTTCGAACTTAGTAGTTCGAATTAAGGGGTGTGTAGCCCCTTAATTCGAACTAGTGGGAGGTTAGCCCTCCCCAGCTTTCCCTGGAGGGCACTCTGGCCAACACCAGGGAAACTCGAATGCCCCCCTCCCGGCCCCGGACCCCTTAAAGGGGCACAGGCTGGCTACGGTGCCCGTGCCAGGTGCAAGCCTGCTAGCACCCAGCTAGCAGACCCTGCACCTGGCACGGCACAGAGCCACCCACCCGATGCCCCCCAGCCCTCCCTCTCTTCCCGGGACAAGGCTGGCGGCTCCCGGGAGCTTGCCCGGGACCGCAAGAGGCGGGCACCTGCCTGGTCTAGTGCGGACATCGTGGACCTCGTCCATGACCTCCGCACTAGGCACAGGAAAGTGGCCGTCTAGGGCAGGAGAGCTGCCAGCCTGGCCACCCAGGAGCAGGTGTGCATGAAAATCAAGGGGGTCCACTGAGACCCCCGACCCTGAGCTTACAATGGCCATACTGGGTCAGACCAGAGGTCCATCTAGCCCAGTAGCCTGTCTGCCAACAGTGGCCAACCCTGGGGACCCTGGAGGGGATGGACCGAAGACAGTGACCAAGCCATTTGCCTTGTGCCATCCCTCTCCAGCCTTCCACAAACCTTGGGCGGGGACACCACTCCTACCCCCTGACTAATACCACTCCATGGACCCAGCCTCCATGACTTGATCTCACTTCCCTATAAACTCTGTTCTAGTTCTAGCCTTCACAGCCTCCTGCAGCAAGGAGTTCCACAGGTTGACTCTTTGCTTTGTGAAGAACAACTTTCTGTTACTACTTTGAAGCCTGCTACCCATTCCTTTCCTTTGGTGTCCTCTAGTCCTTCTATTATGGGAAATAATGAAGAACTTTTCTTTATGCACCCTCTCCATCCCACTCATGCTTTTATAGATCTCTATCCTGTCCCCCCTCCATCTCCTCTTTTCTAAGCTGAGAAGTCCCAGTCTCTTTAGCCTCTCTTCATATGGGACCTGTTCCAAACCTCTGATCATTTTAGTTGCCCTCCCCTCTGCCACCCTCTCTCTTCCCCTCTCCCACCTCCTTTTCCCAGTCTCCCCGAGTTTTGTTCAATAAAGAGAGATTCTATTTTTGACCACACATTTTCTTTATGTTGTACATCAGGAAGGGGGGCTAGGGAAGGGTAAGTGGAAGGAGGTGAGGGAGGAATGGGGTACGAGCTCCCGATGAGGAGGACTGGGCTGGCTCTGCAGGCTTCTGGGGGTGGAAGCTCTCCTGCAGCCCCCCAATTGCTCCCTCTCCCCAGATGGCAGCCTGCGGCAAGTGCAGCCGGTCTGATGGCCGAGTGCTGTGATGTGCCCAGTGTGGGCACTCAGGGCACTCCAAGCCAGGACTGCTTTGCAAGCGGGGCACCCCTGAGAACTGTCTGTCCGGGGTGGGGGTCGGGTCCCTTTAAGCACAGCCCTCGGCTAGCCTGAGACAGCAGCTCCACGCTCTAAGTCCTCATCTGATGCCCTGCCGGCACTGCTTCCAGCCATCTTTAACCGGTTCAGGGTCCACTTAATGTGGACATGCTAGTTCGAATTAGCAAAACGCTAATTTGAACTAGTTTTTTAGTCTGGATGCGTTAGTTCAAATTAGCTTAGTTCGAATTAACTAATTCGAACTAAGTTAGTTTGAATTAGCGCTGTAGTGTAGACATACCCAGGGTGGTTAAACACTGGAATAAATTGCCCAGGGAGGTTGTGGAATCTCCATCACTGGAGATATTTGGACAGGTTGGACAGACTTCTATCATGGATGGTCTACACAGTGCTTGGTCCAGCCATGAGGGCAGGGGACTGGACTTGATGATCTCTCAAAGTCCCTTCAAGTTCTAGGATTCTATAACAATCCCCTATGCGAGGGGCAATAGGGCCCAGCAGCCCAAGTCTATAACAGCTCCCATTTCATGAGGCATAAGGAGAGTGGGGCAAGGAGATCCAGTGGAGAGGGAAGACCCAGGTCTCCCTACCCCACCCTTATACCCAAATGGGACGCTACTGCTGGGACTATTTACTTCAACTGCCTTGTGAGTCAGGGGCTGTTAGGGTATGTCTACACTACCCTCCTAGTTCGAACTAGGAGGGTAATGTAGGCATACCGCACTTGCCAATGAAGCCCGGGATTTGAATTTCCCGGGCTTCATTTGCATAAGCGGGGAGCCGCCATTTTTAAAATCCGGCTGGTTCAAACCCCGTGCAGCGCGGCTACACGGGGCACGAACTAGGTAGTTCGAACTAGGCTTCCTAGTTCGAACTACCATTACTTCTCATTCCACGAGGAGTAACGGTAGTTCGAACTAGGAAGCCTAGTTCGAACTACCTAGTTCGTGTCCCGTGTAGCCGCGCTGCACGGGGTTCGAACCAGCGGGGTTTTAAAAATGGCGGCTCCCCGCTTATGCAAATGAAGCCCGGGAAATTCAAATCCCGGGCTTCATTTGCAAGTGCGGAATGTCTACATTACCCTCCTAGTTCGAACTAGCAGGGTAGTGTAGACATACCCTATGTGATTAACTTCAATTCAACAAATGAAAGCAATCGCAAGTGATGAAGATTAAAAGCAGCAGTTCAACCAGCTTAGAAACAGCAGTTGGAGCTCTACTCTACAAGTCTGTATCCAAGATAATTCATAACTAGCTGTAGACTAGAACAATAGTTGCAACAGTGACTCATTCTTTTACTACTCCCAGGTCCTTCTGATCAATAGGAAGATATCAACACATGGGGACATCAGCTAAGCCACATATATATCTCCAGATGAATTGAGCTGTGTATGTTTCGTCCTGTAGTACATCATCGACAGCCTAAACTGGGCAACCAGCCATGAGGGATAATCCCAGCCAAGATAGAACGAATAACAGCACCACAGGAGAGCTGTTGAGATGTGTTCAGAGCCCAGGGAAACCTGTTGTGGGATTTCCAGGGCTAATGGCAAAATGTAATAAGTACATTCCTTGCTGGGTCTGTGGCTGAGATGAGTGGAAAGGAAAAGCCACCCAGCAATACTTTGACAACAGAAGCACAGGCTAAGACACTCAGGGAAGTAGAAAATCACACTGGATGTTTCAGGAATTGGATAATAGTGGCTCTGTCTGGCCTAGAAAACATGGGAATCCCAATACATGTGCTGCTATGTCTGAACCTTAGTGTAACAGATGGATACACCAGCTCCCAAAATACAGTAAGGCTCCCCGCAGAAAGCAGAGGTATACCACCCACTTTCTCTCATGCACAGACGGTGGGGGGGACCAAGAGCTTTGCCGGGCCCCTAGGCAAAGTTGGGGAGCTGACTGTGCACTCCTTGAAGGGGTGATGCCTTGGGCAGAAGGGGTAGGGTGGGGGGCAGCCTCAGTGCTGCACAGAGTGCGCCACTCTGCACCCCTCAAGGCTCTTTTGAATCGCCAAGCCCCAAGGCAATTTCCCCTCCACCTCCCTGTTAGCAGGCTTGTGCACAGATGATCGGCTCGCTTTGTCATGAGGCAGAAAGGCAAAGCTGTTTGAGACCACTGAAGAGTATTGCCAGGCAGGAAAACCCAGGCCTGTGGAGAATCAGGAGACACGGCATCCCATGCCAACAGAAGAGCAGTGTCTTAAATTCAGGAATAAGGGATCTTCCGGAAAAGGCTTTATTTTCCGAAAGATCCCGTCTAGACTGGCGCTTTTCTCCGGCAAAGCCCCGAGCCGGAAAAAAGCGGCAGCCATGTTCATGCAAATGCCGCAGGGGATATTTAAATCCCCCGCGGCATTTGCAATTCCGACTTGTCTCATTAGCATCCCTTTTCCGGAAAAGGGTGCCAATGTAGACACAGCCATGGTGTTTGTGAAATGGGATAGAAAAAGCAGGGCAAAGCCCCTTCTGCTGTTTGAGCTCAGGTATGTTTCACTGGCTTAACTGAGCACTCAAACATTGGTGAACACATCTAAAGCTTCAGGGACCAAATCATTTATACTAAACCTTCCCCCCATCCCCAGTTTTTACCTTGTCTTTTTGCCCTTTCTGGTCATTTCCAGAAAATCAGACTGAATAATTGAATCATCCACTAAATCAAAGAGAACAGCAACATTTTTCCCTGAAGCAGAAGGAGAACGAGCTCAAGGAAACCCCAGAACAACTGTGGACGTTGAATAGTCCTGCTGCACTATTCCAACAACGTGGTTGTATCAGGCCATGAGACTTCCCCACTCATGATGTGGCTGTGGGTAACCTGACCAGCAACTGGTGTCAGTTAAAGTGATCAGAATGGGCTTCATAGAAATAAAGAAGCTTCCCACAGTTCTTCCCAAAGGGCTAAGCCTCATGATTTGTATGCATGACTGTATGACATGGGCTCCAGCCAAGTGCCAGCATGACCTATAGCATCTTAGGGATAAATGTTCCGCTCAAGAGAATGGTGCACAGTGGATTAAGCATTGCCCGTAGTTGTCCATTTTTCCCCAACTTGCTAAGAACTCTGACCATGTTGTCGCTTTTTAATGTTATTTTCCTTTTACAACTTTATCTAACATCCTCTCCATCTCTGGTGCCAATACACAGAGTGCTGCTGTCAGCTGATCAGTGGAAGGGGGGATTAATCAGTCAAAATTCTGGATTCATTTTCTTCACTCGCCAAGTGGTGGACTCAGGTAAAGAGACACAAATCTGTTCCTGTAGTGACTAGACTAGAGCAAAGGGCAGCACTCCCAGGTCCCATAACTGGTGCAACCCACAACTGATGTGTGAGCTAACCTAAGTCACTGTATATCCTGAGCCTCCATTTCCCTGTCAGTGAAATAGGAAACTGATCGCCACCCCCTGGGAGCTGGGCAAATTTAACTCATTGGTATTTGTCAAGCACCTTGAGATCTGACTGGATGGAAAGTGCACCGTACTATTAGTATTAACATTGGGTGTATCCTCTATTGGGGGGTCTATACCCTACTTTTCAGATGAATTGATTCAGTAATATAAGCTGGTCTCTTCCTTCTCTTGCTCCTATGACCCATGAGCATTGCTTTGCTCCTCTTTTGAACCCAGGCCCTTTTTGCCGTATCTGAGCCTAACTGGGGCTGGCTGAGAAAAATCCCAGGAACGGAGAAAAATTCAACTGCAGTTGAAACTGCTCTGGAAGAACAGGCCCACCTCTTGTCTACCTCACCTAGCTGCAGAGGCCCTCATGCTGCAAGGGGGAGTGGAGTTTTGCATCACAAGTCGTCCACACAGGCATCTCCTCCCCCAGGATCAATGCCAATCAAGCGGTCTCATGCTGCAGTTAGCTGATAATAATACCAACATTTCTGCCTGTGTCACTAGCAATAATTACCTAAGCATTATCTGCTTCCACGCTTTATCAGGTTGTTCCTATGTCTGCCGAAGTCTGGCAGGAAGCAGCTCTCCAATAGACAAACTTCATAGAACACTGTCTGCTCTTTCACTGAGATTGTCTCTGTGTTGCACTTTTTCAGTGTCAGGCTCTTCCACCTCTACCAATGACTCTCTCCCCCAGTTCTCCCCACCTGTCATAGTCTGTATGAGATGGCAAATTCATCACTGTGGCAACTATGTTCACAATATAGTAGCATTATGTCTATACAACTTTTAAGTGCTAGAGATTTCACAGAACTTTTCAGAAATTGTCTGGGGGCAAAAATTATTTTTCCAGATAAAAGCCTCCCAAAGGAAGATAAATTCTGTCTTTTCTGCACACGTTTGTTTCTCTCACTTTCCTCCCCATCTTTTTCCTCCCCTTTCTTTTCCCACTCCTCTTTTCCAGTGTATCTCAGGTTGCACACTGAAAACAGATTGGGTAGTTTTCAGCAAGAAGTCCCATTAACCTGGCAAGTATTTGACACATGTTAAACCACTAGCTAACAGTGTCTCAGCTAGGTCTCAGGGGTTCATTGAACCACATCAACTCTTCCAGTTAAATTAGCCAGATACAATTAGGCTGTGTCTAGACTGGCAAGTTTTTCCGCAAAAGCAGGTGCTTTTGCGGAAAAACTTGCCAGCTGTCTACACTGGCCACTTGAATTTCCGCAAGAACACTGACGATCTCATGTAAGATTGTCAGTGTTCTTGTGGAAATGCTATGCTGCTCTTGTTCGGACAAAAGCCCTCTTGCGCAAATGTTTTTGCACAAGAGGGCCAGTGTAGACAACGTGGTATTGTTTTGCGCAAAAAAGCCCCAATCGCAAAAATGGCGATCGGGGCTTTCTTGCACAAAACAGCGTCTAGATTGGCATGGACGCTTTTCCGCAAAAAGCGCTTTTGTGGAAAAGCGTCCGTACCAATCTAGACACTCTTTTCTGCAAATGCTTTTAATGGAAAAACTTTTCCGTTAAAAGCATTTGCGGAAAATCATGCCAGTCTAGACGTAGCCTTAGAGTCTAATAGGCAGGCAAAACACCCAGCTCTATAATTCAGAGATTAACCAAGAAAGAGCAAGTGAAAAGAAAGCACACGTCATGCCACAGTGAGGCCAAATGCCTGCAACTCTGCAATGGAAATAAATGCACTCGGGTTTTATTTCAACATATAATTCAGCAAATAACTGTATCTAATAGTATCTGGCAATGGTCTGCAGGTACCTCATGCAGTAATTTTCATAGCAGCCTTTTTCCTATAAGGTTAGTGTGTCCCTGAGTCCTCAAGCAAGTCACTTCATCTCTCTGTGCTTTTGTTTCCCCATCTGTAAAATAGGGATAAAGAAACTGGCCTCCCTTGTAAAGCACTGGGAGAACTAGGGGTGAAAAGATCTCTAAAAGAGGTAATTGCTATCTTCATTCACAAGAAGCAATCATCCCCCACTTGGGTCATCATCACAGTGGTTTTGCTAAAGTTCTGGGGCATGGAAAGCCTTCCAATTATCATGTAAACAGCCTAATAATAAGGTGACCACCTATAGTTACTGTAGAAACATCAGGGCTTTGTAAAGAAGGTTTGCATGGGTGCTGTGTAATCCATCAGTAGCTGTAATGGAACTTCTTCCAAAGTCCACCAAAGAGAGGCAACTTGTAGTAAATAGTTTTATAAGGAGATGTGAAATTACAAACCAACACCATTAATTCACTGATTCTGACACCTAAACAATGTACCATTCTTCTAGCACAGGCTAATCAATCCCAGAGAACATAGGAAGTGCTGCTCTGTGTTACACTGCTCCGTCTAATCCACTGTCTGGGACAAAGACCAGTACAAGCTGCTTGACAGAAAACCTACGCCACTCCGTAATGGAGAATTATGGAGTAACCCGCCCACTGTAAGAGTTTCTTTATAAATCCTTTAGAGACTGGAATACATATGCTCTTTTAATCCTTTCTAAAGTAAGTATGGATGCTCTCATTCCCTTATAAGTGCTTATTCTTTATTTAAATCATATATTCTCTTGGACTCAGTGACCTCTTGTGCATTAAGTATCAGAGGTTAACTGTGTCCTATGTAAAATGATTCCTATTATCTGTTGAAAAGTGTTGCCTTCTATTTCACCAAATGTCTCCTTGTTCTTGATTTATGAACGCAAAAATTGGAGCATCGTCTTTCTTCTCATATCCCTTCTTACTCATCTGCTCTCTAAAGCCCCACTTATTTCAGTCTCTTTCTATGGAAGTCTCTCCAAGCCTATAATGATTTTTATTACCCTTTGTGAACCCCATCTATTATGCTGGTACCAAATAGCATTTTATTGCTCCCACAGATAGACTGACCATTAGACCCCATCATTCCTATAACCCTTTTATTTCTCCAGTGTGTAGAGAGAAAACTTCTGTCCTTGGATGAACATGAATGATGCTTATTGAATTCAGTGAAAGCCACATGTGGATTCTTAAGGGACGTTTAAGCATAGTCAGAATAAACACTTGCAAACTAGGACCTCACAAAGGCCATGTCTATCAGTGAGAGTTCCCACACTGACATAATAAAACCACCTAAACGAGCACCAGTTTCTATGTCTGTGGGAAAAGCTCTGTGTATGTGAATGCTGATGGCAACAAAACTTATGTCAATCAATTTTTTTTCACACCCCAAGCAACATATGTTTGGCTGACATAAGTGGTAGTGTAGACATGGCTTAACCAATATGCTTTCAAATGAGCACTGAGTCAATTTAATCTCATGCTTGTCAATTTCATGATTACATACTCTTTAATTACAAGCATTAACCTCGCACTCCCACAGTTTTTCTATGTTGTAAATACCAACAGATTATTGGAAGCTTCTTTATTAGGGTTTATTGGCTGCAGCATAGTATAAATATACTTCTGTGAGATAAACCTCAACTCAATTGTGTCTTTGAAAGAGATTATTTCAGTAATAAAAAAAATCTAAAATCCACTGTGGTTTAACTACAGCTAAACTCCAATAGTATTCAAATTACACTTATTCCAAAAGACCCGGTAAGCTGTCTCTAAAGCTCAGGAAGAGTAATAGATTACTGTCACGTTCAAGGTCCCTATCTTCAAGGCTCTCAACTCAAAGCTTCACAATGAAGACCATGGTCAACAATTCTGCTCTTGTTGCACAAGGAACTCTCTCCAATAAGGATAAAGCTGGTCTGGCAATGAACTCTCATCGGAAATAGGGAACATCAAAAGCCTTGCCATCTTCCATTCCAAGCCCTCAGTGGACTTCCACTTGCCTTCTCCAGTATAAACCCACAGCAGCATCTATAGAAAGATGAAAGACAAGCCCAGCCAATCAGCAACCATGCTTCAGCCACATTCAGGATCAGGTGCAGAGGCTGAAGAGTTCCCAGGAAAAACTCCACATCCAGACCTTTCTCTCAGGGCAGTTTGTTTCTTTAATCATAAAACTTAGGCAAAATAGAGCAGTTCCTCTCTCCCCTGCTACAGCTCACAGAGCCTTTCCTCTGTCTATCAGTGCTGAAGCAGGACACACCCTTTCCTCCAACTCCCAGAACACATCCCTCCTGCAGCTCCTCATGCAACCCAGAAGCCTCCTTTCTAAGACTTCTCAGTTGGGTGTGATAACAGAACAGGGCTCTGTTTGATGGGCAGACTACCCTGTAGTAATGTTCTTCTCCTTGTTGATATTGATTATTAGTATTGTGGTAGTGCCCTGGCATGACCAGGATGCCCCCCACTCTGTGTCAGGCACTGTACAAACACAGAGGAAATAAACACTCTCTGCCCTAAAGAGCTTGCAATCTATTGAGTGCCCTCTCACACAGCTCTCAGAAGGCATGGTGAATGCAGATTGGCATGAGAAGATTTTATCAGACAGGAAATGCACCTTAACTCTATGGATGCACAGCTAAGCCTCGCCACCACTTCAATCTTTACTGGAGCTACACTATTTATACTCCTACTTGCGCTCATTGAGCCAGTGAGCTGGGAATTACACGCCTAGCTCACAGACAAGACATAGTTCCCTTTCTGTTCGACTAGGAAAACTTCAGCATGTGGGCCTCAGTTTGGGTATGTGTAAGCTCTGACTATGGGAGACTATTGTTGGGTCTCCTCTGGTTTATAGTCCACAAATTTAGACTGGAGTCCAAGATCCAAGAGGCTGATTTTTATACTAAGATCAATGAATCAAAATCCAAGTATAAAATGAAGCCTAAAATGGTGGTGTGTCCCAACGAAACATAAAGACTATAACTGTGTATAGAATAAAGCAGTCTGAAAAGTGTACTCAATTCCAAATGATCTGATGGCCCCTCTATATAGCTCTGACAGAAAACTAATTAAAAACTTGTACTGGCTAGAGTATTAGTCGCAACAATGTATCAGCTTTTGTCTGCCCTAAAATTCTTCTTTTTAATTAAAAAAAAAAAAAAACAGCACCTCACAAGAAATGCCCCTTAATTTCAGCTGATACCAGAGGAGATAATGAAATCTTTAGTTACTGAATTAATACATTGTACATGGCTCACAACCACACATGTTTCCTCGAAACAATAAGGCTGTGACTTTTCATGTACCAATTTGGGAACTAGCTTAATTCTCAACCGTTATTCGGAAAATCATCTTCCTGCCTTTAAATTTGAGAGGTACAAAGAAAACTTTTTTTATCTGGATTTGTCATCCTGCAAATTTTATTCCATCTCTAAACATAAAATCATCCTGCAACCTGCAGATTTGGCCACTGGCAGAAATAAATAGTTTCTGAAAGGCTGAAGCACAGTAGCAGTCGGTTAATTAGGAAAATCTGACACTAGCTGAGAAAACATGCTCTGCAGGCAAAATGTTTTGCAGAGAGGATGAAGGCCACACATCTGGCAGAAGGAAGTCAGCAAGTTGTATAGTATTTGTCTGCAAGAAAGCACCTGGAAGACTCTAATTTGCAGGCTAAATTCAATCTGCATCCTTGTATGGAGTATAGCTAATAGCTAATATGCATTGTCATAAACCCATGCCTTCTATAATCCACACAAATTAATGTGGGTTTCTCTCTGTCACTCAGGAGATATTTATGAGAACTTTTGTTTTTCAAAACATCACTCTTGTGCTAACGGTGCAGCAGTACTGTCACTGCACTGTGACGCATCATCACAGGAAAGGAAATAGTCAAAGTGAGGGAACAGTGTGCATGTTTTGGTGCTTTTTCCTGTTGTTGTATGGGGTTTATCCTGCCCTCTGGAGAGAGCTTGAAAAACTATAATTTTTCCTAGTAGTAGGCCAAAGGCATGCAGTCTTAAGCACATGAACACAGAACTGCTGACCCCTAGGACACAGGAATCAGATCATGGTCTAAAAAGTGTGATTTTTATTAACAAAACAAAGAAAATATACTTGTTGAAACATTACTTGGTTGCTATGTGTTATAGAGCAACTGAACAAAAGTAAGATTAAAACACAGAGAATTTCTTCCCTGGGATTCACTCTAGAAAATTACAGTGTAAGGGGGTAACGACATGTGCTCAGCACAGGGAAGTCCAACAAATCCAAAACTAAAGAAAATAACCTGATCACATCTGACTAAATATTCCCTGTTCTATTCACATATCTCTTGTTCCAAGTGTTAGTGATTCCCTAGGCATGAATGCTGCTGGATACTCCATGCCTGGGTTCCTGGCTTAATTCATGTCTCCCAGCTTTGCTTTGGTCACCCAGACTGCTCATTAAAAGTGCTGTCATATGGATGGAAATTGGGTAAATATTGCATTTTATTAATATCAGCAGAACTGACTTAAATGGGACCTGCATGTTGTGTAGTATTGCCTTAATCTTTGTATTCGTGCCTGTCAGTGTAAAAGAGGCTATTTGCATATATTTACATATTTATTTGCATGTATATGCAACCACATTTAAGTTGCAGCCCTTGGCATGTGCTGTGAGTATTATTGTGGCCCCTGGAGCTTCCAAAGTTGAGTAGACCTGACCTAGAGTCCGTAGTGTCCTCCTCCAGACGCAGGTTCCTCAAGGCCTCAGGCCTAATGAGTTCCAGCAAAGGAGCTGCTGCCAGCTGCCAAGGTGGGCTGCAGCACTGCTCGGCCAGTCCCCACTCAGAAAAGCTTCACAACAACAGGATGCAGGGTTCTAGACCCATCACCAAATTCCCAGTGAAAATAAAGGTCATTTTTGTCCCATAGGCCAGTCTCACTTAGTTCCATTTCATGGCTTGTCCCTATGTATTTCTGTATGGTTGGATTTAATGACTGGGTTAAAAAATAGCAGACCCTTCATAGCGGCTCATGATGAAGGAAGCAGAAAGCAGCCAGCTGAACTTTCTGGTCCCAACAACCCAAGCCACTTTTGTACTTGTGAAGTGAGCAAAATTGATCTGGTAGCAACTGAGAGAAAAATATGGACCATCAAGATGTCTTGTACAGGATTTTACTTTGCAAGGTATATATGCTCTTTATAAATACTCCATGACTATAAATACAAGGTAAAAATCCCTCTCTCCAGATGTAAGTGAGTCTAATGTGGTAGTAAACATAATAATCCAACAACTAACAGCCCCAGTTAATTCCTTTTGCAATTTCTAGGGGCTTGAGAAGCTTTTATCTAGCAGGCTACATCCATTCGAGGCAATTTCCATGTTATTCAAGCCAGCAAATTGCCTGTTTTTATCTGTCTTTAATGCAAATCTTTCTAATTTTAACACAGCTGCAATTTTATAAAGTCATTAGTGTTAACTAATAGATAAGACTATTCCCCTATTCACGATATTAGCTTCAGTTGAGATGAAGAAGACAGAACTAACATACAATTTTATGTTTTAAGCAGGAAATTCTTCAGAAGCATTGCAAATAAAGGCAAGAAAGGGATTTGGGTTTCCTTGGCTCATAAGAGGAACTGCAGAGCAAAGTATCCCTGCGAAATTCTGTGGGACTTAAGCAATTTCAGAAGATGTGCAATTAGTTGCCACCAAAATATTTTGCATTCCTTGATTTGTTTATACACCGTTGGAAACAGAATCCGCTGGGGAAGATGGATGCTTAGAGATATATTACTGCAGGAGGGAGGGGGATAAAGGGTTGGGGAGAGGTTTCAAACTGCAATGAAAGAAATAACAGCCAATCTTTCTTGCTTGGTTTCTTTGATGTGAAAGTTGAGCCCCGCCAGCAATGACGCACACTGTGAAATCTTGCCAGGACAAGTGAGGCTGAACTTAGGAATGGAATAGTAGAATCAGGCAAAATCTCAGGGCACAATGTGACCCAGAAATGGGCAACTGTTATTGTATTTGGAGAGCTCACTAGCTCCTGTGTTCTTTACTGCCCACTTGACACCTTCCCCTCACAGTCAGGTTGTGTTCCACTAGTGAACGTGATCAGAGGGTCTCCAAGGCCCAAGGAACTATAAAGCAGTGTTTCTCAATCTTTTTTTATAAAGTACCCCTTTTAAAAGAAAATTGTAAGTACCTCCAGTACCTACATTTTTTTTTGTCTACCATTGCAATACATTTGTTTAAACAACTTAACCGTAGCCGGGCGCGTGATGAAATTTTTGGGTGTAAAAAGTACAAAAATAATAAAATGCTGTAAAACTTTAAACAACAATTCAGTTTTCTCCAAATTTCAGTTGTGTTGATATATGCTCCAGACTTCTCTTGAGTACCCCTAAGGGTACTTGTTCCACTGGCTGAGAAACACTGGCATAGAGCACCTGTGCTGCAGAAAGACAATGATTTCTGTGTAAGGAGAGAAGGTGCATAAATGGGTTCACCAAGTTCCAGGTGTCAGGTCAAGTTCATGCCCCTCAGCATCTGAACCAGGAGTCTTTCTACACACTGAGCCCTTGTGCAATCTCAGCCATCAGAGGGAATGGTTCATGAGCTACCATTCTGTCCATATGAGGAACGCTGCACTTTGGGCACATGTAGATGCCTACACCGCTCCGTTATTGTTCAGGGGCATCCCTGCAAGCCCATTCGAGAAGTTACCCTGGATGGCATCCTGGTGAGTTCCCTAGTTCACATTTACAATGTGAGGACTGGTTACTGGAAGGCACTGAGTCCTCCAAACTACTGTTGTGCAGAAATGCAGCTGCATCCAAAACAAAATGCTGAAGCAAAACCCCCGGCCTACACAAAGCACTACCAGACAAATGTCATCAACAGACACATGAGAGGACGTTAACCCAAGTTTCACCCGTTTCCATCACTTTAATCAAGAGGTGCTAGAGCCACCTTTTCCTCTTAGCCATCAGACTGACATCTGGTTGGCATGGTGATGGGACACCCGAGAAAAACTCAGGTGGCACGAAGAGTTGTGCTTCACAGGTGATGGTCTTCTCTCTGTCTTGGTACTGAAGCAACACTTCCTTTATTTCCAGGAACCAATAAAGCTTCTGTGGATCTTCCTGCAACAGTAGAGTGGTTGGGCCAGATCTTGCCTTTGCACTCAATGGCACAGATTGCACCCAAATAAATAAATAAATATTTGACAACGTTTAAACCTGACTCAGTCTTGCAGAACAAAAGGCAACATGATGGTGACAGCCCCGCGGACAGCTCTGCAGTGCAAGAGGTGCCACCCACTGCTTTGGGTCAAATGCGGAGCCTCCTCTTCAAAGAAAAAATCAGTGGTGCTGTGGGTGGCTTCTGCAGGATTACGAAGGTGCTTTGCAGGATTGTATGCTCCATTAAACGAGCCCTTAGACTTTGACGGATCGGGGTAAGCTTCCTATTGGAATCAGGCCCCTGTTACGCAACAGGGAGAGAAAACAGAGAAGAGTTTGTGAGGTTCTGAACTTCCACTCAAAGGGTATGTCTACACTACCCCGCTAGTTCGAACTAGCGGGGTAATGTATGCATACCGCACTTGCTAATGAAGCCCGGGATTTGAATTTCCCGGGCTTCATTAGCATAAGCGGGGAGCCGCCATTTTTAAATCCCCGCTGCTTCGAACCCCGTGTAGCGCGGCTACACGGGGCTCGAACTAGGTAGTTCGGACTAGGGTCCTATTCCGAACTACCGTTACTCCTCGTGAAACGAGGAGTACCGGTAGTTCGGAATAGGCACCCTAGTCCGAACTACCTAGTTCGAGCCCCGTGTAGCCGCACTACACGGGGTTCGAAGCAGCGGGGATTTAAAAATGGCGGCTCCCCGCTTATGCTAATGAAGCCCGGGAAATTCAAATCCCGGGCTTCATTAGCAAGTGCGGTATGCATACATTAACCTAGCGGGGTAGTGTAGACATACCCAAAGTCTGTCAGATCTTCAGTCCTGAGCAAACCAAGCAAAAGACTGGGAATGTCAGGTACAGCTACAAGAGACTTGGTCAAGAGCTGGCTCAGGGCTTGACTGACTCTCCCAGTGACTTCTAATCACTCTATAAATGTGTTCTCCCAAAACAGAAGCTTTGCTTCAGGGAGCAGGATGTGGTAAACATGGATCTCAGTCAAAAGGGGGCGGGGCTTTATTCACAGGAGTGGGGTCGTGGGTTGGTGCCTCAGGTTACTTTCTGGTTTTGAGAGGCAGTGGGGCAGCTGCATTCCACTTCTTCACATCTGTCACCCACTGCGTGCTCAGAGTGAGGTGGCAGGAAATTCACTATTCAGCTCAGGGAGGGCCAGGAACTGAAATTTGCATAGGCATGTTGGGCCTCCAGATATTGATATTTACCAGTAGGAATAAATTGGGGCACATGCATGAGAAAGTGGTCGAGGGAGCAGATTCTTTTGCTCAGTTGAGTCCAGTTCAAAATAATATTCCCCAGTCCCCGGACTTCCCTTTAAAAGGGTTTATTTGACATTTTACAGGCTGGAGACTGTAGAAAGCATTACTTGTGTCTGTGATCTGAAGTAACACTCCAGTCCAGGCAGAAGGAAAATACCATGTTCTGCCCACTCCTCACCACCACCACCTTGAGCCAGCACTGTTTTTTATGAGGCAGAAACAAATTGCTGCTAAAAATAGGCAGCAGGTATTGTAGCAACAGCAGCAGCAACCCCAAACAGAAACCAATGCAGAAATGAGTGTTTGGGGACAAACATGAAGAGCCATTACAGCGAGAGAGCACACAGCACCACTCTGTCATTGCAGACATGGAAACACTAAATAGGGATGGTAACTAAGTGTCAGTTCATATATTGACTGACCACACTCAGCAAATGGACCCTCTCCCTCAGCAAGAAGTGTCTTCTAGGCTATGGGACCTAGCAGAGGGCTTGAGCCCACAAGATACTGAATGCTCTTGATACCCACTGAAAACCATGGAAGTTCGCAACAGCGGCTCTCCAGTGCAGCACCTGGTCCAGTGAGTTACTGGCTACCATTAAGGTCAGACAGACCTTGCAAAATACAGGGGACACAATTGCACTCACTCCCCCACCCTGGACTGCAGTATTGCAAAACAGAAATGGAAGTTCAGGGAAGAGGGGCCTGCACAAAGAACAGTCTTACACTGTTTATTGACTGTAGCCGTACTCCGCTGTATTTCTAGTGCAGGCAAATTCCAAAGGCAAGGCCTGCTACCAAATACACCTTAAGCCTGCCTCCCTCAAGCCGTTCAATTGGGAAGTTTGCTGACGCATAAAAACAGATAATTGTAGTGGATTGGAGAGGGACATTTGGTCTCTGAGGACATAAGAATGACCATACTGGGTCAGACCAACAGTCCACCTAGCCCAGTATCCTGTCTGCTGACAGTGGCCAATACCAGGTGTCCCAGAGGGCGGGAACACAACAGGTAATCCTCACGTGATCCCTCCCCTGTCACCCACCTCCAGAGAAACAGAGGTTAGGGACACCATTCCTACCCATGCTGGCTAATAGCCATTTATGGACCTAACCTTCATGAATCTGTCTAGCTCTTTTTTGAACCCTGTTAAAGTTCTAGCCTTCACCACATCCTCTGGCAAGGAGTTATAATATTATAACTTCCCCATAATAATATTACATAGCACTTTTCATCAGTACTTCTCAAAGCGCTTTGTAAACTAGGTCAGTAGCATCATCCCCACATAAAAGGGAAATTCAGGCACCAGGAGGGCAGTGACTTGCCCATGATGATGCAACTAATGGCAGGCTCAGGAAGAGAGCTCCAGTCTACTGGCCCTGTGCACTATTCACTAGGCAACACTGCTATCCAGAGATTGACAAGACACTGGTTAGTTAAATTGCATGGATTGCAGACCTCCCCTGACGGGGCAAGCAGATAATCTGAACTGAGAAAGTTGTCATAAATGTAGCCATTTGCTGAAGGTGCTTCCTGCAGCGACCTGTCACTATCCTGTTGAAGGAAGTGGCAGGATCTCTCTGTGGTGCTGTTGCTGTCTGACTGTGCAGGGGGAAGATTGAGACCTGGTCTGCGCATGGCTTGGCTGGGTTGGGGACGGGAAACAGCAGATATATAACACAGTCATTTTGAAACTGGAGGCAGAACAAGCATTGAAAAGTTATGCAACCAGAGTGAAAAGGAGCAGAGTCACTTAAATGAGAGAAACACACACTTTGTTTTGCTTTAGGGCCACAGGGTCAACTTCCTGGGAGTTTAAGAGCAGTACTTAATGTTTAACACAGAAAGTTACGGTGACCTTGGTCAGTACAGAGCTGTGGTCCATGGAGACTACAAGCCCAGAAGGCAACATTTCATCATGCTCCGGCCTTCTCCTCATAGACTTCATTATCACCCTTTAGTTACTGTGCCCTCAAATACAAGCCTAGTTCGATGTGTGGTAAAGCAGAGGCCTGGGAAGGAGGATTGGATTCTGTTCCTGGCTGTCTCTCAGAATGGGCAAGTCACAGACTCTCACTTCTCCTGAAGCAAAACAGGAGACCGTCTCAGGAGGCTGGGACACTTAATTCATTGATGTTTATAAAGTCCGTTGGAGCTGCTTGGGAGGTATGTGGCCAGGTCTTAGTCCTGTTAAGCTGTATTATCTCCTCAGTGGACTCTGATTTCCAAATCAGTAAATGTGATGCTACACCCCCATATTTTTATGGAAATGTGGTTTTGAATATGAATATGCATAACCTGAATATGCTTTATGCAAAATGGGGCATGTGACCTATCATTGAAAAGCCCTGATTGTGTATATTCTATTTGTTTGCATGTATCATTCTTGTATATGAAGTCAGAATTATGAAGTATAATGCTAGTTATATATCTAGATGTGCTGGTGAAGGTCATTAGCAATACAGTAGAAAAAGAACTTAATGGCTTAGTGCTCATGACAATGATCTGTAAATAGTCTTGGTTTTCCTGTAAGCCTGAATTATGGTTGGACCTACAAAGACATGTGACCATGCCACCTGGTGATGGAAGCCATCTTGAATTTTGGGAATGGGAAGCAAACAATAATTGTCTTCGACTGGCTTCACAGAGTGCTCCCCACCCCAAGAGGATACATAGAAATAAAAGAATTCTAATGACAAGGGTGGAGAAAAACTGCCAGACCCAGGTCAGAAAAAAATACCAGCTTTGGCCTGAGAAGGACTTTACTTTAAATAAGAACTAAGGTGAGAAATTATGATTTGTAACAACTTCTCTTGGTCCGAGTCTACACTGGCACTTTACAGCTCTGTATCTTTCTGTCTTAGGAGTGTGAAAAACATCTTCCAAGCACGGCAAATTACAGAGCTGTAAAGCACCAGTGTGAACCAAACTACAGTGCTGGAAGCTGCACTTTCAGTGTAGTGAGCTACTCCCCTCACTCAGGTGGTTTTCATAGAGCACTGGGAGAGCTCTCACCTAGCGCTTGTGTAATGGCCACACTTTCAGTTTAAAGTGCTAACACAGCTGCACTTTAAATGTTAAGTGTAGACAAAGCCTTGGTGTATCAGTCTTAGCTAGTGCGTTTTGTTTGGTTTTAGCTTGGTAACTTACTTTGATCTGTCTGTTATCACTGGAAACCACTTAAATCTCACTTTCTACACTTAATAAAATCACTTTTGTTTATTATCAAACCCAGTGTAAATAACTGTTAAATCGGGGATGACGGGCAGCAGCTGTGCATACTTCTCATTGATGAAGGGGGAGAACACCTTATGAGCTCACTCTATATAAGCATTATGCATCATGAAACTGGGTTATTTATTTTGGATCTTGGTCCCATTTGGGCTGTGCACCAGCATGCTGTGTCAAGTCCCTTTGACTGAACTTTCCCAGAGCTGAGCTGTTCTCAGTGTCTGTGTTACTTTGCTATGGGGCTGTTTTCTCAACTCTGTGCCTTTACTGGGGAAGAGCAGAGCTTCTGGCTCAGCAGGAGATGGTGTTGGGGTACCCCTGAGAGCAAGTAGAAGGGTTCAGTAGTGTGATCAGCCCATCAAGTGACAATTTCAAGGGGATCTCTGGAGCCCAACTCATCACACTGAGTACTCCATTTTTCCTACCCATCAGGTACTTTTCAGGCTCTAGTTCTACTGACAGTTCTACTGACAGGCTCTAGTTAGAGACCAGTAGCCCAGAAGACTCCACTGATTGACAGATGAAAAGCATCACAAAGATTAGTCATGCACACCAGGCAGGTAGATGCGAGCAATCCCCAGGACAGCCTGTCTGTAGCTTAAGGTCTGACCCTGGGCAGGTTTGGGCTTCTACTGATCTGAGGTTTGGGACGTGCTTTGAATGGGTCAACCTAGACTCCAAAAAATGCACAGGCAGTCCATTCCTGGGGTTGCTATTACTGTGTCAGGAAAAGTGTCTTCCCATATTCCCTTACTGGAGACACAACCTGTAACAGCTGCTGCTTGTCTGAGTCCTTGCCACCACAGGCAGATCAGTGCTAAGCAAAGGGCTAGAGAGTGCCTTAACAGATTTAATTAATCAGGGGCAGCCCTAGACTAGCTGCCAGCAACTGGCGCCCTAGGCGAACCATGCAATCGGCACCCCCACCTCCAAACCCCTCAATGATATTGCGCCACCATTTGGCACCCCATTTAACTTGGCGCCCTAGGCGACCGCCTAGTTCGCCTGTATGAACGGGCTGTCCCTGAATTAAATATAGGGTCTTATAGAGTCCTCATCACTGAAGCATCTGAACACCTTTCAAAAGAGCCTTAAATAACACGGGTGCGTCTAGACTGGCAAGATTTTGCGCAAAAGCACCTGCTTTTGCGCAAAAACTTGTCAGCTGTCTACACTAGCCGCTTGAATTTGCAAAAGAGCACTGACATTCTAATGTAAGAATTCAGTGCTTCTTGTGCATATACTTTGACGCTCCCGCTCAGGGATAAGCCCTCTTGCGCAAGAATACTTGCACAAGAGGGCCAGTGTAGACATGCACCTTTAATTTTTGCGCAAGAAAGCCCAATGGCTAAAATGGCCATCGGAGCTTTCTTGTGCAAAAGTGTGTCTATGCTAGGCACGGATGCTTTTGCGCAAAAGCACTTTTTACACAAAAGCATCCGTGCCAATCTAGACTCTCTTTTGCAGAAATACTTGTAACGGAAAAACTTTTCCGTTAAAAGTATTTCCGCAAAATCATGCCAGTCTAGACACAGCCCACAACTAACATCTGTCATATGTTTGTTTTCTCAGCCTTTCCCCAGGTACACATACACTGCGTGGCCTTGGGGAGGGCAGAAAGGAAGAAATGGCTCATAATACAAACATGTTCCTGGGGACAGTTGCCCCCAAGGAAGAAAATGGGCATAAAATGTAGGGTACTGAAAAAATAAAACAATATTTTTGTTATAGTCTAATCACAACACTGCCAAAGGCAAGTGAAGTACAGAAGGCTGGATGGAGCTATGGTGTGAGACAGGTTAGAAAGCAAGAAATTCTACATGTATATCAGGTCACCAGAATGTGTGTATGGGAGTACGGGGATGTGTGTGCACATGTCCCATGACAATGCAGAGAGTCCCTCACGCTGAGCCAAATGCAGTGGGGTGGCCACCTTACCCTGGCCTCGCCAATAGGAGCTGCCGGGAACCATTTCCAGTGGCCCAGTTCTTGGTATTCTGAGTGCTCTCAATGACTGTAAACTTCAGAAAGAACTGAGGGCCTTCAGCACTTTCCAAGAGATGTGCAGCACCTCACACAACCAGGGCTCGGATCGCTTGCTATCAAATAATGAGCCAGGAAGTGAAACAATGAGCCAGATCCTCACCTGTTACAAACTGGCCTCAGCAGATTGAAGCCAGTGGAGCTATAAGGTTTTATCCTGACCGGGTTCTGAGCCAAAGCATTTTTTTCTCTGACTTTATTGTGCTTTAGAGCAGTGTTTCTGAAAGTGTTCCGCGAAATCACTTTGAGCAACACATTAACTGGTCTCCCCAGTTTTATTTACTGGTGCTGTGGCCACGGAGCCTCGTGGCTCCCATTGGTTCCGTTTCATCCTTTGCAGCCAAGGGGAGCTGTGGCCCACCTCACGCCGATTCCTGCAGCTCCCCTAAGGATGAAACAGAGCCAATGGGAGCAGCGAGGCTCTGTGTAGCCACGGCACCAGTAAATAAACAAACTGGGGAGGCGAGTTAATGTGTTGCTCAAAGTGATTTTGCGGCACACTTCCAGAAACACCGCTTTAGAGTGTGCTGCATGTTACTGATAAATAGCACCTTACAGGAAGCAAATGTGGTTAGGGCTTGGTTTAGCAGAACACTAACACTATCATTGTTCATTTTTAATAGTCTTGATAAAGTCCTGGCCTTTCAGTGGTTTCTTCTGTTACCACCCAGCGTCTGCTGTACTGCCATCTTTACTCCCTCGAGCTTATTCTGGTCTCCTTCATGTGGTTAGCTTCTCATGCGCATTCCCACGCACACAGGCAGCTCTGGTGTGACTTGCTCCCTTTACACTTTTACAGGAAACAGAAACAGATCATAAAGCTTTGTAATGCTCCTATCTATGTGCCAAGCCTATGGCACAGAGGATTTAGTGCAAGGTCATGTTGGATCCTCAGTGAGACTTTCAGGAGCCATTCTAGAGAATGGCTAGACCAGGAAAAAAGTAAATGGAGGAGGAGGGCGGGTTGACAGTCAGATGAGCAAGCCCTCAGACAAGCACAGAGCAGAGGTAAAGAATGGGAGAAGAGTGCTATGCGTACTGTATGGGACAGCCGCTGGCACTGAGTTCTCTCACTGCTCCTGGTTTGCAAGTAAGATATAAAGTTGCATCTCACAACAATTTTGGGGGCAAGGAGGAAACCTAAAAAGATTTGCCAGGTTGTGGGTGAACAGCCCAAGTAATGGGCTAACGACTGTCCCATTAGACAGCAATTACGGCACTGACGCGGCAAACCACAGAGCAGCCCTTAGCTGTTTA